>NC_133330.1:218524014-219124014 GCF_042186555.1 Aquarana catesbeiana
TTCAGTTTGGTTCAAATGATCATGTTTTTCTTTTTTACTTTAATTTGTTTACCAAAGGCCAATACTATTATTAAGAAGCTTCAAGGAGACCTGAAGACTTTAATGGGCAAACTAAAGCTAAAAAATTCTGTGACTGTGCAGCAGGAAAAACTTTTGTCTGAAAAGGAGAAGCTGATTCAGGAAAGGGAGAAAAAAATGACTGATGTCCAGCATAGTCTTCATGTGAAAGAAGAGGAGGTAAGTTAAAGGGCGATAGATATAATTAAAGTCAAACTGGTAAGATGTGTTTATATTTCAGATGTTGAAACATACTGTAGATCAGGGGTAGGTAACCTTTAAGAGGTGGAGATCTGCCTGAACAACATGAGAGAAGTCAAAGATTACCGGGCACAGTGTCGCCTCCTGACACCTGATTTACAACTCCAATTGCCTTACTACTGTCTCGCAATTGCATGCATTGCAATCATGGATTTAAATCAGGTGGTGAGGAGGCAACATATCGCTTCCTCACCACTTGTCAAATACTCTCAGATCGCTTTTCAGGGGAGCAGCAGTGCCTCCTGCACTTGTAAATGAACCCTTAGTTGCATTCCGCAGAGATACCCTTAATGCTTGTTCACACGTAAAGTTGGGGGTGGTAAAACTCTGCGGGTGGAATAGTGGTTTTACTGCCCCCAATCCCTACCCCCTTTAGTTGCTGAGGCAGCAGCCAACGGTGTACACTGCTTAGACTCCACTCTTCTCTTAAACACTGGGCTCCACTGCCTGACTGAACTCAAACTCCTGACTTGCTAAGAATTTGAAACTGCTGTCTATACTTGCTTGTTTGTTTATTTTTTTCAAAGTGACACTTACTTTCTATTATGCTGCCTTGGACAAGATCAAACTTTTAACCTCATCCTGTTGCCTCCTCTTGCTTTGCACTCTGTCCAGGCCAGTTGTAAACCCCCACCCTCCCCATGAGCCTGTTTTTATCAGCTCCTAATTGAATAATTGCAACCTCCCCCTACACCATTCCAGTATAAATTTAGTTCAACTTTTGGGATGGCTGGCGGGGGTATGGCTGGCCACTCCTTGCGCAAAGTGCCACTTTGGCGATAAGTGGCTGGCACTTGTACACGGCACTTTGACAAAGGTACTTCTACAAAAAGCAAGTACAGGCATTAGTGGTCCACACCAAGTTGTCGGGAAGTTCCCTTTCATCTTCTCCCTTTGCTTAGCCTTCTTTCTTTCTCCCTCTCTCTACCCTCCAACATGCTTATATTAATCTTCTTTTCCATAACGTCCTCTCTCCTCAAACTCTCATTTCTTTACCCCCTCCTCTCCAGCCCACAGCCTGTACATATCTCCCTCACTTCTGCCCACTCAATATTACTGCGCTTATCACTTGCTCATTCTGAGCTCATGCAGTGTCGCCACTTCCACTCCACTACAGCATCTGCCCTCCATATAAATCCCACTCTCACCTTACTACCCTGACCCTTCTACTACTCCTAATGTCTGGGGACATCGCACCAAACCCTGGGCCTCCTCCAGCCAATTCTCACCCCCAAAATTGGCAGTCTACCTCCTCTGACAGTAGCCGTAACTCCCACTCATCTCAATTTCCCTGATTCCATGAGTCAGCCCCCCCCCTCTCCCCTTTTGTGTGCCACTCAGTCTTCAACAAACAATGACCTTTTTCCTCTCCAACTCCCTTAATCTGCTATTACCGAAACCTGGCTTCAGGAATCCGACACTACCTCTCCAGCTGCCCTCTCCCCCAGTGGCCTCCTCTGGACTCACCCATACCCAGTGAATGAAAAGGAGGCAGTGTCAGACTTCTCCCCTCCCCACAATGCACCTTCCAGGTTCTTCTTACACCTCCCTCTCTTTCCCTCTGCTCTTTCAAAGTACACTGCATTTGTCTTTTCTCTCCAGTTTGTCTAAGGATCGCAGTCATTTATCGGCCTCCTGGTCCAGTGTCACGCTTTCTGGACGACTTCTCCGCATGGCTACCCTACTTTCTCTCCTCTGAAGTACCTGCCATTGTCCTTGGTGACTTTAACATTCCAATCAATGTTCACACCGCAACAACTACTCATCTTAACCTCCACTTTTTACCTAATGCAATGGACACAAACCACCACTCACTCAAATGGCAACACTCTTGACCTTGTATTCTCCCATCTCTGCACTCCCTGCAACCTCTTTAACACCCCCTTTGCTCTTTCCGATCACAACCTTATCCGTTTCACACCATCCCTATCTCCTACCTCCCATGCTGCAAACCGCTACCCGCACGAACCTTCGCCACCTCAACACCTCCCTTCAGTCTGCTACTGATGGCTTTTACGATAAAATCGCACCCCTGTCCTGCCCAGACCTGACCACTTCCATCTACAACACACTGTCTTCCTCACTGGACGCACCTGCTCCTCTTTTTACACGCAGAACCAGGCCTCGTCTGCTGCAACCCTGGCAAACAGATGACACCAGAAGTCTCAAGAGATACAGCCATGCTCTTGAGCGAGCGTGGGATAAATCTAAATCCCTGCAAGACTTTATCCTCTACAAATCTGCCCTTCTCAAATACAACTCCTGCTTCCACACTTCTAAACAAACCTACTACAACACTCATCAAAACCCTCTCATCCAAACCTTGTTTAACTTTTTTCTATCTTTAATTCCCAACTCCCCCCCGCCTCCACCCACCAACTTGCTTACCGCCCAGGAGATTGCCAACCATTTCAAAAGCAAAATCGACAAAATTCGTGATGAGATATCAAGCATCCAAACCCCCCCAATTCAACACATCAGGTCCAACATCGCACTCAATATTTTCCTCCTTCAGCCCTGTTACCACCAAGGAAGTTGCCAAACTCCTTTCTGTGTCCCACCCACCACTTGTCCCCTGGACCATATCCCCTCACAATTACTGTGACCACCTTCCCGCTCTATCCTGAACTCTCTAAGCCACATCTTCAACTTCTCCCTCTCCTCTGGCACCTCCCCCCCCGCTCAAACATGCACTGGTTACCCCAATACTTAAAAAAACCCTGACTGAACCCCACCTGTTTGAATAAAGTAAGACCCATCTCCCTGCTCCTGTTTGCCTCCAAGCTCCTCGAGTTGCTACCTCACTGACAACAATTTTCTCGATTCCCCCTAATGTCCACAACATTCCACTGAAACAGGCCTACTAAAACTCACCAACGACCTAACTGCTAAAACTAACCCTCAGTACTTAACACGCATACTCTTGGACCTCTCTGCTGACTTCCACACAGTTGACCACCTGCTGCTCCTCAACAAACTCCACTCCCTTGGCCTCCGTGATTCTGCTCTATCCTGGTTCTCCTACCTATCTCAGCGCACTTTCAGTGTCACATACAAAACCATCTCCTCCACTCCTCTTTCTGTTGGGTTCCCCAAGACTCCGTCCTTGGCCCCTCCTATTCTCTCTCTATACCTCTTCCCTGGGCCAGTTGATAACCTCCCATGGCTTCCAATACCACCTCTATGCTGATGACACCCAGATCTATCTCTCCACTCCTCAGCACACCCCCTCAATCTCCTCACGGATCACAAATTTACTGAATGACATATCGGTTTGGATGTCACACCACTTTCTTAAACTCAATCTTTCTAAATCTGACCTTGTAATATTTCCTCCTCCCCTATCCCCTCCACATGACTTTACTATTAAGATCAACGGCACAACCATTGGTCCCTCCACACATGCCAGGGGGCTGAGTGTAATCCTAGACTCTGATCTCTCCTTCAGCCCCCCACATTCAATCACTGGCTAAATCTTGCAGCCTTTAACCCCCGCAACATCTCCAGAATTCGCCCCTTCCTAACTGACACCACAAAACAACTTATTCACTCCTTGGTTATTTCCTGCCTCAACTACTGCAACTCTCTCCTCAATGACTTACCCTTACACAGGCTATCCCCCTTTAGTCTATTATGAATGCTGGTGCTAGACTCATACACCTCACTAACCGATATGTGACTGTTGCTCCTCTCTGCCAATCTCTTCACTGGCTTTCACTACCCCACTGTATAAAATTCAAAATACTAACCACAACGTACTAGGCCATCCACATCTCTCCCAGCTACATCACCAACCTCATCTGCAGATATCACCCAAATCTTCCTCTCCGCTCCTCCCAAGACCTTCTGCTCTCTAGCTCCCTTGTCACCACCTCCCCAGGCTCGCCTCCAGGACTTCTCTAGAGCCTCTCCCATTCTTCAGAACTCCCTGCCCTGGAGTGTCCAGTCAGCCCCTACCCTGTCCAAATTTAGGAGATCCCTAAAAACTCATTTTCTCAGGGAAGCCTATCCCACACCCACCTAAGAATAACTGTACCCGAGCCACCCCCATGAGACCATCCCCCACAGCTACTACCTTCCGTACCACCTCCCCCCTCCCCCCTCCCTTTAGAATGTAAGCTCCACGAGCAGGGCCCTCCTGTCTCTTCTGTATTGAACTGTATTGTAATTGTGCTGTCCCCCTCTATGTTGTAAAGTGCTATGCAAACTGTTGATGCTATATAAGTCCTGTACTATAATAGTAATAATACACATGCCGCAGCAGGAATTAAACCCCCTGTTGCTTTTGGTGGGTGCTACTACCTGCCAATCGCGACCCATTGAAGTAAATGGGGCCACTCTACAAGTGCTCCCCAACTGCATACTTCTGCAGGGTCCAAGGGGTTAAAGCAGGTGGTGAAAAAGCAACACGATGATGCCTGCTTTAACCCCTTGTTTGCTGTACTGCACAAGGCTGTAGGGCACTTGCAGAACAGCCTCATTCACTTGAATGGGTCATGCTTGGCAGGTGCTACAACCACCAATCATGAGAGGGCGTATGACTCCTGCTTCGGGTGTGACATGTTTACACCCCTGACCACTGCAGCTAGCGGGGGTGAGGAAAACATGTCTTAACTATGGAGTTTTACCACCGCCCCCCCCCCCCCCCCCAAACTGCAAATGTAAATTAACCTTTACTGTTTTGACGCCCTATAAGGCTGCTATCGCACTAATTTACCTGTACCACAGTGCAGTGAAGTGTATCTGACTTTCCTGGGTTAGCTGTGCTTTGCCATAGACTTCTATTATATCCTGCCGGTGTGGTGCACTTTCTGAAAGCACACCATAACCCCTATATTCAAAAAGTGCACCAAACCCACAGGATATAATAGAAGTCTATGGCTAAGCTCAGCAAAGCTGCAAGTACACTGCACTGCATCCACGGTGTGAGTAAACTGCAGCACATCAGTGTGAAAGCAGCCTTATACTATTATGCTCAGTATATTGCTGACCTGAAGATCTCTATTTCCTGCTGCTGGCACCACTCTGGAGACCGCTAACCGGGATAAGAGGTGGGTGCAGTTGGTATCACTTCACATGGGACTGGAGCCAGCACTACAGAGGAGGCATCGGCTTATGCGGCTCTTGCCCCCCACTGCAGCTCCAACTTTACAAGTAGTTCATCTGCATTGCACTCTTTGATGCTATGGAATGGCAGGTCAGCAAGTCCAGACCAAGCTCTATTAGTCACCCATCTGCGATCTACTGGTTGCTGACCCCTGCTCTAGATCATAGAACTTAAAGGACAAACAGGTAATAGAAACCCTGTTGACCAACCTCTAGAATTCTGAAAGTGCTCTAGATAAATCTGGTTCAGCTGAGCTTGCAAGTGTCTTCTGTGGGAACGGGAGGGCGAAGCAGGAGATGGTGCCCCCTGTCAGCAGTAGTCACAGGTTTTGTAACTTGCATGTTGAGCAACAGCAATAAGTAACTGAAACATGTGGCTGTCGTCTCATGTCTGAGTACTCTTTGCAGGAAAAACGACAATATATCTTAGCACCTTATGTTAAATATGCTTGTATATTCACATTGTATAACAATTTTTCTCTATCGTTCCTTGAAGGACACAGCTTACTTCACGGTGGATGGGTTTGATGCCACCACCTTCAGGAGCAGGATACGAAGCGCAATTTAAAACTAGAATCATGCCTAAGGGGCAGCTCTCTGGTGGTGGCCAAACCCCCTATCTGCAAGACAGGATTCAATTTTTGCCTAGCATCCTAGGAATTAGGATGCAAAGCGTTTTTTAAACTCCCTTTGTTGTTCCTGTCGATGGATTTTGTTGCGGTCGATGCTTTTTTGTTAAACGTGAAAAAAATACCACGCTGTTCCTTTAGGCAATGAACAGCAGCCAGCACAGCAAACAGACAATTGCAAACAAAGATAACAAAATGGAAGTGCAGCGCTAAAGAAACGGTCTCTGGATAAACCGAGACCATATAGTGATCATGTGAATCTCAAACGTGTTGTAAATATGTGAAGAAAACATGATTGAATAAGTCCACAATAATAATAAGTATGTGTACATAAAATGAACGTGAAGTACACAGATAAGGAAACCAAACGTGTGATAAGTCTAAACACTTAAACTGAATTCATCCTCCTGGCATCAAAGATGGAGACAGGTGTAAAAAAAGTTGTGAGTAGAATATCCACCACCAATTGGATGAAGGCTTACTGGAAGGACATACGCCTGATGAGTCAACAAAGCTTGTGGTGAAGTACACCAAAAGATAAGGGCATCAGTGTAAGCGACCTCTGGCTTGGAAGTCGGGTGTTCCCAAGATTCTTCTGATGGCTCTCAAGGGCAGTGACCTCCAGGGTAGACAATCGTGGAGCGGGGTGGATAAATTCCCCTGTATGTTCATGTCATTCTGACGGCTAGTTGACTAGTCTCAATGTTTTTTGTTTTCAATTGATGGATTTTGTTCCTGTGGATGGATCAAGGATCGTTTTGTCTTCAATCAGTCATGGTGCTGGATGGAAGGCCAGGTATCATAGATCTGGGTAGTCCAGCAGCATCACAACAACCTCATATCGTCCTGCAGGGTGGCTGAAAGGCTTAGTGGAAGTATACAATGGCTGGATTGGGTTGTTCTGTCACTGCTCTGCATATCGCCTAATGACACCCAGATCATCATAAGGTCAGAGGTGCTTTATAAATGGCATGGTAAAGGATAGTAACAATTGTATAAAAACAAAAACAGATCACTGCCTTAGAGTACCGAAACAATTTTCAAGCCATACTTAATAGATACAAAGAAAAATAGGGGGAAAAGAACAGAGAAAAACTAGAGAAAGCAAAAAGGGGGAAAAAAAAGAGGGGAAGAGGTGTGCAAGTGAGGTCCAGCTTAGATGTTTAGTACCTTCTCAAACAAATCAGGGTCACAGGTTAAGTACTGTTTAAATTTAGGTGTGTCAGGGAATACCCAACAAGACATTCACACTGTACTGAATTGTTCTGACTTATCATTGTCTTGTGCAATCATACGTTACATTCATATACTGTAAGTTCACTCAGGACCTCAAACCACACCGCCAACATAGAGATAACTTGTGACTTCCAGTTTTGGGGTATGATTTGCCTTGTTATGATTAGAAAGTCTTAGGTCAGCGCGTTTCACCGATTTCACTTTACCCGAGATTATGGACAGTAATGCTATTTGTGGGGTGTTTCTATAATTTGTAAGATAGGAGTTGTTATACAAGTTAAAAATTGTGTCCCATAGTTTGAGGGGCAGACAACTCCACCAAATATGGATGTAGGTGCCCTCGTGTCCATGGCACTGTTAGCAAGTATTTAAAAAAGTAGGAAAGCGTTTACTTGGGCAGTAATACCATTGTGTTAATATTTTGTAATTGCGCTTCTGTGCTTTACAAGACATACAGAGGAAATGAGTAAGGGAAAATGCCTTGAGCCAGTCCTCCATTCCGCACTTTGAAAAGCTCGAGGATCCCGGGGGGAGATTACGGTCTTCATGGCGACTCCTTGTTTGGTGTCTCTGATGGAACCAGTCTAAAGCCCCATACACCCTATTCGATTTTGTGCAGATTTTTGTCTTCAGATTTACCAAAACCATGTAGTGCAAGGCACTACCTCATTGCATACAAATCAAAACTTTTACGGTTTCACCTCATGTTATATGGTTTTGGTAAATCTGAAGACAAAAATCTGCAGAAAATGTAAGTACACGGGGCAGTAGTACTGCCTTATGGTACAAAGAGAAATCGGGGGAAACCTGTACCACCATCTCCTTTCTGTAGTTTAGGGGAGGGGGGGGGGTCTTTTGGATAGTTTCTCCTTCCTTTCTAGGCCTTCTGCCACCATTGGCTGTGAATCTTGTTCTGACCGCCTTACGATAGTTTTTTTTTTTTAATTATTTAATATCAGAGAGCTTCCATTTTTGACCTAGCGCAAAGTGGCTTCTGGTGGCTGTCGCATCTGCTTGTCGGGCGTTGGAGCCTATTGCTCCCTTTTTTCGCTATATTGGTCTCCCTCTAATCTATTATATAATTTTACGTTCCCTGTGCCTGTTTCCCTCTCATCTGCAAGAGGAAGCGCTTGCCTGGATAGTGGTCGGGGGCATTGGGGTTTACCTCCCAGCTGCAGCCTTTGGTCGGCTGTCTGACTCTTTTCATCTTTCTGGTTGGTCCTGGGCAGGACAGGATGCTTCCTCTTCCACTATGTTTAGCTGAATTTGCTGCTCTGTGATCTAGTCCTATGCCATATCCAGCCGAGAAGCTCCTTTCCCAGCTACTTTGCACTCTGCCAGGGTGCTTGTGCATTATGGCCGGTTTTTCATTCTGCTTCGCAGATTTGCAAGGCAGCTGCTTGGTCATCTGCTGGCTACCAACAGAATCCTGTCTTGCAGATAGGGGATTTGGCCACCACCAGAGGGCCGCCGTTAGGGATGCTTTTATTTTTTAAGTTGCGCTTAGCATCCTGTTCCTAAAGGTGGCATAATCAAACCCATCCACGATGAAGTTATTGGTGTCCTTCAATGAACTTGGTGAAAAGAAATTTACTGTAAGTACAAAAATCCAATATTTTTTTTTTTTTTTGCCCCCTTAAGTATATAAGACTGCTTTATAGGGGAACTGAAATTCAAAGTAGTTAATGTTGTTGGCAATAATTTTGTGAAACCAAGCTAGATTTTTTTTTTTCTTAAGGTAGGAAAGTTGCATGAAAGACTTCAAGAAACCGAGCAAAAGTTGGAAGAGAGCAAAGAACTGCTTAAAACAAACGAGAACGGTGAGTTAAAAATGATCTGATAACATGTATATTTTTGGCTGCTGTTAACCCTTTCGCTGCCAGGCCCTGTGCTCCATTTTGTACACTCAGGTGGCCAGATCATTTTTGCAATTTTTCCTTTGCTTTTTTATTTTTCACTTATAGCTTTCAGAATTTGTGAAGGACCCCCTCAAACCATATATTTTCTGAAAGCACATGATAAGTAGAATAAAAAAGGTGCTACTGATTTTTTTTTTAGACCCTGCGGTATTTGCGCAAATGTTTATCAAACCAGTATATTTGCAAAAAATACACTAAAACCAATATTGGCAGATAAAAGCACAGCTAATTTTACAAAATTCCTGCTAAATCCCTACTAAATATAAAAGCTTAACCTGTTATGGCTTTAATAAATAACTGTAAATATTTGTAAATTTTAAATTGCACCTTTTTGCAAAATGGTGAAAATCGAATGTACCCAACAATTTCTCTAAAAATCTGGAGGTTTTCATTTTTTTACATAAAGCTTTCAGAATTTGAAAAGACCCCTCAAACTCAACATTTTCTAAAAGCACATGACCTGTAGAATAAAAAAAGTGCTACTGATTTTTTGGGCCCTGCAATAATTACATGTTCATTATTTTCACTAAAAATACACTAAAATCATTAATATTGCACACAAACACAATGTAACTTACAAAATTCCTGCTAAATTAGTACTAAAGCATCCTTCACATGTGGCATACTAAAGTGTATGCCCATGGAGGGCCCTTTGTGACCCGCAAAGGTGTTCCGTGCATCCCCGTACAGGCAGTCCCATTTATGTCAATTGGGATGCAACACCTGCACAAGCATGGCTGCTGATCCCAATCTGACATCCGTGTGGGCACGTGACCCCAAACGCAGGCAGTGTGAGCTCAGGGACATGCATGCGGTCCTACATGGATGTAAAATTGGGAGCAACGGCCCTGTTTGTGCAGGTGCTACATCCCAAATGACATCGATGGGACTGCCTGCACAGAGATGCATGGAACACCTGTGCATCCCCGTAAAAGTACAAGGCCTTATGCCCCTTTCACACAAGCACACCGATTTGGTCTGCCTGCCGTTTTTCAGGCGGGCCCAATTGGACCACCCATTGTGGGGCTTTGGTGAGATATCAAAGGTCTAAACAGACCCCCATATCTCTTTTTTTTGAGACAGAGAAAGGGACTGAAGATAGTCCCTTTCATTGTATCGCTTTACTTGAATGAATGAGAATCTGTATAGAGATTCCATTCATTCAGAAAATGACAGACTAATACATTGTAACACGGTTATAATGTATCAGCTGTCAGTGGGCACATAACAGTGCTCAGTAGTGATCGCTGCATGTGCCCTCTCTTCTACTGTGGGGGGATCTTAGTAAACACACGTTTACTAAGCCCCTACTTCACCCCCACCCGCACCGCTGTCCCTCACCCCCCGCGCTCTCCAAGGTGACAAATCACGGAGATCTGTGCAGGAGGGGAAGGAGAGATGCCATATAGGGGGGGCGCATCTGATTGGTGGGGGGACACATCTGCATCCCCAAGCCCCATGCAGCACCTGAAGCTGGTGTGAGTGGAAGAGTAGGGTTGCCGGCCAATGATGGTGGCTGCAGGGAGCGGGTTTGCAGGCGGTGAAGATGGGGGGTGAAGGGGAGAGGAGGGGGGGGCAGTTTCAGATAGAAGGGTGCAGCGGGGGGTGGGGGGTGGTCACATTAGGGGTTAATAACTCTGATTAGTGGGTTGTAATCCGCTAATCAGCATTATAGAATTGTTTAGCAGAGTCTGCTGAACAATACAGACTCAAGCTTATGGTCATTGAAGTGACCATAGGCTTATAGGAGAGGGAGAAATGAGGTCTGTACGCCATACTGACTAGGTCACCTGTGGGCACTCCTGTAGGTCCGTACGGCCTTGGCAGTGAAAGGGTTAATAGACACCTTTTCATCATGTGTATCTTTTTTTTTTAATTTGGTTCCTGTAACTAGAACAATGATAATTTAGCAATATTTTCCATAAGAGGTGTCTCTGCTGTAGTACCCCGCAGTAACTAAACTGATTTGAAAAACGTAAAGGACATGTAGTCATAGACTATGGGTTATATGCCACTACCTTTTAAGTGATTGGATACTAGCAAAAGCTGTGCTGGGAATGCCCCCAGTGCATCCCCGTATAACTCCACCCACTCCGTGGGACTCCAGTTTTGTAGCAAGAAATGGAGGACAGAGAAGGAGGGTCCTGTATTGTACTACATGATGTGGAATTTACTGGTAATTTGAAATTGCTGTCATCTTAAAGCGGTTGTAAACCCAATTTTTTTTGTTTTTTCCTAAAATAAAAAATAAGTTTATACTTGCCAGCTCTATGCTGTGGTATTGCATTGAGTGTCCCTGTACCTCCTCTTCTGGGGTCCCCTGACAGCGCTCTCTGTTGCTCTTCTTTTGCAAGTTCCCCCATAGCACGCCGTTTGCTATGGGGCACTTGTGTGGGCGCAGTCCAGAGCCAGGCTGTGTGTGTGGCCCCGCTGCCCGCTCCTAATGGTTGTGATGGACAGCAGCAGGAGCCAATGGCCCCCACTACCGTCAGACCCTCCAGTGAGACCAGGAAGAGGAGAGAAGAACTGCAGCGGCCTGGCACAGCGCTGGATCAAGAATGCATTGCAGTGACACTTTTTGCCTTTAAAACCACTTTAATTGCACAGGACAGGTGGTCATAGACCATGGTACATCCCCAGGTAATAAGAAATGGGCAACAAAATGGCAAACACCAGCAATAGGCCCATAAAAACGAGGGTCAACAAATGCCAAACACTCAGATGACAGCTTGAAGTACCTTGTGTTCAAAAATGTAAAATATATTACTAAAGCGCTGATAGGAGTATAACAAACAACCTAAAAACTATAATATAATTAGTCACATTATTTAATGAAAAACAGCTGCAGCTATTTAAAATGTGTTCTGGCACCACATGTACAAATTACTACAAACAATTAATAGTGGGCTACATTTTAAAATATATGCTTCATAATAAACTCCAGTGTGTAAGGGACAAAACGTGATCTTAAAAGATATATGCAAAAAGTCCACATGCACAATAATATAAATAAAACTCTTGATTTCTGAAGAGATGTGGATAAACTCAATCCGTGCTCTGTGACAGTCTCTGCAAAGAATAAGTGTTGACAGGTAATCCACCACCACCTCCATGTGCAATGCCTGCTCACCTCAAATAAAGACCCTCTTGGGTCTATTGCCACTTTTAGTGATAATCCACAAAAGGATCAGCTCGATCGTACATAGGTTTTCAGCTAATGGCTCCAGGAATACCAGGATGTCTCCATAAACAATTTCTTTCTCCAAATTCAATTTCTCAAAGCAAATAAAACATAATCATCGTGCAAGATTGCTTAAAAATACTTGCTTTTAATTAACATCATATGCACTCACATTTGAGCAGAAATAAAATCGCATTAAACGATCAGTTTGGCTTTGGGACAGCTCCCCTCCTCATTACACATCCAGTGTAACGAGACACTGGAAGTGTCATCACCTGCTCCTCTAGGGACTGAAAGGCCCAAGAAATGCAGACACACTTCCTTGAAGGTGTAAGTCGACATTAGCTGCATGGGCCACCTAGCAATGGTGGAAGAAGCGGGGGCCGCCTTGGGACCTAGAGAGATGACATAAAGGGACTCTGAAGGAAGAGATGTAGCAGCTAGATGGACCCTAATTTCTTTAACCACATCCTTACCAAATATCCTTGGTGTGTTTCAGGGCAGGACATAGGGGAGGGAGGGCAATATCATTGTGGGGAAATGAAGAGACCACCTTGGGGAGGAAAGAGGGTCTGTCTCAGGACCTCCTTATTCCTGTGTAAAATGAGAAAAGGCTCCTTACAAGAAATAGCCACCAAGACACCTGACTGAGGTAGTGGCCACCCTACTGGTGTGATCCCCAATGGAATATGCTGAATAAATTCAAAGAGGTTTTATAGGAACTGAAAGAATCAGATTCAAATCTATGGGAGACACAGAAGGTCAAAGTGGGGATTTACCATGAGACCTGTATAAAGGTCTTGATGTGAGTGCAATGCCAGAGGTTTATAGAATAAAAAAAGTCAGGTCTCTGCCTTTTCCAGAGTACCTAGAGCCAGATGCTGGTCCACATTAGACTGGAGGAAGGCCAGGATGTGAAGAATAGAATATTCCAGAGGGTTGAGGTGTCTACTGTCACACCAGCCAAAGTAGATCTTCCAGGTGCAGTGTTAGATCCTTTGAGAAGTAGATTTTCTAACCTTGAGCAAGAAGGGATTGACAGTGTCAGTTAATGCCTCATATTTTGTTAGGACCTGGTTTCAACAGCCATGCCATTAAAGCCAGTGCCTAAGAAGCAGGATGTGACTGGAGGTCTGGCCTATTTGGAGGAGAACAAGGCTTGTGCTCCAGGAGTCTAAACATGTCTATGTACCAAGTTCCCCTATGTCTAATGTTGGAGAGACCAGACTCCATTCCCCTTCTATCTTGTGAAGCAGTCAAGCAGGAAGCTTCACTGAAGGGAATAAATAAACCAGGAAATTTGATCCAAGGAAACCACCAGGGCATTCACTGCGAAAGCCATGGGATCACTGGACCTAGCCGCAAACCTGACCACTTTCTTAGTGAATCTGGAGGCCATTATATCCCACATCTTATATTTCCTATTTCTGACAGTGCATTAAGGAGATCTGAGGGAGTCTGGGCGTTGGCAACTTAGACAGTCTGCTTGCCAGTTTTGCACTCTTTGTATGTATATCGATAGATAGTAGAGAGAGTTGGAATGTGGTTCTCTGTCCAGGAGAGAAAAAAAAAAGCCTTGCTTCTTTCAGGGCTGCCTGACTTTATGGTACCCTCTTGGTAGTTTTAGGTAGGCCACAGCCTAGATATTGTCCAACTGCATCCTGGCTGGGTGACCACATAGGAGAGTCGCCCCTATCATTCTATTCCAGAATGTTGATGGGGAGCATCAATTTTTGTGGGGACCAGGTTCACTGAATAATCAGGGAATTTTAGACCCTGCCCCAGCCCCTCAGGCTTGTGTCCTTTCATTACCACCTTCCAGGTGGAGAGAAGGAATGATTTCCCGGATTCTAAAGCCTCATACACACGATCGGACTTCAAACAAACTTTTCCGTGGATTTCTGTACAAAGCCTGTGAACTTGTTAAGCATACACACGGCTAGGGGTGGGAGATTTTCTTAAAAAAAAATCTTTGATTTTCTTAAAAAGATACTCGATTCACGATTCGAATCGAGTTTTTTTTTTTTTTGGACACCGCGCCGGTCCTGAGGAGCTGCAGGCGTGAGTTTTTAGGCGAGGCCGTGGCTTCGGCCTAGTCCGAGGCGTCCGGCCCAAGCCGCGGCCTCGCCTAAAAACTCATGCCCGCAGTGCCTCAGGACCGGTGCGGTGAAAAAAAAAAAATCGATTTGCTTAAATTTTGAATCGATTTGACCTCTCAACTCGATTCAAGATTTAAATCTATTTTTCCCCAGCCCTACACACGGCAGGACTTTTTAGGCAACAAACAAGAACGTTTCAACATACGGACGACACTTCAAAAGAGGACGTTCAATTCTCCAAAGCCACCCTTTGGTCAACTTCTGTATTGTCTGATCTTTTGCATTGGTTCTGAGTATGCGTGTTTGTACTTTGTACTAAAGTCCGATAGTTTTGTGTACACACGATCAGACTTGCCGACGTAGGACTTTTGTTGCCACCAAGTTTGTCTGTTCGCACAGCCATTTGTCCGATGAAAACAGAAAAAGTTTGTTCAAAGGAGTGTACACACGGTCGGATGTTGCCTTAAAACAGCTAATTTGCATGTTTGTTGTCAAAAAGTCAGATCGTGTGTATGGGCCTTTAGGCAGAGTTGAAAATCCACCATGACGGGGGAGATTTTCACCTGGCTGGAGAGCAGTAGCTGGTGATCCAGAAAAGGGATCTGCATGTCCCATATCATGCTGAGCTGCAACGGCCTAGAATGGAACTTCGCAAGGTGAAAGGCCTCAAAGTAGACCACCATGAGGCCCAGGACCCTTAATGCAGAAGTGAGTTGGAGGAATGCCTGGTTGACCCTGGTGCCTGACAGATAGACCTCAAAGAAACAATTTTTTACTGGGCCATATCCATAATCTGCTGCAAATACTCCAGAGGATGGTAAGGCTGGAGGGCAGACTTCTTGATGTTCATCTATTGGAAGGAACTGCATTGTCTTTTGGATGTTTCAACACAGGACCATGACTGAAGAATCTTTTAGGAGAAGATCTTTTAGGTAACCTGTGACCTGGATGCCCTACTATCTTAGCCAGGCTAGAAGCAGAGCAAGCACTTTTGTGAAGATTCTTGGAGCAGGGGAGACCCCGAATGGCAGGGTGACAAATTGAAAGTGTTGATCTCCCACAGCAAAGCATACAAAGAGTTGGTGTGAAGATGGGCATCTTGGATGTTCACTGATGTCAGAAATTCCCCTAATCTGAGAGCAGTGATGACAGATCTTGTGGACACAGATATCTGTTTAGCTCCTTCTCTCTCTAGAGATGTCCACGATCCCCTCAGCCATCCAGTACACTCCTCCAGATTGGCTCCCACGACTGTCAAAGTCTGTCAGTCAATCAGGGGAGAGAGGGGTCGGGGCTCCGTGTCTGAATTGATACACGGGGCTTTGACTCAGCTTGGGTGACCCCTGTAGCAAGTTTCTGGCTAAGGGGCACTCAGAGCAGCAAAGAGGGACCCGAGAAGAGGAGTATCCGGGCTGCTCTATGCAAAACCAACTGCACAAAGGAGGTAAGTATAACATGTTTGTTTTTGTGTGTGTGTTTTTTTTTTTTTTTTTAAAAAGGAGCCTTTACAATCACTTTAACTGGCTCCCGACCGGCGCACATCGATGTACATCGGCAGAATGTCACGGCTGGGCAAATGGGTGTACCCGTATGTCCCTTTGAATTTGCCGCCTTGCCAGTGCGTGCGGGCGCCAGCCCGGGAGCCCAGTGAGTCGGGTCGCACGGACTTGATCGCCGCGGGGATGCCCGCGATCGCCTCACGGAGAGATGCTAATGTAAACAAGTATCTCCCTGTTCTGCCTAGTGACAGTGTCACTGATCTCTGCTCCCTGTGATCGGGAGCAGAGATCAATGCTGTGTCACATGTACCCACGCCCCCCACAGTTAGTAACACTCCCCAGGACATACTTAACCCCTTCACTACCAGTGTCATTTACACAGGAATCAGTGCATTTGTATAGCACTGATTGCTATATAAATGACAGTGGTCCCAAAAATGTCCGATGTGTCCGCCATAATGTTGCAGTCACGATAAAAATTGCTGATCGCCGCCATTACTAGTAAAAAAAAAAAAAAAAAATTAATAATAAAAATGCCATAAAACTATCCCCTATTTTGTAAACGCTATAGCTTTTGCGCAAACGATTTTTTTTTAAACCAAAAATATGTAGAATACATATTGGCCTAAACTGAGGAAAAAAAATTTATTTATTATAGCAAAAAGTTAAAAATAATTCCTTTATTTTTTCAAAATTTTCGCTATTTTTTTGTTTATAGCGCAAAAAATAAAAACCGCAGAGGTGATCAAATACCAACAAAAGAAAGCTCTATTTGTGGGAAAAAAAAAAAGACGTCAATTTCGTTTGGGAGCCACATCACACAACCGCGCAATTGTCAGTTAAAGCAACGCAGTGCCGAATCGCAAAAAACGCACTGGTCAGGAAGGGGGTAAATTCTTGCGGGGCTGAAGTGGTTAAGGTGATCCACAAATCGGCCTGTCCTTGAGGTGAGGCTGGCGCTTTGGAGGGTAGAAATTGAGGGGGCAGGGATAAAAACTATTTTGTAGTACCTGGAAATGGCAGATTGGTGCAAATGTCAAGACCCCCCCCCCCCCCAGGTGACAGATTATCTGCTTAGAGTTAACCATGGATATGGCCCTAGAATTTTTGCTCACTCAGATTGTGGCGATACCCAATGTGTGGTGCAATTTGTGTACATACAGATGCATGCTCTACTCTGCAGTAGAGGTTGTGAGGTTGCTTTTAACATTTATTTTTTTTCCTTTAGTTTGTGATAGCATTGGACAGGTGACAGGTCCTCTTAAGATTTGAGTGTCTATAAAACCCCCCAATGTCTGCCCTCCGATGCAAGTAGTCAAACCCTCGGTTACTGTAGCTAAGGAGTGACCGATGTGACCCTGGTAGTGATGAAATACATGTTGCGGTTGCAAAGAATGGATGTCCTGGGCTCCCAGGAGGCACAACCAATGGGAGGTTCTGGGAACCACTGCAGGTGCTGCCAAGGTGGGTGGCTGGTGCACAGTTGAAAAAGCCTCATAGAAGTGATCAGGTTCTACAGATGCTGAAATCATGTTTATCTAAAAGTCTCACGCCAGCTTTTGCTACATGCGCACAACTGCAGTAGCAGCCGTAAGCTTGCTTTTAACCTCATTTTTACCATGCTGTTTATAAATGTACCTTAGTAAACGGGTTAAAATACAGCATTTAATTAAGGTCCTAAATCAGAGTTGTCTGTCTTGCTCTAAACCCCCAATATTTACATTGCACTTGGGGCTACTTTTACTGAGGTGTAGTTGGATCCAGCAACCAATCACTGCCCATTTTGTTAGCTAATCTGTATGAAACTTGGGAGCTGATTTCTAAGGTGCTGAAGGTTAAACAATTTGTCTTGCTGTCTTTATGCAGTCATTTCATGGTTAAATAAGCAACTGAATGAGACGCATTCTGTGGGGTCCAATCGGAGCAATGCTCCCTTCCGTGCCACAGTGTCACCCAACCAAATGGTGAGTCATTTTTTTTATCTGCTACTTATACTGACTGCATCCCAATACCTCAGTAATTTTACTGAACATTTTGGTTTTTTTCACCGCAGCCAGAAAGAATACCTTGTCACAGCACTCACATAAACTACCCTCTACCTTCCTACCCAGTTACATCCTTTCTTCCAGTCCCTGTATCTTCCCATCAACCTCTGGACATAAACCGTGCAGGCCAGAGGGTGAGGAAACTGTCTGGAAAGGCAGAGACTAAATATTTGGGATCTTGCATACATGTGCTCAGTTTTATGTTTCCAAAAGTGTTATAGTCAGTCTCCTTTTTTTTCCCCCTCCCCCATCAAGGTTCACCACAATAATCCACTTGCAAAATTAAATCGGCCGCAAAGCCTTTCTGGGCCAAACAAAGAAAAGTAAGTACCTTCTCATGTCACTGCTTCTATCCTGACTTCACCAGAGCTTCCATTCTGACTGCCAAAGCTTGACCAACCTAGATCAGTATGTTAAAGCCGTTTTCTGTTTCAGTGGAGAATCCGCAGGCCTGGATTTGAAATATTTAAAGAAGCAAGAAGTGGGCCTCCCTTTGCATGGCCTTAACCAGAACACTGCTTCAGGTAGGCACTTTTAAACTTGTGCTCACTAACTATACTTTAACAGTGTTTGCACGCCGGGAGGGTTATGGTGCCCATACAAGTGCAGATTATCTACAGACTTTTGCCTATTGGTGTGCATAGTCCCCATCCCATAAGAGTATATTTCAGGTCCAGATGAAAAATGCAGTTATTCAGGGTTTGTAATTACACATAGGTCCCTCTAAAGTGGGGTATACACAGATAAGTGTGTTTTTTGTTTTTGTTTCATTCAACCGGCAGGTTGAACGAAAAAAACCTGACAGATTTCTGCATCTGCACTAATATATTTTGATAGCGGGGACTCTCTCCACCACCCCCACGTCATAATACACTGATCATTGCTGCAGCCATTGGTTACACAGCATTCAACAGACAGGTTCACACATACTGACATTCAGCCAGTTCCTGCTGAACCGGCTGAATTTTGATATGTGTATACCGGATGCAGAAGGGCATCAACCATTAGTGCTGTGGTGGCCTCCCTACCCATGGACAGCTGGGGTATGGAGAACGTAACAAAACTCAATAGACAGCCTAAAGTGCAAGTTTCCCTGCAAACCTCCATCAACCAGTTTACCTACCTATATTCTAGAGTTAGAACCACCGCACAGTGCTTCCCCCAGCCATAGGCTTAAATGCCAAATGTAGACAGTTTCTTTTTTTCACTTCTGGCCATCACTGTGGATAATTACTTCTGCTGCAAGGGAGGCCACTGGCCTCTAACATGCTTTTGTATAAACAAGTTATGTACGTTTCCTAAGGGGAATGTTAGGATCCAGTCTGGTGCATCCTTCCTTCAGCAGTAATTGTTTGAACAAATGCCTAGGTTAATAAATATAATATATAAGGATTATTGCTTAAAAAAAAAAAAAAGGGAGGGGGGCCCTTTCTTCCCCAGTGCTAGCTTTTCATTGTTCATGTGAAAAGCATGTCAAGCAAAAGTCGAATATTTGCATTAAATCACTAGGCAGGAAATTAAAGGAATCTTTACAGTGGGGACCGTGAAGCAGTTTAGCAAAGTGGGAATGTGATGGAATCTCTTAAGTTTGTGCTCCCAATAATATTTCCTTAGTTCCCTGTTATTTTGTAAACTCCCCCAATTGATGCAGACAGAACTAAATCTGACAAGTTGTAACCCTTTTGCACTGTATCCAAAACCTAGAAACAGGCTTCTATTCTACCTTACCTAGTGTGATGTAAATAAAACTTTGTACACATCCTATAGAGGTAAAGTGACTGTAAAGGATTTTTATTTTTTAATAACAAAACATGACATACCTGCTGTGTTCAATGGTTTGAGCAACTCCAAACCTCTTCTGGAGTTCCGCGCTGGTGCTCTGGGCTCCTGTACTTTGTGTGCCCCCATAGCAATCCGCTTTCTCTAAGGGCACATCTGTGGGCTCGCTCCAGTACCACGCTGTGTGGGTCTGTTGATACACAGCATGGCGCAGGGTTGCTCTCTGCTCACAGGATTTGATCAACAGCAGCAGGAGCCAATGTGCCTGAGAACAGTGGCTCTCTTCCTCCTCACTGGACAAACGTTGGATCAAGATTGGGCTCAGGTAAACATAAAGGAGGTGTAGCTGAACCACAGATGTTTTTTTTCCCTTAGTGCATGAAGGTAAAATACTTTCTGCTTTTAGAACCACTTTAATTCTGGATATTTTCATTATAGATGTTGTGTCTATAACAGACTGGCAGTAACTTGTTTCTCACAATTGAATTATTGCTATGAGAAGTCAAAATACTAGTCTTTAATGTTCCACTTGCACATATAATAAACAGATGTGATCTTTCTTCCTTAATTAGAGCCACAGAAAACATTGCGTACACTGACACAAGCAAAGACAGTTCCTCTTCCTATTCAGTCTGCTTACTTTCCTGGACAAGTATCCTCTTCATGATGGATTGAAACATGGTGATCCCTTCTTGTGGTTTTGGAGCTAACAGATCAGGCTTGCGGATAAACCAGAACTGACATCAGACTCTCAAATGCGGTGGTTTTGTTTTCAGAATGACTTTTGCTGATAAAGTGAAGTAAATGCACTTATCACACTGATGGCACTATGAGATCATATATCACAAATGTGCAATAGGATCTCACTTACCTTCTGCTTCCAAAGTAACTATATGCATCAGTGCTCCAAGTTTTAACAAAAATGGATAAATAAGAGTTTGTTTTTCCTTTTTAATACAATTAAAGCTGAGTATTGTTTGTGTTAAAAGTTGGCACACTTTCAAGCTCCTAAAATGCACTATATGATCTGACTGGAGTAGGACATTTAATACTGTATTTTGCACATTATGCAATAAATTGCATTTAACTTTTATTTTGTCCAAAGAAATGAACATTCTACCTCCTGATTTTTTTTTTTTATTGCAAATATGTTGTGTGCTACTGGAGTGTGTAACTGTTAATATCTAAATCAGAGCTTTTCCTAATAATGAATGTAATGTTCTCCTATTAAATGCCATCTGGCAGGTCTTCCATTCCACAGACTGAAGATTGTTTTGACCACTGGGCACTTAAACCCCCTTCCTAACCAGACCAATTTTCAGCTTTTGGTGCTCTCACATTTTGAATGACAATTACTCAGTCATGCAACACTGTATCTATATGAAAGTTTTGTCCTTTTTTTCACACAAATAGAGCTTTCTTTTGGTGGTATTTAATCACCGCTGGGTTCTTTATTTTTTGCGCCGTAAAAAAAAAAAGACCGAAAAATCTGTAAAAAAAAAAATACATTTTTCTTCATTTCTGTTATAATATTTTGCAAATTAGTAATTTTTCTTCATATATTTTGGCCAAAATTTATACCGCTACATATCTTTAGTAAAAATAACTCAAATCGGTGGATATTATTTGGTCTTTTTTGAAAGTTATAGAGTCCAAAAGCTATGGTGCGAATATCTGAAAATTGATCACACCTGAAGTACTGACGGCCTATCTAATTTCTTGAGACCCTAACATGCCAGAAAAGTACAAATACCCCCTAAATGACCCCTTTTTGGAAAGAAGACATTCCAAGGTATTTAGAAAGATGCATGGTGAGTTTTTTGAAGTTGTCATTTTTTCCCACAATTCTTTGCAAAATCAAGTTTTTTTTTTTCCCCACAAAATTGTCATATTAGCAGGGTATTTCTCACACACCGCATGTGCATACCACAAATTACACCCCAAAACATATTCTGCTATTACTCCCGAGTATGGCGATACCACATGTGTGAGACTTTTACACAGCATGGCCACATACAGAGGCCCAACATGCAGGGGAGCACCTTCAGGCGTTCTGGAGCAACCAACCCAATTCTGACATTTCTCTCCTACATGTAAAAATCATCATTTATTAGCTAGAAAATTACATAGAACCCCAAAACATAATATATGTTTTTTTTAGCAAAGACCCTAGAGAATACAATGGCGGTCATTGCAACTTTTTATCTCGCACGGTATTTGCGCAGCAATTTTTTTGACGCATTTTTTTTTTGGGGAAAAAAAACAGTTTTGTGCTTTACAAAAACCAAAACAGTAAAGTTAGCCCAATGTTTTTGCATAATGTGAAAGATGAAGTTACGCCGAGTAAATAGATACCCAACATGTCACCTGTCAAAATTGCACGCGCTTGTGGAATGGCGCCAAACTTTGCTACTCAAAAATCCCCATAGGCGACGTTTTAAAATTTTTTACTGGTTACATGTTTTGAGTTACAGAGGAGGTCTAGGGCCAAAATTATTGCTCTCGCTCTACCAATCGCAGCAATACCTCACATGTGTGGTTTGAACACCGTTTTCATATGTGGGCGGGACTTACGTATGCGTTTTTTTTTTTATTGTTCATTTTACTTTATTTATTTTAGTTTGATGCTTTTTTCCCCAAAAAAAATGTTTTTACCACTTTTATTCCCATTACAAGGAATGTAAACATCCTTGTAATAGGAATATGACATGACAGGTCCTCTTTACAGTGAGATATGGGGTCAATAAGACCCCACATCTCACCTCTAGGCTGGGAAGCCTGAAATGAAAAAAAAAAAAAACAATCCTGGCTTCGATCGTAGCGGTGAGTCGGTAGAAGCGCGGGAGGGGGGGACATCCCCTCTCGCCTCCCGTAAGAACGATCAAGCAGTGGAACAGCCGCTATGATCGTTCTTATGGTGTAGGGAATCGCCGGCTGAAAAAGCTGATATCTGAATGATGCCTGTAGCTGCACCCATCATTCAGATATCCCCGCACAAAGTCAAGGATGTTGTATGACGGCCGGCGGGCGGGAAGTGGTTAAAACGCATTTTTTTTTTTTTTTTTTTACACAAAGTTGTCCATTTATACAATATTTCTACCACATAACATGTACATACCAAAAATGACACCCCAAAATAGATTCTCCTACTCCTCCTGAGTACGGCGATACCACATGTGTGAGACTTCTACAGCCTGGCCACATACAGAGGCCGAGTACAGCCAAGCATGGCTGGGTATGGCAGGGTAATGCAAGGCTTTGCAGAGTATTGTGGGGGTATTCCAGGGTAATGTGGGGCTTTGCAGAGTAGTGCAGGCATTGCAAATTAGTGCAGGGCAATAGGGATGGCTGGATGTCTCTGTGCAGCGCTGTGGGCACTACACATCCATCCCCCTCTCTGCTCACAGTGTACCGATCAGTACACAGGAGGAGAGGAACCGGCGTCAGATGACGCCGGTCTGTTTACATGTGATCGCGCGATCACATGGTAAACGGCCACGATAAGCGGCCATTTACCGGGATCCGTGATGCGCCGGGTCCGGAGTGCTTGGGTGCGCGCGAGAGGGGAATTCCGGGAGGACGTCATATGACGTCCTCCCAGAGTTAAGCAACCGCCCTGCAGCCGTCATTCGGCTATGGGCCGGTTGTTAAGTGGTTAATTATACTTAAAATTGGCCTGTAAACAACTCTTCAGGGGTTGTGACATTTATGTGGATAAAACAGTCATGACTGGGCTTTTATGCAAGTTTGTATAATGCTCCCTTAAGTTTTTCATTTTTCAGATTGAGTTGGGGCCCATTCACACTGCCCTGCACAATAAACTAGGGGTGGTTTAGTATACAGGCAGCTGTTAGATTCGGTTGTGGTGAGGGAGCAAAGTGATGCGTGTTTCAGTGCCATCACTAACTTAGATCCATAGAATGTAAAGTAGGATTAAAATTGTACCAAAAGTCGCACTTGAAATCATGTGACTTTGGAGATGCGCTATTGTGAATGACACCTAAGGGTTGTTCTGCCCCTGAGCCTGGATAGACATAAGTCACATCAAATTAGTGCAGGCACCTTTCAAAGTCATACCGATTTGAACGGGTGCGATTTGTCATGAGACTTTGACATTTGTCGCATGACAAATCACACAAATGTCAGAATGGTGCTTTATTGATATGAGAGTACAATTATGGTAAGTATGGAAGAACAATTCTCCATAATATGAACACACTGGGTTATACTTTCACAGAATCTTTTTGGTAAAAATATCTATATTTTATATTCAAAACCTCACGATTTTAGTCTGAAACATGTATAAATTGTAAACGTAACCATGGATTCTGTATAAAAATAAAGTACAAGTATTTTTGCAAGGTTAAATATAAAAATATTTAGGTTTATTTGTAAACATACATCATTCAGATCTGAGCCAATGAGAAATGTTCAAAGTACCAAGCAAAACAAAAAGTGATCCTATTAAATTATACAATACTTTTTATACAAAGAACACTTTAAATAACCAAGTAAAAATATGTACAAGTTGTTATATTGTTTTAGAAGATAAATTCACATCTGTTACTTTTTTTTTTTTTGTATAAAGCTTTCTGTGGAGTTTATCACAAGTATCTAGACTAAAATAGCTTTTCTTTAAACCTATTGAGTGCCAGAAAACCAAAGTCTTGCCAGCTTCTGGCATTTATGAGGTTAAAATTAAAATGGAGGAAGGCCACCAATAAATGCACAGCCTCAAAGTAACAGACTTTGGAAGCTGTATATTCAAGTTTTGGACATTAAACATCCAACATATATAGATAGTGGTATGTAAAAGTTTTAGCCTGAATACTTCTCTAACATCTGACTGGGAGCCACACAATTATTACAGTAAAAAAAAAGCTACCGTTTGTACTTACTGTAAGAAATTTTTCCTTTTGCGTCAGCTGAGGGAATGCAGGTATGGTCACATTACACTGCTGCCTACAAGAGAACTGGATACTGGCAAACAGAAAAATTGTAAGTCAACCCCTACACATCTCAGCATGCCTGTGTTTTGGCATAAAGCAGCACTGAGAGTATGAACAGAAAGAGAGGGGCTGGGGTTATGGTGAGTACAAAAATACAATTTTCTTGCTTATTGAGGGACACACGAGTTTAAATACAGAAATCCAACAACGGGTAGGCAACCCAGCAACAGGCCCCATGTGAAGTGGCACTGGGATTTGCCTGCAGGACCAATGCTCAAATCTGAAACCAGGTGCGATGCAGCACAAGGCCAAAATATCCTGCATGGACATGGAAAGATCCCCAACAGGTGAGAGGACTTGACCTCATCAGATGGCACTGAGGAAGACTCTACTGATATAGATGCTTTAACTATAGGGGCATAGGGTTCCAGTTTGCAGCTGCCAGTTCCTTCAGACAATACAAATGGTCCAAGATCCAATAGGGGAGTATGGGCTGGGAGTCTTTTGTAGCAGCAGGACTTGCCCCTCTGTGCAGACATGTAGCATCTGTGGAATGGTAATGCAACTAGACCTAACGTATGAGGCAAAACTTCAGGTAATTACAAACCCAGGTAACCCAACCAAGCTAAATATTGCAGAGAAGGGTTGGGCAGTTGGTGGCAATCATGTCACTGTAGGTGGGCAGTAGGTACAGACAAGGTTTCCACGTGGAACGTTGCAAGCAGGGAGCTTCCTCCTCTCTGCTGAATGGTGGGGAAATAAGGCAGAGTAACGCTACAATGCAGATGGCATATGTTAACCGTTTCAGTGAAACCAGGAAATCTAAACAGTACGGTAGATACCAATGCGTTAGCTTACATGGCCTTATTCAGACAGAGAAGCTGAGGTAATTCCATGGCTAACTTATCAGTACACCAAGTTCAACTTGCCACATCCAGCAGGATCCACTCCAAAGTCATATTTGGGAAATGCCAACCTGTATAGCCACTACCTAGAGACCAGCTCAAGCAACAAATCTTGACTGAAGTGAATGGAGGAACAAACCCAAAGTGTGTGTGTGTGTGTATATATGTATATATATATATATATATATATATATATATATTTTTTTTTTTTATATGTATATATAAAAACGTATCTCATCAAGAAAAAAAAAACCCTAAGGGACGCTAGGTGAAGGAGGGATTATATAGGGGCTGGCTTTTATATCTGCCTGTGTCCAATCCTTCTATACGCAGCTGTAGCTGAATTATGTCCCTTAATGGGACACGGGGGGAGAAAGGAGGGTTTTAGTTCATCATGGGTGGGAGAGAGAGAAGACAAGCTCATTAACTACTGTAATTCAATTTTGCACAAGTAAAATAAGATGGCAGTATAGGACTATAGTCATGTAAAGAGGATTACCCTTCACACATAAGGCTAGAATTACTTTGAAACAATGCACAGTGAATAAAGAATCCCTGTCCAGCAGGCTCCAGCTTAGTGCACAACCCATGAAAGGAAACACATCCTCTCAGTTTTAGATTTTTTTTTTTTTTTTTTTTTTTTTACATTTACTCTACAGTGGTTAGGGCTAGGGGTCCAAGTGGTAGAAACTGTCTCAATAAGACCTAGCTCCTTTCTAAAACTAGGCTTGTGTTGGGAATTTTTCTTCTTTTAATCAAGAAAGCCTCATGCTTTGTATTAGCTATATGTCCTATGTGATGCCATGCGGAAGGCCTTGGTAACCAATCTCCTAAGGGACAGGACCCAAGACTGCATCATCCAGTAATTTTTGCCCTCTAAAAGCCAGTACCCCCATCATATTAGAAACCACCAATGCTGAAGCTTCTCACCAAATACCGCATTGGGGGGGGGGGGGAAGCTGTGATGAATAGGTTTTTTTTTTTTTTTTTTTTTTTTTTTAATGTAGCACTGCAAAAAGTAGATGCGTAAAGTTTAGCCCACTAAAGTACGGTATATACTCGAGTATAAGCAGAGGCACCTAATTTTACCACAAAAAACTGGGAAAACTTATTAACTCAAGGATAAGCCTAGAGTGGGAAATGCAGCAGCTATTGCTAAACAATGCCCATCTGCACCTTTGATTACAAACAGCGGGCATTTCCCATTGTGTCACGCAACTGCAGTCTTAACTGTTCGGTGACTGTCCACTGTAATAAAGCCCCATCTCCTCCTCGTCCAGGATAGACGGAACACTGATTCAGTTTCCTAGCATTGTATCAGTGTTCCGTCTATCACGGACGAGGAGGCGGCGGGGCTTTGTTACAATAGACAGCCGCCGAACAGTAACGACTGCATGACACATCGGGAGACCCTCACACGAGTATAAGTCATGGGGGGGCTTTTTCAGCATAAAAAAAGTTTTGAAAAAGTTGGCTTATACTTGAGTATATACAGTAATCAGGTGGGCTGCTGCACTGTGCACATCATAAACCTAATTCCTGAAAGAGGAACAGCTGCAGGAAAAAGGCTTTTGGGGGGCGGGGGTTGGGCACGGCCCCATGACATACAACCTAGGTAAAAAATTAATTAGACAATGTAGTTTTCAGTGGGCTTTGCAAGCCACAAATTAGGTTAATTAAATCATGTGGCTCTAAAGCTAGACTCCACTTCCAATATACTGTACAAATGATGAATATCTAGTTTCTCTTACAACATGTGATAGACTGTCCTGTGTTGTAAGTAGTCATTAAGGCTTGATTTACATAGCAAAGTTACTTCAACTGTGCTATAGTATTCTAAAACTGGGGCAGGGCTAAAATAGTGACTAGTAATAGCTCAGTCATAACCTTTACATGATGTATGTTTTGTAACATACAATCTGCTCTATTGAGCTATCATTACATAGCGAAGTTACCCAGGCAAGCATCAGAGAGAAAGAGAAGGGGAAAAAAAAAGGGCACTGTAATGAATAAAGCAAAAGAAAAACACTTTGGCTAATGAAAAACTGCTGGAGGCAATTCAAATGCAAGGATCATGTTTCTTGTCCCATGCCAGCAGGGTAAGCCTGCTGTATGTCCAAGTCCATCTATATTTTCAGATCTGTGAGTTGCAATAACCTGGCACTCAGAAGGTAGAACACGCTGATTGTCTCAATCAGGCTGTAAAGTAGGCTGGAGATTTGCCTGCTAGAATGGAGGCAGCAGAATACACCTCTACAGTAGAAAGGGCCCAAGGTTGGTCCTTCACCGGAGAGCCCATTCATTCCATTGGAGTAGAAATTGATCCTGTAGGTATCTCAGTTTCTAACTGAGTGGAATGCAACTACATGAGCAGCAAAAGCCTGTCATTGCCTTTCAAGCAATTGTCATACATTTGTGTCCTGTAAAAGAGGCTCCTTGCCTTCACCAGGTGCTGGCGGACTGTGGGGGTGGCTGTGCCCTGTTCCATGCTTTTTCCAGTTACCGTTGCGCATGTTCAGGTTCGTGTGTTCTGGGATAAACAAAGCTACGAGCAAGGCTAGCAGAACAGAGCAGGCTCCAAACAGGAAGGGAGGTCCAGGGATGATTGAATTCTGCAAACAAATACAAAATTTAGATTATACTCTTCCTGTTCTGCAATTAATTACAATTGGTGTACGAGTATTGCATGTTAACATGAAAAATATGGTGCATTATGTTCTAATCTTAAAGATGAACTATCACCACAGTTGAAAAATCATTTCAAAGTCTTCAGGGACCAAGCGTACACAATCCTGTTATGTAGTTGTGCAATAAAAGGACACCCATTTCTGTTTATGCTGACTGTAGAGCCACCCCTGGGCATTCCTATGAGGGAGTTACAGCCAGCATTGAAGGATGGTTGAAGGCTCCCTTATGTTTTCCTATTCAGAGCAATGTGTTTGCATTCAAGTAATTGTGTTGCACAACTGCTAGGCAATATACAGCTCTAATTCCACAAAAAAAATGTAAAATCTACATAAAAACAGAACACACCCTACAGTCAAAGCTCGGTCCACGCTTATGTACAATGCTCATTTCCACTGTAATATCTGTTTATAACCCAGAATACTTACTGATTTCCATTATTATCATCATCATTTCTTTAACTACATTTTGTTAACTACACATCTGGTATTTACTGACATTTTGTTTTTTATCCTATATTTGCATGGAATTCATTCTGTATTTTGTAAAAATTAAAAAAGTGAAAACTGAATGAAATGATTTGCAATGCTCAAACCCATATTTTATTCAAATTTCATATTCTTAAGAAAAAAAAAAAAGGTTATTTTGAAACGGATGGCAAGTTGGGACAGGGCCATGTTTATCATGGTAAAAGAGGGGATGCTACACCAACATTCTGTAAACGTCTGGGAATTGAGGAGACCAATTTCTGGAGTTTTGGAAGAGGAACAGAACAATAAACATTTAATTTAGGTACAGTGTTGCATGACTGAGTAATTTGCAAAGTATGGCAGTGCTGAAAACTTAAAAATGGCCTGGTTAGGAAGGGGGTGAAATGATAGAGAGTGATGATGTACGGCTCCTGGGACACCCAAGTCAAAGCCTGCTGTGTGATGGTGAATGGCAGTCTCAGCCTGGACCACTGCCAGGCCACACCCCCCAATGCGTTTCACTCCGCACACCAGAGCTTACTCATGTGGAAAAATATAGTTCAATATTTCCAGCATCTGCTTTTTAGTGCAAAATCCAAGGACATATAATCCATAGGCGGCACGGTGGTGTAGTGGATAGCACTTTCGCCTAGCAGTAAGAAGGGTTGCTGGTTCGAATCCCAACCACGACACTACCTGCTTGGAGTTTGCATGTTCTCCCTGTGTGGGTTTCCTCCGGGTACTCCAGTTTCCTCCCACACTCCAAAGACATGCTTGTAGGTTAATTGGATTCGGTCTAAATTGTCCCTAGTATGTATGAATGTGAGTTAGGGACCTTAGATTGTAAGCTACTTGAGGGTAGGGACTGATGTGAATGTAAAATGTATATGTAAAAGCGCTGCGTAAATTGATGGCGCTATATAAGTACCTGAAATAAATAAAAAATAAATCCATGTAGAAATTGTCCACATCAAAATAGATCATTCATAACAAACTCCTGCAAGTACAT
The DNA here is from genome assembly GCF_042186555.1 of Aquarana catesbeiana. Lineage (NCBI taxonomy): Eukaryota > Metazoa > Chordata > Amphibia > Anura > Ranidae > Aquarana > Aquarana catesbeiana. Next base: position 218,553,844 of record NC_133330.1, read on the forward strand.
TTTGGCATAAACTCACAACAGCATGCATGTAATCCTGTAGTTATTTCTCCACCTACCCCCAACAAGACAAAGGTAATAAATCAGGCAGTTTGTGATTGATGCCCAGGAAGGTCCAGCCTACATCACCAGTTGTCTAAGCCCATGGAATTCCTGTAAACCAGGAGCAAACAAGGAGCCTTGCGTTGACAAGCTCCCCTCTTCCTGCTTGTAGTGAATGACAGCGCTGGTGTCGAGAACACCCTGCTGCCAGAGACAAGCACTGTCACTCGTACCTAACTGGCATCAGGGGAGACAGACTGTATTGTAGGGAGAGTAGAATGTCTGATGGGTTAAAATGGTGGTTTCTAAAGCACAGAGAGACAAATTTCAGGTCACAAGGGAACAGAGGAGGTAAGATAGGCGAGATCCCATGCAACAAGGTTCTAATTCAGTAGTGATAGACCAATGGTCTCTGAAACAGGATAGAAAGGACAGAAACCTGAACATCTGACGATAAGACGTTGTGGCAAGTACACTTCCTAGTTTTGTAGGAATGTTACTTCCTGAGCCTTCAACAGCCATACATATAAGGCAAGCAACTAAGTAAATAGGATGGTAAATTGAAACGCGGGACAAAGGATCCTGATGATCTGGCAGCGCCCACAAAACGTCTACAGGAGTCTTACCAAGTTGGGGTACAACATCTACCTAAGCTAGTTCAGAGCAATGAGGATAGCTATAATTCCCCCCATTTCAACTGCACAAGTAAAGAGGGAAGAAATGCATAGATCAGGGTGTACTAATTGTATAGTACAAAAATAGGATTTTTATAACAGCTTACCTGTAAAAATCCTTTTCTTTGAAGTACATCATGGGACACAGAGCCATAGTAGTTACTATGTGGGTTATAGGCCACCTTCAGGTGATGGACACTGGCACACCCTAAGACAGGAAGTCCACTCCCTATATAACCCCTCCCACTACTGGTATTACCTCAGTTTTTGTAGCAAAGCAATAGACGTGTATACTAGAAAGAGGGGTGGGACCTCTGTGTCCCATGATGTACTTCAAAAGAAAAGGATTTTACAGGTAAGCGGTTATAAAAATCCTATTTTCCTTATCGTACATCACGAGACACAGAGCCATAGTAGTTACTATGCGGGATGTCCCATAGCAATGAGGGGAGGGAGACACAACAGAATTAGGGCAACACGAGACTAGAGGAGTTATACAGTTGCCTGCCGCACACTACGCCCAAAGGCGATATCCTTATGCCTTTTTACATTCACCTGATAAAATCTGGTAAATGTATGGACTGAAGACCAAGTTGAGGCCTTGCAGATTTGAACCATGGAAGCTTGGTGATGCACCCCCACGAGGCACTAACAGCCCTAGTGGGGTGTGCTTTAATATGAAAAGGTGGAACTTTCCTCCTTAAACCATAAGCTTGAACAATCACTTGTCAAATCCATTTAGAAATAGTAGATTTCGATGCAACCTGTCCTCTTTTAGCATGAGGACGCAATACAACCTTATCCTTGTGAATAATTAAATATGGCTCTTTACAAGAAAGAGCAGCCAACTCTGATACCGTTCTTGCAGAAGATATGGCTACCAGCAAAACTAGGATCAAGGGAATATGTCGTATCGGCTCAAAAGGCTGTTATGTAATGCAGACAGGACTAAATTCAAGTCACAAGGGTTCAGGGGTGTCTTAACCAGAGGTTTTAAGCCGCATTACCCCCTGAATAAAGCTACGAACCAAAGAGTGTGAAGCAAGTGGTCGCTGAAAAAAATACCGCTAAGGTCGAAACCTGGTCCTTGACAGTACTCAAGACCGGCTTTATTTCTAATCCTATCTGTAGAAAGTCAAGGATTCTACTTATGATATATTTCCTGGGGTGCCAACCCCTGGATTCACACCAGGAGACATGCCTTCCAGACTCTATAATATATGACCCTGGAGGCCGGGTTCCTTGTATTAACCAGATTAGACTCCACTGAACCTGACAGTCCACGCTTCTCCAGAATGTGGGTCTCAATAGCCAAACCATTAAATTTATCGTTTGTAAAGTAGGATGGAATACTGGACCTTGCGAGAGAAGGTCTGGCCGTGGCAGTAGGGTCCATGGGTCCCCTACCGCCATCTTTACGATCTCTGCATACAAAGATTTCCTGGGCCACAAGAATCACTGACTTCCCTTCCTGCTTGATCCTGCAAAGAAGTCGTGGACGCAGGCAGAATAGGAGGGAATGCATAAATCAGTGAGAACTGATTCCACGGGAATAGCAAGGCATCTGTTCCGCATGCTAGCGGATCCTTTGTTCTTGACACAAAGCTGTCAATTTCTTTGTTAAACCTGGACGCAAACAGATCTATTGTCTGGGATCCCCCATCTTTGGCATATTGACATGAAGATATCGGTGTGAAGGAACCATTCTCCCGGGAACAACTGCTGGCGACTTAAGTAGTCCGCCTGCCAATTTTCTATTCCTAGAATGAAGACTGCTGACAGGCAAAGTACATTGTTTTCTGCCCAAGATAGGATATGATTCAGCTTTCTCTGGGCCGCATAACTTCTTGTGCCTCCTTGGTGATTAATTTAGGCCATTGCTGTGGCATTGTCAGATTGAATCCTGGCAGGACAATTCCGTAAACTGAACATTCAGGCCCTCAGGACCAAGTGCTCTGCCTGAATTTTTAGAGTGTTAATGGGCAAGGCCATTTCTGATCTGGGCCACTTTTCTTGGACAGTTGCCTCTTCCAGGAGTGCTCCCCAACTCAAAAAAGGTTGGCATATGTTGTTACCACTTCCCAGGTAACTGAAGGAAGGATTTTCCCCATTGCAGATTTTTGGTTATTAACCACTTCAATACAGGGCACTTAGAGACCTTCCTGCCCAGACCAATTTTCAGCTTTCAGTGCTGTCGCAGTTTGAATGACAATTGCGCGGTCATGCTACACTGTACCCAAACAAAATTTTTATCATTTTGTTCCCACAAATAGAGCTTTCTTTTGGTGGTATTTGACCACCTCTGCGGTTTTTAATTTTTGCTAAACAAATAAAAAAAGACCGAAAATTTGGAAAAAAATAAGTTTTGCTTTTGTTTCTGTTAAAAAAAATTGTAAATAAGTAAGTTTTCTCTTTCACTGATGGGCACTGATGAGATGGCACCAATAAGCGGGCACTGAGGATGGGCACTGATATGCAGCACTGATGGGCATTGATGGGCACTCATGGGTGGCACTGATGGGCGACACTGATACGCGAGTGAGGAAAAGCCAGTCACCGGCTCTTCCTATTTACATCGTGATCAGCTGTGATTGGACACGGCTTATCACGTGATAAAGTCTCCCAGTCAGAGACTCTTTACCTAGATCGGTGTTGCAGGGTGTCAGACTGACACCCCGCAACAACGATCGCCGCGATGCGGGGGCGCGCAGCGGCTCGATATCCTGATCACGTCATATGACGTCCGGTCAGGGATATCAAACCACTTTGCCGCCGTAATTTTGTAATAGGGCGGGCAGCAAGTGGTTAACCATTAACTGAGGCTCCGGCGCACCCAGCCTACAGCAGCTGGTATTTACAGGCAGTCTCCCATCCAGGCAGTCTCCCATCCAGGCACTAACCAGGCCTGACCCTGCTTAGCCTCCAAGATCCGACGAGATCGGGGGCTTTCAGGGTGATGTGGCCGTAGGCTTTGGAGTCAGACACAATGGGAATCTAGAGCTTGAACCCTTTGTTCCAAGCCGATAGGATACTGTTTTGCAGCAGTCTCGAATAAAACTGAGCATAAGGAACGCCCTGGAAAGAAACCTCATGCAAAGCTGAATAGAAGAATTCATCTTGCTTCGGCCACCTGAATCAGTTCCTTTTATGGCGCTGATCTTTGCCTGGGGAAAGAATACCCTTTTCTGGGTGTATCTATGATCAGACCCAAGTATTTTAGCCTTCTTCATGGTTTTAAAGAAGATTTCTTCTAGGTTGCGAATCTGACCTAGATATTCTAGGTAGTTGAATGTGGTGACCATACTTTGGTCTAAGCGGGCTACCGACTGGTCTATCAAGAACAGATAGTCTAGGTAAACCATAATCGTTATACCTTGGGCCCTTAATCTGGCTAGAAGAGGGTCCAGAACCTTTGTAAACACTCAAGGTGCAGTAGCTAGACCGAAAAGCAGAGCTACACACTGAAAATGAAGATTATCCACCTTGAAAAGTAGATATTACTAGTGAGCGAGGAAAAAGGCACATGGAGGTATGCATCTTTGATGTCGATTGACGCCAGAAGTTCTCCTCCTTGTAGGATGGAGATAACTGATTGGATTTACTCCATGCCAAAAAAAAAAGAGTGGTTATATTCAGGAATTGAATTTAGATTTTTGAGATCCAGAACGTCCATTCGGTTTTGGAAAAAAAGGTTTGAACAAAACCCCAACCTCTGCTTTGACATGGGGACCACCATGATCATTTTTTTGCCAAAAGATGGTCCAATGTTTGAGAGAAAGACCTCTTTTTTCTCTGGGTCCTTAGGAACGTTTGATCTGAGAAAACGAGGAGACGGGAACTCTCGGAACTCCAGTTTGTACCTTGGAGCTACTGAGGAAGTCTCCCCATCTGTCTCGACACTCTTCCTGCCAGATCCTTGAGAACTGCAGAAGAATTCCCCCTATTCAAGCGGGGGCACCTCCTCATAAGGAGGCTTCAGTATTTTGTATATTTCCTCCCCTAAGACCTCTTTTGTCCCTGGGCTTGACCCTGAGGATTACCTTTTTGAACTTGACGGCTGAGGCCGTCGTGACTGCCTGGAGTTTTTAAAATGAAAATACATTTACTCCTTTTCTTAAATGGCAAAGGGGTACTTTTTCCACTAGAATTTCTTTGGATGTATTACCCATCCCAAATAGCTACCGCAAAAGGAAGACTAGCCAGGAGCTTCTTGCATGGTGCTTAGCGAAGGGCGCAAGGCCTGAAGGATAGAATCTCTCATAGCAAACAAAGTTGCTAGTAGCTTGCCAGATCCTGAGCCTGCTGAGCAGGATAACCTTGAACGCCTGTTTAAACTGGTCTCTCAACGATTAATCAATTACTATCAGTGCAGGCTGAGACACTCAAAAAGTGTTTTTATGTTTTTGTTTTTTTTTAATAATAGGAATTCCAACCTTTTTATCCGTTGGATCCCTAAGCATTTGAGCATTGTCTGCCGGACAAGTCAAACTTTTATTCCCAGAGGATATAGCAGCGTTAATTGCTGGTATACCACACTTTTAGTGAATCTTCTCCACCATAGGATAAAGTGTGAAAAAACTTTTTAGGAGGGAAAAAAATGCTTATCTTGGTGATCCACTAAGATACAAAAAAGCTTTTCCAGCAATGAATGGACAGGAAAGGTATGCACAGCTTGAGGAGGCTTTAGCGAACTCAAACACTCAGTTAAGGGTACATAAATGTGGAGCGGACCATTCAGCAAGAAATTGCACCATCAATCTTACAGATTATGAAAGCTGATCCACCCGCATTTGACATTTCTAGTCATTAGCCTCACCATGGTCCCCTAAGGGAATTCATCTTCTCCTGCCCCTAGTTCCTCAGTTTGAGGGTCCTGGGTAATGGAAGAGAACATGTCGCATTTTGTCCCACACTGGGATGCGATTAAAGCTGCTAAACTTTTTTTTTTTTTTTTTTTCCAATCCTATCATGGCTGAGGAAAAAAGACCCTTTTAGTAACATAAACAGGGGCTGCAGTGTTGAAAACAGTTGCAAACATTTAATGGCCCCGATGCTCACTCTGACCAGCCACCCCCTCTCAGGGGAGGATCCTATTGTAGAGATGAGTAGGCTTTCCAGAGCTTGAGGGAGACCCTTTTAGCCCTTTTTGGGGGTGTTTCAACCCCCCTTCTGACCTTAGCCCAATGCACAAAAGCAGAGGTACTATCAGAAGAAATCGCATCCACTGCTTGAGCAATAGTTCAGCCACAGCCACTGCTTTTAACACTCAGCCTGATGCAAATAGGAAATGTGTCAAATAGGAAATGCCTGTGTCACCAAACCACTTTCATGCCCCTCTTAGCTCGTGTCCCTCCGACAACTTGCAGCCAGCAAAAATTGAGTTTTTAACAACACACTCCCGCGCCGGCGTTGGAGGACGCCAATGCCACACTAAGCCCCGCCCCCTCCATTGCATCGCGCCCCCCTCCTTTCTCTTTCCAAAAAAAGAGTTTTCCCACGTGAGCACTGGCCTCCGATCCACCGGGATCGGCTTTTGTGGGAGGGAGGGATGGCAAGGAGGAGACCTGAAAGCCGCCGCTGTGCTAAGGGAGGTGAAAGAAATAACAGCATTGCCAATCATTCTTTAGCTCTCTTAATGTTCAGCCTTGTGAAGAGGGGGTGAGTTCAGCGGGGGGGGGGCTTGTCTGGTGAAGCAAAATCCCCCCCAAAATCCCCCCGAACTCTGCCTGCTAGCCGGAGGAAAAAAGCCTGCTGCTTCTGTGACACAGCATAATCTCTGAGCAAAGCATGAGAAGGTACGTGCTCCATACAGCCCCCAGTGGTGACACTTAGGCATAACATTTTACTTTTTAAAGGAGACATTTCATAAGAAAATTTAAAAATACGGGTTCCGTTAAACCTTTAGGAACCGGGGACCCTCGGGGAACCCACACTCCTGGCCCTGTAATAGCATCCCGCCAGTAAAACTTTATGGCTCTAAAATACCAAAGTACTGGATCCCGGAGTCTAGCTCTCTAAAAAGAGAAGGGTTACAGGTAAAACCTCGTTTCTTCAGACACGAGGCCCGGGTACCATTAAATTCAGCCTAAAAGACACTTTGAATGGATCCGGCTGCATAGCTAGCCCCAGTAAAGATTGCTCCAGTGGAGCTCAGCACAGTACATCTTTACTCGTGACCAACACCTTAGACACTGGCGAAAAAAATGAAGTACTCCCAGTAGTGGGAGGGGTTATATAGGGAGTGGACTTCCTGTCTTAGTGTGTGCCAGTGTCCATCACCTGAAGGTGGCCTATAACCCACATAGTAACTACTATGGCTCTGTGCCCCATGATGTACGATAAGAAATGAGCATTTGCTGCTTCCACTTGAGGACCCCTGTACCTCAATACAAGTTTGTTGTTGAGCCTGGGCCAGAGGGTCCACCTGCAACATAGGTTCTGGAATACCTTCAGATGTAGGGGCTACTTCCCCATTGAGCAGCCTGCGCCAACTGTTCCCTCAAAAGATTGCCATCTGCATTTCTCACAATGGGGAAGCCACAAGAGCGCAGAAAGGCGAATATTGGGGTCAAGATCCTGGTGAATACCCAAGGTTCATTTGAGAGACCGAACTGCATGGCCATAAACTGGTAGTGTAGGGGACCCATATCAAAGCTTGCAGACATTTAGTGAAGCAGAGTCAGAGGTTAGCGTCTTACAAGTAAAAGGAGGTGATGATGACAGATCTGGTAGATTCAATCCATAATTTCTGGACCTGAATAGACATTCAGAGGCTTGAGAGTCAAGATGGATTGAATGCTCCCTTTGGATTTGGGAACAGTGAACAGGTTACAGAAAAACCCCTGAAACAGTTTTTCCCAAGAACTATGCCAATGACACCTTAAATCCAACTGGGCTTGATGAAAATCTGCTAATCTCTGTGCGAACAAGAGAATTGGAGGTAAAAAAAAACCCGTAGTGAAACTAATTAGTAGTCCTAGGATATAACCTCAAGCATCTCTGGTGCAAGCTGTCCACACATTTGCAAAAGGTCAACAAATGCGTGCGCCCCCCCCCCCCCCCACACTCTTACTTTGATTTGCTCAACTAGAATAGATAAGCTGACCTACATACTTCTTTTTATTAGGCAAGTTACTCAAAGAACTGAAGTCACGGGATCACCATGACAGCAAAGCAACTAAACATTTTAGGCAAGATCAGCAGGATGTGAGGAGAGTGTAACCTAACAAATTACATATACACGATCAAGCCATCTTTCTCAATCTCCACTAAATATACCTGTTGTAAATGTGAAGAGGTCATTTTGTCTTGGCCTGGGCTTTCCTCTTTAATAGGGTTTTCATCCAACTCCACATGAAAGATGTAAAATATAAAACCGTATAAAGCAGGTCCAAGGCCGTTGCATAGCCCTCGAATTCCTGTTATCATTCCTTGCACAACACCTGCAGTAAAACATTCATTAATGTCAAGATTTGATCTACTAAATTACACATTAGAAAGTCAATATACACAGACACCAGTCCAGACACTGGTTATTTTGGATCCCTGCTGTCAAGCCTCATATGTACAATAGTAAGACACTCACTTTAGTAGCTCAATATTGGTAATTCACTTCTATAGAAGCTTGAGCAGGAGCAAAAAGGCATTACTGCAAGGCATAAAAAGTTAAACCAATGCCATTGTGGCAAGGATAAGCCAAAATGGAATGTGGTTTTGCAAAGTCCCCCTGCTGGTGTCTGAAAGAATTTTAAATAACTAAAGGGCAATCAAACCTCTCAAACGAGCCTCAGACTAATCATTTCATATAGGTAGACTTGCATTTTAAACACAAATATATTCATTTAGTATACCATTGACAGGTAGTATCAAGGAACATTTGCATAAACTACTATAAATGTAATTTAAAAATTCCATAAAGCTTCTTAATACAGTCTTTTAGAAGGGGGGGGGGGGTACTTTGCATTGTACATACCTCTTTGGACTTCACTGGAAACATTGCAAGAAACAAATGTGTGCACACACACATCGAGGCAAGTGTAATTTCCGGATTACATTTGCACCTCAAAATGCTGCAGTAACTAATTTTGTACAATACAACATATATTCTTTCAAACCACACTACAAAAAGTTTTAGGTTTCATCTGTACAGTATACAAATTTGTCTCATGTCTACCATACCTTGTTGGTCAGCATCAGCAGTTCGAGACACCAGAGCACTCACTGCAGGGAATGTAATACTGGACATGGCTGCCACTGCGCCAGCAGCCCACATCATCCTGAACAAGTATAAAGTGGAGACAATACATTAATATTTATAATAGTATGTGATTTTTTTTTTGTACAATTACAATAGTACAATTTATCCCATCCTGACTACAGCAGTTTTAGCTTATTAAACTAGATGTAAACCCTAACTAGAGGACAGTTTGCCAAAGCACTGTGCATCATAAAAAAACTGCCATGCTTTTATTTTTATAAAAGAGGGTTCTTACATTTTCCCTCAGTTTTTATCTCAGTGCTGCTAATCTCCTAGTTTTTCAGGTAGTACGCACTTCCTGTCTACATGCATTTCCTAATGTGGCAGCTGCAGATCATTGCTCTAGCCCAACTTTGCAGTAGTTGTCTACTAAGGTTCGGTGTACCAGGGTGACCATTAAGGATCAAAATTGTGAGACAGAACATTGCAGCTTTTGAGGGACTTGTGAACACCTTGTTAATGCATTCATATTAGAGATTGGGTTTAGATCTACAACAAATGCACACTGGGTGTCAATTGCTGAACATTCTCAGTAGCATATTGTACTTCAGTTCTGGGGAAAAAGAAAAATGAACTGTAAATTCCATATCTTGGAATTGTATTACAGTACATGACAGAGGTAACTTGTTCATACACCATGGGTTATAGAGGCATACCTTCAGATGACTGGACACTAGCAAGCTTTTGAGGACACATCCTCTCCTATAACCTTTTCTCACTCTGTGGGTGCACAGTTTGGTAGTAAGCAATGCAGAGTAAACCAAGAAGAGTAAGGGAGAGTGTCCTGTAGTGCAGAGGTCCCTAACCATGTGAGGCAGGCGAGAGAGCAGAGAGATGACATCTATCACGGCCCGCCCTGCATCACCGCAGTTCCGCCCTCACTGTGCAGCCACAGCCAGCAAAGAGATATCATCTCTCACTGCCTGCCCTCACTCTGGGACTCAGCCAATGCACATGTGCTGAAAAGCTGGGGAGAAAAGACTCTTTGCAGTCACTGTTGTCTGCCACAAAATTGCCTTTACATTTAAAAAAGTGACAGGCTGCATCTGGTATTTTTTGGTGACAGCCAACAGTGGGAAGCTTCAGCTGGTGGCAGGATAGTGACAATATGCATCTGGTGGCAGGCGACTTGGCAAGTGACAATCCTCATCTGGTGGCAGGCGGCGTGGCAAGTGACAATCCGCATCTGGTGGCAAGTGACCATCTGCATCTGGTGGCAGACGTGGCGGCAAGTGACAATTCGCATCTGGTGGCAGGTGACGTGACAAGCTGTATCTGAAGGCAGGTGACATGGCAAGTGACAAGCTGCATCTGGTGGCAGGTGACGTGGCAAGTGACATGCTCAGGGCTCCCACGGATTCTGCATTATTGTGAGTTGAACCATTTCATTTTATATTACAATGTAATAATAGAAATAATGCACTTTAATCATCCTGACACTATATCAACCATGGTGCCGTGATGATTGAAGCGCCAACACCAGCCATTGCCCCGACAACGCGAAAAACTGGGCCTTGGCATAATTTTCTTCCATGCAGCCGTTTCCTGGTGCCAAAAAGGCTGGGGACCGCTGCTGTACTGTACTCCAAGATATGGATTTTAGCAGCCTGCCGCCCGCAGTACATAGTACATTTACTGCGGATGGCCGGCACAGCTGGTTGAGGCCATGTACCTGTACGTCATGGCCTTTATTCTGAGCTTAGACACAGCACAAGTTTGTCAGCAGAATTCAGCCAATCTTTTGTGGCTGAAACCTGCTGATCACCTGTGGCCACAGCACAGATTTCTGTGACAAACACACTCAGAACTCTGTACACAGACAGTGATTCTTTTCTTCTCCCTTAAATCAAATCTGACTACTTCAGGGATAAAAAGCAGCCAGATCTGTATATACAAGCAGCACACACATGTTAGGCACACAGTTAACCCCTTGATGTTAACCCCTTCACAGCCAGTGTTATTAGTGCACAATATCATCACTGAATTAGTGTCACTAGCAAAGTCACTGTCAGTTAGTGTGCCTTCCTAGCCAGTGTCTGTAAGTGCCAGATTGCCTGACACTCTATCACAGTCCCACTAAGAGTCACTGATAACTGCTATTACAAGTATAGCATCTAAAAGGTGCCTAATTTCCAGTATATATAGTTTGAAGACTCTACAGTGGGGACAGAAAGTATTCAGACCCCCTTAAATGTTTCACTCTTTGTTATATTGCAGCCTTTTGCTAAAATCATTTAAGTTCATTTTTTTTTCCTCATTAATGTACACACAGCACCCCATATTGACAGAAAAACAAAATTGTTGACATTTTTTGCATATTTATTAAAAAAGAAAAACTGAAATATCACATGGTCCTAATATTCAGACCCTTTGCTGTGACACTCCTATATTTAAATCAGGTGATGTCCATTTCTTCTGATCATCCTTGAGATGGTTCTACACCTTCATTTGAGTCCAGCTGTGTTTGATTATACTGATTAAACTTGATTAGGAAAGCCACACACCTGTCTATATAAGACCTTACAGCTCACAGTGCATGTCAGAGCAAATGAGAATCATGAGGTCAAAGGAACTGCCTGAAGAGCTCAGAGACAGAATTGTGGCAAGGCACAAATCTGGCCAAGGTTACAAAAAAATTTCTGCTGTACTTAAGGTTCCTAAGAGCACAGTGGCCTTCATAATCCTTAAATGGAAGATGTTTGGGACGACCAGAACCCTTCCTAGACCTGGCCGTCCGGCCAAACTGAGCTATTGGGGGAGAAGAGCCTTGGTGAGAGAGGTAAAGAAGAACCCAAAGATAACTGTGGCTGAGCTCCAGAGATGCAGTCAGGAGATGGGAGAAAGTTGTAGAAAAGTCAACCATCACTGCAGCCCTCCACCAGTCAGGGCTTTATAGCAGAGTGGCCCGACGGAAGCCTCTCTTCAGTGCAAGACACATGAAAGCCCGCATGGAGTTTGCTAAAAAAAAAAAAAAAAACACCTGAAGGACTGCAAGATGGTAAGAAATAAGATTCTCTGGTCTGATGAGCCCAAGATAGAACTTTTTGGCCATAATTCTAAGCGGTATGTGTGGAGAAAACCAGGCACTGCTCATCACCAGTCCAATACAGTCCCAACAGTGAAGCATGGTGGTGGCAGAATCATGCTGTGGGGGTGTTTTTCAGCTGCAGGGACAGGACAACTGGTTGCAATTGAGGGAAAGATTAATGCAGCCAAGTACAGGGATATCCTGGACGAAAACCTTCTCCAGAGTGCTCAGGACCTCAGACTGGGCCTAAGGTTTACCTTCCAACAAGACAATGACCCTAAGCACACAGCTAAAATAACGAAGGAGTGGCTTCACAACAACTCCGTGACGGTTCTTGAATGGCCCAGCCAGAGCCCTGACTTAAACCCAATTGAGTATCTCTAGAGAGATCTAAAAATGGCTGTCCACCAACGTTCTCATCCAACCTGACAGAACTGGAGAGGATCTGCAAGGAGGAATGGCAGAGGATCCCCAAATCCACGTGTGAAAAACTTGTTGCATCTTTCCCAAAAAGACTCATGGCTATATTAGATCAAAAGGGTGCTTCTAGTAAATACTAAGCAAAGGTCTGAATTCTTAGGACCATGTGATATTTCAGTTTTTCTTTTTTAATAAATGTGCAAAAAATGTCAACAATTCTGTGTTTTTCTGTCAATATGGGGTGCTGTGTGTACATTAATGAGGAAAAAAAAATTAACTTAAATGATTTTAGCAAATGGCTGCAATATAACAAAGAGTGAAAAATTAAAGGGGGTCTGAATACTTTCCGCCCCCACTGTATAACTTTCACACAAACCAATATACACTTATTGGAATTTTTTTTTTTTTTTAACCAGTCATGTAGCAGAATACATTCTGGCCTAAATTCATGAAGAATTTTGAGTTTATTGGATAGGTTTTATGACACAGAAAGCAGAATAGTGTTTTTCAAAATTTTTTGTCTTTTGTTCGTTTATATAATCAAACCTAAAAAACCCAGTGCTGATCAAATACAACCAAAAGAAAGCTCTATTTGCATGAAGAAAATGATAGAAATGTAAATTTGCTTAAAGTGTTGCATTACCGTGCAATTGCCAGTTAAAGTACCACAGTGCCAAATAGTAAAAAATACCCTGGTTATGAAGGGGGTAAAACCTTTCAGGTGGTTAAAAGCAAGTCAAAATTCCTTTTATCTTAATTGTGCAGCACAGGACACAGGCAACTTATTCATACCCCATGGGACATCGCCAAACAATGAATAGAAAAGGTGGGCAACAACTAGGCAAACAGAACTGAACCAACAGGCCCAAAAAACACAACAGGGGTCAAGGACTTAAAGGGGTTGTAAACCCTCATGTTTTTTCACCTTAATGCATAACTTCTGACAGTGACCGCCCCCCCAGGGGGGCAAATGCAGCAGGGATAACCTGACTGCTCTCATCTCCAAGATGTTGATGGGGAGTTTGGTTCCTCTCTTGACCATGTTCCCTGAACTGTCAAGGATGGAAAAACTCCTCCCCAGCCTGGCAGACTTGTGTCTGCTTTAAGGACTAGCTGTAAGAGCTGGGGTGGTGATTCACCAAGACAAGGAGGTTCTTACTTGGTTGGATAGGAGCATGGGTAAGTCAAGGGAAGAACATTTTTTTCTCTCTAAAGCAGGCCATACACAGTCGAATTTTCTTTTCAAAATCAGAAAGTTCGTTTTTTTGTGAACAGATGGTGCCACCATTGATTTTCGAAATTCGGCCGACCAAGCCTTCAATTTCACCGCATGTTGCTACAGAAAAGAATTTGTGGCCGGGAATCTTCTTTTCTCTCCGTAAATTTTCTTTTCTTATTACATTTCTCGCACGATTCTCCTATCATTGATTAGAAAATCGTTAGTTTTTCTAAAAATTTCCAACATGTCCGATTCCTCAAATTTGATTGCCGCACGAAAATCGGGCGTTGTTGCAGCCCACTAACGGTGCGAAATTCGTACGAAAATTCTTTCATACGATTTTCGAAAGAAAATTGTTACGAAATTCGAACCGTGTATGGCCGGCATAAGAGAGGTTTTGTTGGAAAGTTCTTGAATGGAAATGGACAAAAGTTACTGCCTCAAAGGCAACGATTAGGGTCTAGAACTTGCATGGCAAATCTCACTGTGGAATCTCAGTTGTTGAGCATGAGCTCTTAAAGAAAAAAATGTTCTTTTCTGGAAGGTATGTGTCCAGATATCTTTTGGACATTTTTTGACATTGCAAAAAACATGAAATCTTCAAGACCAGGTAATCTAGACAAACTGCGACTTGGATGCACTGAGTTCTGAAAAGGGCAAGCAAGGAAGCCAAGTCCTTTGTGAACACCCTGGGTGCAGAGGAAAGGCTGAAGGGTAGTACAAAGAACTGGAATTGGTTGTCTGCCACTGAAAAGTGCAAAAATGGCTGATGAGTTGAGCGAGTGGGAACACTCTTGGATGTCCATGGATGCCATGTATTCTCCTGGTCTCAGAGAGGCAATTACTAACCTTGCGGATTCCCCAATAGGCCCTTCTATTACTGCTCTGAGGAGACAACCCAAAATGTGGGATTTCTTTTTACTTTCATAATCATTGAGAACAGTAAACAACAAATAGAGAGAGAGGGCGAATCTCCGTAATGGGGCCACAGACTGCAATAAAATGTGACAGGTGTTCTAAGCCCTCTCCATGCTATCCAAAGCTTAAAAAAAATAAATAACTTTTTTGCCTTTAGTTATACTTTAACTCCACAGTAGGAAGAATACCCCTGTTGGGCTTTGATACTGTGAACAGGTTTGAGTAGAATCCTTTGAACTTGTCTTGTGGCGTTTCTGGCACCATGACTTCCTGGGTGGGTTGGGGCATTCTGCAAATGTATTTATCGTTGGGCAGCTTTAGGCTGATTCGAAATAAGGAAGCGATAAGTTAGTAGTTTTCAACTCTATTTTGTCCCCTTTGAAACAACAGATTAAATCCACAAGTCCAGGATATCTGTGACAGAGAGACAAACCGTCACAGATGTCCCCTTACTTGTAGGAGTGAGAGCGCCCCTTCATTGGGAAGAGGGTTTTGGGGCCAGGTCTTGCACCAAAAGAAGTGCTGAACTTCTGGTTTTTAATGGTAGCCTGGGTAGAGCGATTAAGCGCTCAACATTTATAGGCTTCAGTGGAAGGTGGTTTTGGAACTTCTGCCATGGAGGTAAAACTTTATCACCTATGACCTCTTTATTGAAGTGGTCAAGTGCCTCACCATACAGACATCTTCCTTGGAAAGGTATATGTGTGAGGCTGCTCAAGCTTTTAGCCTTAACCACTTTCTTACTGGGCACTTAAACCCCGCTCCTGCCCAGACCAATTTTCAGCTTTCAGCGCTGACACACTTTGTATGACAATTGCGCGGTCATACAACACCGTACACAAATTACATTTTTATCATTTTTTTTCCCCACAAATAGAGCCTTCTTTTGGTGGTATTTAATCACAGCTTGGATTTTTTTTTTTTTTGCTAAACAAAAAAAGATGGAAAATTATGAAAATGAAAAAAATCATGTTTCATAGTTTGTTATAAAATTTTGCAAACAGGTAATTTTTCTCCATTGATATGTGCTGATGAGGCAGCACTGGTGGGTACTGATAGGCCGCACTGATAAGATGGCACTGGTAGGTGACCCTGATGGGCACTGATAGGTGACACTGATGTGCAGCACTGTTGAGGCACTGATAGGTGGCACTGTGTGCACTGAAGGATGGCACTGTTGCCTACTGGCAGGGGGCACAGGTGGGCACTGAGGAGCTGGCAGCAGCTCGCCGTGATCGGGACTAATATACCTCTCAAACCTGCCGGTAATCGGCTTTTTTCTTCTCCTCACGCTGTCAATAGACGTCCTCCGGGCAAAGCAGGTCCACGCTGTAGCCATGATTCGGCTATAGCGCGGATCTGAAGAAGTTAAAGTGGATGTAAGCCCCATTCATGAAATCTGACCTGGGCACATATCTGTAGCATTTACTTATCTCTCACCAAAGCCCTAAGTCCCATGTCTTTCTGCTGCTTCATTCCTGTTATCAGCATGATAACTTCTGACAAGCACTCCAAAACAGGAGGAGATAAAAGCAGCTGCAAATTTGTGTCGGGGAGTGAGCTTAGAGACAAATAATCAGAGAGCTTGTCTATTCACAGTACAGCTCTGCAAGTTTCTTCATTCCTCTGCCTATGTTTTCCTCCAACCAGCCCACACACAGTGTACACCCAGACTCCACTCCCACTACTGAAACAGGAAGAAACATTTCTAACACGATGTACACTTTCTAAAGAGTCTAGAAAGCTGAAATCAGCAGATATACATGTAAAACGTATGTAGGGAGATTTGTTTCATCTCTGTGTATCATCTGAGGCTGTTCACTTCACTGGGTATATGTGAGGGTTTACATTCACTTTAAGATTCTGCACGTGAATGATAATCAGAACCGCTTTGGAAATTTGTCTCGTGACATGCACTAGGGCAGTGGTCGCCAAACTGCAGCCCTTTGCTTGCCTTTATCTGGCCAGTGGGGCACTCTTCCTCCCACTGACCCCAACAGTGGGGCACTCTTCCTCCCACTGACCCCAACAGTGGGGCACTCTTCCTCCCACTGACCCCAACAGTGGGGCACTATCCACCCCCCCCCCACCGACACCAACACTGGGGCACTATTTCTTTAAGTGACACCAAGAAAAGGGCACTATTCCTCCTCCTACTGACCACTCATTTTTTTTTACTCCCACTGACCCCTAAGCATAAGACAAGGTCTACTCGCTGTGGTCACAGTCTGAAGGACTGTGACTGACCCTTTGTTTAGTTTGGAGAGCCCTGCTCTATCGCATCCACGTATATAAATAGTGCTGAAGACAATTGCTGCGATTGTTCTGCAACAATACAGTAATTTAACACAGGAACGTGATGGTTGTTTTTTTATTGTCCTAGTCCAGTTAGCTGCATTTTGACATACAGAAATAGCAGCTAGAGATGGTTGCCAGGCTGGGCCTGCTATGTTAAAAAGAGAGCTTTTAGAAGAGTCTCTAATTCTCCATCTGCAGAAGGAACATCTCCAATAGGTAAAGTGGAATATTTGCCAAGGACAGAGATGGCAGAATCAACCACAGGAATACCCCACCTCATTGCAAACTTTTCTCACTGGCTAGAGAACAGAAAAGATTTTTTGGGTTGGAGTTAAAATTTCTTTCAAGATCTGCAGTCTGACAACTGGGTCAACCTGTTCATGAACAAGGAATGTTTTGCAGGATTTTTTAGGTCTCTTATGCCCAAAGGGGTATGGCGAGATAAAGGAGAATTAGGTTGCACAGTGCTAAGGCTTCTGTGGACAGAAGCAGTGAGCTTTTCAACGTTCACAAACGTGCTGCGTAAAGCTCCTCCTTCAATATATTGACAATGCTAGACAGAGAAATCCTCCACAGCTTCCTCCAATACTGCCTCAATATTCTCTTCATTCTCTTCTATGTTCCCGTCCTCTAGGACTGACATATCAGGATCCAATTCCGGTTGAGAACATGGAGTAGGACAAGAGGCAGGTAATTTCTAAGCCCTGGACAAAGATGGCTGTATTAAGGCCATAATCTCTACAAGGAATTGTGATACAGATGCAGAGAATTTTGCTTTAGTTAAACAGGCCTGATATAGAACTAGAATCTGATGTGGGGAACAGTGTTAAAACCAGGTTCTGCTCCATTACAAGGGATGCAGTGTCACTCTGAGGTTGAATGTTGCGTGGGGCTTTGGCAGAACAAATGCTCACCTGCTGTTTTGAATTGACTCCCTTTCACCTGGTCTCCACATTACTACTAGTAAGGATATTTCCCTGCAGGATATTCACAGAGTAGAGTGTAAGAGAAGAGGTGAGCATGCCTGGAAGGAGTACACAGAAACCCAGGTGTAGATTGTCCTTATTAAAGGCACTAGGTGGAAGTAGCATTGAAGTGTGCGACCAGTAGTGTGATGTAACATCTGGTCATCCACCTGAGACTGAACTTTAAATTGTTGAATGTTAGTGCCATGTTTGCACTGTGCAATGAATACATTAAAAACAGCCCCAGTAAGGGTCATAATTACAGGGTGATCCTGTCTTATATAAAATGCTCAAACTTCACTTGTAACCGTGGGCACACCCACAAAGGGGTCTTCAGGGACTGCGCTCCACAGAAATGGACCAAGGCCCTGGAACTGTATAGCACACTGGGGCTGACTCAATACATTGCCCCAAATGCCAAGGTGAGAGCCCATGCAGGCTCAAGTGCCCTAAGCAAAATTACAAATCGCCCCCACAGCATGGGGTCTTTCAGGAACTTTAAAAAAACAAAAACAAAAAAAAAAAAAACAGAACTCAAGGAGTGGGGTAGGGGGCATGTTCTCAAAAGCTTGCCAGTGTCCAGTCACCTGAAAGTACATTCCTAAAACCCATGGAGTGTGAATACATTGCCTGTGTACTGTACAATTAAGATAATAATCTTAACTAAAATAAAAATGTAAAAAATACTTTAATATACCAAAAGCAAAAAAGTGTTTATATTTCCCCCCTCAAAAGAAGAAATATTTGAAATAAGTTACCCCTTTGAATTAGTGGGCAATCCAAAGGAACCGTAGAAGATACATTTCTCTGATTTGACATTTCTGGTTTAGGGCAGATAATAAAGCAAAGACATGGGAGGTTGGTCTATTATTTGACCCATATTTGTCCAATGAACACACTCCTAAAGCTTTTTTTCATGGTGTTCATCACCACCCTAGATTATAAAATGAGAAAAGAGGATAGACCAGTCTATCCACAATGCTGGCTTCATTGGCATACTGTGCTGCCAGTTTCTCTAGTTTCAGGATGTGTATTATTTGCATTAGCAAAGACTGACATAATAGCTGTTGTGTGCTGAAAGTTTTTTCCAGCAATTAGCTGTAAGGAGAGTATGTACAACTAAGCAATGTTTAAAATGTCTTGTTCCAGCAGTAAGGTAATGAAAAACTTACCAAGGTTCTGATCCAAAACCATACCAGGCCAACTGCAATATTTGGAATCCCAGACCCAGGAGAATGGTATTTTTGTTTCCAATTGACCTCATGAGAAAGCTCAAGACAATGGTCTGCACAAAGAAAATACAAGATGTACAAAAAGGCTAAAAATTGTATCATATCTAGAGTGGTATATGACATAAGGCTTTTAATGCAGTACAGTCAGATTGTTCTTGTATATTCAAAAGTAACTGAACATATGTAATTATTAACATTGCTCCCATCATTAAAATGGCTGGACGTGTGTCTCAGATGGACACAACATAGCCAACACAGGCTGTATGGATCCTGCCGAGTCAAATACTTGTAATTTTAGACCATTTAAAATCTATTTCAAAGTGATTAATCAAGTGCCACTTGTACTAAGTATATCAAACAATATGGCTTAAGAGCAGGCGACAAAAGGAGGCTGCAAGTATGGTAAATCTTTCAAATCACTCTGTATCCAATAGATAGGCTAGACTTTACATGTTAGAGGCAGGATTTGGCCCCAAGTCATAGCAAAACCATAGCCCATGGACAGTTAGCCTGTGGCTGAAGGCTCTGCAGGCACACTATACAAAACTGAGCATTTTAATTTACTTGCATGAAACCTTATGCATCTGATCTTCGGTAATAAGGCTAACAATCATTTTAAAGAATTCTGCTAGGAACTATTTGCATCAACGTGGGCACCCCAGTGCGATACCAAGTAAAAAAATCTAGGGGATAAACAGCAGTTCCACGTGCCTATAAGAGTATAATGAATTGTATTCAAACAGGTTTTAGCTTGTATGAAAGCAGTCTGTACAGCAAGCTTTGCAATGCTTTTGGCAAGCTTTGATCAGCTTTGCTAGTCTTTAAAGAGTAACTCCACTTTTGTTGAGAAAAAAAAACATTACCCTCTGGGTGATCTATGCACATTGCAGGGATTTTAGCAAACTTTGTTGCAGATTCCTACCTTTTGTTGTTCTGAAGAAATAGCTGTTTGTGTCCATGTGCAAAGTGAATCTGTATGGGAGTGGTTTTACAATTATCAATCAGCTTCTGCACCTGCAGGGCTCAAATGAGGAAACTGGCAGGGTATGCATCCCTTTAGACGTGATTTGCCTTTGGGAGTACAGTGAGGGAAAAAAGTATTTGATCACCTGCTCATTTTGTATGTTTGCCCACTGACAAAGAAATGATCAGTCTATAATTTTAATGGTAGGTTTATTTTAACAGTGAGAGACAGAACAACAAAATCCAGAAAAACGCATTTCAAAAAAAGTTATAAATTGATTTGCATTTTAAATGAGTGAAATAAGGGTTTGACCCCTTTGCAAAACATGACTTAGTACTTGTTGTCAATCAGAAGTCAGGCGTTTCTTGTAGTTGGCCACCAGGTTTGCACACCTCTCAAAAAAAAGCACAAGTGGAGAGGCGCTCTGGGTGCAGTAGTTTCAACAAACGGTTTTAATCTCATAATGAGTACACTCACATTTGGATGGAAGTGACAGGCATGGTATACAATAGTCAGGATGACGCTCCCAAGCAAGGATGTTTTTGGCACAGAACTTGAAAGCGTCATCCTGACTATTGTATACCATTGCCTGTCACTTCCATCCAAATGTTTGTGTATTTATTATGAGATTAAAACAGTTTGTTTAAACTACTGCACCCAGAGGCGCCTCTCCACTTGTGTTTCCTTTACAGCCCTTGGAATATGGTTTCTGTTCTACTTTGATGGCAGCCCTGCTTGCATCTTTTGGACGTTTTTTCAACTTCCTCTAGCGCCACTACATAGACTGTTTAGCCTGAGTATGCCATATGGACTTATTAGTTCTATTATAGAACATTTATTTTACCACTCAGAAGGGATTTTGTCCCACTCCAAGTCATTAAGGTTTCAAGTCTGTCGTTTGGTAACTCGAACCTTCAGCTCCCTCCACATATTTTCTATGGGATTAAGGTCTGGAGACTGGCTAGGCCACTCCAGGACCTTAATATACTCCTTCTTAAGCCACTTCTTTGTTGCCTTGGCTGTGTGTTTTGGGTCATTGTCATGCTGGAATACCCATCCACGACCAATTATCAATGCCCTGGCTGAGGGAAGGAAGTTCTCACCCAAGATTTGATTGTGCATGGCCCCGGTCATCATCCCTTTGATGTGGTGAGAGCGTCCTGTCCCCTTAGCAGAAAAACGCCCCCAAAGCATTCCACGGGGTGGGATCTTGCATGGAGCCCCAGGACGAGGGAGATTGACAGTTTGTGTTTCTTTCATTTGCAAATAATTACACCAACTGTCGTCACCTTCTCACCAAGCTTATTGGCGATGGTTTTGTAGCCCATTCCAGCCTTGTGTAGGTCTACAATCTTGTCCCTGACATCCTTGGACAGCTCTTTGGTCTTGGCCATGGAGGAAAGATTGGAATCTGATTGATTGCTTCTGTGGATAGGTCTCTTTTATACAGATAACAAGCTGAGATTAGGAGCACTCCTTTTAAGGCCCGATTCACACCTATGCAGATTGCAGTTTGCATATTGCAGGTGCAGTTTGCGTTTTTCAATACACGCTTTTGATCTATTGAAGTCTATGGAACCAAAGACCAGAAGTCCCTGGCCCTTTCCATAAAATGCACAGATGTGAACTGCTTCTGGGGCTGGGGAAAAAAATCGATTTGAATCTTGAATCGAGTTGAGAGGTCAAATCGATTCAAATTTTCAGCAAATCGATTTCTTGGATTTTTTTTTTTTCACCTGGACCGGCGCGGTGTTGAGGTGAAAAAACTAGGACTAGGCCGAAGCCGCGGCCTCGCCTAAAAACTCCTGTCTGCAGCTCTTTAGGACTGGCGCGGTGTCCACCAAAAAAAAAAAAAAAACTCGATTCGTGAATCGAGTTTTTTTTTTTTTTTTTTTTTTAAAAAGTCAGTTTTTTTTTGTTTTTTTTTGTTTGTTTTTTTTTTTTGAGAAAATCGCCCAGCTCTAACTGCATCCATTGGAAACCATGTTAAATTGTCTGTAGTGTGTTTCTGCAAAACTGAAAACCCACTAAAAAATGCATAGGTGTAAACCAGGCATTAGACAGTGCTCCTAATCTCAGTTTGTTACCTGTATAGAAGACACCTGGGAGCCAAAAATCTTGCTGATGGATAGGGGATCAAATACTTATTTCACCCATTAAAATGCAAATCAATTTATAAAACTTTTCTAAAATGCATTTTTCTGGATATTTTTGTTGTTCTGTCTCTCACTGTTACAATAAACCTACCGTTTAAAATTATAGACTGATAATTTGTCAGTGGGCAAATGTACAAAGTCAGCAGGGGATCAAATACTTTTTACTCTCACTGTATCTCACCAAAAATGAAATTTTTGTTGAAGGGGATGACAAAAATCTGACTTGTATCTTAGTGCAGACTTCTGGAAAAATCAGTAAGCCAAATCACACAAGCAGGAAATTACATTTTCAGGGGGGCGCACTTTACACCAACTGTGTACAGAATGCCTCCAGGTAGCCATATTGCATTGTATAGTTCAGTTTGGGAACGAGTAGATGGATAGAGTGCTGATTAAACAAGCTGCTAGCAGGCTTTTAAAAATCGTCAAGTAGTGCTGAAGCTTACCGAAGTCTGGTAGCAGCTAGTATCATGTGACAGTCAACACCCCCGTCAAGATTTGTGTTTGAAATTTCTCCTATGGAGCTAAAGGGTGCTTTAAAGGCTTCAACCAAGTTTTCTGAAACCTCTGCAAAGGCTCTATAAACACATGCTGCTTATATGCAAGCAAAAGGCCATGTAAACAAGGCCCTAAAGGCTATTCCGGAAAAGGAAATAATATGGCTTCAAAGATGCAATGGGTTCCTAATCTTCTGTTCTATATCAAAGAGCATGAAGGGAAGAGATAGACAGAATGCACTGGTGTTACCAGATGCTAGACCGCACATCAGGTGCACGTAGCATAGTGTGTTGCACTTTTTGTACTGCAATCCACGTCTGTCTGTGCGCTGCAGTGCCATTCAGAGTGGCATCTCACAAACAATGTGCGTGATATTACTGATCAACTATGCGGGATCTTGCTAGAAGCAAGACCCTGCGAAAATATTCATACAATGGTCCACAAAGTACTTTGTTTACACACACATAGACGTGCAAACGTTGAAGGTTTGAGATGCACGCAATTCTATTTCCATTAACTTTATGAGCATACGCATATATCGTAGGTGACCGCGATATTGTGTCAATCTCGCCACTGTTATTGGCGAGATTTGACACCTGCGAGCCCCGTCGTGGGAGCCAGCACCGAGCTGGCTCGCTCACTGGGAAAAGAAAAATGTGTTTTTTCCTTTCCCGATGAGTGACAAGCAATACTGACAGGTGTTTGGTATGAATCATGAGGGGGAACTCCACGCCAAATTTTAAATAAAAAACCGGCATGGGTTCCCCTCCAAAGACATACCAGGCCCTTAGGTCTGATATGGATTTTAAGGGGAACACCCTACGCAGAAAAAAAACAGTGTGGAGGTCCCCCCCAAAATCCATACCAGACCCTTACCCGAGTACGCAGCCCAGCCGGTCAGGAAAGGGGGTGGGGACGAGCAAACGCTCCCCTCCAGAACCGTACCATGCCGCATGCCCTCAACATGGGGGGTGGGTGCTTTGGGGAGGGGGGGCGCCCTGCGGCCCCCCCGCCCCAAAGCACCTTGTCCCCATGTTGATGAGGACAAGGGCCTCTTCCCAACAACCCTGTCCGTTGGTTGTCGGGGTCTGTGGGCGGAGGGCTTATCGGAATCCGGGAGCCCCCTGATCCCGGCCCCCCACCCTATGTGAATGAGTATGGGGGTACATCGTACCCCTACCCATTCGCCTGGGGAAAAAGTGTCAATTAAAAAAACACACTAGACAGGTTTTGAAAGTAATTTATTAGGCAGCTCCGGGGGTATTCTTCTGACTTCTCCGCTCTCTCTGGCCTCTTCTCCCGATGTCCGGTTCTTCTGCCGGGCTCTTTCGCTATCTATTGCTCTTTTGCTAGCGGTGGCCCGGTCTTCTCCATCGACTTGTTCCCTCTTCTCTTCTTCCGATGTTGACACGATGCTCTCTCCCGCTGTAATGCCATGTGCGAGGTGCGCAACAACTTATATAGGCATGGGGCGTGGTCACCGGGTGATGTCATCCGGTGACCCCACCCCTTATGTCGTCACAGTCCCATTATGCCCCGGGACGGTGGCGTCATAAGGGGCGGGGTCACCGGATGACATCACCCGGTGACCACGCCCCATGCCTATATAAGTCATTGCGCACCTCGCACACGGCATTACAGCGGGAGAGAGCTTCGTGTCAACATCGGAAGAAGAGAAGAGGGAACAAGACGACAGCGCTACCGGGCCACCGCTAGCAAGAGAGCGGCAAAAGTGCAGAAGATAGCGGTGGAGCCCGGCAGAAGAACCGGAGAGCGGGAGAAGAGGCCGGAGAGTGGGAGAAGAGGCCGGAGAGACCCCCGAAGTCGGTAGAGACCCCCGGAGCTGCCTAATAAATTACTTTCAAAAGCTGTCGTGTGTTTTTTTAATTGACACTTTTTCCCCAGGTGAATGGGTAGGGGTATGATGTACCCCCATACTCATTCACATAGGGTGAGGGGCAAGGTGCTTTGGTGCTGGGCGCACCCCTTCCCCAAAGCACCCACCCCCCCATGTTGAGGGCATGCGGCATGGTACGGTTCTGGAGGGGGGCGCTCGCTTGTCCCCACCCCCTGTCCTGACTGGCCGGGCTGCATGCTCGGATAAAAGTCTGGTATGGTTTTTGGTGGGGCCCCCCCATGCGTTTTTTTCGGCGTAGGGGGGGGGGGGGTTTCCCCTTAAAATCCATACCAGACCTAAGGGCCTGGTATTCTCTTGGAGGGGAATTATTTCTCGCGCTCGCAATAGGAAAATGTATTCTTCCTATTGCAGCCAGCGCGAGATGTATAGTACCCTGTTGCCGAGAACCAGTGCAATGGGATCGCGCTGGAAACACAATCTCGTGGGCAGGTACTGTACATGTGTAAATTACCAACCTCTGCTGCAGATTTTATTATTTTGACTATTGATTTGAACACAAATAGAAACTGATAATACTGCTTTTTTTGGGGCTGCATGCATTTGCACACCATTTTTTTTTTTTGTTTTGTTTGCAAAATGAAAACTTGAAGACTCTCTCATAATACACACACACGCCTCACTCACCTGAGCAACAATGGACAGTATTCCCAACACTGCTATGAAAGCAGTCACACTTTCAGGAGAAAATTTCATTATCTGATGTAAGGAGAAAAATAAATTTAAGAATTGAGCTTTTGTGGGAGCAGCCAACACAATTTGTACAACTGTGTCAGTTACTAAGAAAGCTGTTCATGCATGTACTTACATACAGTTGTGCTCAAAAGTTTGCATACCCTGGCAGAAATTGTGAAATTTTGGCATTTATATTGAAAATATGACTAATCATGCCAAAAAACTGTCTTTTATTCAAGGATAGTGATCACATGAAGCCATTAGAGTTTTTTTGGCTCCTTTTAAAATCATAACAAAAATCACCCAAATGGCCTTGAACAGAAGTTTACATACCCTGGAATGATTGGCCTTGGTACAGACACAGAAGGTGGCACACACAGGTTAAAATGGCAATTAAAAGGTTAATTTCCCACATTTGTGGCTTTTTAAAATCGCAATTAGTGTCTTTGTATAAATAGTCAATGAGTTTGTTAGCTCTCACATGGATGCACTTTGATCAAAGCCATTTGGGCAATTTCTGTTATGATTCATCATGATGATTTAAAAAGGATCCAAAAAACTATTTGATAATAAATGGTTTCATGTGATCACTATCCTTAAATAAAAGACAGTTTTTTTAGCATGATCAGTCATATTTTCAATATAAATGCCAAAATTTCACAATTTCTGCCAGGGAAACTTTTCAGCACAGCTGTACTTGCATAAAAAAAGGAGATATAAATGAGATATCTGGTTGGCTGCCACAAGTTGCAAGAAATCAAAACACTTTGCACAAGTTCAAGACCTAACATTAAACCATCTCATTTCAACACTCCCTGGTAGTGATGGTTTTGCGCCTTTTGTATGTTCCTATTGGCTCATGAAGACACACATCCAAGGATAAGGCCATCACTAAATTGAAATTAAATACACAAAATAGTTTGTGTGTTTCAGGATTTCAACAGAATTCTAAAACAGGCCTAAAGAAATATCCATTGCCAACAAATTGTAATAAAATACTAGATTTTCAGGTGTCATTATACCCAGATTTTTCTTGTATTTTCTTGTTTTATACTGGTTTTGCTTTGTTAACCCGTTCATGACCAGAGTTCATTAATGCCAAGCCAAATGTAGCAGCTACACCATGTCAGCATGTGTTGGTTAACATAGCAATTCTATGACTAATTATAATACCTAAATAATTATATTTTTTAAGAACATGCTAAGGCTTATAGTGGTTGTAAAGTCAGAAGTTTTTTTTATCATAATACATTCTATGCATACTCCAGTGATGTCCACGAGTGCCTCGGCCGTCTGAGACTCTCCACCATTGGCTGAGACCACAGCAGCAGCGCCATTGGCTCCCGCTGCTGTCAAAGTTAGCCAATCAGGAGAGATTGCTTGGATGCCCTCATAGCAAGCTGCTTGCTGTGGGGGCACTCGTCAGGAGGGAGGGGTCAGGGGAGCAAAAGAGGGACCTGAGAAAAGGAGGATCTGGGCTGCCCTGTGCAAAACCACTGCACAGGGCATGTAAGTATAACGCGTTTGTTATTTTTAGAGAAAAAAAATGAGACTTTACAATCACTTTAATTTAGTACACGTTTTAAGTTGAAAAAAATCCTTTGCTTTTATTCCAGGCTGAAAAATTTTAACACATCTTTGAAATATTTTTTCTATTTTTGTAATCATTGCTGACAGTCATTACATTATCAAAAACCAATGAACAGGGATCCTGAATGCCAGTGACAGCCTGAATTGAAATCAGGCAGCTGCATGAAGAGCTGCATGTTCTGAAAAGAAAGGTTTATTAACATAACTTCAGCACGAGGCTTCATACTGGGGGATATTAAACAGATTGTAGATTGACACTATGTAATTAAAGTTTTCCACTAAGGCATAACTCTCAATAATATACCTAAGGCAAAGCAACCAGCATCTGTGCAATAGGAAAAGGTTGGGAAGGAACACCCAAAACTCTCAGGTGGACAAGAAAAGACTAAGGAATTATCAAGATCTTGATCATTTTTAACACAATTTGAATAACTGGGCAGACAAAATAGATTTTAGTGTTCAACTGTATATTTTTTCATGCAATTTTCACTTTAACAAAAACATTTAAAAACTGTTCACAGAGCAAGAGTCAAGTATACGATCGCCTACCCTATCACACATCCTATGGGATGCCTATATTGCTTACCTGTCTGAGGTACAGAAAAAAGCTGGAATACTGCCCAGCCTCAGGGAGGTAGGAGAGGAACACTGTGATACAGATAAGCAACACAATGGAATCCTGGCCGACCTTCTTCAGAGACTGAAAAAAAAAAAAAAAAAGAAGAGGAGAAAAGGAAGGTTATAAAAAAAACAAAAAAAAAAAAAAAACAGTATTTAAAAAAAATACCAAATATACCACAGTAAAGAACTTAGGAGTCCAAAACATGCTGCATTAAGCCGTGTGCAAGATCTGCAGTGTCTTCCAAGCTAGTTTGTAATTAAACAGGAGTGTTAAAGAGGTTGTAAACCCAAAAAAAACTGCAAGATAAAAGGCATAATGAGCTAGTATGCATTCTGAAATACCTTAGAACTAAGCTGTTGCAGCAGCACACCTCTGAGACGGCTGACATTTTCCCCGGTGTTTCTTCCGGGTTCACGTGCTCCAGCACTGTGATTGACCGGAGCAGGGTTGGCATTCACTCCCGCACGTGCCGCCAGTCACAGCAAAGGGCCCTAAAGAAAGGGCACGATCATCCGCTCCTTTAGTACGCATGCACCGATGATGTCGGCGGCGGAGTATATTATAAATATCTCCTAAACGGTGCAAGTTTAGGAAATATTTACAGTACCTACAGGTAAGCCTTATTATAGGCTTACCTGTAGGTACAATTAAACAGGAAGAATTTACTTCCTCTTTAAAGTCACAAGAGCACTCTTCTTCTAGGCAATATAGAAGAGGAAGCTGCAAGTAGATAATCCAGATATTTTAGAAAACTAGGTTCTCTAACCAGCCCAATTATTTTGTTCTGAGAGAAAACTTACGCTATAGACACATGGATAGTTTGGCCTGTCAGCATCAAATCCCAACATTTCTGGGCACCCAGGAGGCATAGGTACAGCGGCCAGCCCAGCTGCCAGCAACCCATTAAAGCCTGAGAGGCTGAAAAGCTCGGCAAGCTGGATGCTGTATCAAGGTACTCACATTTAATGCCGTAGGAGTTCAGGGTCTTACTCCAAATGTAGAATTGCTTTGTTTGGGTAATATGGTCCTAAACATGAGTATCATTCAGTACAGCATCCAGCCCTTGTGCATTTCAGCCTTTCATAAATTTTAACAGGCTACTGACAACAGGGCTGGATGCTGGACCAATGCCGCCTGGGCACCCAAAAATGCTAGGATTTGATGTTGATGGGCCAATTGCCCCCTTATTTAGGCTGATTAGGCACTGTCCCACAGACATTGGATCAATGCCAGATGTCCACTGGCACCTTTAAGCTTTCAACAGGTGTTGATAGTGGGAAGATGTGCAGGAGCAAGACAACCATCTCAAGAGGTTCTTCGGTCCAGCTTCATGCATAAAGTCATCACAAAGTTCCCATTATGTCAAGAATACTTGGGAGGAAACATGAAGATACAACACAGATGTGATCAGGTAAAGATCCTTGCATGTTTATTGCAACCTTTAGAACATGCTAGTAGACAAAGAAACATGGTCCAGCAATACAGTAGAGTTTACATGTAGCAGAAAAGGCAACAAAACTTGACAAAGTTGGCCACAAAGCATCCATACTGTACCTATTTGTGATATAAACCAATAAAAAAATGAAAACTAATGCAACCACATCTAATGACTGGTAAGTTGCAATATAATAGTTTTTTTTTTTTTATAACAGCTTACCTGTAAAATCCTTTTCTTTTAAGTACATCACGGGACACAGAGCCATAGTAGTTACTATGTGGGTTATAGGCCACCTTCAGGTGATGGACACTGGCACATCCTAAGACAGGAAGTCCACTCCCTATATAAGCCCTCCCACTACTGGGAGTACCTCAGTTTTTGTAGCAAAGCAATACATGTGTATATCAGAAAGAAGGGAGGGAACTCTGTGTCCCGTGATGTACTTCAAAGAAAAGGATTTTACAGGTAAGCGGTTATAAAAATCCTATTTTCTTATCGTACATCACGGGACACAGAGCCATAGTAGTTACTATGTGGGATGTCCCATAGCAATGCCAACTGAAGGGAGGGAGACACAAAAGTAGGCACCAAGAGAACAGAGGATTTATACTGCTGCCCGCAGCACACTGCTCCCAAAGGCGATATCCTCATGAAATTTTACATCTACTTGATAGAATCTAGTAAATGTATAGACTGAAGACCAAGTTGCGGCCTTGCAGATTTGAGCCATGAAGGCTTGGTGATGCACTGCCCAGGAAGTACTAACAGCCCTGGTGGAGTGTGCTTTAATATGAAAAGGAGGAACTTTTCTCTTTAAACCATAAGCTTGAACAATCACTTGACAAATCCATTTAGAGATAGTAGATTTCAATGCTGCCTGTCCTCTCTTAGGACCTTCAGGCAACACAAACAAAACATCCGTTTTTCGAACCTGAGCAGTCGCCTTCAGGTAGACCTTGACTACTCTCACCACATCAAGAGAATGTAATGTCTTTTCTTCCACAGAACAGGGTTCTGGGAAAAATGAAGGTAGAACAATATCCTGGTTTAGCAAAATTGGTAGCCTAGTCCCCAACTAGGCTGCCACAAGAATAGGGGGCAATTGGACTATCACGGTACAGTAAAAGCAATACAAGTTTAAATGATATAACAGAAATAAAATTTAGAGATGATTTTATTGGATGTCAAAAAACAAATCATCATTTACAGATAAAAACATGGTAGCGGTACACATATCAGTGATGGGATTAACCCCAGAAGGGGAGAATCACAATAAGACAATCACAGATGTCATTTTCCTCGAATAGTTTTGCGGACAATGGCCACTTCATCGGGAGGGTATCTGTGATTAGATCAAAAGGACAATATAATAGTCAAAAGGCATAGAAGAACTTGTAATATAGCATCATGATTGAAAGCGGTATTAATAGGGATGCAAAAGGGGAAGGAGCAGAGCTGCTTACACATGCTCCAGCAGCCACCAAGCGCAGGGCGCCGCCACCAAAAGATGGTCGCCTGCGGCGACTCGGGGGAGCCACAAATTAAGACGACCGGAATCTGGGTAAATGAGGTAAAAGGAATGGATATGCTATGGGCTTGCCAAGTCAAAATTGTGAACCAGTGAGAGGGTGAATAGGATGGTGAGGATGGATGTGAGGTTGACAAAAAAGTGAGGGATAGAAAGATGGTGGAAATGTGCGGAGTGTAAGATTGAAAACGTGATAGAAAAACAACGAAGGGTGAGTGAGGAACATTGGTGAGAGTGTAAAGTGAATGAAAAATAGATGAATAAAAATGAAGTGAAACAGGAAGTGTATTGATAATAAGTGGGAGACATGGGTGAGAATATAGAAGGGTGAGTAAAGGTGAAGTGAAACAGGGGTGTGTTGATTGTGGGGTAAATGGGAGTGAGGAAATGAACAAATGAGAAGAGGGAAGGGATGGTGTATGGTGTGAGTGAATATGGGTGGGTGTGGGACAGAAGGGGAAAAGGAAGAGGACAAAAGGAGAAAGAAAGAAAACAAGACCAAGCGAAAGGTGAAGAAAGGAAGCGAAGGAAGAGAAAGGGAAAACAAGGGACACCAGAAAAGGGGGAGAAAAGAAAAAAGAAAAAGGGGGGAAGGGGAAAGAAGGATACCGTTCATTTCTCCTTATGGACGACTCTGGCATGGGTGGATAAGCCCTACCATGCCCTCCACCCTTTGCCTACGGTCCATTAAGGTTATCCACTGGGGCCGCATACTGGCTACGCCTCCCTTAGTGGGTCTGCCTCTCCCGGGACTCCCATACCTTCCTACATCATTACCAGGTATATGCTGCCTCTCTTATTCACTTCATTTACATGGTGTTTCACTTTCTCCCTTTCTTGTCTAT
This sequence comes from Aquarana catesbeiana, assembly GCF_042186555.1. NCBI lineage: Eukaryota > Metazoa > Chordata > Amphibia > Anura > Ranidae > Aquarana > Aquarana catesbeiana. The sequence continues at coordinate 218,585,125 of NC_133330.1, forward strand.
CACTTTCCCCCTTTTTCTTCCCTCCCCACCCTTTTCCTTTCCCCACCCTTTTTCTTTTTTCTTATCTCCCCCTTTTCTGATGTCCCTTGTTTTCCCTTTCTCTTCCTTCGCTTCTTCACCTTTCGCTTGGTCTGGTTTTCTCTCTTTCTCCTTTTGTCGTCTTCCTTTTCCCCTTCTGTCCCACACTCAACCATATTCACTCACACCATACACCATCCCTTCCCTCTTCTCATTTGTTCACTTCCTCACTCCCATGTACCCCACAAATCAACACGCCCCCTGTTTCACTTCACCTTTACTCACCCTTTTATATTCTCACCCATGTTTCTCACTTATAATCAATACACTTCCTGTTTCACTTCATTTTTATTTATCATTCACTTTACACTCTCACCAATGTTCCTCAATCACCTTTCGTTGTTTTTCTATCACGTGTTCAAATTGTACACTCTGCACATTTCCACCATTTTTCTATCACTCTCACCTTTTTTGTCAACCTCACATCCATCCTCACCATCTTATTCACCCTCTCACTGGTTCACAATTTTGACATGGCAAGCCCATAGCATATCCATTCCTTTTACTTCATTTACCCAGATTCCGGTCATCTTAATTTGTGGCTCCTCCGAGTCGCCACAGGAGACCACCCTTCGTTGGCGGTGCCCTGCGCTTGGTGGCTGCTGGAACATGGGTAAGCAGCTCTGCTCCTTCCCCTTTTGTATCCCTATTAATACCCCTTTCAAACATGATGCTATATTACAAGTACTTACTTCTATGTCTTTTGACTATTATAGTGTCCTTTTGATCTAATCACAGATACCCTCCCAATGAAGCGGCCATTGTCCGCGAAACTAGTCGAGGAAAATGATATCTGTGATCTATTGTCTTATTGTGATTCTCTCCTTCTGGGGTTAATCCTGTCACTGATGATATATGTGTACCGCCACCATGTTTTTATCTGTAAATGATGATTTGTTTTTTGGCATCAATAAAATCCTCTGTAAATTTTATTTCTGTTATATCATTCAAATTTGTATTGCTTTTACTGTACCGCGATAGTCCAATTGCCGCCCCCCCCATTCTTGTGGCAGCCTAGTTGGGGACTAGGCTACCAATTTTGCTATTCATTGATCTGGATGATGGTACAAGTTTCTACCAATCCCTACCTTGGTAACCCCCCTTAGAAGCCACATTCATTTTCAATATCCTGGTTTAAATGAAAATCTGATACTACCTTCGGTAGAAAATTAGCATGAGGATGCAATACAACCTTATCCTTGTGCATAATTAAATATGGCTCTTTACAAGAAAGAGGAGACAACTGATACCCTTCTTGCAGAAGATATGGCTACCAGAAAAAACTAGTTTCCATGTCAAAAGGACCAAGGGAATATGTCTTATCGGCTTAAAAGGCTGTTTCTGTAATGTCGACAGGACTAGATTCAAGTCCCAAGGGCACAGAGGAGACCTGGAGGATTAGGCCATGTTATCCCCTGAATAAAGCTACAAACCAATGAGTGCGAAGCAAGTAGTTGCTGAAAAAATACTGATAAAGCCAAAACCTGGCCTTTGCTGGTACTCAAAGCCAGTTTAATTTCTAATCCCATCTGTAGAAAGTCAAGGATTCTACCTATGACATATTTCCAGGGGTGCCAACCCCTAGATTCCCACCAGGAGACATATGCCTTCCAGACTCTAATATATGACTCTGGAGGCTTCCTTGCATTAACCTTGCATTAAGTAGACACCACTGAACCTGACAGCCCACGCTTCTTCAGAATGTGGGTCTCAATAGGCAAACCGTTAAATTTAGCATTTGTAAGGTAGAATGGAATACCGGACCCTGCGAGACAAGGTCTGGCCGTGGCGGTAGGGTCCATGGGTCCCCTATCGCCATCTTTACGATCTCTGCGAAGAATTTTCGGAAGCAGCAGAACAGGAGGGAATGCATAAATCAGTGAAAACTGATTCCACGGGAACACCAAGGCTTCTGTTCCGCATGCCAGCGGATCATTTGTCCTTGACACAAAATTGTCGATTTTTTTGTTGGACCTGGACGCAAACAGATCCACGTCCGTAATTCCCCATTTTTGACATATTGTCAGAAAAATATCGGGGTGAAGAGACCATTCGCCCGGGAGCAACTGTTGGCGACTCAAGTAGTCCGCCTGCCAATTGTCTATTCCTGGAATGAAGACTGCCGATAAGCAAGGTATGTTGTTTTCTGCCCAAGTTAGGATATGATTCACCTCTCTCTGGGCCACATGACTTCTCGTGCCCCCTTGGTGATTGATATAGGCCACTGCTGTGGCATTGTCGGATTGGATCCTGACAGGACAATTCCGTAATCTGGGTGTCCAGGCCTTCAGGGCCAGGCGTGCTGCCCAAATCTCTAAAATATTGATGGGCAAGGTCATTTCTGATTTGGACCATTTCCGTTGGACAGACGCTTTTTCCAGGACCGCTCCCCAGCCCAGAAGGCTGGCATCTGTTACCACCTTCCAGGCAACTGGTAGGAAGGATTTCCCTTTCTGCAGATTTCTGGCTATCAACCACCAACTGAGGCTTTGGCGCACCTTTAAGGATAAGCGCATAGGGAAGTCTAGAGCTTGGACCTTCTTGTTCCAAGTCGATAGGACACTGTTTTACAGTAGCCTCGAATGAAATTGAGCATAAGGAACGGCCTTGAATGAAGCCACCATCTTTCCCAACAATCTCATGCAAAGTCGAATAGAAAGATTCTTCTTTGCTTTGACCACCTGAATCAGTTCCCTTATGGAACTGATCTTTGCCTGGGGCAAGAACACCCTTTTCTGAGCTGTATCTATGTTCAGACCCAAGTATTCCAATCTCCTTGATGGTTTTAAAGAAGATTTCTCTAGGTTGAGAATCCAACCTAGGTACTCTAGGTAGCTGACTGTGGTGACCAAACTCTGGTCTAAGCGGGCTACCGACTGGTCTATCAAGAGCAGATCGTCTACATAATCTAGAATCGTTATACCTTGAGCCCTTAATCTGGCTAAAGGGGGAGCCAGGATCTTTGTAAACACTCGAGGGTGCAGTAGCTAGACCGAAAGGCAGAGCTACAAACTGAAAATGAAGATTTTCTATCTCGAAGCGTAGATATTTCTGGTGAGCGGGAAAAATAAGTACATGGAGGTAAGCATCCTTGATGTCGATTGACGCTAGAAGCTCTCCACCTTGCAGAATGGAGACTACTGAGCGGATTGACTCCATGCGAAAAGAGCGGTTATTCAAAAACCGGTTTAGATCTTTGAGATCTAGAATGGGTCCGACATCCCCGTTTGGTTTTTGTACCGTGAAAAGGTTTGAATAAAACCCTAATCCCCACTCCTCCATGGGAACCACCGATATTACCTTTTGAGACAAAAGATGGTCCAATGCTTGAAAGAGAGACTTCTTTTTCTTTGGATCTTTGGGAACATTTGATCTGAGAAAACGAGGAGACGGGGACTCTCTGAAGTCTAGTTTGTACCCTAGAGTTATTGAGGAAGCCACCCATTTGTTGCGACACTCTTCTGGCCAGACCTTTGAGAACTGCAGAAGTCTTCCCCCCCACTCGAGCGAGCGAGGGCCCCCCTTCATAAGGAGGTTTTAGCATTTTGCTTTGTAGGTTTCCTTCCCCAGGACCTCTTCTGTCCCTGAGGTTGACTCTGAGGTTTACCTCTTGAACTTGACGGTGGAGTCCGTTGTGACTGCCTGGAGGCTGATGCCCCTGGTACTGGAGAAGAAGCTTGTTTAAAAGAAAAACGCTTATTCCTTTTCTTAACTGGCAAAAGGGAACTTTTCCCATTAGAAATTCTTTGGATGTATTTATCCAGATCATCCCCAAACAGTCGTTCACTGCAAAATGGAAAACTAGCCAGGAGCTTTTTGCGTGGCGCTTCGGCTGACCAATATTTCAGCCACAGTATTCTACGCATATGCACCAGCCCAAGCATAAGGAATGAGGCCTGGAGAATAGAATCTCTCATAGAGTCTATTGCAAAACAAAAATGCCCCTGGTAACCCAGCCATATCTTGGGCCTTCTGATCAGGAATAATCTTGAGCACCTGTTTAAACTGGTCCTTCAAGGATTGACATACACCGATTGCTGCCAGCGCAGGCCGAGTCACTAAACCTGCCAGAGAAAAATTGTTCTTTAATAGGAATTTGAACTTCTTATCTGTTGGATTCCTCAGCATTTGAGCATTGTCTACCAGACAAGTCAAACTTTTATTCACAGAGGATATAGCAGCATCAATTGCTGGCATCCCCCATTTTTTATTAAATTCTTCCGCCATAGGATAAAGTGTTGAAAACTTTTTCGGAGGAAAAAACTGTTTATCTGGGTCATCCCACTCAGAATACATAAGCTTTTTTACGAATGAATGGATAGGAAAAGCATGACTAGCTTGGGGAGGCTTTAGCGAACCCAAACAAGAAGTGGGCTCATCCACTGACTCAGCTAACGGTAGCATGAATGTGGAGCGGACCAATTCAGTAAGAGATTGTACCATCAATCTTTCAGATTGTGAACCTGATCCCTCCACATCTGACTCCTCAGAAGAGGAGTCATCAGCCTCTTCCTGGTCCCCTGACAGAAACTCATCTCCCGCCCTTGGTTCCTCAGTTTGAGGGTCCTGGGTAATGTAAGGGGAGCTGTTGCTCTTAGTCCCACTCTGGGATGAGATTAAAGCCTCTATTTTCTGCTCCAATCCTACTATGGTTGAGGAAAAATCCTCTTGAGTAATATAGGCAGGGGCTGCAGTGTTGGAAAGAGTTGCAACACCTGACGGCCCAGATGGCTCACTCTGACCAGCCACCTCAGAACTCTCAGGGGAGGATGCCATTTTTTTTTTAGAGATGGTTCTAGGTTTTTTTGTGGCTGAAGACGTCCTTCTTGAGCCCTTTTTTGGGGCGATTCTAGCCCCCCATCTGACCAAAGCCCGATGCACAAATGCAGAGGTACTACCAGAAGGATCGCATCCACTGCTTGAGCAATAGTCCAGCCCTGCCGCTGCTATTAAAGCTCAGCCTGATGCTAATAGTAAATGTGTCAAATAGGAATGCCTGTGTCACCAACCTATTACATGCCCTTTTTGCTCGTGTCCCTCCGGCATCTGCAGCCAGCAAAAATTGAGTTTTTAAAGATACTCCCACACTGGACGCCAACGCAGCGCTATACCCCGCCCCCTCCGCCGCATCGCGCCCCCCTTTCTCTTTCAAAAGAAAGTTTTCCTGCGCGAGTAGGGGCCTCCGATCCGAAAAGATCAGAATGTGTGTGAAGGAGGGTTGGCGAGGAGGAGACCTGAGAGAGAAACCGCCGTGCAGAGGCGGCAGAAAAACGGAGCAGCACGCCGATCGTTTTAGCTTCCCCCTTTCCAGGGAGAGGGGGAGAGCTTAGTCCAGGTGGGGGGTGTCTGGTTGAAGAAAATCCCCCCCAAACTTACTGAGCTGCTAGCCGGAGGAAAAGCCTGCTGCTTCTGACACAGCGTGACTAAGGAAGCATGACAAGGTACGTACTCTATACATCCTCCAGTGGTGACTCTTAGGCATGACAACATTTACTTTTTTCTTAAAGGAGACATTTCATAAAAAAATTTTTTTTTTTTTTTTAATTCCTTAGAAAAACTCCACTTACCTTTCCCGTTGCAGGGTTTTCTGTGGTAAAACCAACAGACCCAATCTTCACCCCTCACGGTGGGTTCCGTTACCAAACCTTCTGGAAACCACCCTTGGGGAACCCACACCCCTGGACCCGTAAAGCACCCAGCCAGTAAAAACTTTATGGCTAAAAAAAACAAAGCTCTGGATCCCGGGATCCAGCTCTCTAAAAAGAGAAGCGTTACGGGCTAAACCTTGTTTCTTCCACCACAAGGCCCGGGTACCATTCAATTTGGCCTGAAAGGACACTTTGAATGGATCTGGTTGCATAGCTAGCCCCAGCAAGGATTACTCCAGTGGAGCTCAGCACATCTTTACTCGTGACCAACACCTGGCGAAAAAACTGAGGTAAGCCCAGTAGAGGGAGGGGTTACAGAGGGAGTGAACTTCCTGTCTTAGGGTGTGCCAGTGTCCATCACCTGAAGGTGGCCTATAACCCACATAAAACTACTATGGCTCTGTGTCCCGTGAGGTACAATAAGAAATTATATTTTTTGTTCTTGGATTTAGGTACAACACCTTCTTCTTCTTGTCATGGATAGGAGGAGATCAATAGGTTTTCTGTAGTCAGAGGAGAACTCAAGCAGAGTTGACAACACTGTTTGGGATTTTAATACAGCAGTGACAGAACTATCATCTTACAGGAACTTAAGAGCTTACTGAATATCCGGCAAATCAACGGGTTTTTTTTTTTTTTTTACATGCGCAACGTTTTTAGTGGGGGAAATGTGAATGTATTGCACAGATGTATTAAATATGTTTATGGCAAATGAATTAGAATGTAATTTATTAATTTAAGAAATGGAGGGAGGCTGACATTGTCAACCTCAGCCTTAAAATGCTGTCTGTGGTATTAATATGTGGAGACAATGACCTTAGAGAGACATGCAGATGAGCAAAGTTAAAGAAGATCTTCAGCCTAGAAAGAAAAAATAAATAAAAGTCAGTAGCTAAATATTGTAGCTGCTGACTTTTAATAAGAACACTTACCTGTCCAAGGATCCAGTGCTGTCCTCACTTGTGCTAGTTCTTCACCAGTCTTTGAGTCCCTGGTAATGGCATGTTTTGTGTGGAAAGTCAACTGCGACTCCTTGTGGCTTTTCAGACAGATTCCCGCAGCCTTCTGGGACTTGTTTTCCTTAGATTTTTCTTTTAATTACTTAAAAATTCAATAAACAAATATGTGCTCACTGAAAATATACTATTATTTCCCTTTAAGCTTCAATTGTGGAGCCAAAAGTATGGGGAAACCACAGGTGCTCTGCAACTTAGGGCTGTGGCCTGAAAATTAGAAGGTGATCCTTAAGTATACATTATGCATTGATAAAAGGAAAGCAGTCATGGTAAACAAAGGCTACCATTACTGACCTCTCATTTTGCAAATTTAAGTTGCCTGGCTGTCACACCGACCCCCCTTACTTTGTTTTATTTATTCTAGATATTTATAAAGTGCAGGCAATTAACACAAACAGCATGTTACATACTACACTCTTTTCCCCTTAAGCAGCTTACAATCTAAAGTTCATCCATTCATGCACCATACTAGGACTAATTTGGACAGGAGCCAATTAATCTACCAGCATGTCTTTGGAGTGTCAGAGGAAACCAGAGTACACAAAGAAAACCGACAGAAGCACAGGGAGAACATACAAACTTCATGCAGACAGTACCCTGACAAGGATCTGAACTAGTGACCCCCAAGGCTGCGAGGTAGAAGTGCTAATCACTATGCCACTGTGTTACCCCATAACGTTATCAACTCAAAGTACTAAAGCCATAGCAACAACATAGCAAACAGACAACATTCCTCATAGGGAAGGTTTACTTTAATTGTGGGATAATTTAGGAGTGGTTCCCATATTCCCACACAACACCTTGGAATTTTCAGGGTCATGCAATACTGACCACAAATACAGGAGTGTGTTTAGATTACTGCTTGTATAGAATACAGGGTGTCCCCGGGTTACAAACAAGTTAGGGACTGTAGGTTTGTTCTTAAGTTGAATCTGTTTGTAAGTTGGAACAGGTACATTTTTTAAGTGTAGCTCCAGCCAAAAAAAATATTTTTAAGCTTTTTGGATAGCATAGGGAAGGGTTAACACCCCTGTGACATTTGTTTTGCTGTCTGTGCCCCTGTTCAAAAGATTTCACCTCACTTTCTGTCCCAATGACAGTTGGATTTTGAAAATTTTGGGTTGTTGTGGAAACAAGCCTTGGTGATAAAGCATCAGTGGAGGTACCTTTTCCTCATAATAGCTCTTACAGGAGAGAATTTCCCTTCCCAGGGGTATATTTCCTCTCACTTCCTGTTGTCTCCCTCCGTTTGTAAATAGAATAGGAGTCGTTTGTAAGTCGGATGTTTGTAACTAGGGGACCCCCTGCACCTGCCAGAAATCAGTCTAAATGTTTTCCAAGAGCTGCTCTAAAAGGCTGGAAACAATAGCACTGAACTGCAAACAATAAATTGCTTTAAAATAAGAGTTGTGAGCAGCATAAGTACGTCTCGCAACTCTTACTGACTTCTGATTATATCTTCTCCGTACAGGTCTTTACATGATTAGTGATCTATGAGTTCTAGACAAGCATTTACAGTGGCACTTTAAAGTCCTGTGCAGAAAAATAGTCCATCCTCTCTGAAGCCCTGTATTATGGAAAGGGAGAAAATCCTATATAAAAAGGGAGGAAGGGTGGGTAAATACAAACTTGGAGGCCGACTGTTTTAAATGGAGGGAAAGGCAGAAAGCATGTGCAGCTCAGAACAGGATAAGCTAAGGGAGGGTCCCTTTACTAAGGAGCAGGAAGGGTGGCTCAGTCTACTGTGAGACCTGGTGGAAATAATTTAGTAAGCATTTAGGACAGGGTTCAACAGGTTCATAAAATACAATGCTGATATAAGAAGTGGCAATAAGTAGAGCTGGCATCAGATGCAAGCCCAAAATGCTACAGTGATGTGATCACACACAAACAGAAGATAACATATTGAGGATTGTCCTCCGTGTGCTATTTGTAATGCAGTACAGCAAGTCCGTCTGTAGTATAATACGAGAAAAGCACTCAAAAGGGTGGTTCCATAGGACCCTGCAATTGAAAAGTGCCATGGGGGCGTGGCCTGACACAGCATGGAGTAGGACGTGTATTCCCTGAGCTCCGTCCATTACTCCTGGACTATCTATACTGCTCCAACTGCTGGATCAACTCCCCTGGGACATCAACAATACCCAGAACTAACTTCTGGAGCGACTGGATAAACGGCGGCCCGAGCGGAGCGGCGATCCTCCACGCGGCGGCCGGATTCTGGCAAGTCCGCGGCTTCGGCCTAATCCTGGGAGGTCCGCGGCCATCTTGGTCCTCCTCTGCCTCAGACCTATTCTAGGGTAGCTGTGCCCTGCTGCTGCTCAGATATTGGGAAACCTCCTAGGGGATCTGGAACACACTCATACCCATACATATAGACTTCCTTGACCCCCAGTACCCCAGAAGGAGCGGCGGCCGCATTTAGGCTAGGCCGTGGCTTAGGCCTGCATGTAGAGGCCGGCGGCCATCTTGGCACACCTGCATATCCAGCCTGTGCTGCATCTTCAGCTTGCTGCCTTTTCGATCTCCTGTGAACAACTTCTTTTGGGGTCCTTTCACACTCCCCACTGCAGCCCCAGATTACCAGCACCCCAAACGGAGCAGCAATATATCAAGCACTTGTCACATAAGAGCAGTCTTTACCCCCGGACATATTGGTGGCCTCGAGGCCCTAGCCAGCACTCTCTCCTGTCCCACAGGCAGCTAATTTCGCCAACACAAGATTGGGGACTTGCTGGGTGATACCCCAGGTCCTCACAGCATGTCACCAACCAAATCACAGAAGGCAGCGGCGGCAAGACTTGATCAGTACCGCCGACAAGACAAAGAGGACATGGAGGAAGATGGAGCCTCTGAGAAAGCTGGGGGGGGGGGGGGGGGGGGACGACGACGAACAGCGAGTGATACCGACAAACTTCTTGAAGCAATCACCTTTTGCAGAACTTCCCTCACAGCACAAATTGAGGAAGTCAAGATGGATATTTCCCTTATTAGGCAAGACTTTCAAAAGCTCAGGGACAGAGTGAAGGAAGATGAGACCAGGCGGAGCACGGTGGAGGATGCAATTCCACCCTTACAAACATCCTCAGACCGCGTACAACGGCAAATACACCAACTCCTTACTAAACAGGATGATATGGAGAATAGGCTGAGAAGATGTAATATACGCTTGATCGGCCTGCCAGAGGGGACTGAGGGCAAGGACACTACCACGTTCTTGGAACAACTTCTGATCAACGCCTATGGGAGAGAAGCCTTTTCCCCTATGTTTGCGGTGGAGCGGGCACATCGCATGCCAGCAAGACCCCCCCGCAGGGACCCCTTCTCGCACGTTCATAGCTAAACTCCTCATTTACAAAGATCGAGATACAGCTCTGAGGATAGCGAGAGAGAAGGGCAACATCTCAGTAGGGAATGTTAAAGTAGCTATTTTCCCAGACTTCTCGGCGGAGGTACAGTGCCGTCGGCAGAGCTTTACAGAGGCCAAGCGTAGGCTAAGGAACTTACAATACAAATATTCCATGCGCTTTCCTGCCCGCCTCAGAATAGAACATGACGGTCGTGCAGTTTTCTTTGAAGATCCTGAGGAAGTGATCACCTGGTTGGAACGTTGTGCTATTCCTGAAAGAGCTGATTGATCAAGTCCCAGATATGTACATATAAATGTCTATTTAGTATGTGCACAATCATCTACAGCGTAATTTTTCTTCAGAGTCGCATAGCTACACTGTTTCCTGAAGTTGCATGGAACCCTTTTTTCCTTTTTTCTCCCCCTTCTTTTTTTCTTTTTGGAAACCGTACACTTTTTGATGTGAACTGTTTATTACTATACACAGCAACTGTGTGAATGTGACATGGAACCGTCCATGAACCAGCGCAAGTACAAAGTACAAATCCTTGACATTCACAGTATAAGAGTCCACTTACTCTCCGGGGCTCCGGAGGGGCAGAAGTCCTACCAACAACATGCATCGTGCAGCGAGACTTTACCCCACACAATACTGGGAAGCAGTACAATGATTACTGGAATCTTCTCTGGAACTTGTTCGCTGCAGTTAATTGGAAGCAAGGGGATCGGGAGACCATGCCATACCTTGTACAACTGATATGGATGATACCTCTCGTTCTACTCAGTCCCCGAGGACTTAACCAGATGTTTTGCATTTTACCTATAACCAGGAAGATGGAATGTTTCCCAGTTAGACACAAGTTAAGGGAATATGCCGCACCAGTTTGGGACAGTGCAGGGCAGGGAGGGGGGTGGGAGTTCATTTGTTTATAGTTTGGTTAAACTTGATTGTGCATACTAATCATAGAAAACAGGTAACATCTCGAATGCTATGTCCACGTGAATGTTCATATATGTTGTGCGATACAAGATTGATGCAGATATGTTTGCATACTAGGAACATGTGTGCCTTACACAGAGAGCAAATTGCTTAACATAACTGTTTTATTAAATATGAAAAGGTTTTGTTTATGGCATCCCTGAAGTTTCTCATGTGGAATGTGAGGGGCATGCGCGAGAAATTTAAGCGCGCAGCAGTCTTCACATTCCTCAAGAAGCAACATGCTGATATAATAGCATTGGTGGAGACGCATGTTGAGGGGAGCATCCAGATGGCACTTCGCCGGCCATGGGTTGGGTGGGCGTATCATTCTACCCATACATCCCATTCCAGGGGAGTCTCAGTCTTGATAGCCAAATAGGTACATTTTGAGTTGTGAGAGTTGTCCACTGACCCACTGGGCCGCTATGTCTTTATCCTTGCTAAATTATATGGAGAACCCCTACTTATAATGGCTTTTTATATACCACCCCATTTAACATCTCCATAATTAAAGAGGGACTATCGTTCATGGCCCGTCATTCAGCTATATCTGCAGTTTGGCTAGGCGACTTCAATACCACACTAAATGTGACTTTAGACAGGCTCCAACTTACTTCACCTACCCTTAATACTCCCAACGAGACTAGGTTCTCTAAGCTCATCTCCACCTTCCACTTAATAGACACGTGGCGCCACAAGTTCCCACAGGCCAAATCATACTTGTGCTTCTCGTCTTCTCATGGTTCCATGTCCCGTATAGACTTTATACTCATCTCCCACAGATTGACACCAAGACTATCAGAGACTGCATTTTGCCCCAGAATACTCTCGGATCATAATCCCTACTGGATTACATTAAGTAATCCCTATAGCAAAACCACCACAGTCATGGCGTTTGAACCCATTTTGGCTCTCCCTTCTACCTGAGGATGATGAGCTTATGGATAAATGGAGAATGAACTTTGTGGAGAATGACAAGTCAGCATCGCCATCCACAGTATGGGATTCCTTTAAGCTATTCGCTCGCTCCACATTAATTACTGCTATCAATAAAATTAAGACAAATTCCTCTAGTGTCCTCGGTAAGGCGCTGGAGGATCTATCCTCTGCTGAAAGAGACTTTGCCACCACCCCGACCACCACAAAATGCAGACCTGCTTAAACTACAAACTAGAGTAGTTACCCAGCTACAATACCAGAAAGCTAGACAAAAACTATTTTTCTCCAAACAAAAAATGTTTGAACATGGGGAAAAAGCAGGCAAGTTACTGGCATACTTGGTACACAGTGAAGATAGGCCCCCGGTGGTTATCACATTACATGGCCCTGGAGGACAACAAATAACAGACCCACCCAGAGAAAAGTGCCACCATAAAACAGGAAGGTGGGCCAGTACTCCGGGGACAAGCATAATCTGGGGAAATGAAAACTTTGCAAGATCAAGCAGCGTTATGTAATGCACTTATGCCAGCTGTAGATATTGTCCTGTACTGTACACTTAAGATATAGCCTTTATCATTTTGAAGTGTTACTAAAGGTAATTTAATTAAAATTATCTCTCATTTTGCAAATTTAAAGTGGTGTTCCACCCAAAATAAAAAAACAAATGCATAAATGTGCCTAAAAAAAAAATTTGGAAAAAAATTGTTTTTTTTACTCACCTCTAAATGCCTTTTGCTAGGTGGTCCCTCATAGTCTGCCTCCTTCAGTGCCTGGGCTGGTGAAATCACTTCCCCTCGGCACAGGAAGGCTCAGCTCTGCCCCCTCCCTCTCGTCAATCATATGGGACACGTGACAGGTCCCATATGATTGCGCGGCCAATCACGGCGCACATGCGCAGTGGGTGCACGGCTGTGAAGCCATAGCCAAGCGCCCACAGTTGCAATGCCGGCACCACCGAACAGAGGGGGAGACGAGTGGGGCTTCCGATCCCCCGCATCACTGGACCCTAAGACAGGTAAGTGTCCAATTATTAAAAGTCAGCAGCTGCAGTATTTGTAGCTGCTGACTTTTAATTTTCTTTTTTTTTAGTGGGAACTCCTCTTTAAGTTGCCTGGCTGTCACACCAACCCTCCTCTGTGCATAGTATTGCACAGAGCAGCCCCGAATCTCCTCTTCTGGGGTCCCCCGTCTGCAAACTTGGCTCCTCCTCTTCGTGTTCCCCCACAGAAAGCAGCTTGCTATGGGGGCACACAGTGCTTGCTCGCTCCTGTGTGTGTGTCCAAGGACCTGCGCTCCATAGACACACACAGCACAACTTAGTCCCGTCCCGTCCCCTAGCGCTTCCTTACAGCTTTTGATTGACAGCAGCAGAGCCAACAACTCCTGCTGCTGCCTGAGTCCCTGTGTGAAGAGGAAGACAGGGGAGAAGAGATCCAGCCATGCACAGCGCTGGGTCTCTTCTTTTCTCCTCTTCCCCTGTATTTCGAGAAGGGGGAGGATAGAAAGCTATAAAAACGTTTTTTACCTTAATGCAGGGAATGTATTATGGTAAACTAAAAAACGGTTTGCCTTTAGACGCTTTTAGGCATCGCCAGTTAAAAAAAAAAAAAAAAAAAACAAGCAACAGCTATCCTATATAAAATACATTAAGGAAATACACAGATAGAAGGTTTAAAAAAGCATACATACAAATAACTTCTTCAATTCACGTGCTTGCCACTGCTGGATGTGTAATCATTTGGTACAATACATTAATATCATGCTACACTGCTGTTTCTAACAGTCATAGATCAAGTTTTCTATTTAAATCCCTGGTGCCCAACTTGAAGCCCCATGGTGTTTGCGGTGTAGCCCATGGACCTCAGTAAATTGAAGTGGTAATTAGAGCATTGATATATTAACACTAATACCAGTTAACTCTAGTAGAGATCACTAGCCTCATTTTAACATGTCCCTATACTGTCACTGTCTCCTGCAGCATATCTCCAGTTTACATCCACACCTGTAGCATGTACACAGTCTCTATCCTTTCCTCTCTGGTATTACATATACTAAACATTATGTGTGGCCCTCTGCGATTAACAGTGTATAGGAGCCTAAACAGCAGCCCCTGACATCAAACACAGATTATTTTTTTTTTTTTTTAAGAAACGGGAAAAAAAAAAAAAAAAGATTGTATAACGATAGTTAGGAAATAATGATATGTACCAATCAGGGCCAGCAAGGATGGTATACCTAAAACAGAAGCCAAGCAATGTTGACTGCTCTGTGTAGAACAGAAGCTAGGCACAACACATTTAGCTATACCGGGTCAAGCCTTGGATAAAAATTGAAGCACTGCTGTTTAAGCATCACAAATCAAACACGCACAATGAGAGCAGTTTGTCATCTCTTTCCACAGTTCAGCAAAAGAAAGGTCCGTCAAATTACAGCATTACAGGAGTGTAATTAATCTGATATAACAGCTATGAGCAAATATGGCCACTTACTGCAAAAGGGTCCGCTTGCTCCCATGAAATTGGGGCTCCCCATGATGCAGGCCTCATTTTCTCTGGGAGTGACTCTGGAACAGCCACCAAGATGAAACAGATGTCAAGCAACGCTATTGCTGTTGCTAATAGCACCACAAGGGAGTCTCCGTATGCATGACTGAGGTAAGCTCCAATGGCTGGACTAGTGACAAGACTAGCGGCAAACGTAGCAGACACCTGTAAAAGAAGGAGTGTTTCAACTTAGCAATGAACATAAGACACAAGGAAGGTATCTACATAAATAACTGCCCGTGTTGTCCATAGTAACCAGATGTTCCATCACAGTGGTTCTCAACCCTGTCTTTAAATAACTCCAACAGGCCATGTTTTGGGAATTTCTCTTAGATAAAATAGCTGTCCAAAATACCAAGCCATTGACTCCGATTTAAAGCACCTGAACAAGATAAAGGAAAACCTGCAAACATGGCCCTGCTGGGGGTACTTGAGGACAGGGCTGAGAACCACTGCTCCATCAGGTATCTAGTAAAAGAACGTAACCAAAGCAGTTCTCAGTTACATACATAAGCCCCAATATTTTTTCTCAAATGTAAAGTGAAGGTAAACCCCAGCAAACTTCTCCAACTAGTTTCAAATTGGTACGTTAAAGGGTGTACAGTATACCGTATCTGGGCAAAACCTTATATTTATACTGGTGACCATTGCCATTTAGAAAAGGAGTCGAGCAGAAAACTAAAATTTTAGCATTATCACCAGAACAAGATGTAGTGGGAAATCTTCTAATAGGGATACTTGTTCCGCAGACAACGGTCTAAGGCTGGACTTGACAAATTTGCTTTGAATCTAGGAGCCAGCTAAAAAAGTTAAGAGACAGGGTTTTTTTTTTTTTGTTTTTTGTTTTTTTTACAAAGCTTTATTTTCAACGAAAAAAAACCCTCTCTTATATATCCCTGATGTGCATCTTTACATATGCACAACACGAGTTTACACACAGAGAATACGTGGAGAAGCGGGTATGTGAAAGAAAAAGCTAGACGCCCTCCCAGAACTAGCCAACCACCCGTTCAGCAACCAGCGGCCGGAACTACATGTCCGATATGGGACAAGCGCCCAGGCACAAAGTCGCAATGGCAACCTGGTGCCTGGGATTTTGAGCCCTGGTTTAAGGCTAGGTTCACACATGTTTGGCTGCAGTTTGCAGTCAGTTTTTAAAAGTGGTCTGGTGTAGTTCACTGGTTCAGGTGCAAATTTTTATTTGAATTCGCACCTGAACAGGACCTAAAATCGCATAGGACTCTTTTCAAAATAGATCACGGCTGCACCGGACACATGTGAACATGGCTCCATTGCAAGCCGGTCTAGATCACGTTATGCAAATCGGATGTAGTTCAAATGCATCCGAGTCGCATGTGTGTGAACCAAGCCTAAGGGGGGGGGGGGGGGTGCCTCTCACTTCCTGTTTCACCTCTGGAACAGGAAGTGAAATGAAAATTTCCCCAATGGTACAAATACAGCAGAAAACTGGCAGGGATTTAAACCTTCTCTATTCTACAAAAAAAAAAAAAAAAAAAAAAAAAAAAAAAAGCTAAACATAAACTTGAAATATTCCTTCGATACACGAGGTTATGGTTATCTTAACTGTAGCGCCACCATATTTTCATGCCACATATGTCGCACTTTGTTTTTCTACAACTTTGTTGCTAGTGGACTACGGGTTAATAATACAGTTACTATGCTCATTTTACCATGCCTTAAGAATCTATATTTTATCGTACGTATGCGATACTTGTCCTATTGTTGTTATTACGATTTCAATGTATACTTGTACATCCGTTGGAGTCGGGTTGATACTCCCATGTTTTCACTCTGTATTGTTTAATTCTCGTTTAAACCTTAATGAAACAGATTCAACATAAATATACTTCCAAAAGTCTAGTTAAGTGCAAAAAAAATAAAAAATCTTTTGATCCTGCCAGGAATTGAGGCATGTCCTGTGCACACTAATATTACACTAACACCTCCCTCAATGTTATGGAGTTTTGAAAGGGAGGAGCCGTGGGATTTGTAGTCCTAACACTTTCTGCCCTAGGGTGACAACATGGTCCTTCCAAAGATAAGGTACAGTGAATATTGCCACCCTAGGGCAGGAAATAATAGCAGGATAACCAGATAAAAGTACAGCAAAAAAGCCTGGAAAAAGGAAAACAACCAAATGAAGTCACCAAGTATATATAATACATATTACAAAATGTAGTCCTTGGGATAAGATACACTTTAAGGGGCTAGTTTTAAAAGTTTTTACCCAGTACTCACATATTTATCACAATTTAGTTCAATTAGGAATGTGTAAGTCCTAGGTCAAAGCTGTGTCAAAACATTAATAGGTCCCTAAAGCCTAGTACACACAGGCCAAATGTCCTGCGACATCAGGCTGTTCATTAAAAATCAGCCTACATTCAGCCCATGTGTATAGAAGCCAGTTGAGCACATGGGAAAACCAGCAACCAACCGGCTCCCGATCAGCGCTCTCAGCCAATAGCTGAGAGCGCTGACAGGAGTGTTCTGGCGGAGCCCTGTCAGAACACAAAAGAACAGCAGGGGAGATCACTGAACTAACATGAGATTGTTAGTACAGCGGCTGCGACCAGAGCTGTCAGTTTTCTATTTGTTCAACCCACTGGGTGGTGTGCACTAGGCTTAAAGTAAACCCACTCTCATCCTTTCTAAACAAATGCCACAGGGGTTATCTATAAGGATATACATGCCTCCTTCATGTATCCTTACCTGTCAAATGTCTCCCCCCTCTGTCTGTTATGAGACCCGAAAAACTGCAGATTCTGTGGGCAGGTCTGTTGTCTGGAGCTCGGTGGGTGCAGTCATGATTTCAGACTTCCCACCTACCTCTACACTCCCCTTGTCAACATGCATTTTCTCTTGTTTATTCTTACACTAAACTTCTGCTGGTCTTGTGGATTATGCCCCATGATCACTAACATCCAGAAGAAGGGGGGGATGGGAAGTACACAGAATGTCTCTCTCACACTGCTGCATGAGATATGTAAATCACCTGTACCTCACAGCAAGGGGGAAGAACTGTCCCCTATTTCTCTGTCAGTTTTTATCTTACTGAAAAAAAAAAAGATAGGATTGCTCAGAGCTGGATTAACTCTTTGTGGCAAGACTGGGTACAGATGACATGAAATACTATACTGTACAAGATACAAGCCTTAATTAAATTTATTTTTTCGGGTTTATTACATTCACTTATTAAAATGTAAATTGTTGTGTTAACTACAGATGGCAGCTGTCTCCTCGCCAAAAAATGCTCAGAAGACATTTACATATTTAAAAAGGATGTACAGCCGTCACTTGTGGCTCACCCAAAAGGTAGTAGCACATACACAATTCATATCATCTTTAAAGTGGAAAACTCATTTAATATAACAAAAACAGATAAAAACATACTTTATCATTTTAAGGAAAGATGCCCAAAACACAAATCTATGCGTTAATAACCAACATCTATCACACTTAATAACAATCAATGTCCTGGTCATACCTGTGTAGAACAAAGTTTACACTACTGCCTACATCATAAGGGCTATGGGAGGCACATTTCCCGAAAGATGTACCGTAACAAGATGCTCATTTCACGACTAAATGAGGACTATGTAAATATCTCTGGGAACAAAATCAACTAAGATTTTAATATCCAGTTCTTAAAGATAAACATATCTGAGTAAATAAGACAAAGCTACGCCATTATTATTCCACTTATTACTGGCCAACAACTGAACTATAAAACAAAGTGATTGTGATTTAAGTGCTTTTTGTTTGTGCAAGAATTTTCTTGGTTGCTTTGCCAGATAACAAGCAAAAACTGTACTTTACGAACAGATAGCAAACAGACAAGGGGCATGCTTACACAGGACCGATTACTCATCTTAGAAAACTTTAAATGGAACTTAACCCTCCTATCGTTTTCAGCCAAGGGAGCTGCCATCTTAGCTTCTGTTTGATCTGCAACTGCCATGATGCTGCACATGTGATCAGTTATGACACCAGCCATGTGATGATTTGACAGTTTAGTTGAGCGCACAAGCACTACAGCAAGCCACAAAGCAATTGTGCTTCATAATAGTGCCATACAAAATACCAAAAAAAAAAAAATAAAAAAAAGTTTAACAGTTAATAAATGGAAAACTTAAAAAACAGTGCTACCAGTCATTTTCTTTACAACTGCAGCATACACAACACAGCCCAATCCCTGAGAGTCTCCCTCTGCTTAGGACAGTTGTAATATTCCAAACTAGATTTAGGCAAATGAGGCAACTGATTTCAGACATGTGGATTCAAATGCATTCAGTTCCACTGCCAATGACATTACTATCCTGGGAAAGACAGTTGGCCTCATTTCTCTACAGGTGGCTAAGACTTTACTAGAAAATGGACTGGACTGCTTAGGAGTACACGAGATTGAGATTGGTTTTAACACAAAGGCTTTTAAACAAGCCGTAGCCAGTGGCAATATGTTCCACTCACCAGTCCATATGCCATGCTTCTTTCATGTTCCTGTGTTATGTCAGCCACATAAGCAAATACTACAGAGAAGGTGACAGCAAACACTCCTGACACAGATATAACAGCAAAGTACCACCTAAAAAAAAAAATAGGTTAAAGAACAAATGAGCACACAATAAAAGCTGTTCAGCAATACATTACCATTGCTGCCTTAATTCAAATTCCATATTAAATGAATAAGGAACCCTCAAGGAGACTAAATGGTGCCTTTGTGATGACTGTAGAATATTACTGGTACGCCACAACAATTTGCAACTAGTTTTTCCTCTAGAACAGTGGTGTGAAACAGAACAAGTACAAATTGCTTTCATCATAAATTGTGAATTGCCACACTGCAAAGTCTGCCACCCAGGTAGAGCTGGGAAACCTAGGCTTGGAATAACAAATTACAACGTTTTCACAGAATGCGAGGCGTTCAGTGAAAAGACTACAAAGAGTTTTGTGTATGGACGAGGGGAGTGAAGGAGGGGGTGGGTGAATGATAGGATTCTTCACTGTTAAGGAGCTAGAGCCCTCAGTTGCAGCACCAAAAAGATAAAACGTTATGTGTAGTATAGAATAAAACTAAGATGTGTACAGGAAACAGCAGAGACTGGGGCACAGGATAGGCAGCATCAGAGGCAGCTTATTTTACTTGTGGCCTTGAACAAAAATATAGGCGTTCTGCTTTAAGGAGGAAAAAAAAAACTCAAATATCCTAGTATCCTAGTATGAACAACGCCCATATACACATTTCTATGCCACAACTACAGTGTATGTGTCTGTACATTACATAGGGGTTGGCAGCAGAAAAAAATGATTGCTTCTACATACCATGGGCTGATCTTCATGAGTGGAATAGGAGCACATGTGAAGAACACTGTTAGCAGCAAGAAGGACTTTCTTCCCCAGACATCAGACAATGCTCCTATCAAAGGGGCACTAAGGAAGGACAATAAACCCTAAAGAAGAAAAACAACAACATTAAAGTCAAATCACAACTGTACAGCACAAAGTGAACTGCATTTCATGGTACCAAACAGGTCCCTGCATGCAGACCTCATGAACTCATTTTATAATCAAACTAAACCAGTTTCCTGAACACACAATTGGCAAAATGCTGCCAAGAACACACAAACATGTGACAAATTGAATTTATTAGAGTAGAGTGAATCTAAAAATACAATCTATCCTCAATTTGTGACCACCAGAATCCCTGCAAAATTCTTCAAACTACACATGATTTTTTTTTTTTTTCATATTTTGAGGTTTTGTAAAAAGATGAGCTATACACAAATATTGACATTTGTGGCCAACCCTATTTAGGAGGGAGATTATTTTTAGTTTAGAATTTTATTCTGTGGGGTTCTAAAAGCACATTATGTCAGGCCTGTTATTTCTGGGGGGAGTAGGGACCTTTACCATGAATTGCTTGGTGTCACAGAGTATGGACACTAAATTTACCGATATATCAGTATGGATGTCACACCACTCCAAAAAACAAATCTTTCTAAGGTCCCTTTCACACTACCGCGACTTCAAAGTCGCACGATTTGGCCGCGATTTCAGGGAATGCCTGTATAACTCGCATCAAATTCAGACCAAAGTAGTGCAGGGGACTACATTGAAGTCGTACTAATATGAATGGTTGTCATTGGAAATCATGGGGAACGATTTGTCATGGGACTTTGCAGTCCCAAGTCACAGGACATGTCGTACAAGTGTGAAAGGGGCCTAAACCTGAGCTTATAATATTCTGCTCCCCCTGCCCCCACCCACAAAACCATTATCTCCTCTGAAGACCTCTAGCTCCCTATTCGCCCCTCCTCCCGTACCCAACTCCCGGACTTCTCCAATGCCTCTACCTTCCTCTGAAAAGCACTCTACTCCAATCTCTTTGGCCATCTTCTTCCCTGTCCATCTTTAGGACATCCATGAACTCTTTTCTTCAGGGAAACCTATCCTGCCTCTACCCAACAACTAAACTTTCTCTATCAACTTACCCCCTTCACAGTTATTGCCTTTTAGATTGCAAGTTCAAAAGCAGGGTCCCTCCTAAAAGTCTTGAATTGTATTGTAACTGTATGGCAACCCATTACATGGTATAAAGTGCTGCACAAACTTTTTAAAAAAACTTTTTATAAAAATTCTGCATAATAATAAAATCAAAACAATGATCTTTTCTTATTTGCTCCTTTTTGGTAACCAGAATGGATAACATTCTAATATCTGTTCAATAAGTGCAAAAATCTGCATTCTGATTTTTTTTTTTTTCAGATCTGTAATATGTTCTCACAAAGATCCTGATTAGCCCTCCTAGCTCTTATCTTGAGATTACAGATCAATCTAGCTAGCCCACAGGCCGAACAAGAAAGGGATCGATAAGCAGTCTGCTCTGCCGGCTATTATATTTAGACAGCCCAGACCTGCAATTGTCCGAATACCTGAACAGTAACTACATCTAATAGGATGCAGTCACTGATCAGCCGATCATTTTCCACCTACCTCCGTGGATCTTTACAACATTAGGCCACAAAAATGCTATTTGTGCATTTCTGATAGATCAACAGGTATTTTCTGTGTATTTGAATGTCTTTAAAGGGATAAAATGTGCATGTATTGAACAGATGTACTGCATTTTTTTGTTATCGTTTTTGCTCTGACATACACTTTACACGATATTAGTTCCAGCAAGTGATGTTTTATGCCATCACTATTCCTACACTCATACCATCCCTATACACTCCCAGCAAGGAATGCGTTTATTTTTCTTGTGAAGTGAAAATTTTAGACCAGTATACTGAATTAGTGGGATTGACTAACAGCTTTAGAACATCTCATAATGCTGAGAGTTAAGCCTCGTACACACGATCAGATTTTCCACAGACAAAACCTCAGACCTTTGTCTGAAGGGCGTTGGCCAGGAACTCTTGCATACAAAACGGCAAGCAATTGTTGGCCAACAAACACGAACGTAGTGATGAACTACGTGGTTTTTCAGCTCTTTAGCGCCACCCTTTGGGCTCCTTCCGCTAATTTCATGTTAGTACAAGTTTGGTTATTTTGCGCTTTTCATTTAGTTTCTGAACGGCCGTTCATCAACCAGACACGTTGCGGAATCTGAGATGGCGTTTTATTTTTCTATTGGCCTTGGAGTTATTGCTTTGACCCAAGTCCAGTCCAGGAACAGGAGGAGGAGGATTTCTTGGATCAAAAATTGGATGCTTTATTAAATCGTGACCAATTATGTCATATGCCTTTGCTGCGGGAGCTTCAGGAGAATAATCCGGATGATTTTCAGGATTATCTCCGGATGACGGACCCCTGCTTTCACCAACTTTTGGCATTGTTGACCTCCTATATTAAGAAGGACACATGCATGAGGCATTTTATTTTTTGGTTGAATAATGATTTGATATATTTTCTATATTTTTGGATGCATAGAATGCACTTTTTGGTTAAATTCTATTGGCAGATAGCATGTCTAAATGTATTTGTTTTCTTTTTTTAATGCACAATAAAACAATTGTGTAGAATAATACTTGGCTCTGTGTTTTACTTCAAATGACAGTTTGGGAATAAGGCAGTTACATTATTTAAAATACAATGTAAAATTAACAAGGGTCACCAACACAGTTGTATCTTTGATCTTAAAAACTACAGGATAATGGTGATGTGGTAACTTGCACAAAAAAAAAAGCATAATATTATTATTTTTAAAATCACTAGAAAAAAAAAAAGCCTTTGAAAATTAGTTTGCCATAACTCCATCATTATTAACCCATTAAAGAAGAGAATGCGCGCTGCATTTCGAGATTTCATAATTTGCCGCGTCACGAATGTGAATTCTTCATTACGAACGCTAGTTTACAAGACCGACTGCTTCTGGCTTGTCCTTGCTTCCGAGCATGCGTGTTTGTACTTTGGACTTTTGTCTGATTGACTTGTGTACACACGCTCGGAAAATCTGACAATTTATAAACCTGCCATCCAACATTTGTCCACGGAAAATTGGCCAACAATTGATGGAGCATACAAACGGTCAGATTTACCGCCAATGCTTGTCATCACACAATTGCCATCGGAAAATCCGATCTTGTGTACGAGGCTTAAGGCACACTGCAGATTTTTACAGCTGCTGTTTTTGGCTTCACACATAGGCTGTTAGTTTTTGGCAGGGGCGTTTACTGGCTGGAAAAAACCCAAAAACTAGTGGGTTTTGAGGAGTTTTTCAGTTGTAAAAATACTGAAAACGCAGCTATTTGGCATTTATCAGCGTTTTGAGCCATAAGCTTTTGAGGGAGTATAATTTTGTTAAAAAAAAAGCTACAGCTAAAGACACTGAGAAAACGCTACTACAAAAATGCTGAAAAACTCATTCTACAGCTAAAGCCTTCTACAGTTAATGCTACTGACTTTTTTTTATAACGTCCAGTGTGCATGAGGCCTATCAGGGGCTAACAGGTAGAAGACAAGAATAGAGCTGGAGGGTTAAAGATTGCAGAAGCACTCCCTTGTTGTTCCTTCACAACCGTGAAGATAATAGGTTTCTGTTGAGTATATGGTGTGTCTTTTATCTCAGTGCAGATTGAATTAAAGAGACACTGTTAATGTTGACAATACAGTAAGTGTGTCTCTACAAAGTCTTCCTTGTGTAGACATCCAAAATCCCCAAGTATGCCTGGGTGCCACCATCATGGATGAGATGTCAGCAGCGCCAGCAGACTAAGAGCTATCACTCAAATGACCATCTATAGCAGGGATCCTCAAACTACGGCCCTCCAGCTGTTGCAGAACTACACATCCCATGAGGCATTGTAAATATCTGACATTCACAGACATGACTAGGCATGATGGGAATTGTAGTTCCTGAACACCTGGAGGGCAGCAGTTTTAAGACCCCTGATCTATAGTATTACCCTATGCCCCTCCCCTGACAACTATGTAAATGTTTTAAAAATGTATAGGAAAGGGCAAGGACCTAGGCCATCAATGACAGCAATTAGATACTCCCAAAAGAGAAAAGGTCTGTGCTAGGCAAATTAATATTCAATTTTTCTAGCACATTTCAAAGGCACATTGCAAGTGAATATAAAATTATTTATGAAATGGAAAAACAGTAGAATGAGAAAATTCCTTACCTTTACTCCCTGGATGAGGCCATTCATAAGGAAGGTATGCTTAGGGAATGTCTCATGCAAAACCTACATAGGTAAAAAAATAAATAAATAAAATGTAAGTGTTCACTCAGTAATACATGAAATGTCTGACTCATTCTGTGGTTTGCAAGTCTTGGGCCTCCACTGCTAAAAATATATTAGCTCTCGGTGAGCATGTCAAGAACTCAGAATAAAAAAAAAAACGTATGAGCGCTACCAACCCAACTGTGTACCTATAAACACAGCCTACTGGACATGGAGTTTCACCTGTATGAATGTCACGTTTGATTGATTTGGATTTTAATGATGGCTTTTCTACGCATTCGATACAATAAAACATTTTTTGCTATTCTAATATGTACAGTGGGCTGTGTTTATAGGTACACAACTGGGTTGTTAGAGCTCATACATGTTTTTTAATTCAGAGCTATATACAAAGGCAACACAGCTTTAACAAGTCACATACAAACGTATAGGAGAAAGTTAGTCAACGTTTAAAATTACTACTGGGGCAATAGATAAAGTCCCTTTAAGAAAGCTCCCAAAGATCTGTGTAGGCATGAAGATTGGCACAGTCTGTAGCACTTGAAGGTGGCAGAGCTTGTCTACTGCTGCCCACCTGAAATATTCAGAGGTTTTTATTGCTGGGAGCATATAAGCACATTTTTTTGCTCAACAAAGTCCCTTTAAAGGGGGTCATAAGTTCTATATCACAAACGCAAAAAAAAAATTTACAAGAAAGCTATAATTCTTACAAGAGGCTAAACACACTGCACACCAAATGAAGGCTAATAATATATTTAAGGGAACCTGTCATGAAATGTGTGCTTTCATGTCATATATTGCATACTTACCCAAGATCGGAGATTCACTAGGCAGTAAAACCAAAGAGTGTGAAGGGCAGGCAATTAGTATTTTCAAAATGAGGTTGACAATGGCAGTGCACTTGTGTCTCATTGCAGGTTTCAGCAACTGTCAACATGCAAGTTGTACATGTTCAGCTTACCCTGTTTCCCTGAAAATAAGACCTAGCGTGTTTGTCAGTGATGGCTGCAATATAAGCCCTACCCCCCAAATAAGCCCTACCCTGTTTTCCTGAAAATAAGCCCTACCCTGAAAATAAGACCTACAAGGACTTTAACTAGGGCTTGTTTGGGGGGTAGGGCTTATATTGCAGCCATCACCGACAATCACGCTAGGTCTTATTTTCGGGGGAAACAGGGTAGCAAGGGGGACATTTGTGGGACATCAATTTTTGAAATTTCCTAGAACAGTTCACCACATTAAAGCTGGTAAAAGCAGCATTCAACTTTTAAGGATGATCAGATATTAAAGTGTATAGCCAAACAAATTATCGTAAATCCTTTCTTCCTAAAAATTGTAACACTATATCAGTAAAGGACAACCAATAACTTGTGCCTTTTGACAAGCCACGTAACTATGTAATTTTCGCCCCTCTTGCAGATACTCTGTACTTTTGAAGAGAACTGCATGCGGGCAGCCATCTAGTTCATGGAATGTCAAAAGCACAGGTCATGTTGGGTAATTCACCCAATCTTGTGGTACCCCATACCTCCTGACCTGTGAGAAAGTATAAATAAAAATAACAAGCAAGAAAACAGCATAAATAATAAAATAAATAACCAGGAACATTTCTGAAGTAGTATAACTATATATTTTATTTGCATCAAACATTTTAATGACTATCAGTAATGTAAACGCATCTTGTCATTCTGTAACCAGTATATCTCATTCATAACTTACCACCAATGTTGGAGCAGTAAGCAAGCCCCAGGCAAAGAACTCGAGGAAGATCACAATGACAGCATGATACACGCTGGGAGAACCAAACCCCTGAGGCTGCATAAAAATGAGAATATAGAGCATAATTTAATGTAAAGCAAACCCTTTGCTCTATCAATACAAAGTATCAATCACAAATTTCACAATATACAAATCTTACAGCTCTGCTGTATAGCCTGTACATAAACTAATAATTCAGGTACTTCCACTGCGTGCATTTAAAGTATTGATGTATTGATTACAGAGCTGCATGAATTTGTGCCTTTTATATGTGCCTACATTTTAGCTTTAATTCAGGAGTTTCTGAGCAAATTAACTAAACAAAAAAAATGTCTAAAATGGCTTAAGTTTTGCTTCCTTGGTAACATCTAATTCCCTGTCATGTGACTGGACACTGAACATGCAGCGTCATATTCATGAGGTCATTCCTATGCCCTCACCTCCAGTGTACTGAAAATCAAAGAAACCCAACTGGCTTAGTTTACTACTCCCTCTCCCACTCCAGCTGCTGTGCAAGGGACTGATTACAGAAAATTAGGAGGTACAAGCACTAGTTTTAAAGTAATACTAAAGTCTTGTTTTTTGCCTAAAAAAAAAAAAAACAAACATGTTTTACTTACCTCTTCTGTGCAGTGGATTTGCACAGAGTTACCTGGATCCTCCTCTTCTCTCATCCCTTTTCGGCTTACCTACCCCTGCGCCGTGACGAGTGCCCCCACAGCAAGCAGCTTGCTATGGGGGCACCTAAGTCAAGCTGCAGCTCCGTGTGTCCATTCAGATACAGAGCCCCGGCTAGTCCCCACCCCCTCTCTCTCCTCATTGGTTGACTGACTTTGATTGACAGCAGTGGAAGCCAATGGTGCTTCGCGGCTGTTTCAGCCAATGAGGAGGAGAACCCCGGGCAGCCGAGTCTCTCCTGCAACATCGCTGGATAGAGAGGGACCTCAGGTAAGTATTAGGGGGGGCTGCTGCACACAGGTTTATTATCTGCTATTATTATATGCTTAGAATACATTAAGATAATAGACCTTCTGCCTTTACAATCACTTTAAGCAAGAACACATTTAATTATTTTTTACTAAATATATTACTGGGTTAAATAGGGTTTTTCTAT
The DNA here is from genome assembly GCF_042186555.1 of Aquarana catesbeiana. Classification (NCBI taxonomy): domain Eukaryota; kingdom Metazoa; phylum Chordata; class Amphibia; order Anura; family Ranidae; genus Aquarana; species Aquarana catesbeiana. Next base: position 218,612,265 of record NC_133330.1, read on the forward strand.
TAAAATGTGACTTTTAAAAAGGTTACTTTTTTGGGTCATATTTTTACTATAAATGAATGCAAGTAAAAATTTTTTTTTTAAAACGGTAAATTAGAATGGCGTTTTACGCATGTTGGAGAACCAATGACTAAATGCTGCAATGCTAAAGAATGCATGTACTGCATATGCTCTTTCTACTGCTGTGAAACAGGGCATAACACTCCGATAAGCTCTCATCTGTATTGAGCCATTCTGCTACACGCACCATTTGCTTGGGCAACATGCGCATACATACTTCAAGACACTGACTCACTATGTACTAAAGCCAGGTTGGCAAGTGCAGAGCTTTAAACTTTGATAAGTCAGCAGTTGCAGCTCTTATTTTTGTAAGCATATTTCTAACTGGTTGATTTTTCTTCCTTCGTCCCTTTATCAATGCAAAAAAATAAATACTTTTAACAATAATTCGTAAATTACAGCTTTACCCATGTTTTTTGCAGTGAACAAACTCAATCAGTCAGTTTATATTGCTGTTTTTACACTCACCGTGCCACCATCTTTAATGATGATTTTTTTGGCAAGGAGCACACTGCGGTTCACTCTCTTCTTTTTCTTCCCCTGAGTCATTTTTACATCACCGTTGCCCTTTCAACATCTGCCTAGAAAAAACAGAACCATACTACGTAACTAATTTACAAACACACAAAGCAATCTTGAAAAACAGAACCATAATCAAATATTCAATTCTGTGAACAGGACAAACAAAATTTAATGAGAATTGGCCTTTGATTATATAACCGATGATTAAATTTTATGTTGCTAAGCTTGAGCACCTACATATATAGTATAAAGCAGGGGGTAGGATACAGACGTACCAGTTCCTTTTCAAAGAATAAAAACTGTCAGAATCTAATCACAGATGGATATTTGTCAGACTATAGAAATGTGCTACATGACAAAAGGATCAATAACACAATGGAACAAACTGGCAACTGCACTACCAGGCCTTGTGGTGTGCTGGATTTGGGAAAACGCTGTGTCCTTTTTTTTTTTTCTCATATGCCATTCAGTTCAAAATAATTAATCTGCTGTAATTCAGCATATGTTAATGCAATAGACGGATCTGAATGGGTCCTTAGGCTTATCAGTTTAGCTTTACTAATTTTGTCCAAGTATAACAGATAATGACTGCTTTGCCCACCTGCCTGACCCACAGACATCCAACTCCTGAATCCACAAACATGCCAAACAAATCTTGTAGTTGTCCCCATTTTAAGTAATTTAAACAACAGATACTTTAAGGAATTACAATCTCTGCCATGTTGTGCACGATGGCAATTATATGGAGTCAAATGACTGACACTTTTCCCCCAAAGGTAAACTGCACTCCTTCACTGATTTGCAGAATAAATTTACCTGCCTCAGTCAATACAGAATCAGAATATACTTATAATTATTGTCTTAATGGTGGATGGTGTTCTTATGTCTGATTGTGAATGACTGACGTATCTGGAATCAACAGCATTGAATTGTAAGTTCTTGTTTATTTAAAAAAAATCCTTTCGAGAGAAAAAAAAAAAAAAACAAAAAAACACAACTTTAAGTGATTGTTATTTTTATAGAAAAAAACAACAAAACGTTTACAAACATGTTATACTTACCTGCCCTATTGCAGAGGATTTGCACAGAGCAGCCCAGATCCTCCTTTTCTCCGGTCCCTCTTCTGTGAACTTGGCCCCCTCCCTCTTCTTGAGTTCCCCCACAGCAAGCAGCTTGCTATGGAGGTACCCAAGCCAAATCACAGCTCTCTGTGTCTCTCTCCTGATTGGCTGACAGCAATGGGAGCTGCTGTGTCTCAGCTAATCAGAAGGAAGTCTCAAATGGCTGAGACACTCGTGGAAATCGCTAGACAGAGATGGGGATCAGGTAAGAACTAGGGGGGCTGCTGCACACAGAAGGCTTTTTATCTTAATGTAAAGTCGCATATAAAGTATAAACCAAAATTGCAAATAAAAAATTCAACGAAAATAAAACCAAACAGAAAACAGAAAAGTGACCCCCTTTGGAGTGTGTAGGTGTAACGTTGTCCCAGTTTAAAAAATACTTTGTAAATCGTGTGTAGCCAAATCCCACATGTAAAATCGCATGTAAATTCTAAACAAAATATAAACAAAATCGCATATAGCAAATATAACGGCTAGGTTGGCCCCCTTTGAATTGGGGGAGGGGGAAGGGGAACAGGGGATGAAATAAAAAAATGACTTTAGCCAAAGCTATTCCATCCGCATAAAAACCCCATATAGTGATTGACAAACATAACATTGCTGAGTGGCATACACTGTGACTGCGCATTACCCCCGCAGGGGTTAAAGAAGCTGGCGAGTGTCCGCATGATCACAAGACACGAGCACCTGGTCACCAAGATTAATAAAAATACCTGCCTTGTTTTACAAAGATGTCAAGTTTTTCACTTAAATTGCACTGAGCACTAGTCACAATTTAACCTATGTAATTATTCAGCAATGTTATGTTTATCAATCACTATATGGGGTTTTTATGCGGATGGAATAGCTTTGGCTAAAGTCATTTTTTGATTTCATCCCCTGTTCCCCTTCCCCCTCCCCCAACTCAAAGGGGGCCAACCTAGCCGTTATATTTGCTATATGCGATTTTGTTTATATTTTGTTTAGAATTTACATGCGATTTTACATGTGGGATTTGGCTACACACGATTTACAAAGTATTTTTTAAACTAGGACAACTGTTTTATGTTTGGTTTTATTTTCGTTGAATTTTTTATTTGCAATTTTGGTTTATACTTTATATGCGACTTTACATATGGGATTTGGCTACACACGATTTACCAAGTATTTCTATGAATTAGGACTGTGCCACACCCACACACTAACCCTTCACTTACCTTCTGTTTTTTCCACCTTGGTGGAAATCACATTTGTGGGGGCAGCAGTCCTTTATGCGATTTCTTCCATTGTTTCCATTTTTTTCCTTTTTCTCCACTAGGACAACGTTACACCTACACACTCCAAAGGGGGTCACTTTGCTGTTTTAAGTTTGGTTTTATTTTCGTAGAATTTTTTATTTGCAATTTTGGTTTATGCGACTTTACATATGGGATTTGGCTACACACAATTTACCAAGCATCTCTATAAATTAGGACAGCGCCACACCCACACACTAACCCTTCACTTTTTATCTTAATGCAAGAATGCATTAAGCTAAAAAACCTTCCGAATTTACAACCCCTTTAACTGTGATTGGGGGGGGGGGGGGACCTTCTATTGGACAGCGTTACACAATCAGGATTTGTAAAGCATTGTATGAGGTCTGGCAGTTGACACAGCAACAACTGTCAGACATCAGGTGACTTGATTCTTGCACCAAAGCTTAAAGGGGTTGTAAAGCTTCTTGTTTTTTCACCTTTAGGCATCCCATGCCTAAAGGTGAAAAAACACCTTGCACTCTTCACCCCCCAACCCCCGTTTTACTTACCTGAGCCCCGAATCTCCATGAGCGCGATCCCGCGTTGCTTTCCCCCAGCTCTTGTGGGTGCTTCATTGGATGATTGATAGCAGCGCAGCCATAGGCTCCCACTGCTGTCAATCAAATCAATGACGCAGTGGGTCGGGGCACAGTGTATCACACGGGAGCGCGCCCGCAAGCTAACCCCCTTGGGAGAGGGCTTCCCGGGGGGGGGGGGTTGTTAATTCTTGCGGGGAGGAGCCGAGACAGCCGCCGAGGGACCCCAGAAGATGAGGATTGGGGCCACTCTGTGCAAAACGAACTGCACAGTGGAGGCATGTGCAGGCGGTCCCTGGGTTACAAACAAGATAGGGTCTGTAGGTTTGTTCGTATGTTGAATCTAAGTCAAAAAGACAATTTTTAAGCTTTTTGGATAGCATAGGGAAGGGTTAACACCCCTGTAACGTTTGTTTTGCTGTCTGTTTTCCTGTTCAGAAGATTTCACCTCACTTTCTTTACCAACTGACACTTGGATTTGGAAAATTTGGGGTTGTTGTGGAAACAAGCCTTGGTGATAAAGCATCAGTGGAGGTACCTTTTTCCATGATAACTCTTACAGGAGTGAATTTCCATTCCTAGGAGTAGATTTCCTCTCGCTTCCTGTTGTCTCTCACCGTTTGTAAGTAGGAGTCATTTGTAAGTCGGACGTTTGTAACTAGGGGACCACCTGTAATGGGGGGGGGGACCTAGTTTTGACAGGTACCCAGCCCCCACTTCTGCTCGCGCAGCCTAGGTGACTCGAGCGGAAGTTGTCCTCTCCCCCTTCCTGCAATCTTCTGGGAACCATCACAGGTCCCAGAAGATTGCTCGGCCATTCAGGGCACGCAACGCGGCTTGCACATGTGCAGTGCGCACCTGGCTGTGAAGCCACAAGCTGTCACAGCTGGGTGCCCACACTAGTAATGCCGAGGCGGAGGAGAGCCCATTGTTTATTAAAAGTCAGCAGCTACACTTTTTTGTAGCTGCTGACTTTTAATAAACATAGAAACGGCTGTAACTCCACTTTAAGGGGTTGATTTACTAAAGACAAATAGACTGTTCACTTTGCAAGAGAATTTTTCCCAGAGCTTGGAGTCTTGAACTTTGTTTAAGCAAACAGCATTATGTTTACTGGCCTGGTTTGGTTCCAAAAAAAATAAACAAACATTCTCTATTGGTAGAAAAAGAAAAAAAAAAAGAAAAGGAAGAAATCTTTGCTGCTTGAAGCCTTGTTCACACGGGCAGTACGTTTACACATACTTTAAAAAAGCGATCTATGGTGGATCACAATTCAAAGGTAGTTCTGAATCAGTTCATAGCCGAAAAGGCAATATTGCAGTCTCCTATTGCAGTCTCCTAAATGCCCTTTTCCCAATCCTAAGGGAGATTCTACATTGAAATACAATGATATGCATTTGGTAAATGCGGCATGCTGTAAATATTTTCCTCATGCATCATGGCCATGACCACATGGACCAACCACCTGTTTTCGATGCCTGTGTGATTGAGGTCTAGGAGTAGTCAGTTGGCTTCTAGAGTTGACTAACTAAACCATGAAATCTCAGTCAACGTAACCACGCTGTGCTGACACTATAACAAGAATAGCAGACACAGAATTACTTGAACCAGGTAAAGTGAGTATAAACACTTTTTTTTTTTTGTTAAAATAAAAACCATGTCATATTTAACTGCTCTGTGCATATTTTGTACAAACCAACCCTGTGTCCTTCTCTTCTCGGGTTCCCTGTTGGCACTCCTGGCTCCCTCACTGCCAAGTGCCCCCATAGCAAGCTGCTTGCTCGTTCCCAAGTCGGTTGTGTGTGTCCATAAAAACCCCACAAAAGCGGGTCTTGCCCCCCCCTTGTCACTGGGTAAAGAACCTTCTGCCTTTACAAACAATTTACCTTACTGGAAGTTAGTGTTCATTGACAATTAAAATTTTGGGGTGTCCTGGGGTGTATGGGATGTGGCATGAACGATCATGAGTGTTTGCCCAGGTCCCTGAGTATACAACAAACTGTAAGCTTAGAGAGAAAAAAAAAAAAACACAGAACAGCTAAGCTACAAAGCTTGGAAAAAGGAAAATTGATCACAACAAATTTAAATAAAAAATTATTGGGCAGGCAGTGGTGTATTTAGGTTTTGTGCTGCCCTAGGCCTGAAAAACTTGTGTACCCCTTCCTGTTTAAGACCCGCCCTGTCAAAAAACACATTCTATAGCATATATATAGCTGCAATATTCTGGCCACTTTACTGGTTAGTGTTTTTTTTTTTTTTTTAATTCATTAGAGTAATTTTTTTCCAAAAAAATTGCATCTGAAAGACCGCTGAGCAAATACAGTGCGACATAAAATATTGCAACAACCACCATTTTATTCTCTAGGGTGTCTACTAACAATATGTGTGTGTGTGTGTGTGTGTGTGTGTGTGTGTGTGTGTGTGTGTGTGTGTGTGTGTGTGTGTGTGTGTGTGTGTGTGTGTGTGTGTTCTAAGTAATTTTCTAGCAAAAAAAAAAAAGATTTTAACTTGAAACCAACAAATGTCAGAAAAAGGTTTAGCGTTTAAGTGGTTAAACTTTTTTTCACTTACACGCAAAGTGCCGGTTCACACAGGGGCGACTTGTCAGGTGACCTAGCCGCCTGACAAGTCGCCTCCCGTTCTGTACTACGGAACTGTTCTAATAGGAGCGAGTCACTCAGACTTAGAAAAAGGTTCCTGTAGTATTTCTGGGGCGACTTCAGGCGACTTGCATTGACTTCTATACAGAAGTCGTTTTGCAAGTCGCCGCTGAAGTCGTGTGCAGGTCGCCTCGGTGAGGCGACCTGCAAGTCGTGCCGCCCCTGTGAGAACCGGCACTAAGTCTATTCCATTGACAAATTGTTACAATGTTTATACTGAAGTTCAACTGATAAAAAAAAATGTTTTGATTCTTGGCAGACTGCCCAGTTTTTTTCTTCTTTTCTTTTGACAGCTGTGGTTTCAGAAGGTCCTACGGCCCTCTGCCATACATCGCTGCACGCCGCTGCTACAACCACCAGGTTGGACCTCCTGGCCTGGACCCCCTGTTGGAGCACTCACCTCCACTGCTCCCATACTGCCATCACCCTCCTGGGGCACCGCTACCCTCATAGGGAATTGGATGCACACAGTCTGGGACAGCATACAGGACCATTGCACCTGCTCACCAGGCCGGACCTTAAGAAATAAGGGAAAAAAAAACCCTCCCTCTGGAGACCTGCAGTCTCCTGCCTGCATGGGCCTTCTCTCGGCCCTCTCCAGATTGGAGCATACTTAGAATTACTCTTCTCTACGGTGGCTCTGTGGCGCCCTTTGCTGGGGAGCTCTCTCAGGCCGCCCCACCGGGTTTTGGGTGTCACGGGCCTGACGTGGACTGGGGGCGAGCGGTCCGTGGAAGTCTAGTGGTGTGTCTTTTTATCCCCCCAACAAACCAAACCCCCCCTTTCTTTTGAGTGCTTCTTTGGATACAATGCAGTAACACATGCCTTCCAAGCAAAATAATATGACATACCTCTGTGCTTGCTGATCCCTATCAGACACCCCTGAGGAAGAATTTATCTCGAAACACATCGGGTACTCTCTGGGTGTGTACTCCATACACACCTGGAGTCCCATGATTGTGGATCTTCTGCATGTTGTATTGCCATATTTCCATGTTTGTAACTTGTATCCTGTACCTTATGCCTCATCTGTTGTACCCCTAATTTACCCGAATCCTTACCCCAATAAACACCTAAACTTTTGCAATCAAACCTATATCTATTACACTCTTTATTATACTCTATTACTCAATGGTAGGTGTCCCCTTTAAAGTCCCGTAAGAGGATCAAATTTCCATTTCTCCCTGAATTTTGGGATGTGGGTCCACCTCACTCAATAGACCAACATCGCACCACCACCCCATATTGAAATATATATATATCTCTATATATATAGAGATATATAGAGATATATAGAGATATATAGAGATAGATATATATATATATTTATATTTCTTCTATTATTTTTTCTTGATTGTAGTTTAATTAAACTAAAAGACAATTAAGAATATGTATATGCTATAAAAAATGCATGTTATAAAATATTTAATAAACTACATAAATTAACAATGAGAAATTCAGTTTTATATAATACCGAGTTTTTACATGGATAATATAATGTACATTGTACAGTATGTTGTAGAGAAGAAATATTTATACTACTGAACTTAGCTAATACATAAGATATTATTTGGGACTTGGTTTTAAACTAGGACCTGCTCACCTAATATGTGCTATCACAATATGTCACTGGAGTAAGATTACTCCTATCTTGTAAGATATTTGGACTTGTGTTTGCTGCCACTGATTGTAATACTTATTTGTATAATGACTAGGAATTCCCTAGTCATTATACAAATAAGTGAAATAATCAGCCCCCCGGCCCAGTCCACCCCATAAAACTGGTGCTACACCAAAAGTGTAGCGTAAGCCGGCAGGGACCAATTTAGTGTGGGAGCCAGGAGGAGGCTGTTTTTTTTTTTTTTACGGCGGGGGGGTTTCTTGCTGCCCCCCTCCAAAGTGCCGCCCTAGGCCTGGGCCTTGTTGGTCTAGGCCAAGATACAGCTTAGTGGGCGGGTAATAGCAGTGACCTGGAAGATTCCTGGAAATTCGGTTAACAGATAAATAACTTTTTCCCCAAGTCATCTTCCAGGACAGGTGAGTATAGGCTAGCAATACCTACCTTTAGGATGGAACCACTGCTTGCAAGACCTTCCTCCCAAAAACCTGTTCCAAATGGGAGATTTGGAACAGATCTGTTGTCCGATTTTCACATTGTGTGTATGGGGCATTACAATAGTACTCTAGGGTTCAGCCACAGACAATGCTTGTAGTTCACTAATCCTTCTGGTGGAAACTAATATTACTAAGAGTACCGTTTTACAGGTTAGATGTTTAAAAGCATTCCTCTAGCGGTTCAAACAGATACATTTAAAAACTTCTAAGGACAGTGCCAAAGTCCCATGTAGGAAATCTCGCTCTGGCCGGTCTGCTACACCTTGAGACTGCCATCATGAACCTTCTGATTAGTGGCTGCTCTACCAGTTAAAACTAAGAAATTTAACAGGGCTGCTACTTGCACATTATTATCATTCAGGATTTATATAGAGCCAACAGTTTTGCGCAGCACTTTGAGAGCAGACAGTACAGTTACAACACAATTCAACACAGGATGAATCAGAGGGCCCTGCTGGTTAGAGCTTAAAATGAAGAAGTTAATGCCTACTACACACAATCAGAAAATCGGAAGAAAAATAGCGCTTTTGAAGCCGATCATGTGATTATCTGACCTTTCGTATACAGCTTTAGAGAGCTGATAACAACAGTTCATGCAAAATGATCCAAAGGGACAAACATCTTTCTTATACGATACCGGAACGTGCGATTTTGGTTTAATCAGTACAGTATTCGCCTGAAAAATATCAGAAGACCAAGACTTTACATGCTCGGAAACAAAATACATTATTTTCAAATTTTTGTAACTTTAGTAACCTCTTAATTTTCGATGTGAGACTAGCATAAAAAAAACAAAAAAAAAAAAAAAAAAAAAACAAAACACAATTTGTCCGATACGCTCATCATGTGGCTTTGACTAGAGAGCTTGAAAATACCAATAGCCTCTAAAAAGCTACCGAGGTGTGAAACTTAAGGTGAGAGAGAAAGTACCCTACACCTCACTCATTCACCACCGTGTTCCAAAAACACCCCAGAAAAGAGAAAAGCATGCCCCTCCACTAACCTGTGTCACTGACATACAAGGGTAGGCAGGTAGATTAAAAAACACCTGCCTTCTTACATTGGTGCCTGCCTCCCCATCTCTGCCAGATCTAGTTCAGATATGGCTGTGGACACTCACTGCCAACCATCCGACTGTCCTACATGCTGGCTGTATATATGGGAGTAGAACAGGCTCCACCCAAGCACCTGTGTCCACCGACCTGGTCCCTATGGGGCGTTAAGGATCTAGTGCCACCATGACTGCCATACAGCCCACAAGAAATGGCGGTCCCAGGCTTCTTACACCAGTATGGGCAGTAATCAAGCTCTTCCTGGAGTGGTTACTAGGACAATACAGAGGGAGAGGGGTCCCCTGAATGCAGAGCCGACCTATCTCCTGCCCTAGGGTCTAACCATTCCCCAGGATCTCTGCTTCTGTTAAGGCAGTGGTTCTCAACTCCAGTCCTCAGGACCCACCAACAGGCCAGGTTTGCAAGATAGCTGAAATACATCACAGGTGATATCATTTGCTGCTCAGTGATTGCAGTATTCTAGTCTGCAACTCCCCAAGGTAATACTTAAAATCTGGCCTGTTGGTGGGTCCCGAGGACTGGAGTTGAGAACCACTGTGTTAAGGGAACGCTACATCCAGGTGGCATCTGCCACCTAGCAGGACAGCCTGATAGAGAGTAAAATGTAAACAATAGATGTGATCCTATCTGGCCGGAGGAAACACATAAAACTGAGGGACCTGGGAGATTTGTGTGCTATGTATAATAACACGGATCATGTGTTTTCTGTCTGGAATTGTAATACACTACATTCATTATTCTTTAGTTGAAATCTTTTTCCCCACGAAAGTGGCATTACCTTTTAAATTATTAACTTCTTCCCACCTGGCCACTGCACATAAACAGCCGGGTGGGCGATTTGCCGCTCTGAATGGACGCAGCAGCGGGATCACGACGGACGCGGCATATCCCCGATCGGGAGAGGGGCTCTGATTGGCTTTTCTGATCACATGATGGCTGTGTCCAATCACAGCCACGGTGCGATGTATACAGAGCTGGCTGTCAGTTGATCGGCTGTGCTGGTCTGTGTTACAGGCAGGAATCAGTAAGTGTACAGCACTTTACACTCACTGAAGACACAGCATGTGTCCCCACACAGTAAAACACATCTGTCCCAGTGAACATATGCGCACATCTGTCCCAGTGAAATAAGGCAGGGATTGGCAGTGTGTGTAAAAAACCTGGTCCGTCTAATCCAATATAGCGAACAAGAGAAGGAACCTAGTGCTCAAGGCACGGTGTAATCCCTCTGGATTTTTAAAGGCAGACCAGGTATAGGGCAAAAAATATATATTTATTGGAAACATACAATAAAATTGCAGTAGCAAGAGAGTTACATATAAAATATACAAAAATTAATAAACAAGCTCAATACAAAACATTGGCATGAAACTTAGCTGCCCTAGATATGCAAGTAGGCTAGTGAGAATGCATGCTGGGAAACGACGCGTAACATGTTTCGGACCGTGTAGTCCTTCCTCAGAGGCTTAATGTAATTTGAAGCAATGTCATTTGAAGCAATCATAACACATTCTACACTATAAATATAGTGAACATTAGTATGAATGTTGATAAGTAACAATGTAATTCAGTATTAAATTCTCATTAGAGGTATACTTTCCACAGAAAACTGCATGTCTGCACACACATGATTTTATTATAGCATTAGAGATTGTACTTACACGGGTGAGCTGATCACTGATAAGACAACCAAGAAAGATGGAAAATGGCTGGACTCTGCTGGACTGGCAAGAATGGCCAGATCAGGATCACGATCAATGGTGGGGGGTGGGAATTGAGGCACCTGGACCAACTGCAAGAACTCCCAGCTGGCTGGAGTGTGAACTCCCACCAACAAAGGCCGGCCACTGAGTAATAGAGTGTGGTACTTGTAGCAGGAGGTAACAGTTCTTATGTCTCTAGGGATAAAAAAGAGACAACAGGAACAGTAAGGGTACTGGGAGGAAACCTCATATGGATCAATAAAAGACCAAGCTATCATGACTGGCCGCTGTATTGACAAAGTACATTGATAGTTGGCTAGGTCCGTACGGGACAAGCGTATATGAAAATCTAAAGTCATAATAGTAGTGGGGTATGCTCCCAATGTACCTCTCGCTACGTGCCTGGATTGGAATCGTCCCACCAGCATGAGACCATCAGTGTGGATGTCTAAACTGGCGGTGCGGTTTAACTAGCTGGTAAAATCAGCTGAAATGAATTGCTAAAGAGCAACCCGAATCAGCTGGGGTTGATGTGAGAGAGCGTTGCGCGCCAAGCAAATGGCGGCAACACTCTGTCACAGAGTTCTCCAACGGGACGTCGCAGGCCTGTCCCAGAGGGGCGGAGTCGTGTCCCAGTGATCAACATCTACACACATCTGTCCCAGTGATCAACAACATCTGCTGAATGTGGTCATTTTGTGGGCAATTCCATTGTCCTGGTGCTCTAGGACCTTCAAAATGTAATAACTAGACAGGAAATTTGATGTGTAATTTCCACAGGCTGTGTAAATGTCTCACACATGTGGTATCGCCATAATCAGGAGTAGCAGAATGTATTTGGGGTTGTAATTTTTGCTATGTACATGCTACATGTTTGACAACTTTGTGTAAAAAATTTGTTTTCCTTTTCTTTCCACATTTTCCAAAAACTTGTGGAAAAGACTCATTATGCCTCATAGAATATACATTGGGGTGTTTGCTTTCCAAAATTGGGTCATTTTGTGGGTGTTTCCATTGTCTTGGTGCTCCAGGGCTTTTAAAAGTGTGATAGGTAGTCGTGACACTAGATGTGTAAATTATGCTCTTAGAACGCCTGAAAGTGATACTTGGAGTGCCTCTCTATGTGGCCAGGCTGTGGAAAAGTCTCACACGTGTGGTATTGCCATACTCAGGAGTAGCAGAAAGTGTTTTGGTGTGTAATTTGCAAGTATGCCTATGCAGTGTGTGAGAAATAACTTAATATGACAATTTTGTGAAAAAAACATTCAATTCAAGTACTGTGGGAAAAAATTACAACTTCAAAAAAACTGACCATGCCTCTTACTAAATGACTTAGACTGTCTACTTTCCAAAAAGTTGTCATTTAGATGATATTTGTACTATCCTGACATTTTAGGGCCCCAAGAAATGAGACAGGTCGTCAGTACATCAGGATTGATCAATTTTCAATGATATGCAGCATAGCCAATCAGCGGCTAGGCTGAGCGGCGAAATGGATGTCGGGAGCGAGCGGCTGACTTTCGAGGTGTCAAGTAAAACGGGGGGGCGGCGGTATTGTCAGAAGTTTTTTCACCTTAATGCATAGAATGCATTAAGGTAAAAAAATTTTTACCTTTGCAACCCCTATAAAAATCTCCATAGGGGAAGTTTAAAAAATTCTACAGGTTGCATGTTTTGAGTTACAGAGGAGGTCTGGGGCTAGAATTATTGCTCTCGCTCTACCAATCGCGGCGATACCTTACATGTGTGGTCTGAACAAAGTTTCCATATGCGGGCACTACTCACGTATGCGTTCGCTTCTGCACGCAAGCTTGTCGGGACGGGGCGCGTTTAAAAAAATTTTTATTTTACATTTTAATTTTTTATTTTTACACTGTTCTTTAAAAAAATATGTCACTTTTATTCCTATTACAAGGAATGTAAACATTCCTTGTAATAGAAAAAAGCATGACAGGACTTCTTAACCACTTCCTGCCCGCCGTATGCAGAATGACGGCCGGGAAGGGGTTATGTTATCCTGACTGGGCGTCATATGACGTCCAGCAAGATAACATGGGGGGCGCGCAGCACGGCGATCGCGGGTGCAGCGTATCAGTCTGACAGCCCGATCGGCGGCTCTCCCTGTCAGAGGGGGGGGGTCTCTGCTGATAATCAGCACATTGATTATCAGCACATCCCCCTCAAATGTACAAATCACCTGCCAACCAGTGCCCAGCAATGTAAAAACAATAAATTCTGCCAGTGCACACCACAGTGCCAATCACTGCACCCCACAGTGCCAACCACTGCCCAGCAGTAACACCTGTCAGTACTTATCAGTACCTCACCATCAGTGCTGCCCATCAGTGCCACCTATTGGTGCTCATCAGTGCTGCATATTAGTGTCACCTACCAGTGGCCATCAATTCTACATATCAGTGCCGCCTCATCAGTGCCCATCAGTCAAGGGGAAAACAAAAATGTTATGACAGAAACAGAAAAAAAAAAAAATTTTTTTTCAAATATTTTGGTCTTTTTTAGTTTGTTTAGCAAAAAATAAAAACCGCAGTGGTGATCAAATACCACCAAAAGAAAGCTCTATTTGTGGGAAAAAAAATGATAAAAATTTACTTTGAGTACAGTGTTGCATGACCGCGCAATTGTCAAAGTGTGACAGCGCTGAAAGCTGAAAATTGTCCTGGGCAGGAAGGGGCGTAAGTGCCTGGTATTGAAGAGGTTAAATATGAGATCTGGGAATATTGATCAGACAGGGTTCATGTCTGGGAAGGGGACTGACATCAATATTAGAAGGCTCTTTCTTAACACATCCATAACACATGACAATCAAGGCACCAGGGTAATCGCCTCATTAGACGCTGAAAAGGCATTTGACTCTGTCAAATGGACCTATCTGTAGGAGATCTTGCGTCGATTTGGCTTTGGCCCTAAAGCCCTATAAAGTCCTATATCGGGCACCAAGGGCACAGGTTCGCACGAACAACTGGCTGTCAGAGCCATTCGCCCTTTTCCGTGGCACAAGACAGGGTTGCCCGCTCTCTCCCAGCCTCTTTGCTTTGGCCCTGGAGCCCCTGGCCATTTTGGTCAGGATTGCTCCAGATATGCTGGGCTTGCGGTTGGGTAAGCTGGAAGAGCGGCTGTCCCTGTACATGAACGACGCATTTTTATACCTTAACGACGCAAGCCCCTCGCTCTTAGCTGCCCTACGTATTTTTGACACGTTTGGAGGTTACTCGGGTATAAGAATTACCGGGCCAAGTCAATACTTTTCCCCCTAGATGAGGGAGCCATCCGTGGGGCGGCCTCCACTCCTCTCCGCTGGGTTGAAGAATTTCGTTATTTGGGGGTCCAGGTGACGAAACATCACTCGGACTTCTTGGGGAAAAATCTGATACCTGTTTTGTCGACCCTTAGATCCAAGTGTTCAACATGGTCAAATTTGCCACTAAATTTGATAGGCCGCATTAACCTACTAAAAATGATCATATTACCCAAATTTAATTATTTATTCCGAAACTGCCCGATATGGATCCCAGTCAGCTTCTTCAAAGAGATAAACAAATGCATAGATTCCTTTATATGGAATGAGGCGGTACCGCGGTTGGCCAAATCCACGCTCTGGCTACCTGCTCACTTGGGTGGGTTAGCCCTACCCAATTTTCAAGTTTATTACTGGGCGGCGGTACTAGTGACAGTCCAGTGGTGGTACCAAGGGGATAGATCCAATGCGGCGGTATGCCTGGAGGCGAATTGCTTGGGCTCCCTCGCTGGGCTCCGCAGCTTTCCATACAGGGGTCCCGGGGCATATGAGACGACACCGCGACCAACCAGAGTAACGTGGCGGATGTGGACCGCTGCCCGGCGGCACTTTTTGCAGCCAGATCAGTGGTCTCCGGCACAACCGTTGTGGAGCAATCCCACCCTATCACAACTTCGTTCCATTCCGGATCCACAGTTGTGGGCCAGGTTTGGCATCACAACACTGGACCACATTATGCCCCGGGGTACCCTACTGAAGTTTGCGGATCTGAAGGTTAAATATAATTTACCAGTCTGGATGGCATTCATATACCTACAACTCAAACATGCCACTAGAGCCCAATTCCCCCGGCCGATCACACTCAAAGCTGATCCTATAGAGGAACTGTTGGCTCCAGGTGATCTAACCAAGCCTCTTTCTGCTCTGTATAGTGTGTTATTGGGCAATGAGTCCCCAAAAATAGAACATTTGTGGGAAACATGGCACAGTGACATACCCTCACTAGATAGGGAGGGATGGGAGGACTGCCTGCAGTATGGCCCCAAATTAGTCATCTCCTCTAGAGATAAGCTAATACAGGTAAAATGTTTGCATAGGGTATATTATACGCCCCAAAGACTTCACAGGATGTACCCAGACAAAGACCCCGAGTGTCCCAGATGTAAAGCACATATAGGAACCTTCTTCCACATGTTCTGGGACTGTCCTGTCATTTCCACTTACTGGACGAAGGTCTTTAGGGAAGTTCATTCCAGATTGCAACTGGCACTCCCAATGTCACCTGAGTTGGCATTACTGGGAGTTCACGATGACGAGCAAAGACCACACCACTTAACCACTTACCGACCGGCTCCTGTACATATACGTTGGCACTTTGAAGATGGATATCTCCGTAACGGCAGCAGCTGCTGCCACAACCAAGGTATCCATCTTTACAGGAGCCAGCTCTGTGTACGATAATGGTGGTCTCTGTGGCGGGTTCGCCGCGAGATCACCGTTATCGGCGGCTGGAGAGGTGCCACCCCCCCTCCCGTGCCCTCCGCCGTTTACCGGAGCCGTCGGTAGCGGCGGAGGCGATCGGGACCTTTCTGTGCCTGGGTATGAAGACGAGTGAGGCCAAGATGGCCGCCACCCGTCTCCATACCATTGGACGGCTGAAGCGACGTCATATCTGCTCCGCCCACTTTTCTTAAAGGCATATATTTTTTTAATGTCATTTTTTCAAACAACTTTTTTTTTTTTTCTTTTTTTTTTTGCATTGTAGTCCAAATATGAGATTTTTTGACCCCAGATCTCATATTTAAGAGGACCTGTCATGCTTTTTTCTATTACAAGGGATGTTTGCATTCCTTGTAATAGGAATAAAAGTGATCCAAATTTTTTTTTTTTTAAAAAACAGTGCAAAAATAAATATAATAAAGTAAAATAATAAGAAAATTTTAAAAAAAAGTTTTTTAAAGCGCCCTGTACCGACGAGCTCGCACGCAGAAGCGAACGCATACGTGAGTAGCGCCCGCATATGAAAACGGTGGTCAAACCACACATGTGAGCTATCACCGCGATTGGTAGAGCGAGAGCAATAATTCTAGCCCTAGACCTCCTCTGTAACTCATAACATGCAACCTGTAGAATTTTTTAAACTTCCCCTATGGAGATTTTTAAAGGGGTTGTAAAGGCAAAAATTTTTTTACCTTAATGCATTAAGGTGAAAAAACTTTGACAATACCGCCGCCCCCAGCCCCCCCGTTTTATTTACCTGACACCTCGAAAGTCAGCTGCTTGCTCCTGACATCCATTTCGCCGCCCAGCCTGGCCGCTGGTTGGCTACAATGGATGGATTGAAAGCAGCGCAGCCATTGGCTCGCGCTGCTGTCAATCACATTCAATGACGCTGCGCGCCAGGGGCGAGAGCAATAATTCTAGCCCTAGACCTCCTCTGTAGCGCAAAACATGCAACCTGTAGAATTTTTTAAACGTCGCCTATGGAGATTTTTTAAGGGTAAAAGTTTGACGCCATTCCACGAGAGGGCGCAATTTTAAAGCATGACATGTTGGGTATGAATTTACTTGGCGTAACATTATATTTCACAATATAAAAAAAAAAAAATTGGGCTAACTTTACTGTTGTCTTATTTTTTTATTCAAAAAAAGTGAATTTTTTCCAAAAAAAGTGCACTTATAAGAACGCTGCGCAAATACGGTGCAAAAAAAGTATTTCAATGACCGCCATTTTATTCTCTAGGGTGTTAGAAAAAAAAACAAACTATAATGTTTGGGGGTTCTAAGTAATTTTCTAGCAAAAAAACCTGTTTTAAACATGTAAACACCTAAAATCCAAAACGAGGCTAGTCCTTAAGTGGTTAAAACTACTAATTGCATACCTATTCTTTTATGCCAAAAAAAGAAATCCTCCTCAAATGGATCCTACCAGACCGCCCCCCCCCCCCCCCCCCCCCCCATCTCCTCCTGGAAGGCACTGATCAAAGCTGCATTGCCCATGTATAGAATGACATATTTGAGCACAGAGGCTGTAAGTGGAAATATGAAAAAGTCTGGGCCCCATGGACCTCTGACTAACGTACTGGTGAGGATCTCATATCCTAAGATAGGTAACTGTAAAAGGTATACTACTAAACACCTACGCGGAATGTATTAACCTAGTCCACATGCTACCTGTATGCAAACTTTTGCTGCGTGTTGTGCTTGTTCACTGTATTGTCTGGACCTGTATGTACACAAATGTATTCCATGTGATGATATGTACTGTACCTATGGATATGTTTTTATTCAACCTATATGACAACAATAAAACACCTTTTGTGTCTTTGGGGTCAAAAAGACCGCAGATCTCACATTTACACTAGAATGCAAGAAAAGAAAAAAAATGAATAAAAACATTTTGGCATTTAAAAAAAATAAATAAAAAATGTCCCTTTAAGAGCTATGGGCGGAAATGACGTTTTGACGTCGCTTCCGCCCTGCAATGATATGGAGACGGGTGGGGGCCATTTTCCCCTCACTCGTCTCCATGTCACACAAGGGACAACATCCGATCACCTCTGCCACTGCCGACGGCTCCAGGGAGCGGTGGAGGGCACCAGAGAGCGGCGGGGGGCCCCTCTCCCGCCGCCGATAAAAGTGATCCCGCGGCGAATCCGCCGCAGAGACCACTTTCATCTTGAAGCAGACCGCACAATGAAGAGGAGGTTACAGGGGATATGGCAGCTAGCTGCTGCCATAACAACGATACTCCTCTTCAAAGTACCAACGTATATCGACGGTGGGCGGTCCGGAAGTGGTTAAACACTTGTCAGGTTTTTTTGCCATCTATGTACCATTGCAGAGATTTCCCTTCACTTTCTGTCCCACAGCCAAAGTGAGAGGAAAGTCCTGTAAATCAAGGGAATTCCTTGGGGACCCCCAGGTCACCAGAACTAGTGTCACCATTGGAAGATTTCCTCTCTATTACTTTTCTAGAGACAACCCAAAATTTGGGTAATTTCTCTTACTTTTACTGATAATGGTAAACAGGACAAATAGAGAGGGTGAACCTCCTTAATGGGGGCACAGACAGCAATAAAAACTGACAGGTGTTCCATCCATCTCCCCTCTATCCAAACCTAAAAAGTAGGGGTGCACCAAATGAAAATTTTGGTGCCCAAATGGAAACCTAAAATGCAGGATGCACTTTGCCAAAAACCGAAAATGACAGTTTTTAAAAAGTATTTAGATATTTATATACAATTGTATTATATTCAACTTTTTAATTAACCACTTCAGCCCCGGAAGAATTTTCCCCCTTCCTGACCAGAGCACTTTTTGCAATTCCGCACTGCCTCTCTTTAGCTGACAATTGCGTGGTCATGCGACATCGTAACCAAACAAAATTGACGTCCATTTTTTCCCCACAAATAGTGACAATTTTGGAAAAAAAGCAATATATTTTACCTTTTGCTATAATAAATAAACCCCCAAAAATATATAAAAAAAAAAATTGCAGATTTTAGATGTATGTGAGAAATGTCATAATTGTCCCGATTTTGAAGTGGTTAAAGTGGTTGTAAACATTACATTTTTATTTTTTTTGGTAAATAAACATGCCTATACTTACCTGCTCTGTGCAATGTTTTTTCACAGAGCACACCCTATCCTCTTCTTCTGGGCTCCCCCAACGGCACTTCAGACCCTTCCTCTTCATCGGGTGCCCCCATGGAAAGCCTCTTTGTGGGCTCGCTCCCGAGTCCCGCTGCTGCGTCCATCGATACAGACAGCAAGACTCAGCCCCTGCATCACAACTTTTGATTGACAGCAGTCGGAGCCAATGGCCCCAGCTGCTTTCAATCTGTCCAAAGAGGAGAGAGATAGCGGCTGAAGCCACTGCGGCTGTGCACATCGCTGGATTGGATCGGGCTCAGGGAATAAAAAAAAGGGGGGGGGTCCGGGGGGACTGCAGCACAGAAGGTTTTTACCTTAAGGCTTTATAACCACTTTAAACCCAAAAACAAACATTTATCAAAATTCAGAGTACCAATCCTTAGATGTGATGGCTGCATTAAAGAGGCAGTCCATTCCTCCCCACAAAAAATTAAAAGTCAGCAGCTACAAATACTGCAGCTGCTGACTTTTAACATTAGGACACTTACCTGTCCAGGGAGCCTGCGATGTCGGCACCGCAGCCATTCCTGTTAAGACTTGCAGCTTCACAGCAGAGTCCCTACTGCACATGCGGAGCACGCTGCTCTTTCTTATTGGTCCGGTGGTGGAGGAAGGAGCCGAACTTCTGAGAGACCAGGCCGTGGCTCCGTCTCCTGAAAGTGGGGAACAGTACCTGTCAAAAACAGGTATCTGTTCCCCCTCCCCCTGAAAGGTGCCAAATGGGGGGGGGGGGGGCGACAGATTAGCAGAAGTTCCACTTTTGAGCGGAACTCCGCTTTAACTTTCATTTTTTAACCTTTACTTTCACCTGGTGATCTGCCCAATAAGTATCAATTTTTAACTTCCTTTAACAGACCAAGCTGCCCTGCAAAAATTTCAGCAGAAGGTTGAGAAAAAACACTTAACACTGACAAGGGTACCTAAAATTAACAGTTTTTATTCATTTATGTAAAATCTTTATTCTACAGGAAAAAAAAAAAAAAAAAAGATGCTCATACTATATGGTATTAGTAAATAATACTATTATACAGTACTAGGAAGAAGTTAATTGTACAAGGATTGCATGTTCAGAATGGACCGTGTATGATGACCCCAACGGTGACACAAACTGCAAAAAAAAAACAAAAAAAACTGACAGTGATTCTAACCCCTCACCATCAATAAATAAAACAAATTGCCCCCCCCCCCCCCCCATCAACACAGTCAGTGTTGATGGAGAAATCCCTCCCACATCGCTATTTTCTGCCAAAGGGGAGCCTTCCTTACTGGCAGAATACAATTGAGCAAAAAAAAACTGACAGGCTGGTTGTACTGAAGTAAATAAAAAGGATCAACTTCAGTACAACTAGCCTGCTCATAGATTGAAATTTGTTCAGTTTCTGCTAAACTGACCAAGTTTTGAACCATCTATGGCCAGCTTAAAGAGGAACTGCAGTCTGCTCACATAATTTGTCATTTAAACATCTTTGTCATTCTGAAGCTTCCCTCCAACTACTTTGCATATTTCACATATAGAATTGTGAAAATATATGTGTCACTGGCGCAAAACCTATCCTATCAAAAATAGTGTAAGTGGTATTTATAGCTGCTGCATCCAAAAAATGTTTTTCAGAGAAAAATTAAATTAAAAGTGCTATGTGAGTGGATGCGCTGCTCCCATCTGTGCTCTCTATATTACCTGTGTATGTGCTATCTTAATAGCCTAATTTGGTTCACCATCCACCTAACAGGTTATATCTCATTTATACAATAATCATATGTTTGTATAATTCATCACATGTGAACAACAACTTAATCCAAATACTTTAAATCATATAAAAAGTCCAGTGACATATGTCACATAATGATAGACTCTTCTTCATATGTGTTGCAAATCATCCGTTATAATTGCCGTGGGCGGCGTGCTCTTGTGTGTGGTATCAGATTAAAGTGACTTAGTGCTTCACCACCACCTGTGAGATTTGCCACTCACCAGATTAATCTTTAAAACTGCACCTTTGGTTCATTAACAGGGATAACCACTCCACTCAAAGGAAAACTTTCTCCAATATCTATACCAGGTCCTCAATGTTCCTCATGCAAACGGATAAAAAACCATCATCGCGCAATAACGTTTAAAACCTTTATTCCATACATAAAAAACACTTTGCACTCACATTTCCAAGTGCCATTAGGCCGGCACCGAGCTTTTCCCGCAGTTAAGGACGGGTGGGCACTGCAGCCCGGTTCGTCTGGTGTGTGCTAGATGGTCTCCGTTGCCGCTTACGTTCCCCCCTGTTTGCGTTCGCGTCCTCTCCAAACCCCGTTCGTTCCCGGTCACGTGGGTACGGTAATCTCCCAGCAGCCTCTACGCGTTTCGCAATCAAATTTGCGTCATCAGGAAGCTGCTGTGTGATTGGTTCTCATTCTATTTATGTTGTGTGCGGGCGGAAATTGTTTTGCCGCCATCTTGGATGTGGGAATTCCCTTAGTTCCGTTCTATTGGGGCTTTCTTTCTCTTAGCACCATTTTGCTTATGGGCAATTCGCCCATTCCGTGATTGTTCATTGCACCCGCTGTTTCCCCCCTCTACCATTGTTAATACTCATTCCAATTTACCTATTGTTACATTAGTTGTATATGAATGGTTATAAACTAACCCGTCCGTATCTGCTGGAGAGGCTCTCACATGTTAAAAAATACATAGATACATGGCCTTTGTTGGCCTTCATGTGCTTTAACTAAAAAAAACTTTTTATGCACATTGTTATTCCATAATTGATTACCGCTAGATCTGTAATATGGAACAGCAAATCCTTACCCTTTCTAAAATAATTTTTTACATAGCAACTATCCAGAAAATGAAATTAAATTAAAAAATAAAATATAAAAATGAAAATAAAAAATAATAAAATTAAAATAAAAAATGAAATATAAAATAAAATAAAAATAAAAATAAAAATAAAAATAAAAATTATATAATAAAAAATGATAAATAAAATAAAATAAAGAAAAAAAATAAAGAAAAAAAAAGAAAGAAAGAAAAAATGAAAAATAAAGAAAAAATGACAAAAAATTGAAAAAATATGAAAAATATAATAAAAATAAAAATAAAAATAAAAAGATAAATAAAATAAAATAAAAATAAAAATAAAAATAAAAATAAAAATAAAAATTAAAAATAAAAATAAAAAATGAATAAAATTAAAATAAATATAAATATAAGAATAAAAATAAAAATAAAAATGAAATTGCTAAAAATGTGAAAATCTGATATAGAATGTAAATTGATTTTAGTAATTTTCCAAAAATTCCAAACATCAACTGTTTTTTGGAAAATTACTAAAATCAATTTACATTCTATATCAGATTTTCACATTTTTAGCAATTTCATTTTTATTTTTATTTTTTATTTTTATTTTTATTCTTATATTTATATTTATTTTAATTTTATTCATTTTTTATTTTTTATTTTTATTTTTATTTTATTTTTATTTTTATTTTTATTTTTATTTTTATTTTATTTTATTTTATTTATCTTTTTATTTTTATTTTTATTTTTATTTTTATTATATTTTTCATATTTTTTCAATTTTTTGTCATTTTTTCTTTATTTTTCATTTTTTCTTTCTTTCTTTTTTTTCTTTATTTTTTTTCTTTATTTATTTATTTTTTTCTTTATTTTTTTCTTTATTTTATTTATCATTTTTTATTATATAATTTTTATTTTTATTTTTATTTTTATTTTTATTTTTATTTTATTTTATATTTCATTTTTTATTTTAATTTTATTATTTATTATTTTTTATTTTCATTTTTATATTTTATTTTTTATTTTTTATTTTATTTTTTAATTTAATTTCATTTTCTGGATAGTTGCTATGTAAAAAATTATTTTAGAAAGGGTAAGGATTTGCTGTTCCATATTACAGATCTAGCGGTAATCAATTATGGAATAACAATGTGCATAAAAAGTTTTTTTAGTTAAAGCACATGAAGGCCAACAAAGGCCATGTATCTATGTATTTTTTAACATGTGAGAGCCTCTCCAGCAGATACGGACGGGTTAGTTTATAACCATTCATATACAACTAATGTAACAATAGGTAAATTGGAATGAGTATTAACAATGGTAGAGGGGGGAAACAGCGGGTGCAATGAACAATCACGGAATGGGCGAATTGCCCATAAGCAAAATGGTGCTAAGAGAAAGAAAGCCCCAATAGAACGGAACTAAGGGAATTCCCACATCCAAGATGGCGGCAAAACAATTTCCGCCCGCACACAACATAAATAGAATGAGAACCAATCACACAGCAGCTTCCTGATGACGCAAATTTGATTGCGAAACGCGTAGAGGCTGCTGGGAGATTACCGTACCCACGTGACCGGGAACGAACGGGGTTTGGAGAGGACGCGAACGCAAACAGGGGGGAACGTAAGCGGCAACGGAGACCATCTAGCACACACCAGACGAACCGGGCTGCAGTGCCCACCCGTCCTTAACTGCGGGAAAAGCTCGGTGCCGGCCTAATGGCACTTGGAAATGTGAGTGCAAAGTGTTTTTTATGTATGGAATAAAGGTTTTAAACGTTATTGCGCGATGATGGTTTTTTATCCGTTTGCATGAGGAACATTGAGGACCTGGTATAGATATTGGAGAAAGTTTCCTTTGAGTGGAGTGGTTATCCCTGTTAATGAACCAAAGGTGCAGTTTTAAAGATTAATCTGGTGAGTGGCAAATCTCACAGGTGGTGGTGAAGCACTAAGTCACTTTAATCTGATACCACACACAAGAGCACGCCGCCCACGGCAATTATAACGGATGATTTGCAACACATATGAAGAAGAGTCTATCATTATGTGACATATGTCACTGGACTTTTTATATGATTTAAAGTATTTGGATTAAGTTGTTGTTCACATGTGATGAATTATACAAACATATGATTATTGTATAAATGAGATATAACCTGTTAGGTGGATGGTGAACCAAATTAGGCTATTAAGATAGCACATACACAGGTAATATAGAGAGCACAGATGGGAGCAGCGCATCCACTCACATAGCACTTTTAATTTAATATTTCACATATACTGTGATTCTGTACTTGCCAAATATGCTGCAGAAATCTCCCTCCACCAAGTCTGGCTGCAGCCATTTTGACTGTGGGCAGCTACAGCTGCTGCCTGTTCACTTCCTGGATTTACAGACACACAGAGGCACACCTCCAGCTCTGCAGCTCTCATTGGCCCTCTTATAACTCCCCCCCCCCCCCCACACACCTTTCCTGGCAAACTCACAAGTGGGAGAGCGCTGTGCATGTCGTCATAAGCCTAGGCTAATGACCAGACAAGTAACAGGAAGTGGGCTTTAAGCCCTAATGCACACAGGCTGTTAAAAAAACGTTATGAAAACGCCAGTATCTTTGCAGTGATTTTTTTTTAACTTTTTTCAGCATTTTTGCAATAGCGTTTTTTAGCGTTTAGCGTTTTTCCGCGTTTTTTTTTTTTTTCAAATTTTTTTTTTTTTTTCAATGGATCAAAAACGCCAAAAAACGTTGGTGAATGACGTTTTTGAGCGTTTTTACAGCTGAAAAACGTCTTTCAGAACCCACTGGTCCTGGGTTTTTTTTACAGCTTAAAAATGCCTATGCCACTCGCAGCTCAAAAACGCCTAGGTGGGCATGAAGCCATAGACTAACATAGACAGGCCTTTTTAAGCTGCAAAAAAAGCTCAAAAAAGCAGCTGTAAAAACGTCCGTGTGCATGAGGACTATAAGGTATTTACTGGAAGAATTATTTGTTTTAACGATCCACAGTTAAAACAAGGGCAGAAGATTTTAGATGGAAAGTTAAAAAAAAAAAGAAAGACTGAAGGTCCGCTTTAAGTCTTCAGTCCATGACATTCTTCTGTAGCACTACAGATAATGTACACTGATCAGCCATAAAATTATGACCACTGACAGGTAAAGTAAATATTATATTGGTACAATGGCATCTGAAAACGGGTAGGATATATTAGAGAGCAAGTAGTTAACAACTTGTTGTCCCTGAAGTTGAAGTGTTGAAACACGAAAAGGGCAAGCGTAAGGATTTGAGGGACTCTGACAAGGCCAAATTGTGATGGGTAGACGACAGGGTCAGAGCAACTCCAAAACTGAAGCTTGTGGGATGTCCCCAGCCTGCAGTGGTCAGGACCTACCAATAGTGGTCCAATGAAGGAAAACCGGCGACAGGGTCATGGGCGGCCAAGACTCATTGATGAATGTGGGGAGCGAAGACCGGCCCATTTAGTCCAATCCCATAAAAGAGCTACTGTGGTTCAAATCTCTGAAAAAGTTCATTCTGATTGTGATAGAAAGGTGTCAGAACACACAGTGCAAGGCAGTTTGTTGTGTATGGGGCTGAGTAGCCACAGACTGGTCAGGGTGCACGTGCTGACCCATGTCCACAGCCTAAAGTGCCTACAATGCGCACATAAGCATCAGAACTGGACCACGGAGCAATGGAAGGTGGTAACCTGGTCTGAATGGTTTGAGGAACACAATGACCACTTTGAGGTGTTGATTTGGCCTCCAAATTCTCCAGATCCCAAACCAATTGAGCATCTGTGGAATGTGCAGGAAAAACAAGTCTAATCCACCTCGCACCTTACCACCTCGCAACTTACAGAACTTAAGGTAAAACTAATGGAAACATTTTTTTTTTTTTTTTAGTTTTTGATAGAGTGGAGAAGGATTAGTAAATTTTATTGCTGTCATTTTTTAGATTTTTTTTTTGCT
The DNA here is from genome assembly GCF_042186555.1 of Aquarana catesbeiana. Taxonomy (NCBI): domain Eukaryota; kingdom Metazoa; phylum Chordata; class Amphibia; order Anura; family Ranidae; genus Aquarana; species Aquarana catesbeiana. Next base: position 218,638,008 of record NC_133330.1, read on the forward strand.
GTCTGTGCCCGTTATGGAGATTCATCCTTTATTTGTCCTGTTTACCGTTAAAATTGAAAGTAAAAGAAAATGCCAAATTTTGCATTGTCCCCAGAACAGTAATAAAGATTACAATTTTCCAATGGGGGTCAATATTTTTGGCAACACCCCGTGATTCCCTCACTTTAGATTTCCTCACTTCCTGTTTTGGCTATGGGCCAGGAAGTGAAGGAAAATCTCCACAATGGGGCATCGATGGAAAAAAAGAAAAACAACCCTTAGGCTGGTTTTACACAGACAGTCCAAATCAGGTCCGGCTGTCAGTTTTTCGGCCACACTGATCGGACCAGCAATTTTTCTCTATAGAGTGGTGGATTTCAGCGGACACCTGCCGTCATCCAATCCGCCAAAGACAGATGGGGGGGATCCATTCCCCACCCAGCGGATTGGATGACAGTCGGATGGAAAAGGACAGGCAGTCTGTTTCCACCCAACCGCTCAATAGAGGACAGCAGAGCTGTGTCCGTTCTGCATAGCGATGCAGACACAGACCTGTCATCCGCCTGCTCAGTGGCGATAAATGGAAAAAATCCCCTTCTGAGCAGATTAGAGTCTGCACAGTGTGAAAGGGGCATTACAGGAGTGATAACAGAAAATAGAAAAAAAAAAAAAGCGTTGTCTTTAGTTCTACTTTAACTACTCGCCGACATTATATGGCAGCAGGCTGGCTCCCCTGTGCGAATCAGCGTAGCTGTACGGCGGCTGCTTTAAGGTGTATAGGGGGCGCACCCGCCACATGATGTCGGAGCTGATGCGCGTGGCCGGCGGCCACGATCGATCCTGATAGAGACAGAACGGGGATCTGTAAATGTAAACAGACAGATCCTCGTTCTGTCAGTGAAGTAGAGAGATCTGCTGTTCATAGTAATCAGAAACAGCGATCCCCCCCCCCCCCCAGTTAAACACTCATGAGGGAACACATTTAACCCCTTGATCACCCCTAGTGTTAACTCCTTCCCTGCCAGTGACATTTATACAGTAATCAGTAGCTATTATTTTAGCTCTGATGGCTGTATACATGTCAATGGTCTCAAAAATTGTCCGATCTGTCTGCCCCAATGATGCTGCCCCACAAAAAAAAAAAAAAAAAAAAAAAATCGGTAAACACCGTTATTACTAGTAAAAAAAATAAATTAAAATGCCTTAAATCTATTCCCTATTTTGTAGATGTTATAACTTTTGCGCAAACCAAACAATATACGCTTTTTTTTAAACAAAAATATGAAGAATACATTGTGGCCCAGACTGCTGAATAAATTAGTTTTTCACTTTTTTTGGATATTATAGCAAAAAAAACAAAAACAAAGGGTTTTTTTTCTTCAAAATTGGGGGGGGGGGGGGGGAGATGATGTCAATTTTGTTTGGGTACACCCGCTTCACCCGCCCGTGCAATTGTCAGTTAAAGCCACGCAGTGCCGTATCGCAAAAAAACGGCCTGGTCATTAAGGGAGCAAATCCTTCTGGTCCCCAAGTGGTTAAAGGATCTTCTACTGGTGGCTTGGTGCCAGATACCCCAGTATACCTTCAGGGGTGGAGTCCATACCAGGACAGGTTATGGAGGGTGGTCATAATGTTATCGGGGTTTGGAAATATCAGAGGCTACATTTCGACCCCCTGATGTGTCCATGTATCTTTCTTGCTGAGCTCCTGGTGGGGAGATCCCCCATAGTGACAGCAGTGAAGAGGAGATGAATGGAAGTCACAGATAATCAAGCACTGACAGAGGCTCTCACCCTCCTCCCTTCCTGTACAAAGTTTCTACTGAAGACTCTACTTGGTGTCGGTGTTCCCGGATCTAGAAGGTGTCATAGCAGCTTCCTGCCTTCAGCACACACCGCTGTGGATGTGATCAGAGCACACAAGGATAGTCCTCTCTCCACACACACCGTACAGACAGCTCCTCCTCCTCCGCCTATACATCCGGGCTCTCCCCGCTCCATTGTGTGGAGTGGTCAGTCCAGGTCACTATTCACCTGCTGCTTCTCCTGTCAGAGCAGAGCCCCCTTCCCCCTCACACCAGTCCTGTCCACAGAATGACCCTCCACCCCCCTGTCCTGTACCCCGCACTGAGACCTTCTCCCAACCCCTTTATTCTCTGACACCCGGGGCTCCTCTCCCCTCCTACCTGTCTCTTTCTATTCTCGCCGCTCTTCTCACTCGGCCGCCATGTTCCGCACGCCTCACCCTCTCACGTCAAATCGCGCGACCCGCCCATTGGCTGTTTGCGTACCCACGTGCGTGTAGCATCACCAGCAAGGCTCGAGTCGCGGCACGTGAGGGGGAGGGGAGTAGAGGAAGCGTAAAAGCGGTACCTGAGTGACGAGAGCGTGACACGTCGCTGTTCTGTCATAATTTCCAACCTATCAAAAACTCCAACCGCTGGTACTGCACATGCGCGGCCAATATAACCGCTTCCTTCTACGCGTCGGATTGCGACGTAAAAGTCATCAATTACACCAACTCTTTTTGCCTGCGCGGTCTCTGTTATGGCAGCAGTGCACATGCGCGGGAACACCAACATTCCCTGTCTCATCTTACGACCGTCTCATACACGTAAACCAAAGGAGATACATAGACGGTTAAAGCGGATGTCCGCCGAAAAAAAAAATTAAAATCCAGCAACTACAAATACTGCAGCTGCTGACTTTTAATATATGGACACTTACCTGTCCAGGGAGCCCGCCATGTTGGCAGCCAAAGCCCATCTGTCCGTCTGCTCTCGGCTGCTGCTGCCACCGCCATCCTCGTGCGGCTTCACTTCCTAGCTCCCTGCTGCGCGTCCTCACTGGTCCCTGTTATCTTCTGTCTCCCAGAAAACAGCGGGGGAGGACAGAGTAGGCGCCGGAAGTACCGTAGGTCACTGCGAACGCCGCGGTGATCTATGCCAGGAAGTGGGAGCAAATACCTGTATTAGACAGGTATCTGCTCCCTCCTCCCCCCTGAAAGGTGCCAAATGTGACACCGGAGGTGGGGAGGAATCCAAAAGTGGAAGTTCCATTTTTGGGTGGAACTCCACTTTAAGCAAAAATACAGAGTTTTATCATACAAGATTCAAAGCAATGAGCATGATGAACTGGGAAGATAATGTACAGGACAATGTATTTGCAGAACTATGTTCACACTCGCATACATATCCACACATTGTTCTGTACATTATCTTGCCAGTTCAGGGGATGTGAGTCTTCCCGTGCAATCTGAACATAAGATTGTCACATAAAAGGCATCAAATAGACCAACTGCGCTCACCGCCGCAGCCCGCCTAAGGCATCAAATAGACCAACTGCTCTGACCGCCGCAGCGCGCCTAAGGCATCAAATAGACCAACTGCTCTCTCACCGCCGCAGCGCGCCTGCACGTCCTGCATATTACACACTAAAAGAATGGCATCAAATATTCCAACTTCTGTGTTTTTTCTTGCGTGAAAAAGACAATCAGAAGATCAGACAGGGGATGTCCTCCCGCGCAGGCGCACTGCTGCAATTTCAGTTGGAGTATTTGATAGAATTCTTTTAGCCTGTGATACGAAGGCCACGCAGGCGTGCTGCTGTGGCGAGAGCAGCTGGTGTATTTGATGGCTTTTACGTGACAATCTGATGTGCAGAATAAACCCCTTCTTGTGAAAAGTTCAAAAAGTACTAAAGCGCTGAAATGGATTTGAGTGAAACTAAATCGTTGCTGAAAATTAAAAAACTGTGAAAGATATCCAATTAGTGACTGGGAGAAAGCCAAATAATAAAAGTTGCAAAACTTAAAAGTGTTCAGACACCTATGCAAAGTAACAAATGAAATAATGTGTTGCGCTAATATTAACCTTCCAGTCAATCTAAAAACCAGTGCACAGTTGGTGAATAAATCAATCCCTTTACGTGACAATAAAATTGTAAAAAATAAATAGACATAAGCGTGGTTAGGTCAGAAACACTATAGCCACTGAATTATAATAATATGCTCCACAGAGTGAATAAACCACAGGTTGCCACCTGTAATAATGAGTAAATATGATTACTATATGTATACCGTCCAATATCAATACTATTCAAAAAATTCCCTCTTATGGTTAGATTTTAATTTGGAGCTGTATGTTGAAAGCCGTTCTTAATTGTAGAGAGTATGCATTGCACTAATGTGTACTATTGAGCAAAATCCCATATGTGCCAAAGTTAGATCTGTTCACAAATTTCCCCAATATTGCTGTATAGTGTAAGGGTCTTCCGGATGAATATTCTCAGTTACCAGGGATATATAAAATAAAAAGAAGAGACATCATTGTGCAATGAACGATTGCTTTAAAACAGAAGCACTTCACTAGGTACACTCACATGAGCCTGGATAATTAGTGCCTGAATGGAAAAAACAATTAGCCGCTTGGGGCGCAGTGAGTCCTCACACCGCTCGCAACAAGCTGCTGACCAGCCTCAATGCTTTACATCACTGACTCCTCCTACGCGTTGCGTCACTCAACACATGACTTTTTCAAGGTTGTTCATGTGACGTCTGTGTCTCCATTTATATATTGGTGCTAGTGTCAGCATTGCTATAGAGACAGCGGTATATCATCGGATCATCATTTTGTTTTTACACCAAGCCTTTACTAAACATACTAAGTATAAACTTTATTAAACAATGCATTTAAGTTTAAAAACTGTTCACCGAGCGCTTCTTGATGATACTATACATCTATATTAAAACAAGGAAACATCTAATTCCACATCCTCCCTCTAGTGGTGATTCCTATATAAACTATTTTAAAATTAATTCAAATATAAAAATAACTTCATTAGAATAATGATTAGGTAAACATTGGGTTGCAGTACATTCTTACTCCGAATCAATCATAATTACCACAAATATTAATCATTAAAAATACACAGGTTCCATAAGAAACCCTACAGATAGAGCTAATTGAATAAAACCAACCATATTGAACAGAAATTAGATTAAAAAAATTACATCTACAAGATATAAATATATTGTGAGATGAAAAACAAAAATACCTCTTATAATGAGTTAATGGTAATACACATATTCATTCAAATATTAGTTGATTAATAATTAAGCCTTCATTTACACATCACACATGTAGATAAATAGATAAAGAAAGCCCTCTACTGGTGACTGTCACTACTACACAATTGTTTGTCAAAGTGATCTATCCACATTAACATGGTTTAAGAATAATACCATAGGTTCCTATATATTCTGAAAAATTGTATGGTTGGAATTATTGACTTATTGAAAAATAGTCAACACTGGAAAAGTAAAAATTATAATAAAATAAATTAAAATAATAAAATCAAAATATAATTAAAAACACCCAAAATTGGAAAACAGAGAGTTTTAAAATCTGCAGGGAGTATAATAAAAAATAATTAATAGTCTGATATGAAACAATTTAAATCAAAGTCAATATTCAACCCCCTAGGCGCAAGTGTACACATCTCAAAAATCCACCTGGATTCACTTTTGGTTAATTCTCTATTTTTATTAGATCCTCTCCAGTGTGGTGTGTATCTATCAATAGCCCAACGTTTTAGGCCTGTAGGATCTTTATTGTGGTGAGTTGTGAAATGTTTAGAAACACTGTGTTTTGGGAAACCATTCCTAATATTCTGTATATGTTGTAGATATACCACATATACCACTCCCTCAGTCCTACAGGAAATCAATTCTTTAATTTCATATTCCTTCTTAGTGCTTGTAGATCCAAATCTTTTGCACTTTTGTCCATTAAAATTAGTATTTTTACATGCAAAGCATCTTTTTACAAGGGTAGAAGCCTTTACCCTGAAAAAAAGTTAGACCTGCTGATTTTTTTGGGGGGTCAGCGACATTTTTTACTACTAGGTCTCTCAACGTGGGTGCTCATCTGTAAATAAAATGGGGTTTTTCAGGTAAACTATTTTGGAGCATTTTATCAGCTTTGAGAAGGGGCCAATATTTTTTGATGATTTTTTCCACCTGTTTGTGTTGAGCAATATAATTCATTATTAGTGGGATCTCCATTTGTTGTTGCTGTTTTCTCAAGCGTCTTGAGAAAGGAGTGCCGCTATTCTCACCACCAATAGCGTGCAGACTCAGAAACGCGTCGCATAGCTGTGACGTCACAGCCCAGCGCCGCGCTGTGCTTGCCCTCCAGGCCTCGTTTTGGCTCCCTGCACGGCCGTATCCCATCTCACGGAGCCGTACGAGCCTTACTACACACCGCAGCACACCCGGTGATCGGCTTTGGCGTCCTTACAGCCTCATCCCTGGAACCCGCAGACAGATGGTCTGTGTCACCCCGAACTTATTCTAATCCAGAAGCGCCATCTGAAGATCTGAGGGAGCCCTGGCTGTGCCCAGTTACCTCACCCCATCCTTGCCAGGATCCGATGTGGGGTCAGCACTGTACGGACCTGCTGAGACTTGTAGTCCTCCATCTTCTCCTCTACTCAGAGACGTACTGGAACGCAACATTACAGTCTTCCATGTGAGTGGATATTGTTTGTTGAATAAATGATTGCTGATATATACTCAGAGGCGCCCCTCTTTCCTTGTTTAACTATTTTTCAATAAGTCAATAATTCCAACCATACAAATTTTCAGAATATATAGGAACCTATGGTATTATTCTTAAACCATGTTAATGTGGATAGATCACTTTGACAAACAATTGTGTAGTAGTGACAGTCACCAGTAGAGGGCTTTCTTTATCTATTTATCTACATGTGTGATGTGTAAATGAAGGCTTAGTAATCAACTGATATTTGAATGAATATGTGTATTACCATTATCTCATTATAAGAGGTATTTTTGTTTTTCATCTCACAATATATTTATATCTTGTAAATTTATTTTTTTAAATCTAATTTCTGTTCAATATGGTTGGTTTTATTCAATTAGCTCTATCTGCAGGGTTTCTTATGGAACCTGTGTATTTTAAATGATTAATATTTGTGGTAATTATGATTGATTCAGAGTAAGAATGTACTGCAACCCAATGTTTACCTAATCATTATTCTAATAAAGTTATTTTTATATTTGAATTCATTTTAAAATGGTTTATATAGGAATCACCACTAGAGGGAGGATGTGGAATTAGATATTGTTTCCTTGTTTTAATATAGATGTATAGTATCATCAAGAAGCGCTCGGTGAACAGTTTTTAAACTTAAATGCATTGTTTAATAAAGTTTATACTTCATATTTTAGTAAAGGCTTGGTGTAAAAACAAAATGATGATCCAATGATATACCGCTGTCTCTATAACAACGCTGACCCTAGCACCAATATATAAATGAAGACTCAGGCGTCACATGACCAACCTTGAAAAAGTCAAGAGTGACGCAACGTGTAGGAGGAGTCAGTGACATAAAGCATTGAGGCTGGTCAGCAGCTCGTTGCGAACGGTGTGAGGACTCACCGCGCCCCAAGCGGTTGATTGTTTTTTCCATCCAGGCACTAATTATCCAGGCTCATGTGAGTGTACCTAGTGAAGTGCTTCTATTTTAAAGCAATCGTTCATTGCGCAATGATGTCTCTTCTTTTTATTTTATATGTCCGTGGTAACTTAGAACATTCATCCGGAAGACCCTTACACTATACAGCAATATTGGGGAAATTTGTGAACAGATCTAACTTTGGCACATATGGGATTTTGCTCAATAGTACACATTAGTGTAATGCATACTCTCTACAATTAAGAACGGCTATCAACATACAGCTCCAAATTAAAATCTAACCATAAGAGGGAATTTTTTGAATAATATTGATATTGGACGGTATACATAGTAATCATATTTACTCATTATTACAGGTGGCAACCTGTGGTTTATTCACTCTGTGGAGCATATTATTATAATTCAGTGGCTATAGTGTTTCTGACCTAACCACGCTTTTATCTATTTTTTTTTATAATTTTATTGTCACGTAAAGGGATTGATTTATTCACCAACTGTGCACTGGTTTTTAAATTGACTGGAAGGTTAATATTAGCGCAACACATTATTTTAAACCCCTTCTTGTGCACGTGCTTGTGCATGGCCAATACACCCACCTATGACGCAGTTGGAGTTTCTGACAGGTTGCAGATTTTGGCATAACTCCAGTGTTCTAAAAAAATCCTCGACTTATGCGAAGCCTCGACTGTGGCACTGCCGTTGAGGCTACGTCAGAAAACAGCTGTTCGCGCAGCTTCACCGCGCATGCACATAATGTTTTTTCAGGTCCAGAAAATATATAGACTCAAGTGGCGTGCCAGCTGATATATAACATCAGCGGGAGCACTGCGTCCAGTCCTGTCCTCACCACTAACACGCCCCTAGGCTGCTCTGGAGAGGGGGTGGGCCCTGTGCATAGCCATGTATGTGTCACTGGAACTCAGATTGACAGAGCATTGCCAGTGGGGGGGGGGGGGGGGGCTGAATAGCTGTCAGAATGTTCATCCCTGTGCCCAAGAGCTTGCATTCTATCACAATGACCTACAGTTTTATTGCTAATATAAGAAGAGCTGTGTCTATTCTGATTTCCATTACTCTGTTATTTTGAAAAGTGTTCTGTGGATAGAGTATGTCAAGCCGTAGCTGTGCCCCCTGGGGATATGCTGATCGCCCATCCGTGCTGTTGCTGGAGGGAGCCCAGGTGACCATGAATGAGGGACCTGCAGACTTGGTCATGATGAGTGAGACCATCCCATACCCCCCACACCATCTCTCCTGGGGACTGGGACCCCTTCTCCCCTGGGGACAGGCATCCTATATCCCCTGGGGACAGGGACACCCATCTCACCTGGGGCTACTTACACCTGAGGCCATCCTTTCAGTGTCAAAGTGATCCCGATAAACTTCCTGCCTTCTTCATCTTCCTTGCACAAGACCCTATCAGCATTCCGAACTGGCGAGACCCTCCAGAGGACCATCAAAGACTGCCGGGCCCTCCTCCACAACGTTTCAGACACCCGAGATCTGGATCCGTTTCTTCTGGTCCTAACACAAGGCGACCAATATCGCCGGAAGACTGATTCTGCTCCCCCGACGTGAGCCCAACACTGGTTAATTTTCTTTCTGTTTATTGTTTCACAGTGGGTTTGCATTTTTTAATCTGCAAGTTTTAAGCTGGAAATTGGCTAGGTTTGTCTTGGTACTGTTTATTCTATATGCCTCCCCCTTATAAACTCATGCTGATCATACCATTTAGTTCATAGGGACTGTATAGATGTATGCTGAGATTAGGAGCTCTTCTATTACCTCTACTAGGACCGAAGCACCTAACAGAGCTATAGATAAGATACTAAAAATACTGCTGCTCTTTATTAATGCTTGGGGGGCTTCATTTGACACCTGACCATCCTAGCCCTACCCATATACTTTCCCACGCATTGGCTATAACAAGGCCGAAATGAATACTCTTTGAGCATCATTTCCTTTACAAACCTTTCCTTGTCATCTAATCCTTCGATACCTTCTGAGTCTCTTAACTGGGAAGCGACCCGAGCCGAATGAAGCCCACCATTAAATCCCTAGGGTAGTCCCTATAGCCAATGTGCCTTTCCGGTACCTCGGGCCGGTGGACCTGCTGACTGACCTGGAGCCCCCCTGGACACTGCCTTTTTGCCTGTCCTGGGGCTTTTTCATCTTCTCTCAGTCCCGGGCCTCACTGACCTTGTACCATAGAACTAGTTGACTTCCTTAATGTCACCTCATATTTTGGAAATGCTTATAATGGACATTGCTTGTGATGGTAGGTGACTGCACATGGGCATTCAGATGTTTTCTCCAACTGTGATTAAGGTAAATGCTGTGTTCTTTTGTTATCTTTTGTTACTTAAAACCTTAGGTAATCATTATACTATGTTAGACGGGTGTGTTACGTATATGTTATATATGCCTGCTGTGTTGTCGGGATTATAACTCAGACCTCCTGACTTCGACCTATCTCTCTAAATAGGTTTGGCAGGATTTGTGCCTAACACGTGATATTTCACAGAGTGTCTCGCTACTGCGGACACCTTAGTCTTTTTTGAGACACCTTTCCCAGGTGTCCTCTCTGTCCAGTCTTCTTCCACCCCTCTTCCTTTTTCATTCCCTCTCCTTGCTCACATTTCCCTCGACTAAAGCTGTGTTCATACAATGTAAATGGACTCAATGTACCCTCTAAGAGAGGACAAATCCTCTATCAAATGCATAAGAGCCAGGTTAATGTACACCTCCTACAGGAGACGCACTTTCAATCTGACTTCACTCCTTCCTGTTCCAACAGATATTTCAACAGATGGTTCCATAGTACCAATCCGTCCCAGGATACTAAGGGAGTATATATTGCTTTTCACAAAACACTTCCCATTGAATTTCTTGATCATCTCTCAGACCCTCAGGGAAGGTATGTCTTTGTGAAATTCTCGCTGTGGGGCGTTAAATTTACGGTAGCTAACATTTACGTACCAAATGTCAACCAAGTCCCATCAGCTTTGCAGGATCTAAGATTCTTTCTGAGTTCATGGAGGGTAAGCTCATCCTGGGTGGAGATTTTAGTACCCCTCTGGAGCCACTACTGGACTCCTCCACCTCACGATCACGTATTTCATTCCCCAAATTGAGGGCTTTGAAACGCGCACTTTACGACTTGCATCTTGTAGACTTTTGGAGGGTACTGTACCCCAAGTCTCATGACTACAGGCACTTCTCTCAGGTAAATTAGACCTATAGTCACATTGACTATCTCTTGAGTGACCACAGCTGTCTGGATTGGTCTCCTGAGTGTGGAATAGACTCTATGATCTGGTCGGACCACTCCCCTATTTACTTGACGTTCTCGCTCCCCTCCACACTGGTGAAGGAGTGGACATGGCACTTGAACGACTTGTTGCTGGCAAATTTGGAATGTGTTTGTCAGGGCTGGCTCAGCCCTTCCTTCTCTGAGCTGGCTGCTCAGCTGTCAGCTAATTGCCAGCTCTCATCTCTCTCCACAGTTTCCCAGCTGTTCCTGATCTTGCATGTCTGACCTGCCTACTTAAAGCTGTCCAGCTCACTCCATCTCTGCCTTGGCCTTGGTCACATCACAAGAAACCATCTCCTGCGTTCCTGTTTAAAGACTGGCTTGCTGACATCCCTTCTGGCTCCTTATCCTGCTTGCTGTTTCTCTACTTGGATCCCTGACTTCTAGCCTGGCTGATTATCCGATCTGGTTATCGAAACTCTGGCTTGGCTGATTACCCTATCTGGTTACTGAACTCTGGCTTGGCTGACTACCCGATCCGGTTACTGGACTCTGGCTATGCTTTGACTACGCTTACTCTTGTTGCCTTTTTATTTTTATTAATAAACAAGTGTAATTTTACTGTACTTCTGTCTCGGTCTGGTTCATGGTTTCTGACAGTGTTACACGCATATCAGAGACAATCTCTAACTTTTTTGGGGACCACGCACAGAATACCACGCCATTTCCCATCCAATGGGAGGCACTAAAGACAGTGTTACGTGGAACCTTTATTCAATTAGGAACTCGCCTGAAAAGGGAACGCTCGGCCTTTATAGTGGCTGCAATTCAAAAGCTCAGAAACTTGGAAACTGAGCATAAGCGTTTCCCAACAATAGAAACGCTCACGGAAGTTTCCAACACCCGATCACAACTCAGGGGACTGTATGAGACCATTTGTGGACAAGCTCACATTCCACCAATATGAATTCCAAGACAAATGCGGCAGATAACTGGCACGCTCCCTACACCCGAAAGTGTCCTCTACTTTAATTTCCTATATCCAGGGAATGCATGGAGAACCAATCTCCTCACCGTCTAAGATAGCGCAGGCGCTCAAGAATTTTTACAAATCCCTGTACAATATACCTGCGGCTCAGTCGCCAAGTTCCCCTCCTACTCCTGAGGACAAGTTCTCTTATGTCATGGAAACTGCGCTCCCCACTTTGGATGAGGAAGCCGTTAACAAACTTGAAAAGCCTCTTACAGAAGATGAGGTTGCGAGAGCCATTACGGGTACACCAACTGGAAAGAGCCCAGGGCCAGATGGCTTTACTCCTAAGTTTTATAAACTATATGCTCCCCTTCTTATTCCCTTCCTCACTAAAGTGTTCAACTCTGTGTCAGAGGGCTTGGTGTTCCCTCCACAAACACTCGAAGCTCATATATCTCTTATCCTAAAACTGGAGAAGGACCCAACTTTATGCGCAAATTATAGGCCAATATCTCGGATCGGGGTTGATTTGAAGATCTTTGCTAAAGTGTTGGTCAACAGATTACAACCGATTTTGCCCACTTTGCTCCACTTGGATCAAGTGGGATTTGTGAGTGGCCATGAAGCAAGGGATAACACCCTGAAAACCCTTCTTTTAGCCGACTATACCCGAACCCATGATATTCCTTTATGCCTTTTAACGGTCGATGCATTTCACCGGGTGGATTGGCAATTCCTTTGAATGTCTTTGCAACAAATAGGATTGGGATCTCACATAATCTCAAGGATAATATCCCTCTACTCCTCTCCATTTACTAGGATTAGATTGAACGGCTCTCTGTCACCGGCATTCTCTATCCATAATGGGACACGACAAGGGTGCCCTCTATCCCCTTCTCCTATATGTTTTCACTATGGAACATTTAGCTATTGTTCTACGAAACAATCCCTCTGTGCAAGGAATAACGGTCAGGCCCACCCATACCAAACTTGCTCTATTCACAGACAATCTGCTCCTATTTGTGACACACCCACACTCGTCCCTGCCCTCAGTCAGTAATTTCAAAGTGAACTACAGTAAGTCGGAAATCCTCAATATCTCTCTACCAAAACAAGGAATTGGTCGCACACTGGAACTCCAGATTATCTCAATGTCATCTTTATTGTCAAAAGGGTCAGACAGATACAGGCAATGGTAGACGTTTCACAAGCGATACCTGTGAAACAAGCAAGCTATCGCTTGTGAAACGTCTACCATTGCCTGTATCTGTCTGACTCTTTTGACAATAGAGATGACATCGAGATAATTTGGAGTTCCAGTGTGTGACCAATTCCTTGTTTTGTTCGTGTTTCACGGTGGTGAGCCGAGGTCTGCACCTGTGATCCATCCTGCACCTGATTTTGCCTGGAGCGGTGTGCTTCTCTTTGTTCTTTGCTGCGATCTCTCTACCAAAGTCGGACCTACAAAGACTTTCAACTGCCTTTTCTTTTAAAACGGGTTCCACCTCCTTCCAATACCTTGGTATTCAAATACCGGCAGATGCACCCCAGCTCTTTTCCAGGAATTTTACTCCCTTACTCCTTAGAACCCAAGCCAATATATCTACGTATGCATCTAAACGGCTCTCATGGCTTGGTAGGGGGAACACCTTGAAAATGGATGTTCTCCCCCGGTTTTCGTATCTATTCCAGACAATTCCTATACGCATACCTAATTCCTATTTCCGGAAATTGTGCCAGCTGTTTTCTAAATTGATTTGGAATGCAGCTCGTCCCAGAATTCGATATGGAACACTATCACTTTTAAAAGCTAGAGCTGGAGCTGGAGCCCCAGATGCTTCTCTGTACCACAAGGCAGCGATACTCGCATAATAGACTGGTTCCACAACTCTACGACTAAGCTCTATGTTCACTTGGAAAGGCTGTACATGTAACTAGCTTTGGACCATGGCAAAAAGAAGATCATAGGAAGCTTGCCCAGGTTCTCCAAGCAGACCCCACTCTAGGACCAGGTGCCCCTTCCGGATCACTCTCTCGATACCCTATGCAGTGGCTTCAGAGACACCAATTAACTTCCTATATCTGAACCTTCCCATCCATATCAGAAAGCTGAACCAACAAGATTCAAAGATATACTTCTCCAAGCCGACCCTCCAACACACGTGGTATCTCAGCTCTATTCCTTATTACTGAATGCTTTTAACCCTGATCTCCCACCTTATACGAGGGCCTGGGAAGAAGAATTACACCACTCCATCTCCCTCATTAACTGGCAAAAATGTTTCATCCTGACACACAAACTCTCTCTAGCCACTAAATCTCAAGAAAAAGGGTTCAAAGTGGTGACAAGATGGTATAGATGCCCTTCGACTATACATCATTTCAACTCAACGACTCCTGATACCTGCTGTCTAAGCTCCAGCTCCACATTTGGTGGGATTCCCCCCATACAGAAATTCTGGCAACAGATCTTCCAACTATACTGCAAAGTGATGGCGACCTCTCTCTAAACCTGGGGTTGCTCTATTATCCATACTCCTGGGAACATTCAAGTCCATTAAAAAAGATGTATTGCGCCACTTTTTGGCCGCGGCCAGTATAGGGATTCCACGGTACTGGAGATCGACGACTGTACCTTCCCTGGGGGAGTGGGCTACTGAAGTAGATCGTATTAGGGACCTTGAATGTCTGTTTGCCGAGGAAGCTAATAAGGTAGAATGGTTCTCTCTCACTTGGACTTTATGTCCCTCATGACCATGGGGAAGCGATCCCTGTTCCTAATCTTTCTGCTTCCCCTACCTTATCCTAACACCTTCTCCTCTATGTATAATTGTACCCTTCAGAATCTATTAAATGATTACTCCTGATACAGAATATGATTCTTGCACCTAACTTTGTCACAACATAACAGGTTGGATGTAGTAATACATGATGTATACATATAACTTTCCCACCTGAAATATGAGAGTCTTGTATTTCTTCGTGTTATGCCTCATTATGTTGCTCTAACTGTGCTTTTTTTTTGATACTCATATTGAACACGATACAATGATATTTTTCGTAACTTCCCTCTACACGTTTTATTGGCTTCACTTTTGTTAATGATATTCTCTATGATGACTGCAATTGTCACCTTATTCCTTTCAATAAAAAAAGATTGAAATAAAGTGTTATTAATAAAGGCACAAACATTGTGTGTTTAATATATATGACAATAAAAAAAAAAAAAAAAAGCGGATACTCACAAAATGCAACCGTCAATAAGCCATAGAGACAGTGTATGGACATGCACAGAACACGGGGTACAGCTAGCACGTTTTAGGGGCGCACCCCCTTCCTCAGAGCCTAGCTCAATTTTGAAAGAAAAAACTATATTTTTTACTTTCTGCTATAATACATATCCAAAAAATATATATATAAAAAAAAACAAATTTATTCATCAGTTTAGTCCAATATGTATTCTGCCGGACCCGCAGATGGGCGCCCGCAAAAACCAGTGCACGAACCGACGTACCAGCCAAGCTAACTTGCCACAGTATAACTGTGGCGGCTGGTCAGCAACTGGTTAATAAACAGACACCAGAGTGTATCAGTGAATTTCTGGTACTGTAATCTTGCTATGTCTCACAAGATTCCAGTATCAGGCGGCATTCTCCACAGCTTCTTAGCATTTGTAGATCGCTTCACTTCTCAGAAGGAGAAGCGATCTACACCGATTCATAAACGCACTCAGAGGAGAACGATCTCCTCTGTGAATGCCGGAGAACTCAGCAGTGGATATTTTCCACTGCTTGATAAACGGATACCTTAGTGTCAATCTACGAGCATTAGACAATCAACACGATTGTTAATCGTTTCAGGGGTGGCTCCAAACTATTTTTGGGAGGGTAGAGAGAAGAGAGTATGTGGTGCACACTTGTGGGTGTGGTCCAAAACTAGGTGTTTCCTCATTGTGTTTGGTTTATAGAGTGCCACCTTTCCCAATTTAGAAAATAGGGCCTTGGAGTACACTCGGGAGATTGTGGAAGTAAAAGGAGCCCACTGGGACCAACAATGATAACTCCAAAAAAGTGTAAAGCTGGCCATACACTGTGCAAAGGTTCTGAATAGGGATCAGCTTTGACTACGTTTGACTTGAACATCGGGTGTTTGCCCGTTTGCCGAACAGTGAATTATATG
Organism: Aquarana catesbeiana; assembly: GCF_042186555.1. Lineage (NCBI taxonomy): Eukaryota > Metazoa > Chordata > Amphibia > Anura > Ranidae > Aquarana > Aquarana catesbeiana. Next base: position 218,653,891 of record NC_133330.1, read on the forward strand.
GGGTGTTCGCAGCAAATTCGGGTGCCCCATAATGCACTGCAAGACCACAGTGCATTGCTTTATGATGATTGGCCAAAGCATACACCTGACCTGCATGCTTTGGCCAATCACAGCACGCTCCTCAGCGAGACCCATAATTGGCCAAAGGTAGGGTGCCTTTGGCTCAGGGGGACTAAGTCCACGCCCCACACTATATAAGGCTGCTTACACAGCGCCTTATAGTGTGTGGACGGAGATAGTATTTGATATATATATACATATATATATATATATATATATATATATATACTGCATTCAGCGTAGCCTATATATACAGTGTGAACTCTATATTCAGTCAGTACAGGCACTGTATTTGATATATATATATATATATATATATATATATATATATATATATATATATATATATATATATATATATATATATATATATATATATATTCTGCATTCAGTGTAGCCTATATATACAGTGCATTTGGTGGTGTACAGTTTCTAATACAGTGCAGACGGTGTACACAGTATATAATACAGTCACAGGCCACTAAAAGAGGGCAAGCAGCATCTGAAATAATATTTAACAGCAGGGAAGGTTCCTGCATCCAACAAGAGTAACTGTGAGGGGTTACAGTGTTCTAGCACCACCAACACCTAAAGCCCAATGTTTCTGCTCGTGTTTAACAGGGGCATGTAATTACAATTTTTAAAATAATATATAACAGCAGGGACCGTTCCTGCGCCCAACAAGAGTAACTGTGATTGGTTACCGTGTTCTGCCACCATCAACACCTAAGACCCAATTTTTCAGCAGAGTATATATAGTGCAGTCCGTATAATATATATACTGCAGTTCAGAGTATATAGTGCAGTCCGTATAGTATATATATATTGCAGTTCAGAGTCAATAGTGCACTCAGTGTAGTATATATAATACAGTACAGGGTATATAGTGGTAGTGTACAATATATAATATAGTGTATTGAAGTGGTTAAGGGGAGCCCAATGACAAAATTAAGAAAAAAACGGCTTGGATTCCCCCCGTCTACACCAGACGCCATTTTTAAAACCACTTAAGGACCGAGCCTCTTTTAGAGATTTGTTGTTTACAAGTTAAAAACTGTTTTTTTGCTACAAAATTACTTAGAGCCCCCAAACATTATACATTTTTTTTATAACACCCAGGAGAATAAAATGGCGGTCATTGCAATACTTTCTGTCACACTGTATTTGAGCAGTGGTCTTACAAGCACATTTTTTGGGAAAAAATAGACTTTTTTGAATTAAAAAAATAAGACAACAGTAAAGTTAGCCCAATTTTTTATATATATATATATATATATATATATATATATATATATATATATATATATGAAAGATAATGTTACGCTGAGTAAATTGATAAATTGATACCCAACATGTCACGCTTCAAAATTGCACCTGCTCATGCAATGGCGATAAACTTTCACCCTTAAAAATTTCCATAGGCGATGTTTAAAAAATTTTACAGGTTGCATGTTTTAAGTTACAGAGGAAGTCTAGGGCTAGAATTTTTGCTCTCGCTCTACCGATCGCAGCAATACCTCACATGTGTGGTTTGAACACCATTTTCATATGCAGGTGTTACTAACGTACGCGTTCGCTTATGCACATGAGCTCGGTGGGACGGGGCGCGTTTAAAAAAAATATTTTTCTCTTATTTATTTTACCTTTTATTTTTTTTTGTTCTTTAAAAAAAAAATTCTGTCACTTTTATTCCTATTACAAGGAATGTAAACATCCCTTGTAATAGAAATAAAGCATGACAGGATCTCTTAAATATGAGATCTGGGGTCAAAAAGACCCCAGATCTCATATTTACACTAAAATGCAATAAAAAAAAAATATTGTCATTTAAAAAAGAAAAAAAAAATGGCCCTTTAAAAGCTATGGGCGGAAGTGGCATTTTGATGTCGCTTCCGCCCTGCAATGGTATGGAGACGAGTGGGGGCCATCTTCCCCTCACTCGTCTCCATACCCATTCCCCTCTCCCCCCGCCGCTAAAAGTGATCTCGCTGCGAATCTGCCGCAGAGACCACTTTTATCTGAAAGTGGACCGCCGGCTGAAGAAGAGGATACCGGGGTTATGGCAGCTAGCTGCTGCCATAACAACGATATTCCTCTTTAAATTTAGGACGTATATCAGTCCGCGGCGGTCCGTAAGTGGTTAAAAAAAATTTTGCCATGGAGTTCACCTTAATATTCATAACAGGCCTTTTTGTATGGACTTGGGAGGGAGGAAACCCACTCTGTTTTTTTTAATGATTTTTTTATGTATATTGCCGAGATCTGGCAATACATCCGTGAGCAATTTTAGAATTTTTTCATTTAGAAATGTCATTTTGCTGCGGTACTTTTCTAAACATGGGAAAAATGCGCTACTTTACAGGCAGACAAAGGATATCCCCCAGGCATGATATTTAAAGGAATATTTCATTTTTATTGTTTCACTTTAAGCATTCTTAAAATCACTGCTCCTGAAAAAACGGCAGTTTTAAAAACTTTTTTTTGCATTGATACATGTCCCCTGGGGCAGTATCCGGGTCCCCAAACACTTTTTATGGCAATAACTTGCATATAGGCATTTAAAATGAGCACTTTTGATTTTTCATGTTGGTTTTGTAGGGGATCAGAGGGGTGAACAGCCGGCTCAGAGACAGTGCAGTAAAATAAAATGGCTTTATTCAGCAAACTGGCAAAAAAACAAACAGTAGACACGACAGGCTTGTCTTGTCACACAGTTGTGCACAGAGGTACAGCTCACAGTTCCGCAGCATACAAACTTACAGGCAATAGTTCATGGCTCTAATCAGAGCTGCAATGGATCTTTTCACACAGTGTGCTGCTGTGTCTCTCTCTCCTACTCAAACAGCTCCTCTCTGACACTTTCAGCCCAGCTGGAAATAAGCAGGTCTGAAGGGGAAGTACCTGCCCTCTTCAATTAACCCCTTCTTAACCCTGCCCCAGGCTGACTCTCCACATATCCCCCCACTGTTCCAGGCCCGTGGCTGGACAATTTATACCACAATGGCCATAGGCCTGGGAAAGGTCATCTTTTTTTTCCCCAAATACATGCGCTCAGGTCTATGCCCTCTTCCTACCCTAAATCCACATAATTTCTAGACTGGATTGCTGCTATAAACCTATCATAGTCATTTGTATCAGTTTTCATTAGGCAGTACGCTTCCTGGTACTCCTCTGTGAGGAGCAGTTTCACCAATTCAGCCCAGAGGCTTCTGGGCCACCTTTTAAACAATTCCATGTTTTCAAATTCGGCCAGGCAGTCCTCAATGTGGTCGTCTGGTAGAATCGGCTGTAAAAAGTCACCAGCACAGATTCTAGCCTCGTAACCACTGAGGGCAGCGCCAACCTTTCTACTATCAGAGGGTTCCTGTTCCTCCGTGAGACACTGGCTCTCCACAGTAGGCTCAACCACCAGCACTTGATCCCCAGGTTTAGACTCTCTGACCCTGGCAGACCGGTTGGCAACCCCCCTCTGGGTCCTCGCTAATGGTTTATGCCCACGTTTAAGCACTTTGCGAATTTTGGCTACCCTGTAGCATAGAGTATGCTGCACAGCAACTCGGGGAGAGCACATATGTTCCCCAGGATGCTGTGGCTCACCATTTGACAATGTGACCTGTTTCCTGGTGGGGATCAAAGTGGAGTCCTTCCTCTGAGCACCAAAGAAATCACCTCGGGAGCCCCCAAGATATGACAAGTCAGGCCCAGAGGGAGAACTCTCTGCCTCCAATCCTACAAACACCTCCAGGGGATCTAGGTCAGCTCCTACAGGTTAACACATCTGACAGATTTCTCTACTGTTTACCTCCTGCAACACAGTATTTAACACTTCACATGGGGGTTTCTCCTTTTTAGGGGAGGCCCCTGAACCTTTGAACTTTTGTTCACACAAGTCCCAAAATAGGGGGCAGTCTCGCGTGCATTCTCCACTAATTTGTAGGGGATCAGAGGGCTGAACAGCCGGCTCAGAGACAATCCAGTAAAATAAAATGGCTTTATTCAGCAAACTGGCAAAAAACAAACAGAAGGCACAACAGGCTTGTCTTGTCACACAGTTGTGCACACAGGCTTACAGGCTATAGTTAATGGCTCTAATCAGAGCTACAGTCTTTCATGTGGTTAAGTTCACCCAGCAAGTACACAATCCAGCAATGGATCTTTTCACACAGCGTGCTGCTGTGTCTCTCTCTCCTACTCAAACAGCTCCTCTCTGACACTTTCAGCCCAGCTTGAAATAAGCAGGTCTGAAGGGGAAGTACCTGCCCTCTTCAATAAACCCCTTCTTAACCCTGCCCCAGGCTGACTCTCCACAGTGTACCTTAGACTTTAACTGTGTTCGCATGTTCGCAAAAATTTTTTGTCTGTTCGCAAGTTCTGGTGCGAACCGAACTGGGGGGGGGTGTTTGGCTTATCCCTATTTCTGAATATTCAGCATGAAATTCTCTCAGTGGGTGGCGCTGCTCACCCCACTTGTTTAGATCAACTTTCATTAAAAGAAGCCTGTTGGAAATTTTTTAGCTGAACAGTGGCTACAACAAGCCAGCTGTCGAAATACAATAGCTGCAGAGGTAGGCCTCTCTTACAGCTCTAGCTCAGGAGCCCTGGTAAGGTAACAGGGAACGCCAGAGCACAGAGTGGCATGAGTACCTATAAAGTCTTCTGCCAGAAGGTAATGATGTGCGTTAGGGTGCACAGTGATGACTGGCTGGATGCACACTGGTGGAAGGACCAGAGCAGGAGGCCGGCACGGGTCAGCTGGTGCGGGTACAAGAGCCAAGGCAAGAACGGACAGTGATTGGTAAAGGCGGCATTCAGGCAGAGTCAGGTACAGAAGAGGTCGGCAACAGAGGATATAGGAAATACACCTCTTTATAATTAATGTGCTTATATTTGAAATATTGCTGCAACAGAAATGTGTGATCATACATTGGCAGTTACCAGATCATATCATATATATATATATATATATATCTATATATACACACACACACACGCAGAACCAGGCCTCACCTTCTTTAACCCTGGCAAATGGATGACACCAGAAATCTCAAGAAACACAGCCGCGCTCTTGAGCGAGGGTGGCGTAAAACTAAATCCCCACAAGACTTCGCCCTCTACAAATCTGCCCTTCTCAAATACAACTCCTGCCTCCACCCTGCTAAACAAATCTACTACACCACTATCATTGAATCCCTCTCATCCAAGCCTCGTCAATACTTTTCTACCCTTAATTCCTTACTCCAGTTGCTACCTAACTGACAACAACCTTCTCTATCCGGCTTCTGCCCACAACATTCCACTGAAACTGCCCTACTAAAACTCACCAACGACCTTCTAACTTCTAAAACCAATGGCCAGTACTCCATACTCATAGTTTTAGACCTTTCTGCTGCCTTTGACACAGTTGACTACCCACTCCTTCTCAATAAACTCCACTTCCTTGGCCTCCGTGACTCTGCTCTTTCCTGGTTCTCCTCCTACCTATCTCAGCACACTTTCAGTGCCACATACAATGACATCTCCTTCGCTCCTCTTTCTCCTTCTGTTGGGGTACCCCAAGGCTCTGTCCTTGGGCCCCTCCTATTCTCTCTCTATAACTCTTCCCTGGGCCAGTTGATAACTTCCCATGGCTTCAAATACCACCTCTATCCTGACGACACCCAGATCAATCTCTCGACTCTTGGTGCTCAGTTTGAAGCAGTGGAGCTTGGTGTAAGTGGAGCTGGATTAAGTGGGAGTTAAAAACAAGTGTTAGAGTATACAAGTCTTGCTGTCTGTTGGTGTTTGCTGCTGTCTGTTGGTGTGTGTATTGCTGCTGTCTGTTGGTGTGTGTATTGCTGCTGTCTGTTGGTGTGTGTATTGCTGCTGTCTGTTGGTGTGTGTATTGCTGCTGTCTGTTGGTGTGTGTTTGCTGCTGTCTGTTGGTGTTTGCTGGGTTGCATTTTGGGGACTTTTCCTTTTAGTTTTTAATTTGCCTTTTGCTGTCACTTTTTAAATAGCTTTTTTTTTTTTTTTCTGTTTCATCAGTCTATCAATTAAGGGGTGTGGTTAATTGCTCACAGGTGCCCAGGTGCCTATTTAACTTGTTGTAGGACTCAGTCTGAGCGTGCTCAGTTTGAAGCGGTGGAGCTTGGTGTAAGTGGAGCTGGATTGTGGGAGTTAAAAACAAGTGTTAGAGTATACAAGTCTTGCTGCTGTCTGTTGGTGTGTGTATTGCTGCTGTCTGTTGGTGTGTGTTTGCTGCTGTCTGTTGGTGTTTGCTGGGTTGCATTTTGGGGACTTTTCCTTTTAGTTTTTAATTTGCCTTTTGCTGTCACTTTTTAAATAGCTTTTTTTTTTTTTTTTCTGTTTCATCAGTCTATCAATTAAGGGGTGTGGTTAATTGCTCACAGGTGCCCAGGTGCCTATTTAACTTGTTGTAGGACTCAGTCTGAGCGTGCTCAGTTTGAAGCGGTGGAGCTTGGTGTAAGTGGAGCTGGATTAAGTGGGAGTTAAAAACAAGTGTTAGAGTATACAAGTCTTGCTGTCTGTTGGTGTTTGCTGCTGTCTGTTGGTGTGTGTATTGCTGCTGTCTGTTGGTGTGTGTATTGCTGCTGTCTGTTGGTGTGTGTATTGCTGCTGTCTGTTGGTGTTTGCTGGGTTGCATTTTGGGGACTTTTCCTTTTAGTTTTTAATTTGCCTTTTGCTGTCACTTTTTAAATAGCTTTTTTTTTTTTTTTTTTTTTTTTCTGTTTCATCAGTCTATCAATTAAGGGGTGTGGTTAATTGCTCACAGGTGCCCAGGTGCCTATTTAACTTGTTGTAGGACTCAGTCTGAGCGTGCTCAGTTTGAAGCGGTGGAGCTTGGTGTAAGTGGAGCTGGATTAAGTGGGAGTTAAAAACAAGTGTTTAAAACAGGAGGTTATAACAGGGGTCATAGTACCTGTGTAGTGTGAGTATCTGAGTGTTGTCTGAGTAGTGTGTGTGGATCGTTAGTACTTGTGTATTGTGTACCTGTGTATTGTCTTGTCGTGTACCTGTGTATTGTCTTGAGTATTAGTGCCAGGAAGCTAGTTGTTAGGTAATTTGGACAGGGTAAAATCCCCAAATCCTCACTAAATTTAATAGGTACGATGCCCGGCGGGTGTGGAGAGGCGACTCTTTGTACATCTTGCCGCATGTATGCGTTCCTTGATCATCCGATCGAGGGCGAATACTGCTGTGCAAAATGTAAGCACATTGTTTCCCTGGAAGCCCAGGTTCTGAATCTGGGGAAGCAATTGTCAGCACTGAGAAGTCCCTCCATACTAAAGGTGAGCCAGGAACGTACACGGCAGGTGCCGGCAGGGGCCAGCACAGAGGCGGGTGGAGACAAAGAGGTGCAGGCACTAGCAAAGAGTAGATGGGTGACAGTCAAGAGGGGTAGAGGGGGAAGTGCCAGGGAGGCCGATCCAGGACTGGAGCATCCCAATAAGTACGCTCCATTGAGTGACATTGGTGTTACCAGTCAGGGACCAGCACTGCTGGAGATGAGGGACTCTCCTAGCTGCCAGGGGAAGAACTCCTCCAGTGAGAGTGGGGGGGCAGCAAAGGGAAAGGAAAGACAGATTCTGGTGATAGGGGACTCAATTCTTAAAAGGACAGAGAGGGCAATCTGTAACCAAGACCTGAAGCGCCGAACAGTATGTTGTCTACCGGGCGCTCGGGTTCGGCACATCACGGATCTTGTGGACAGATTACTGGGAGGGGCTGGGGAAGACCCGGTTGTCATGGTGCACGTTGGCACCAATGACAAAGTCAGAGGCAGATGGAGTGTCCTAAAGAACGATTTTAGGGACTTAGGAGCTAAATTGAGGAAAAGGACCTCCAAGGTAGTGTTCTCAGGAATACTACCGGTACATCGAGCCACACCAGAGAGGCAGAGGGAGATTAGGGAAGTAAACAAGTGGCTGAAGAGCTGGTGTAGTAAGGAGGGGTTTGGGTTCCTGGAGGACTGGGCCGACTTCTCAGTCGGTAACCGGTACTATAGAAGGGACGGACTGCACCTAAATGAGGAGGGTGCAGATCTGCTGGGAATGAAGATGGCCAAAAAGTTAGAGGGGTTTTTAAACTAGGCGATGGGGGGGAGGGTCCAGAGACAGTGATAGCCAGCGCGGAAGATATTCCAGAGGGTAGTATTGGGGGCATTAGTGGTAGGTTAACCAAAGCACAAAAACACAAGGTGAGTATAGTAGCAAGTCCAAGTTGCAATCTTGAAACACCCAATACGAGGACAATATGCGACCGGTCTAAACTATCTGGCATGTTCACCAATGCCAGGAGCCTGGCGGACAAGATGGGTGAACTAGAGATACTGTTGTACAAGGAGGATTTGGATTTTGTGGGAATTTCAGAGACCTGGTTCAACAGCTCTCATGATTGGCTGGCAAACATTCAAGGGTATACCCTATACCGCAAGGATAGAGAGGGTAAAAAAGGGGGAGGGGTATGCCTATATATCAAGAATAATGTACAAGTGAATGTGAGAGATGACATCACTGAGGGGGCTAGGGAGGAGGTGGAATCTTTATGGGTAGAGCTCAAAGGGATGAAGCTAAGGGGAAAATAATACTGGGAGTATGCTATAGGCCCCCTAACCTGAGGGAGGAAGTGGAGACGGATCTCCTATCACAAATTGGATTAGCAGCAAGGATGGGAAGTGTTATCATAATGGGGGATTTTAATTATCCAGACATAGACTGGGCGGAGGGAACCGCGCATTCATTTAAGGCTCGCCAGTTCCTTAATGTCTTGCAGGACAATTTTATGGGTCAGATGGTAGACGCACCAACTAGAAATAAAACATTACTAGATCTACTGATTACCAACAATACAGACCTGATAACAGATGTGGAAATACGGGGCAATTTAGGTAACGGCGATCACAGGTCAATTAGTTTCAGTATAAATCACACAAATAGGAGACATGAAGGGAACACAAAGACACTGAATTTCAAAAGAGCCAACTTCCCTAAACTACAAACCTTGCTAAAAGGCATAAATTGGGATAAAATATTAGGAACAAAGAATACGGAGGAGAGATGGGTTTGCTTTAAGAGCATATTAAATAAGGGCATTAGCCAATGTATCCCATTGGGTAATAAATTTAAAAGAGCGAACAAACATCCTGGATGGCTTAACTCCAATGTAAAAATGCATATAAAAGCAAAGGAGAAGGCCTTCAAAAAATACAAGGTTGAGGGATCATCCACAGCATTCAGAATTTATAAAGAATGCAATAAGAAATGTAAGGGTGCAATTAGGATGGCTAAGATAGAACATGAAAGACACATAGCGGAGGAGAGCAAAAAAAATCCCAAGAAATTCTTTAAGTATGTAAACAGTAAAAAAGGGAGGACAGACCATATTGGCCCCATAAAGAATGAGGAAGGACATCTGGTTACAAAGGATGGGGAGATGGCAGAGGTATTGAATTTATTCTTCTCCTCAGTCTTCACGAGTGAATCGGGGGGCTTCAGTAACCAAAACTGCAGTGTTTATCCTCATGACACAACACAGGAAGCACCTACATGGTTAACAGAGGATGGAATTAAAATTAGACTTGAGAAACTTAACATTAATAAATCACCGGGACCAGATGGCTTGCATCCGAGGGTACTTAGGGAACTCAGTCAGGTGATTGCCAGACCGTTGTTCCTAATTTTTACAGACAGTCTATTGACTGGAATGGTACCAGCTGATTGGAGAAAAGCCAATGTAACACCAATATTTAAAAAGGGCCCAAAAAACATCCCTGGGAATTACAGACCAGTTAGCCTAACATCAATAGTATGTAAACTCTTGGAGGGGATGATAAGGGACTATATACAAGATTTTAGTAATAAGAATGATATCATTAGCAGTAATCAGCATGGATTCATGAAGAATCGCTCTTGCCAAACCAATCTATTAACCTTCTATGAGGAGGTGAGTTGCCATCTAGATAAAGGAAGGCCCGTAGACGTGGTGTATCTGGATTTTGCAAAAGCATTTGACACAGTTCCCCATAAACGTTTACTGTACAAAATAAGGTGCGTTGGCATGGACCATAGGGTGAGTACATGGATTGAAAACTGGCTACAAGGGCGTGTTCAGAGGGTGGTGATAAATGGGGAGTACTCAGAATGGTCAGGCGTGGGTAGTGGGGTCCCCCAGGGGTCTGTGCTGGGACCAATCCTATTTAATTTGTTCATAAACGACCTGGAGGATGGGATAAACAGTTCCATCTCTGTATTTGCAGACGATACTAAGCTAAGCAGGGCAATAACTTCTCCGCAGGATGTGGAAATCTTGCAAAAAGACCTGAACAAATTAATGGGGTGGGCGACTACATGGCAAATGAGGTTCAATGTAGAAAAATGTAAAATAATGCATTTGGGTGGCAAAAATATGAATGCAATCTATACACTGGGGGAGAACCTCTGGGGGAATCTAGGATGGAAAAGGACTTGGGGGTCCTAGTGGATGATAGGCTCAGCAATGGCATGCAATGCCAAGCTGCTGCTAATAAAGCAAACAGAATATTGGCATGCATTAAAAGGGGGATCAACTGCAGAGATAAAACGATAATTCTCCCGCTCTACAAGACTCTGGTCCGGCCGCACCTGGAGTATGCTGTCCAGTTCTGGGCACCAGTCCTCAGGAGGGACGTACTGGAAATGGAGAGAGTACAAAGAAGGGCAACAAAGCTAATAAAGGGTCTGGAGGATCTTAGTTATGAGGAAAGGTTGCGAGCACTGAACTTATTCTCTCTGGAGAAGAGACGCTTGAGAGGGGATATGATTTCAATTTACAAATACTGTACTGGTGACCCCACAATAGGGATAAAACTTTTTCGCAGAAGAGAGTTTAATAAGACTCCTGGCCACTCATTACAATTAGAAGAAAAGAGGTTTAACCTTAAACTACGTAGAGGGTTCTTTACTGTAAGAGCGGCAAGGATGTGGAATTCCCTTCCACAGGCGGTGGTCTCAGCGGGGAGCATTGATAGCTTCAAGAAACTATTAGATAATCACCTGAATGACTGCAATATACAGGGATATGTAATGTAATACTGACACATAATCACACACATAGGTTGGACTTGATAGACTTGTGTCTTTTTTCAACCTCACCTACTATGTAACTATGTAACTATGTAACTATGACTCCTCAACTCAGCACCTCAATCTCCTCACGCATCACAAACTTACTGAGCGACATATCAGTTTGGATGCCACACCACTTCCTCAAGTTCAATCTTTTTAAAACGGAGCTTGTAATATTTCCTCCCCATGACTTTACCATTGAGATCAACAGCACAACCATTGGTCCCTCCACACATGCCAGGGTGCTGGGCATAATCCTAGACTCTGACCTTTCCTTCAGCCCCTTCATCCAATCACTGGCTAAATCTTGGCGCCTTAACCTCCACAACATCTCTATAATTCGCCCCTTCCTAACGACACCACAAAACAACTTATTCACTCCTTCGTTATTTCCCGCCTTGACCACTGCAACTCCCTCCTCACTGGCCTACCTTTACACAGACTATCCCCCCTTCCGTCTATCATGAATTCTGCTGCCAGACTAATACACCTTACTAACCGATCCGTGACTGCTGCCCCTCTCTGCCAATCTCTCCACTGGCTTCCCTTACCCCAACTTATAAAATTCTAAATACTAAACACAACATACAAGGCCATCCACAACATCACCATCTTATCTGCAGATATCACCCAAATCGTCCTCTCCGCTCCTCCCAGGACCTCCTGCTCTCTAGCTCCCTTGTTACGTCCTCCTATGTTCGCCTAAAGGACTTCTCCAGAGCCTCTCCCATCCTCTGGAACTCCCTGTTCCAGTATGTCCGGTCAGCTCCTACCCTGTCCACCTTTAGGCGATCCTTAAAAACTCACTTATTCAGGGAAGCCTACCCCACCTCCACCTAAGAATTGTACTTGAGTCACCTCTATCAGATCATGCCCTGCAGCCATTACCTTTTGTACCGCCTCCGACTCCCTTAGATTGTAAGCTCCACGAGCAGGGCCCTCCTATTCCTTCTGTATTGAACTGTATTGTAATTGTACTTTTCCCCTTTTTATTGTAAAGGGCTGCATAAATTGTTGGTGCTATATAAATCCTGTATAATAATAATGATAATATATACAGTATCTCACAAAAGTGGGTACACCCCTTACTTTTTTGTAAATATTTTATTATATCTTTTCATGTGACAGCACTGAAGAAATGTCATGTTGCTACAATGTAAAGTAGTGAGTGTACAGCTTGTATAACAGTGTAAATTTGCTGTCCCCTCAAAATAACTCAACACACAGCCATTAATGTGTAAACCGCTGGAAACAAAAGAGAGTACACCCCTAAGTGAAAATGTCCAAATTGGGCCCAATTAACCATTTTCCCTCCCCTGTGTCATGTGACTCGTTAGTGTTACAAGGTCTCAGGTGTGAATGGGGAGCAGGTGTGTTAATTTTGGTGTTAACACACTCACGCTCTCATACTGGTCCCTGGAAGTTCAACATGGCACCTCATGGCAAAGAACTCTCTGAGGATCTGAAAAAAAAGAATTGTTGCTCTACATAAAGATTGCCTAGGCTATAAGAAGATTGCCAAGACCCTGAAACTGAGCTGAAGCACGGTGGCCAAGACCACACAGTGGTTTACCAGGACAGGTTCCACTCAGAACAGGCCTCGTCATGGTTGACCAAAGGAGTTGAGTGCACGTGCTCAGCGTCATATCCAGAGATTGTCTTTGGGAAATAGATGTATGAGTGCTGCCAGCATTGCTGCAGAGGTTGAAGGGGTGTGTGGCCATCATTATTTTTCAGCACTGTCTTAACCCTCTTGGGTGTGGAGTTCACCAGAGCTTCACAGGTTGCCACTGGAGTCCTCTTCCATGCTTCCATGATGACATCACGGAGCTGGTGGATGTTAGAGACCTTGCGCTCCTCCACCTTCCGTTTGAGGATGCCCCACAGATGCTCAATAGGGTTTAGGTCTGGAGACATGATTGGCCAGTCCATCACCTTTACTTTCAGCTTCTTTAGCAAGGCAGTGGTAGTCTTGGAGGTGTGTTTGGGGTCGTTATCATGTTGGAATACTGCCCTGCGGCCCAGTCTCCGAAGGAAGGGGATCATGCTCTGCTTCAGTATGTCACAGTACATGTTGACATTCATGGTTCCCTCAATGAACTGTAGCTCCCCAGTGCCGGCAGCACTCATGCAGCCCCAGACCATGACTCTCCCACCACCATGCTTGACTGTAGGCAAGACACACTCGTCTTTGTACTCCTCGCCTGGTTACCGCCACACACGCTTGACACCATCTGAGACAAATAATTTTATCTTGGTCTCATCAGACCACAGGATGTGGTTCGAGTAATCCATGTCCTTAGTCTGCTTGTCTTCAACAAACTGTTTGCAGGCTTTCTTGTGCATCATCTTTAGAAGAGGCTTCCTTCTGGAAAAACAGTCATGCAGACCAATTTGATGCAGTGTGCGGTGTATGATCTGAGCACTGACAGGCTGGCCACCTACCCCTTCAACCTCTGCAGCAATGCTGGCAGCACTCATACATCTATTTCCCAAAGACAATCTCTGGATAGGATGCTGAGCACATGCACTCAACTTCTTTGGTCAACCATGACGAGGGCTGTTCTGAGTGGAACCTGTCCTGGTAAACCATTGTGTGGTCTTGGCCACCGTGCTGCAGCTCAGTTTCAGGGTCTTGGCAATCTTCTTATAGCCTAGGCAATCTTTATGTAGAGCAACAATTCTTTTTTTTCAGATCCTCAGAGAGTTCTTTGCCATGAGGTGCCTTGTTGAACTTCCAGAGACCAGTATGAGAGCGTGAGTGTGATAACACCAAAATTAACACACCTGCTCCCCATTCACACCTGCGACCTTGTAACACTAACGAGTTACATGACACAGGGGAGGGGAAATGGCTAATTGGGTGTACTCACTTTTGTTGCCAGCGGTTTAGACATTAATGGCTCTGTGTGAGTTATTTTGAGGGGACAGCAAATTTACACTGTTATAAAAGCTGTACACTCACTACTTTACATTGTAGCAAAGTGTCATTTCTTCAGTGTTGTCACATGAAAAGATATAATAAAATATTTACAAAAATGTGAGGGGTGTACTCACTTTTGTGAGATACTGTATATACTGTATACTGTATATATACACACTATATTACCAAAAGTATTGGGGTGCCTGCCTTTACATGCACATGAACGTTAATGAAATCCCAGTCTTAGTCCGTAGGGTTCAATAATGAGCCGGCCCACCCCTTGCATCTATAACAGCTTCAACTCTTCTGGGAAGGCTGTCCACATGGTTTAGGAGTGAGCCTATGGGAATGTTTGACCATTCTTCCAGAAGAGCATTTGTGAGGTTAGGCACTGATGTGGACAAGAATGTGTCTGGCTCGCAGTCTGCGCTCAAATTCATCCCGAAGGTGTTCTATCGGATTGAGGTCAGGACTCTGTGCAGGCCAGTCAAATTCCCCCACCCCAAACTCGCTCATCCATGTCTTTACGGAAGAGTTAGAGCTGTTATAGCTGCAATGAGCCAATTCAATATTGAACTCTACAGACTAAGATCCCCATCGAGGAGCTGCCGGTTACTGCACATGTCTTTTCTCCTATCAAGCTTACCACTTTCATATGTCTTCTATGGATTTTAAATGACTATTTGTCTGCCAGTGGAGCGCTGACTCACCTGCTAATTTAGTGAGTGATTTGTAGAGCAGAAACAGTGGCCTAAGCTGTGGAAGGAGCTAAAGAGACTGCACTGGCTGTAGTTGCCAAGGTCAAAGGTGCTTGAAGACGACTCTCAAGCTGTGTACACTCCCCTTGTAGGCTCTCAGTCTTTCAGACTCTGACATGCGTTAGGGTGCGCAAAGATGACTGGCTGGATGCACACTGTTGGAAGGACACGCTGAGGCAGGCATGGGTCAGCTGATGTAGGTGCAGGTACCAGAGCCAAAGCAAGGTCCAACAGTCCAGGTGAGCAACATTCAGATCAAGGTACAGACAGCAGGCAGTAACGTAGTCAGAAACCAGGCCGGGGACAGTAACAGAAAGGCAGATCATCCAAGGGAGCAGGCAAAAGTATAGTCCAGAGAAGTATATTCCAGGGGTCGATACAGGTGGCGTTCAGACAGAGTCAGGTACAGAAGAGGTTGGTAACATAGGATCAACACCGGACTAGATGCTCAGGTGCGTAATAGACCAAACAGCACTGATACAGGGGACTAGTGCAGTTTAAATAGTCCACCTGGTGCCAATGTGCACTCGCGTATGTGCATGTGATTGTGCACCCACTGGTGCTCGTGCTCCTGTTCTGCAGGCAGCGGTTCTTAGGTTTATGCTCCTGCGTGTATACAAATGTCTTTCCTGATAGCTTAACAGAAAAAAACTATCAGAGTATGGCCAGATTGAGGGCCAGCAATGGCAACTCCCAGCAGTAACCCCCACAAGTTGTTAGGGCCAAGAATAACTCCAAGAACATTAATAAAACCCTATCATGGCACACTAATAAACTCCCAGCATGACTTAGTAATAAACTGCCAGCATGTCAGAACAATTATGTCTCAACATTGCACAATCATTAACCCCCAGCACTGCATAATAATTAACACTGCACAATAAATAAACATGAGCCCTGCACAACAATTAACCCCCAGCAGTATAGTAATCAGTGTCCCCCGTTCATTGTGCAACATACTGTACAACCTAGCGTATAGAGTAAAGAGATTAGTATGTAATGTATAGAGTGTGGGGATCAGGACTATGTACAACATTAGTTGCCCAGTGTGTCCCTTTAAATTGGTGGTCAGTGTGCCCCCCTTAAATTGGTGGTCAGGGTACGCCTCTCCTTACATACAGCAGCATACTGTACCTACCGTATAATCTTGGCAGCAACAGTAAAAGCATGTGGGCAGGTGAACAGGGAGAATAATGATAGCGTAAGGTGTTGGTTTACAGCATGCCTGTTTCCACAAGCTATAACACATAGGGCCGGGAGCATCCCCCAGACTAGGAAGCCAGGTCTGCATGCACATAATAGGATAGGCAGGGACCCAGAGGAGAGGTAAGGCAGAAAGCGCTGGCAGATGCTATGGGGGTGCTTTAGCACACCCATGCCCCCTGCCACTGCCCCTGCCCAATAACTGCACACTCACACCTCAGAAGCATGCCAGTCACTGCACCTTTACAACTCTGATCTGCCCCAATTCCTGCACAATCATACCACAGATCCCCAATTCCTGCAGCTTCATACCACAGATTAGCCGGATTTGCAGCACTTTTACACCTCAGATATGGCCTGATTCCTGCACCTTCAGACCTCAGATCAGCCCCAATAGCTGCACCTTCCCACCTCAGATCATTCCCAATCTCTGCAACTTTGCATCTCAGATCAGGCCCTATTCTTGCACCTTCATACCATAGATCAGCCCCAATTCCTGTACCTTCACACAACAGATCAGAACCCAATTCCTGCACCTTCATACCAAAGATCAGCCCCAATTCTTGCTACAGATTAGAACTCAATTCCCGCACCTTCACACTTCAGATCAGTTCCAATTCCTGCACTTTAAGACCTGAGATCATCCCAATTCCTGCACTTTTAGACCTCAGATCAGCCTCAACGAATTCCGAAATGAATCGACAAAACACAATTAGGCTCGGTTCACACTGGGGCGACTTGTCAGGCGACCTAGTCGCCTGACAAGTCGCCTCCCGTTCTGTGCTATGGAACCGTTCTAATCGGAGCGACGCAAGTCGCTCCGACTTAGAAAAAGGTTCCTGTATTACTTTGGGGGCGACTTGGGGCGACTTGCATAGACTTCTATGCAGAAGTCGTCTCGCAAGTCGCCCCGGCAGTCGTTTGCAGGTCGCCTCGCTGAGGCGACCTGCAAGTCGTGCCGCCCATGTGTGAACCGAGCCTTAGTGACAGAACGAATCTATCCAAAACAAAACACATTCTTTTGTTCTGCACATATCTAGAAGCTACACTATGCTATATTCACTGATCACTCTTACAGAGGCGACCATTACAGTACATTGTTTTCTATACAGTGTTGGTTGATTTTTGTGTTACATAGGTTGCAATGTTGGGTATATAATCTGTTCAGACATTGAAAAGGTCTTACTATACACACGTGGTATCCACATAATCAAAAGAGTAGCAGAATGTATTTTGGAGTGTAATTCTAAGTATGCCCATGCTGTTTGTTAGAATTATCTCATTGATTAACAACTTTGCGTAACAAAAAAAATCTGTTTCATTTTCTTTCCACTTGTGGAAAAATATGACATGTTCAAAAGATTCATTATGTCTCATAAAAAATATGTTGGGATGTTTGCTTTCCAAAACTGGGTGATTTTGTGGGTGTTTCCACTGTCCTGATGCTCCAGGAGTTTCCAAAATGTGATAGGTTGTCAGGAAATTAGATGTGTAATTTATGCCCCTAGAATGTGATAGGTTGTCAGGAAATTAGATGTGTAATTTATGCCCCTAGAATGCCTGAAGGTGCTACTTCGAAGTTGGGCCTCTATATGTGGCCAGGCTGTGGAAAACTCTCACACATGTGGTATCGCCATACTCAGGAGTATCAAAATTTATTTTAGGGTGTAACTCTTGGCATGTACTGTACATGCTGTGTGTTAGAAATATCTTATAAATTGACAAATTTGTGTAAAAAAAAAAAAAAGTTTTCATTTTCTTTTCACATTTTCCAATAACTTTTGAAAAAAAATGACATGTCCAAAAGACATTATTAAGCCTCATACAAAATACGCTGGGGTGTGTGCTTTCCGAAATGAGGTAAATTTGTGGGTATTTCCACTGTCCTGGTGCTCCAGGGCCTTCAAAAATGTAATCAATTATCAGAAAATAGATTAGCGCCTGAAGGTGCTACTTTGATGTTGGGCCTCTCTATGTGGTTAGGCTGTCGAAAAGTTTCACACATGTGGTGTGAAACAGGAGTAGCAGAATGTATTTTGGGTTGTAATTCCTGGTATGTACATGTTGTGTGTATCGTTTCATCATAATGACGTTGCTTCCTGACGACGACATTACGACGAAACGTATGTCATGTTTTTACTCCCGACCACTTCCAGTTTCTGCATCTCCAGGCAGTGGAACGCACGCCGGCTAAACACAGCGCGAGCGGGGCGGCTGTCTCACCATCCACCTGGTATTATATGCGGTTTCCCTTCAGTGCCGAGGCAAGGCACTTTTTAAAGTAAGAGGCAACTTGGCTCGCTGTTTTTACTTGTTCATTTTTAAATAAAATGGATTTATGCTTTGGTCATGCTTCTTCCCATTTTTTTCTGAGCAATTTTGAAGTGGAGCGACTCCCAGGCTTATCCCATTGGTGTCTACCAGTACAGACCACAGTACCTAAACCAGATAAAGCTCCACCTGACCTGTCTTTTTAATTAAAGGGGTCATGGTGGTTTGGTAAGTAGGATACTTACCCTTATCCACCAGGTGTCATTTGTTTCCATGATCGTTTCCAGTGGTGATGGTGTAAAGACCTGAATTGCTTCATATATTTGTTACGGACACTCATGTTATATAATTCATCCGGATAGCTGTTTTCGCTTTGCACTTTATTTTTCTTGGACAATTTTTTATGTTACTAGTGATGAATATGAAATATTAAGCACTTTTTGCACTTTAGTTTTCACATTACTTAAGTTTATTGTTCATTTTATTATATTGTTTAAGCACCCTCTTATATTACACAGATTAATCTGAATTAATCTGTGTACTCAGAAACAGCCTGTCTACCCCAGCCTTTTTTAATCAGGGTGCCAATCGTTTTTTTCCAGGGGTGCCTTGGCAAAGTGCCTAAAAATTGCCCAAAAATCGTATACAAGCAAGCAGGTAGATGAAGCCTGCCTTTTAGTTACACAGAGCCACAGGTTTTCATTGTGCAGCATTACAACCTTTCAGCCACTGGCATACCAACAACCAATGACTTCTTCGGTTGATAAGGGGGACATGGGGCGCCTGCACAGCATCTTTGCTTGCCCTTCTCCTGCCCCTCTCCATCAGCACTGGGGTCACATTAGCTGAGTGAGGGAGAGAAACTGAGGGAGAAGAGAACTACTGGAATACTAGTCAGCAGGGCTTTTTTTCTCAAACAATAGGTGCTGGAACTCAACCATGACCCCCCAAAACCCCTCCCCCTACACACACCCTCCAAATCACATCAAATAGTGGGTGTGGTCAGTCAAATTTCACAAACAGTAGGAGGGTCTTAAAGGGGCATTAAATACCAGGATTGCATTACATATAGAGTGCAGAGCTGTCACTTGTAAACACAGAAACCAGACTTCTGTGTTTACAAATGATTGTAGTGAGCAGGCACCAAAGGGTCTGAACCAGAAGTGGTGGAACTGAGTTCCACCAAGTTCCCCCTGAAAAAAAGCCCTGCTAGTCAGTACAAATGTGCAAAGGTGTATATGCTTTGGAGGAATAAATCGCCTCTAACATTGGGTGTCCTACATGTGTGGATGTTGCTGCGTTATGTAGGACTTTTCATTTTTTTTTTAACATTTTAGAATGGGGTGTCTCAAGATTGTGCAAGGTCTTAAAGGATTCCTTGACTGACAAAAGGTTGAGAAACACTGGTCTACCCTACTGTAAACTATGCAACTTTACTTTGGCAGTAGTGCAGTGGTTAGAATCATCAAAAACCTGATTCACTGCAGTCACAAAAATCTTGAGTGGCGCTGTCTTGTTCTACATAAGGGGAGTCCCAAGCTAGAGAAGGTTGATAACAATAAGATCCTTCTTTTCCTCAAAATTAAATGCAGCAGGTTGCATTTTTCAATATATGCAACACTGGTTAAGGAAACCTCTGTAAAGGCCGGTGGTCTCCACTGAATCTGAGTAGTAGAGGCATATGTCAGAAATGTAAATCCAGCAATTGGTTCTGCAGAGCATGGATTTCTTGCTGTTGCCCTTGTGGGCAGGGTCATCTTTGCCCTGCATACGGGGGTTCTTTTTCGCCGTGCACGTGCTCTTCAATGCCCAGGACCAGGCGGAGACTGCGGTCATTTGAAGGTTCTAACATTAAGACAGTTCCCAGACTTAGAGATTAGCTTTTACTGTGTGCAGTATTTAAAGTACAGAATTCCTCTGAAAAGCGAATTGTCCCATGTAATTACACACTGTAACTTGTATGTTTGCAACAGGAGGGACGCACAGAGCCTGTGCCCATTACAACAGTCCAACGTACCTCTGTTACCTCACTCCCAGTAACAGGGTCCCATCAAGCACATAGCACGGACCTCAACCGCACTAATTTTAACTCCTTCACGTCCCATACCTTGCGACCAGGCCATAGATCTCCGTAATGCGGATTTGGAACCAGTCGCTATTGGATACTGACCATCAGGGAGGGATCTAGAGAATGTACCACTCGCTACCGGAGGACCCCTCACCTTACCAGGTACCACGCCCAATGACTGGTTGCTCGGTGTCTTGAACATGTGCTTGGTTACTTTTAGCAACTATGTGCCTCTTCTTGTCTTGCCGATGTAACCCTTTTGTAGTAGTATATCTTCATACCCGGTTTTACTTTACAGACCCGGATTCCTTAGATATGCCAGAACCAACATGCGTCCCCTTGAATGACCAGGCTAATAATGGTTAAAGTAACTTTTACTGAACAGGTTGCAGCATACAGTTCAATATGAGCAACGTCTTTCCTCCAACCCTAAGCCCTCATGCACACAGGCTGTTAAAAAAACGTTATGAAAATGCCAGTATTTTAGCAGTGACTTTTTTCAGCTTTTTTCAGCTTTTTTCAGCTTTTTTCAGCGTTTTTTAAAAGCGTTTTTTAGCGTTTTTCCGCGTTAGCGTTTTTGAGCGTTTTTTTTTTTTTCAAATTTTTTTTTTTTTTTTTTTTTTTTTTTCAATGGATCAAAAACGCTAAAAAACGTTGGTGAATGACGTTTTTGAGCGTTTTTGAGCGTTTTTCAGCGTTAGAGCGTTTTTACAGCTGAAAAACGTCTCTCAGAACCCACTGGTCCTGGGTTTTTTTTACAGCTTAAAAACGCCTATGCCACTTGCAGCTCAAAAACGCCTAGGTGGGCATGAAGCCATAGACTAACATAGACAGGCCTTTTTAAGCTACAAAAAAAGCTCAAAAAAGCAGCTGTAAAAACGTCCGTGTGCATGAGGACTTACTATTGTGGTATGGCTGCCCAGGCATACCTCTGTGAGACGAGAGTCCATTATGGCAATTTCCATGGCTTGGATGTCCTCTGAAAATCCTGGTGTCTTCAGCGGTCCCAATACACAAACAGAATAGAACCAACCAGTCCAGCTAGGAAGAGCATTGGACCTCAGCCTTTTTATAGCATAGGTGGGTCGGCTAGGACCAGAAGCCCAGGAACTGAGCTTACAAAAGTTAACTCTTTACTCCGGCCTGGGACAGCCGTTAACTTACTAGAACCAAACACAGATGGCAGATGATACCTGTGTTTGGCACCCTATGTACTGGCACCCTGGCAGATGACACGGCCTCACCTGAGGTGCGGAGTGCCTGTTAGTACCTGGTTGCGGTCCTCAGGATCGCCCCACCAGTAGGTAAGCAAGCCGGGGTCCAGTAGCAAATATAGCAGGTAGGGATAAGCAATAGAGCAAACCAAAGGTTGGTAAGGAGTGGTCGCAATGATACAGATGGCAGCAGGAGTGACAAGAGCGAGATATTGGCTGGATAGAGCAAAATAATCTGGCAAACAGGAAGTGAAGAGACATGGCTTAAATCAGGATGTTCATAGGAGGAGCAAAGTTCAAGGTTCAAGAAAAACAGGGTTCAAGGCAAGATAATTCAAGGAATTGTCCAGGGAGCTGTCCAGCATCCCAGTGGTTCAGCAAGAAGAGAAATTGCCAGACTGAGCAGAGTTCCCAGGTTCCAGACCCAGATCCTAACAGCCTCCTGGGATAGCTGTGATGTAGCTATCCCTGGCTTGAAGTAAAAAAATTGGGAAAACAATAGAATAAAAATATTAGCTTTTATATGTAGCCAGGAGAAGATTACAGCACCTGATTTGCAGACCTTTCTACTCCTGTCCCAGACTGTTCTGTATCCCCCTAGTGCTGGGCTTGGGTTACTGACATCATATTCCTAAGCCTAAAGAAAAGCATTGTGGGAGCTGTAATTTTCTGAACAGAGATTGCTGATCTTCAGAACTGACTGCACATGCCAGCAAGCCATCTGCTCCAGGGGAGAATTGTCGGAGAGTCTATAAAGGGATCTGCTGACAAGGCCCACATTCTTTTGCTTCCTGGATCCCATCATGTGAGCACCATCTTGCTGCTGTGTAAGGAGGTTGCGGCCTACCACACGGTACACAGCCTACAGCTCCAGCCTCAGAAGGTCAGGACGTCACCCGCTTCCAGAAGGACAACCTGCAGCAGCGCTGAACACAGCGGAAACAGTCACTGAGTCAGCAGACCGATCGCCATGTCTGCCCAACTGCAGCAAGAAGAATAGTGTGATCGTCCCTCCGGGAGGCTGACAAGTTCTATCAGGATTGGTGAGGGGGCCTTTGCCCACAGATCCCATTGCCTTTCATAAGTACTACAGTCTGAACACTGTGCACAGACAACATTCTCTTGGATTACATATAGGATTGCTATAAGACAGAACAAGCTATCTTGCCCTGTTCATCATCACTTTGCTATATTAAGGAATTCTTGTTCTATGAGCTCCAACTTGCCGGAGAAGACAGTGCAAGGCCTTGCTTTTAGAATATTATTGTTTATTGCTCTTAAAGGGCACCCTTTACTGGTAACTATAGTACATTATCTCTCATTAGGATTAAAGGTATTATAGGCTGGCCCGGGGTTCACTTCCCGACCGCCCACCATGGATATATACGTCGGTATTTTGACGTTAAATACCGTTGTTATGGCAGCAGATAGCTGGCATAACTCTGGTATTTTTTTCCACAGCGGGCAGTCCGCTTTAAGATAAAAGTGGTCTCTGCCGCGGATTTGCCGCAACATCACTTTTATAAGCGATGTAAGAGGTGCCCCCCCCGGCATCTCCGCCACTTAACAGAGCCGTTGGAAGTGGCGGAGACAATCTGGTCCTATGGCCTGATGGGCAGGAAGTCGAGTGGGGGCATGATGGCCCCCACTCGACTCTATGCCCTTGGAGACCCAGAGCGACTTTAAACGTGACTTCCGCCCAATGGCCATAAAGGGTTATAAAAAAAAAAAAAGACTTATTTTTTTATTTTTTTGAATTGCTTTTAGGTGTAAATGTGAGATCTGAGGTCTCTTTGACACCAGATTCCACATTAAAGAGGTCCTGTCATGCTTTTTTTCTATTACAAGGGATGTTTACATTCCTTGTAATAGAAAGTGAAGGTAATCAAAATTTTTTTTTAAAGGGACAGGAAAAAAAAAGTAAAATAAATAACAATTTTTTTTTTAAAGTGCCCTGTCCCTCCGTGCTCGTGCGCAGAAGCAAACGCATACGTAAGTTGTGCCCCCATATGTAAACGGTGTTCAAACTACACATGTGTAACGCGATCGTTAGAGCAAAAGCAATAATTCTAGCAAAAGACTAGTAACTAGTAACTCCACCTGTACAAATTTTTAAACCTATGGAGGTTTTTAAGTGCCAGTTTGCTGCCATTCTACGAGCAGGCGCAATTTTGAAGCATGACATGTTGAGTATCAATTTACTCGGCGTAATGTTAACTCACAATATAGAAAAAAATTGGGCTAACTTTACCGTTTTCCTATTTTGTTATTCAAAAAGGTTTTTTTTACATGAAAATTGTGTTTGTAAGACCGCTGCACAAATACAGTGTGACATAAAGTATTGCAACGGCTGCCATTTTATTCTCTAGGGTGTCTGAAAAAAAATATATAATGTTTGGGGTTTCTAAGTAATTTTCGAGCAGAAAAAAATGATTTTAAACAACAAGTGTAAAAAATAGGCTTGGTCCTTTAAAAGAGAAGTATGGGATTTTTTTTTTCAGTATCATACTTACCTTGGGTCCGATGCTGCATCTGTCCCCCAGCACTTCTACGTTGAGAACCGAGCAATCGTACATTGCCGATGGCTCAGTTCTCACAGCTCCCAGTGCAGAGAGCTGCTGACTGTCAATCAGCAGCTCTCAGCTCTGCTCCCTCCTCGCTCACTGGAGCGCTGGACTGTGGAGGGGTGGGGAGCGGCCGTTTCAGGCTCTCAGTGGCTCTCTGAGAGGCTGAGATGCGTATCAGTCCAGGCACCTGGGGGATCCAGACTTCCATTGTTGGGATGATGCAGTGCCTGGACTGATTTCTGTGATGTCAGCAGAGAGCGGACCCCAGTCTGCTCTCTGCTGAAAAGGAGTCACAGGAGTGCAAAACGAATTGCACTCCTGTGATCCATAGGAGAAGCCCAGCCAAATGAGCTTTGACTGGTTTGGCTAGACTTCTCCTTTAAGTGGTTAGCAGAAATATTTCCTTGTATCCACCAATAGCTTTCTCAAGGTATCCAATTGTGATTGTGCATATTGTTATCATTCACTTGTCATTACTAACTGTTATTGCTGCAAGTATTTCAACCTAGTCTTGGCTGTAACCAGGATTTGGCTGACTAATCCTTCATTTAAATCTCTCTTCTTAAATAAGGAAAATTGGAGAGAGTTGAAACTACTTTCTTTGTGTGCGTGTGTGATTTAAAGGTATACACAACATGTCTGAACCTAGAGTGTCAGAGGGGCTGGAGAGTTCACAGGGTCATGGCTTCACAGGAGAGCATGCAATACCAAGCAATCCCCTAGGGGAAGTGCTACATTTGGGGCTCATCTGGGATGTTCTCTGTTGCAGGCCCTACTCAGCTGGGTCAGGAGTCAATGTGGGAGCAGGGGATGGACCCAGCTGCTGCAGTCACCTGGGGGAAAGCTCAAGGAGCTCGTATGGAGTGAAGCACTGTTTTGGAGATCTCAGGAAGGGAGTGCACTGAGAAGGAGATCCGACAGTGGGTGAGAGCCTCAGTCCCAGAGCATAGGGCCTACATCCTGGATGTGAAGGTAGAGCCTGCTCTGGATTATGTTTGGGTGCTGATGGAGTGGCAGGAAGACATACCTGCCTATTTCCGGGAAAAAGAGGTGCCCTTAGCGAAGGGCAGTGGTTACCGCTAGCCAGTGCAGGGAACGCAGGACAAGTTGGTACAGACTCCTACGGTGCTAGTGCTCCCCCCGCCTCGTTCTATACAGACATGAGCAAGCTGGTTGAGAGGCTAGTGAAGAATGGCTCCAAAAATGCCAACCAGGGATATAAGGGATATAAGAGGCTTCGGTTCTTCTCAGAGCAATTGCCTACTCCGGCTGGAGAGGAAGAATTTGAAACATGGATAAGTCAAGCCATCCAGGCTATAGAAGAATGGAGTGTTTCAGAAGCTGTGAAACAGCAGTGGCTGAGTGAGGGTCTCAGAGGCCCCACCGCTGAAGTCATTTGTAATCAGCGAATCGGAAAAAAAGATTGCACTACTATGGATTACATAGAAGCTCTGTATGCTGTTTTTGGAAGGATGGAGAAGACCCCCAATCTCTTATACAAGTTCAATCACACTCACCAGCAAAGAGGGGAGAGACTCTCACAATATATTTCTCGAGTAGACAGAATGATACACCAGATCATTCTTAAGAAGGGCATCGATCCAAAGAATGTTGACCAGAATGTTGACCAAGCTCGTTTGGACCAGGTCTTACAAGGGGCCAGTCCAAACCATCTCATTGTTCTGAAGTTATTGTTGAAGGGGGTGCAAATGGTCCCAACTTACCCTGAACTGATGAGAGAACTACAGGAGGAAGAAGCCCTATTGGAGGACAAGAACCAAGGGACAAAGGAGCCGACTGCAAGTGGAGCATTGATATGAGTAATGGAAACCCAAGGGAAGATACAAGAACAAAGATTAAACCCAAAAGGGTTGAAGTCGTTCCAAGCCAAGGAAAGGAGATGCTTTGGATATGGGGAACCAGGGCACTTCAGGGCTAAGTGCCCCAAAGCCCCAAAGCAGGAATCAGTCCGGAGTTGCTAGAAGAAGTGTTAAAAGCATTACAAAAGATACTTTTCTCGAAGAAGGAGGAAAACTTCCGGGGACCCCAGGGTAAAACGGAGCTCCAAAGTTCGCAAAGAGCCAAACAGAAACAGCCAGCAAGATCTTCCACTTGCCCCTCTTCTTCTTTGCCTGCACTCAAAACTGAGCCACGTGGGAAGGGGAGAAGGACACAAGAGGTCAATGCACCCCCTCCTAGTCGGATTGTCACCAGGACTTTTTGACCACAAAGGAAGTTAGTTAGGGCTCAGAATATAGAGTCCCAAGCAAGAAGTTTGCAGAAGAACTTGATAGGTCCTTTTCCAATAGTTTCACTTAAAATAGAAGGGATTTACAAAAGAGGCCTGCTTGATACAGGAGCCCAAATGAGGCTACTGTATCAGGATTTCTATGACAAGCACCTGAAGCATATCCCATTGCGAAAGTTGGAAGAGTTAGAAATCTGGGGCATTGGTACACAAAAGTTCCCCTACGATGGATATATCCCTGTCAAGATAACATTTGATCATTCATTGGCTGGGAAGCCAGAAACGTTTGACACCTTGGCAGTTGTCTGATCTCGGCCCCCTGGGGCAGGACAGAATTCCTTGTTGATAGGGACAAACACGGACCTTGTGAGAAGACTGCTCACTCCATTGGCTGTGAAGGGTTCCATCGTGGAGAAGATTCACCCCCAGCTGAGGCAGGCTTTCCAATGTGTAGTGCAGAAGCAAAGAGCACCCATCGATGGAGTGGGAAGATTGTGGCGGTTGGGCCCTCAACAGAGAACATTGCAACCAGGAGAAGGAGCATGTTTGAAGGCCACCGTCAAGCTGTCTTGGGATCAGCCAGGTCCCTTTGTGGTGCTGTAAGCTGACCCATTGGAGGAAGAAACTGGAATAGAGTTGGTCCCAGAAATTGTGCCCACAAGGATGTTGCTGAAAAATGGGGGAAGAATCCCTGTCAGTGTACCAAAAATCACCAGTCAGCCTGTCAACCTGAAGCCTCGCATGGTGAAAGGGAAAGTGAGTGCAGCTACTCCTGTTACGGTGGACGACTTGGTAAAAGGGGACCCCGGAGGAGAACCCCACATTCAGAGTCCAAGTTTGTCTCCCAGATGGAAAGAGAGGGCTAGAGCCCAGCTAGCCAAGTAGGAGGAGATGTTCTCCAAGAATGACTTTGATGTAGGTTGTGCTAAAAGTGCACAAAATCGAATCCAACTGAGTGAGGACAAGTCTTTCAGAGAGAGAGCTCGGCAGATCCCTCTGAGTGACCTCGAGGATCTTCGGGAGCAGTTGGCTGAACTGAAGAAGTCTGGGGTCATTAGAGAGTTGAGGAGCCCCTACGCATCCCCCATTGTGGTAGTGTGCAAGAAGGATGGAACCATTCGGATATGTACTGATTATAGAACTTTGAACCGAAGAACCATTCCCCATCAGTACACCACACCCCGCATAGAGGATGCACTGCAGTGTCTGTCTGGAACAAAGTGGTTCAGCGTGTTGGACCTGAAGAGTGGATGCTACCAGATCCCGATGCATCCTGATAATCAAGAGAAGGCGGCATTCATTAGCCCATTAGGATTCTTTGAATTTGATCGCAGGAGCCCCAGCCACCTTTCAGAGGTTGATGGAGAACATGGTGGGAGACATGAACCTGATAGAGGTGCTTGTGTACTTAAAAATCATTGTGTTTGGCAAAACACTAGAGGAGCATGAGGCACCACTCGAAAAAGTCTTCCAGAGGCTCCACGCAGAGGGGCTGAAGCTGTCATTGGAGAAATGTCAATTCTACCAGACATCAGTCACCTATCTGGGGCATGTGGTCTCAGCCAACGAAGTAGCCACAGACCCACGAAAGCTGGAAGCTGTTATCTCCTTGCCTCGACCAAGGATTGTCACAGCGTTGAGATCCTTTTTAGGATTTTGCTCCTACTACAGAAGATTTGTGAAAAACATTGCCCAAATTGCAAAGCCTCTGAAAGAGTTATTGCAGAGGGAAGTGAATGAAGGTCCGCAGAAGTCGAATTCAGGGGAGCCCAGACAGTTGGGGCCCAGGAGGCCGCGTGAGTCTGTTCAGGATCAGTGAACTTCGAAGTGTGAAAGGCTTTTAGGCGTTTGAAGGAGACCCTCACTGAAGCTCCAGTTGTGGCCTATGCTGATCCTTCTAAGCCTCATGAGTTGCATGTAGATGCTAGCCGAGATGGACTAGGAGAAGTCCTATATCATGAGAAGAAAGGGAAACCTTGACCGATTGCATGTGTGAGTCGGAGCCTCGCTCCATCTGAGAAGAACTATCAGGTGCACAAGTTAGAGTTTCTGGCCCATGAGTGGGCAGTAGTGGACAAGCTGCGAGACTACCTATATGGGGCTACGTTTGTAGTCAAGAAAGATAACAATCCTCTGACTTACCTGTTGTCTACTGCTAAACTAGATGCCACTGGTCATCGGTGGCTAGTTGTCCTATCTGAGTTCCAATTCAGCCTGAAGTAACAGCCAGGGATAGGAAACTGGGATGCTGACTCCCTATCTCGAAGACTGTATGTCTCAAATGATAATGCAAGGAACTGGAAAATTATAAGTGAAATAACCACTAAACCTGAGCAAATGACAAAACAAAGATAATAAGAGCAGCTTGTTGTATACAAATGAAAATAAAAAGAAATTAATTAAAATTAATTAATTGGAACCGCGCTCTCTCCAAAATATAATATTTCAAAGTGTTTTAAAGTGCAAATGCTCTAATTGCATAGACAAAAAACAGCAAACATAATCAAACATGTGATGTGAAAATTCTGTATAAATTCACAAAATTACAAACAAAATAAGTGATCAGAATGAGTGATCAAAAAATATTGCTATTCAAAAAGTTCATTCAATTCATGTGAATTTTCTGAATCTTGATATACTGCAAGGAATAGATCTTTCCACCACCATCACCTGCCACACATCCTACTCACCAGAATCCCAAGACACCCATTACAGGTAGTCATATGCACCTGTGGGTAGAGCACGGTTCCAATTAATTAATTTTAATTTATTTATTTTAATTTGCAAGGAACTGGGTTCATTTGACTCCCGAAGGAGTTCACGCAGTGTGCCGGGGAGTAGAGCATCGTCATAAAGGAACCACAGAAGCCGAAGCTGTGGGAGTTACCCCTGCAAGAGTGCCTCGGTATTACTGTGATCTGACTCAAGTGCATAGTCAAGAGTTGCTTCAGTTGACAAAGGAAGACTTGAGAAGGGATCAGTGTGAGGATCCACTGTGCAGCCTTGGTAGCTCGAGATTCTCAGATGCTGCTGAAGAGTTCTATTGACGGTGCAAAAGTAGTCTACAAAGAATGGGAGTGAATGCACTTGGAAGATGGTATCATACACAGAAAAGACTCATCTGAAGAACCAGAAGATGTTTGACATCTGTTTCTTCCAGAAAAGCACAGATTGATAGTGTTGACAGCTCTTCATGCTGACCATGGGCATTTGGGGCCTGATAAAACCCTTAAGCTAGTTAGGGACCGTTTCTATTGGCCATCTATGAGGGCCTAAGTTGAAAGATACTGCCACTCTTGTATTCGGTACATCCAAAGAAAGATTTTACCTGGTAGGGCTGCCCCAATGGGCCATCTACAAGTTCAAGGCCAATGGAGCTAGTGTGAATTGATTTCTTGTGTCTAGAACCTGAACTGAGTGGGTGAAGTAATGTCCTGGTTGTCATTTCACCTGTTATGCTCAAGCTTTCCTGACCAAGGACCAACAAGCCAGTATGGTTGCCAAAACATTGGTGGAGAAGTTTTTTGCTCATTACGGTTTACCTCAGCGTCTGCACTCAGATTAAGGTTGGGACTTCGTGAGTAAACTGGTAAAATGGTTGTGTGAACTGTTGAACATTCAAAAGTCCAGAACCAGCCATTATCATCCCCAAGGAGATCCACAGCCAGAACGCTTCAATTGTAACCTGCTAAACATGCTGGGAACATTACCATTAGAAAAGAAGCAACATTGGGGTGACTACATTGCCGCAGTGGTCCACACTTACAAAAGCACAGTGAATGACTCCACCAGGTACTCCCCTTACCGGTGGAGTCATTCACTGTGGATCTAGCCTTTGGAAGGTCCTTGGATCACACTTCTCAGGCCTCTTATCGAGGATATGTCGATAGACTTCGAAGGAACTTGAAAACTGCCTATGAGAGAGCCAAGGAAACCATCCACTGCTAGAGAACAAAGGAATAAAAGGAACCTTAATCTCAAAGTGAGGGCTCAGGACTTGCAACCAGGAGATCGGGTACTGTTATGCAATTTGGGAGTGCCAGGAAAACACAAATTGGCCGATCGATGGCGTTTTCAGCCATACAGCCATACATTGTTTTGCAAATGGCTCCCTGGACTTCCTGTGTACCCAATTCGCCCAGAAGGGAAGACCGGTCCACTAAAGACATGGTGTCGAAACCATCTCCTGCCCATATCTGAAGCCATTAGGGTACCCCCACCTTCTTGTTCTGATGCATCTTGTCCTCCAACCTTGAGGCCTAGAACTTGTTGGACTCTTCAACCTGCCCCTCAGGGGGACGAAGAAGAGGAGAGTGATGAGTAAGAACTCACTCTTGACTGGTTATGGTCCCCCCCCGCCCTAGGATACCACCAGAGTTTCTCAGTCTCCAGTGGAAGACATGAATTAAATCTCTCTGCCAAAAAGGGTAGAACCTCAGTCCTTTGAGGCAGAGAGACCTGCACCATCCCCTGTGAGAGGGATAGGATGGGTTAAATCAGAACCAGCTGACAACTCAGGAGTACAAGATCTTAGAGAAGTCCCAGCCCCCTCCACCCATGAAGCAGGAGGAGAGACAGCCCCTGAGAGTTTGGAGAAACCGGAGCCCGGCTGTAATTTCTGGGGTACGGATCATGGACCAGAACCTTTGGAGGGCATATACTCAAGACTTAGGTGGGAAATCCGTCCACCTAAAAGACTCACATACGATGTTCTTGGAGAAAGCGCAGATGAACTCATTTCTACAGCTCAATGTTCTGGACAAGTGAAAGCTTCTTCTACTGAACCTTTGGTAGAGGATGACCCTGTTCCACCCTCTGACACTACTGGGTGGGCCACTAGCTTATTACTGGCCTGTCACCAAAATGACTTAACTTTGTCTGATGACTTGTATAGTTTACTGTTAAAAAATCCCTCTGTTGGTCAACTTTTTGCTACTGGTGGATTCTAGTTAGCAGATTTATTATTTGCAGATCTTTACATGCTAATCAACATTTATTTGGTGGGACTGTATCCTGTCTTTGGGACCAAAGCCTTTCAAGTGAAAGGAGGATATAGCCGGGAGCAAATTACAGCACCTGATTTGACTTATCTCCTGCCCCAGACTGTTCTGTATCCCCCTAGTGCTGCACTTGGGTTACTGACATGATATTCCTGAGCCTAAAGAAAAGCATTGTGGGAGTTGTAGCTTTCTGAACATACATTGCTGATCTTCAGAACTGACTGTGGACTGCACATCTCAGCAAGCCATCTGCTCCAGGGGAGAATTGTGGGAGAGATTATAAAGAGACCTGCTGACCAGGCCCATGCTCTCTTGTTCCTGGATTCCATCGCATGAGCACCATCTCGCCGCTGTGTGAGGAGATCGTGGCCTACCACGTGGTACAGAGCCTATAGCTCCAGCCCCAGAAGGTCAGGACGTCCCCCGCTTCCAGAAGGATGCCCTGCAGCAGTGCTATACACCGTGGAACCGGCCGCTTCACTGTGCCAGCAGACTGATTGCCATCTCTAATGTGGAGAACAGTGGCACTCATCTGAGTGTAGTATATTAAAATGATTAATGATGAATTTATTAAGATAAAAAATTTAAAAAAGGATTAACTCACAGGGTAAGGGTTAAAATGACTAGTCACAAGGGGAGACTCGCTGTGTAGTCCTGATCCAGATAGCCGGCAGTGTGGGGTGCTGCTGCTGTCTCGCTAGCTGCAGGGGTTTACAAGGCTCCGAGTCAAGCTGGCAGTCATCTCCCCATTGGCTGTAACATCACTGGATGTGGGGCACAGGGCCGGTAGGCCCTCTCTTCTGATTGCCATCTCTGCCCATCTGCAGCAAGAAGAATTGTTTGTTCATCCCTCCGGGAGGCTGATGAGTTCTATCAGGATTGGTGAGGGGGCCTTTTCCCACAGATCCCATTGCCTTTCATAAGTACTACAGTCTGAACACTGTGGCCAGACAACATTCCCTTGGATTACATGTAGGATTGCTATAAGACAGAACCAGCTATCTTTCCCTGTTCATCATCATTTTGCTACATTAAGGAATTCTTATTCTATGAGCTCCAACTTGCTGTTATAGACAGTACAAGGCCTTTCTTTTAGGACATTATTGTTTATTGCTCTTAAAGGGGACATTTTTACTGGTACAATATCTAACAAAAGTGAGTACACCGCTCACATTTTTGTAAATATTTTATTATATATTTTCGTGTGACAACACTGAAGAAATTACACTTTGCTACAATGTAAAGTAGTGAGTGTACAGCTTGTATAACAGTGTAAATTTGCTGTCCCCTCAAAATAACTCAACACACAGCCTTTAATGTCTAAACCGCTGGGAACAAAGGTGAGTACACACCTAAGTGAAAATGTCTAAACTGGGCCCAATTAACCGTTTTTCCTCCCCGGTGTCAAGTGACTCGTTAGTAGTACAAGGTCTCGGGTATGAATAGGAAGCAGGTGTGTTAAATTTGGTGTTATCGCTCTCACTCTCTCATACTGGTAACTGGAAGTTCAACATGGCATCTCATGGCAAAGAACTCTCTGAGGATGTGAAAAAAAGAATTGTTGCTCTACATAAAGATGGCCTAGGCTAGAAGAAGATTGCCAAGATCCTGAAACTGAGCTGCAGCACCGTGGCCAAGACCATACAGCGGTTTAACAGGACAGGTTCCACTCAGAACAGGCCTCGCCATGGTCGACCAAAGAAGTTGAGTGCACATGCTCAGCGTAATATCCAGAGGTTGTCTTTGGAAAAAAGACATATGAGTGCTGCCAGCATTGCTGCAGAGGTTGAAGTAGTGGGGGTCAGCCTGCCAGTGCTCAGGCCATATGCCGCACACTGCATCAAATTGGTCTGCATGGCTATCATCCCAGAAGGAAGCCTCTTCTAAAGATGATGCACAAAAAAGCCTGCAGTTTGCTGAAGACAAGCAAAGTGTAATTTCTTCAGTGTTGTCACATAAAAAAGATATGTACAAAAATGTGAGGGATGTACTCACTTTTGTGAGATACTGTAACTATGGTACATTATCTCTCATTAGGATTAAAGGTATTATAGGTCGGCAGAAACATTTCCACCAATAGCTTTCTCAATGTATCCAATTGTGATTGTGCATATTGTTATCATTCACTTGTCATTACTAACTAGTATTGCTGCAAGCATTATTTCAATCTAGTCTTGACTGTAACCAGGATTTGGCTGACTAAGCCTTCATTTAAATCCCTCTTCTTGAGTAAGTAAAATCAGAGAGAGTTGAAACTACTTGCTTCGTGTCCGTGTGTCATTTAGAGGTATACACAACATGTCTGAACCTAGGGTGTCAGAGGAGCTGCAGAGTTCCCAGGGTCATGGCTGCACAGGAGAACATGCAATACCAAGCTACCCCCTAGGGGGCAGTGATACATATGTAAGAGGGATAGGTGGGGGGTAAAAAAAATTAGAAAAAAAACGTTTTTGGAGTGAGTTTAGCTCTGCTTTTTTTATTTATTCCAAGACTGACCACTAGAGGGAGCCCTTACTGCAGACATATGAAAATCTGTAAGTATCAACTGGAAACAGTAATAAGTTTGGAAGGAAACCTGTCTGGGCTAATAATATACAAGTGAATTACGTCAAGAGGAATATTAACACAAGCCAAAAACAAGTAATCAGGTGATTAAATAAAAAGAAACAATAAATAACCTAACTCACTTATATAGATGGGCAAATATATTTATAAATATGGTGTGTGTGTGTGTGTGTGTGATAAATAATAATAATAATAATAATAATAAAAGGGAATATATGACAATTTGAAAAATTACAGTTAATATGTACACTATGTGTTGATAACTTGTGGTCAGTGGTGTATTTAGGTTTTGTGCTGCCCTAGGCCTGACTAAACTCATGCACCCCCCTAATTTAAATATCACCCACCCTCCCTGCCAAGGCCACACCCCTTCCTGTTTAAGACCCACCCTATCATCTGTAAACCACACCCTCTTTAGGCTCATTTGGCACCTTTCAGAGGGGAGGGGGAACGGGTACCTTGACAGGTACCCTTCCCCACTTCCGGGAGACTGCGCTGCCCCCTCTGAAGTTTGGCCCCCCTACTCCTTCCTCCACTGGACCATTCAGAAAGTGCCAATCTGAAAATCGGCTGAGGTGACGACATCACAGGATCCCTGGACAGGTAAGTGTCCTAATATTAAAAGTCAGCAGCTACAGTATTTGCAGCTACTGAATTTTAATGTTTTTACGGGGGGGGGGGGGATTCCTCTTTGAGTTTGCATTGATTTCAGCATTGATGGAGCACTTTATTGCAATATCATAATCTGCATATTAATGCACTTTCACTAAATGTGGACTGTTTAATGGGTTTGCATTGATTTTAGCATGCATGGAGCACTTTGCACATGCCAATGGTGGCTGGTGCTCAAAATTTTTGGGGGAGCACAAACAAACTAAAAAATTCACAAAAAAAGACATCAATTGCAGCCTTTCTGTGCCCATCAATTGCAGCCTCACTGTGCCCATAAAATGCAGCAACTGTTCCATCAAATGCAGCCACTGTGCCATCAAACACAGCCACTGTGCCCTCAAACACCGCCACTGTGCCCATCAATTGTAGCCATTGTGCCCTATCAAACACAGCCACTGTGCCCTATCAAACGCAGCCACTGTGCCCCAACAAACGCAGCCACTGTGCCCCATCAAACACAGCCACTGTGCCCTCAAACAAAGCCAATGTGCCCTCAAATGCAGCCACTGTGCTCAATCAAACGCAGCCACTGTACCCCATCAAACGCAGCTACTGTGCCCTCAAACACAGCCACTGTGGGGGAAGATGGTTGTTGTGCTGTGATGAGGGGGGGGGGAAGCTACAAGGATGACTAAAGTGGCAAAGTGAACTAAAAAAGTAACGGGCCAATGCATGAATGGATCCTACATGCTAAAAGAACATGGTGAGGATGCAGTGCAGTGCAACGTAGCTGATCAACATGACTATAATGTTACGGGCAGACAAAGCCTAATATATAAAGGTAATTGTGAAACAGTGACTGCTTGAATATAGCAAAGCATATACTAACACAAATAGGATAAATAATGACACAATGCAAAAAAATATATAATGCAAGAAAAATACATGTGGG
Source organism: Aquarana catesbeiana (assembly GCF_042186555.1). Classification (NCBI taxonomy): domain Eukaryota; kingdom Metazoa; phylum Chordata; class Amphibia; order Anura; family Ranidae; genus Aquarana; species Aquarana catesbeiana. The sequence goes on from NC_133330.1 coordinate 218,689,434, forward strand.
CTAGTGCCCCATTAGCAAAAACGTGCCAAATCCTGGTGGACTACAAGTGACAAATCCCTAGGACAAACATGAATATTAGTTCTATCATCCAGTCCAAAAACAAAAACTCGTGATGAGAAACACAAAACAATTCCAATCGTGAAGGGAGGGGGGATCTTCAGTGAGGACACCCCGTGTTTGCAAGCCGCTTACCTTACAGCTGTAAGGTGTACAGCCTGTGTTGCAAATGACCCGCAGGTGTAGACGTTCCGTGTATAAGGTAGTGACAATGATGAACATGCCAAGCGAAATATAAAAAATAAAAAATATACAGCATGTGAAATAACTCTGCGACGACCACAGTGGAGGGGGGGCAAGACACACACGGGGGGGAGGTTGCACTCACTTTCATGAAGTGAGTGTGGGCATCAATCCACGAGCGCCGAGCTCGTATGCCTCCAGGAGTGTCACCAATCTGGAATCTGTCCTCGTGCCTGGAAACTGGAATTTGTCCCCGTGCCTCTCTCCTCAGTGTTCGTCAGGTAGAGTAGTGATGTACAGTGTGAGGGGGAAAGAGACGCACATAGCGTGATCCCATATAAAAGGTATATTTATTTGATAAAACAAGTCCAATCAACTTACATTTAAAACAATGCTGCAGTGTGTAGTAACTACGAGCGTTGAGCTCGTCTTCTGTTGTTTGTCTGTGGCAGCGTCTCGTGCTCTAATCCTAATGCATATCGTCACATCACGTGACTTCTTCACTGTGCCCCATCAAACACAGCCACTGTGCCCTCAAAAAGAGCCAATGTGCCCTCAAATGCAGCCACTGTGCTCAATCAAACGCAGCCACTGTACCCCATCAAACACAGCTACTGTGCCCTCAAACACAGCCACTGTGCCCTCAAACGCAGCCACTGTGCCCCATCAAATGCAGCCACTGTGCCCATCAAACGCTGGCACTGTGCCCATCAAACGCTGGCACTGTGCCCATCAAATGCAGCCACTGTGTCCATCAAATGCAGCCACTGTGCCCATTAATTGTAGCCACTGTGCCCATCAATTGCAGCCACTGTGTCCATCAATTGTAGCCACTGTGCCCATCATATGCAGCTACCGTGCCCAAGAATTGTAGCCACTGTGTCCTATCAAAGAGCAGCCACTGTGCCCCATCATTCGCAGCCACTGTGCCCTCAAACACAGCCACTGTGCCCCATCAAACGCAGCCACTGTGCACCATCAAACGCAGCCACTGTGCCCCATCAAATAAAGCCACTGTGCCCTCAAACAGAGCCACTGCGCCTATCAAATGCAGCCACTGTGCCCATCAAATGTTGCCACTGTGCCCATCAGTTGTAGTCGCCGTGCCATCAAATGCAGTCACTGTGCCATCAAATGCAGCCAATGTGCTCATCAAATATGGCCATTGTGCCATCAAGTGCCACCACTGTACCCATCAAATGCTGCTACTGTGCCCATCAAAAACCCCCACTGTGCCATCAAATGCTGCCACTGTGCCCATCAAATACTGCCACTGTGCCCATCAAATGCTGCCACTGTGCCCATAACACTGATATTATTTATTCAATAATTTTACCTGCTGTCCTGGGGGTTTCCCTCATGCTCCCCTCTCTCTCTCCTCCTCCTCGTCACAGCCAGACCCCGCCCCGGTGCTGAGGAGAAGATTGACTGAAGGAAAGCAGTGCGGAGGAGGGTAGGCGGAGTATAAGGCTCCACATCCGCCAGTCACAGGCCGCTTATGGAGGGGTGAGTCACACGCTCACCCACCCTCTGCCAAGCACGCCCATACATAGCGGCGCTGCTACAGCAAGCCGGTCGCCGTGGGCGGCATGTATGCGGGAGGCGGTCGCAGGAGCCGGGAAAAACTGGCTTTTTTGCCATCCTCCACAAAGTGCCGCCCTAGGCCTTGTCAGCCTAGGCCAAAACACAGCCCTTCTTGAGGTAATAGAATAGTGCTAACTTCCATGTCCTTATTAAAGCCCATAGGTGACGGGGTGTTCAATGTTTAGATCTAGTAGAATTATTAATGACACTACACTACAAGCCTATGGAAGGAGTTGGGAGGAGATGGATTTAATAGTGAAAACATTTACCATATATACTCGAGTATAAGTCGATCCGAGTATAAGTCGAGGCCCTAATTTACCACCAAAAAATGGGAAAAAATGATTGACCCGAGTATAAGACGAGGGTGAGAAATGCAGCAGCTACTGTAAGTGGAAAAAGAGGGTCAGCAATGCCCATCTGCAGCTGTATACCTCCCTGTGTCCTGTGCATGTGTCCTGTGCATGTGTCATGTGTCCTGTGTATATGTGCATGTGTCATATACCTGTGTCCTGCGTATATGTGCATGTGTCATGTGTCCTGTGTATATGTGCATGTGTCATGTACCTGTGTCCTGTGTATATGTGCATGTGTCATGTGTCCCGTACCTGTGTCCTGTGTATATGTGCATGTATCATGTACCTGTGTCCTGTGTATATGTGCATGTGTCATGTGTCCCGTACCTGTGTCCTGTGTATATGTGCATGTGTCATGTACCTGTGTCCTGTGTATATGTGCATGTGTCATGTGTCCCGTACCTGTGTCCTGTGTATATGTGCATGTGTCATTTGTCCTGTACCTGTCTCATGTATATATGTACCTGTGTCCTGTGTATATGTGCATGTGTCATGTACCTGTGTCCTGTGTATATGTGCATGTGTCATGTGTCCTCTACCTGTGTCCTGTGTATATGTGCATGTGTCCTGTACCTGTGTCATGTGTATATGTACCTGTGTCCTGTGTATGTGCGCATGTATCATGTGTATATGGTCCTGTGTATGTGTCTGTGTGCATGTGTCTGTGTGCATCCTACCTGTGTCCTGTGCATGCCTCCGTGTGCCGCTCTGCACCGATCAGCGTGTGCTATTCCTATTCGGCGGCCATTCACTGTTCAAAACTCCATTTTCCCAGCAGTCAGCGGTCAGCCTATCACGGACATTCTCTCATCCTCATACCAGGGACGAGGATGAGAGAATGTCCGTGATAGGCTGTACACTGACTGCCTATCACAGACGAGGAGGCGCGACTTTTGAACAGTGAGAGCTGAGAGCTGCTGCCGAGTGGTATGCAGCACACGCTGGCCGCCGTCTGCCTGCATGACACGCTGATCATGTAGGCAGATGGTGGTGACTCGTGTATAAGTCGAAGGGGGCACTTTCAGCCCCAAAAAAGGGGCTGAAAAATTCGACTTATACACGAGTATATACGGTAATTCTTATGTGGATTTTGGGTGTTTCATTAAGAAATGAGGCAGCATACTGTGATCTAAGCTCCCGGTTTCTACCAATCTCCTTTGCTCCCCAAATTATTCTGGTTATCCTTGAATGTAAACTCCCTGTACCCCTCCATTCCCTATGAAGTTGGCTTATCATCCCTCACATACTACCTTACACATTGCTCAGACATAATCTACAAACAAGCATAGTTAATTGCAGATATCACCAGATTAACAATGGAATCCTGCAGACTAGGGGCACTGCAATGCATTCCAATTTTGCAGCAAGCTTTGCCAATCTAACAATCAGGAATTGGGATAACATACACATCTGGTCCAATAATTTTTTTACATCAAAATAATTTTTGTGGTCACTTTATCAAAAACAGCTTAATCATATAGGACAGTGATGGCGAACCTATGGCACGCATACCACAGCTCACATGCAGAGCCCTTTGTGGGCACGCAGAAGCTCCAGGCACACAAAGGCTTCTCACACTTCACTAGGAGGATAAAGCGCCCAGTGTCTCCGCACTGCCTACCTCCTCCAGATCACTCACAGCATTTTAACTCAGCGGACAACTCTTTGGAGAAAGAGCTGCGGGACTGACTCACAGACTGGCAGGAAGGGTGGCCAATCACTTTCCTCGGCCTGGGAATGAACAGCCAATTGACTGGCATGGGAGAAGTGGGCGTTTGTTTGCCTGGGGGTCGCCTGTGTGCAGCCGCTTCATTCCATCGGTAAAAAGCGGCCGGTGATGAGCCACGCCATGTGACCATGTTCTATGCTATGGTGATAGCAGGAGAGGTGTGTATGGGCAGAGGGAGGAAGACGAGCTACATGAGTGTCACTGCACCACTGCTGTACCACAGCAGAGGGGGAAGGGGTGGTGAGTTGCAGAGGGGGGACCAGATGTGTGATGGAGAGGAAAGTGTGCCATGAGCTGCATGGAGGGGTGTGATGCATGATGAGGAGGTGTGCTATGAGTTACACGGCGATGTATAATGTGCTGTAGCTCACTGATGTGATGTGGCCGAACAACAGAGAGGTGTGAGCTGAAGGCCAATACATAATATGTGCTAAAAGTTTACAGTGCGATGGAGATGTGTGATGTGCTGCATGGCAATAAATGTTGGCATTTTGAAATAAATAACTTGGTTTTATGTTGCAGTTTGGCACTCAGGCTCAAAAAGGTTCCATTGCCCCCTTTGTACAATATTGTAACAATAATTCATTTGCTTCATCTTTCATATCTGTCAGCCACATTACCTCCCTGGTCTTTCTTGAACTTGAGATTACTTATTTATATTGCAATCTTTCTATTCAATTTTTCATAGGAACAAAATAAAAGCAATTTCCTTTACAGAGGGGACCAGTAAACAATTTGAGACTAACAGGATTCAGGATGTCACAATAGAAATAAAGGTTAGCATCTCCGTGTAAAGGAATAAACATCAACAATATTCTTAAAGTGATACTAAAGAATTGTTTTTGATTTAAAATAAAAAAGATGTTATACTGCACAGAGCTGTCCCATATCTCCTCTTATAGAGTTCCTTGCTGGCGCCACTGGGTGCTATCTCAGCGAGCCATGTGCTGAGGAGGCACCGGTGCAGACAACTCACATACTCCCACGTTGTTGCTCCTTCGCTGGTTGTCTAAATATGGCATATTTCAACAGTGGTGTCAGCCATCATCCTCCCCCTTCATTTGGTTCCAGTTGTTGGCCAGGGAATTTCCCAACTGGTACCAGAATGGGGTCTGGGATGAATAACTGTTTGATGTAAAGCTGATGGCTGTGTGTCGGCTGTGTGTCTGTCATATTCATGACAGCTTTCCAGCACAACATGCTACATTTTGAGCACTGGCATCTCTCTGTATGCCAAATCAGAGTTGGTCTTAAGGGGGTTGTAAATCGTTTTGCACAGAGCAGCCCAGATCCTTTACTTCTGGGGTGCCCCCACAGAAAGCCGCGTTCCCTGGTCACACCCAGGGGCGTAACTACCACCATAGCGACCCATGCGGGCAGCTAAGTGGGGCCCAGTAAGGATGAGAGCACCGCCAGCACAGTCTCCCAGCCAGGGGAAGAGAGAGGAGAGGAAGAGGCAAGCTGTGACCTGTGCTCAATGCAGCGTGACCTGTGCCCAATACAGCATTGCCTGTGCCCAATACAGCCTGGTCTGCCTGTGCCCCATACAGCCTCACCTGTGAAGAGGAAGAGGCAAGCCACCCGGATCAGCAGAGAGCTGAATTGCCCGATGTAATAGCCAGTGTTCCCGGGGCTCACGTCACATAGCTCCACCTCTTGGCCTGGCGCCTTTGATAGACAGAACGCCAATCCAATGCGGGACGTGTGACGTCATCAAAGGTGTCATGCCAAGAGGTGGGGCTATGTGACGATGAGCCCCGGGAAGACGGGAAATTCAAATATAAGCTATTACAGCGGGCAATCCCGCTCTCTGCTGATCCGGGTGGCTTGCCTCTTCCTCTGCACAGGTAAGGCTGTATGGGGCACAGGGAGACCAGGCTGTATTGGGCACAGGCAACGCTGTATTGGGCACAGGTCACACTGCATTTTGCACAGGTCACACTGTATGGGGCACAGGTCACGCTGCATTGGGCACAGGTCATGTTGTATGGGGCACAGGTCACGCTGTATGGGGCACAGGTCACACTGCATTGGGCACAGGTCATGCTGCATTGGGCACAGGTCATGCTGTATTGGGCACAGGTCACGCTGTATGGGGCACAGGTTACGCTGCATGGGGCACAGGTCATGCTGTATGGGGCACAGGTCACGCTGTATGGGGCACAGGTCACGCTGTATGGGGAACAGGTCATGCTGTATGGGGAACAGGTCATGCTGCATTGGGCACAGGTCACGCTGCATTGGGCACAGGTCATGCTGTATGGGGCACAGGTCATGCTGTATGGGGCACAGGTCACGCTGCATTGGGCACAGGTCATGCTGTATGGGGCACAGGTCACGTTGCATTGGGCACAGGTCATGCTGCATTGGGCACAGGTCATGCTGTATGGGGCACAGGTCACGCTGTATGGGGCACATGTCATGCTGCATTGGGCACAGGTCACGCTGCATTGGGCACAGGTCATGCTGTATGGGGCACAGGTCACGCTGCATTGGGCACAGGTCACGCTGCATTGGGCACAGGTCATGCTGTATGGGGCACAGGTCATGCTGTATGGGGCACAGGTCACGCTGCATTGGGCACAGGTCACACTGTTTGGGGCACAGGTCACGCTGTATGGGGCACAGGTCATGCTGCATTGGGCACAGGTCACGCTGCATTGGGCACAGGTCACACTGGGGCACAGGTCACACTGTATGGGGCACAGGTCACGCTGTATCGGGCACAGGTCATGCTGCATTGGGCACAGGTCACACTGTTTGGGGCACAGGTCACGCTGTATGGGGCACAGGTCATGCTGCATTGGGCACAGGTCACGCTGCATTGGGCACAGGTCACACTGGGGCACAGGTCACGCTGTATGGGGCACAGGTCACGCTGTATCGGGCACAGGTCATGCTGTATGGAGCACAGGTCATGCTGCATTGGGCATAGGTCACGCTGCATTGGGCATAGGTCACGCTGCATTGTGCACAGGTCACGCTATATGTGGCACAGGTCACGCTGCATTGACACTAGGGCAGCTGTGAGGGGGGCTGTTTGCAGGGGGGCCCCATACAACATTTTGCTATGGGGCCCTGCTATTTCTAGTTACGCCCCTGGTCACACCCATGCATGCAGGCTCGCTCCTGAGTCCCACTGCTGCGTCCATTGACACAGACAGCGAGACTCGGCCCCGCCCTTCGCTCCTGTGTCACTGGATTTGATTAACAGCAGCGGGAGTCAATGGCTCCTGCTGCTATCAATCTGTCCAATGAGGAGAGAGACAGCAGCTGGTGCCTCTGCACTCATGCACATCAGTGGATCAGATCGGGATCAGGTAAGAAAAAGGGGGGGAGCTGCAGCACAGAAGGTTTTTCACCTTAATGCATAGAGAGATGCGGGAGAAATGCAACAGTATACTGATCTTCCCAGTGAAGGGCTGTGCAGGGGGTGGGGTGTCTCAGGACAAGTCTGATCTTTAGAGAGAAGCAGGCTGAGTTCCAAGCACAGCTAGAGAACTGACCATGGTGTGTTCCCTTGCTTAGTGTGATGAGTTTTTAATAGGAAAGCAGAGGGACTGGCAGGTATACCAGGGATTTCACACAAAGGAAGCAATGCAAAGAGAACAGGATACTTTTTCATACAAGTACATTTTTTTCATACACTGTATAGTACATATGATTTTATAGTGCTGCTATTTATTTAATTACATTTATTGGCTATCAGGGGCAGGGGCGGCCCATCCATTAAGGGCACACGGGCGCCGCCCCCTCCATCACTCCACCCCCTATATGACTAATGGATAAATTCATGCATTGCAAGAATCTATCCATGGCCGCCACTACCACCACCCTATTAGGGCGCCTGAATTACAGCGGTGGGGGTCTTTTTTTTAAGTACCTGATTAGAGCCAAAGGCTCTAATAGGCTTCAAAAAAGGTGGACTCAGAGCGCAGAGCATTTTGCTCGGAGTCCACCCAGATGTGTTAGAAAAGCAAAATAATATTTGCTTTTCTAACACTGAACCGTCTCTCCGCCAATCAGGAAGAGCAGGTCCAATACCCGTCACCTGATTGGCTGAAGGCACATGTGCCCCTATTGGATGCCTAGCAGAACAAGAAAAAGAGAGGAGGGGGAAGCATGGAGGACACAGGAGCCGTCCCACGTTTTGCCACCGTCACCTGCTGCCTGACCTGCCACCAAGATGGCTTAAGTACCGGGCAGACAGCGGGTGGGCGGGCGTCACAGTGGCTGCTTTTGATGGGGCACAAGTGGCAGCACTTGATGGGCACAAGTGGCGGCATTTGATGGGGCACAAGTGGCTGCATTTGATGGGCACAATTGGCTGCATTTGATGGGCATAAGTGGCTGCATTTGATGGGTAACAAGTGGCTGCTTATGATGGGCACAAGTGACTTCATATGATAGGCACAAGTTAGAGCTGCACGAATAATCGTCAAGAATCGTTATCGCAATTTTTTCCCCGTTGCGATCTTGAAAAAAGTGTTTCACGATTCTTGCTATGCAAAGAATTCTCTCTGCTCTTCTGAAGCCACAGCCATCAAAAGAAAGGAAGAAAAAATCCGGGCAGTCTGCCAAGAATCAGAACATTCTTTAGCAGTGAACTTAACTAGAAACATTGTAACAATTTGTCAATGGAATAGACTTCATGTGTAAGTTAGGAAAGTTTAACCACTTTAACACTAAACCTTTTTCTGACATTTGTTGGTTTCAAGTTAAAATCATTTTTTTTGCTAGAAAACTACTTAGAACCCCCAAACATTATATATATATATATATATATATATATTTTAGAAGAGACCGTACAGAATAGAATGGTGGTTGCTGCAATATTTTATGTCACACTGTATTTGCGCAGCGGTCTTTCAAATGCAAATTTTTAGAAAAAAATTACTTTAATGAATTAAAAAAAAAACTAACCAGTAAAGTTAGCCTCATTTTTTTTTGTATAATGTGAAAGATTTTACGTCGCGAGAATGGTGAGAGAATCGTGATCTTTCTATTCTAAGCAAAAAAAATGGTGATTCTCATTTTGGCCAGAATCGTGCAGCTCTAGCACAAGTGGCTGCATATGATGGGGCACAAGTGGCTGCATTTGATGGGCACAAGTGGCTGCATATGATGGACACATGTGGCTGCATTTGATGGGCACAAGTGGCTGCATATGATGGGGCACAAGTGGCTGCATATGATGGGGCACAAGTGGCTGCATTTGATGGGCACAATGCCTGCATTTGATGGCATAGTGGCTGCATATGATGGGCACAAGTGGCTGCATATGATGAGCACAAGTGGCTGCATTTGATGGGCACAAGTGGCTGCAATTAATGGCAGAGTGGCTATAATTCAGGACACAAGTGGATGCATTTGATGGGCACAGTGGCTGCATTTCATGGGTGCAATGGTTGCAATTGATGGCACAGTGGCTGCATGTGATGGGCACAGTGGCTGCATTTGATGGGCACAGTGGCTGCATATGATGGCACAGTGGCTGCATTTGATGGGCACAGTGGCTGCATTTGATGGGCACAGTGGCTGCATATGATGGGCAAAAGTGGCTGCATTTGATGGGCACAGTGGCTGCAATTGATGGCACAAGTGGCTGCATTTCATGGGCACAAATGGCTGCAATTGAGGGCACAAGTGGCTGCATTTGGTGGCACAAGTGCCTGCATTCGAAGGCAAAGTGGCTGAAATTCATGTCACAGTGGCTGCATATGATGGCGCAAGTGGCTGCATTTGACGGCACAGTGGCTGCATTTGATAGGCGCAATGGCTGCAATTGATGGGCCCAATAGCTGCAATTGATGGCACAGTCACTGCATTTGATGGGCACAGTGGCTGCATTTGATGGGCACAGTGGCTGCATATGATGGGCACAAGTGGCTGCATTTGATGGGCACATTGGCTGCAACTGATGGCACAGTGGCTGCATACGATGGGAACAAGTGGCTGCATTTGATGGGTACAAGTGGCTGCATTTGATGGCACAGTGGCTGCAATTGAGGGCACAGTGGCTGCAATTGATGGGCACAAGAGGCTGCATTTGATGGCACAGTGGCTGCAATTGATGGGCACAAGAGGCTGCATTTGATGGCACAGTGACTGCATTTGATGGGAACAATGGCTGCAATTGATGGACACAGTGGCTGCATATGATGGGCACAAGTGGCGGCATTTGATAGGCACAAGTGACTGCACATGATGAGCACAAGTGGCTGCATATGATGGGGTACAAGTGGCTGCATATGATGGGCACAAGTGGCAGCAAATGATTGAACAGTGGCTGCAATTGAGGACACAAATGGCTGCATTTGATGGGCACAGTGGCTACATTTGATGGGTGCAATGGCTGCATATGATAGGCACAAGTGGCTGCATTTGATGGGCACAAGTGGCTGCATTTGATGGCACAAGTGGCTGCATATGATGGGCACAAGTGGCTGCATATGATGGGGCACAAGTGGCGGCATTTGATGGGCAAACGTGGCTGCATATGATGGGCACAAGTGGCTGAATTTGATGGGCACAAGTGTCTGTATATGATGGGGCACAAGTGGCTGCATTTGATAGGCACAATGGCTGCAATTGATGGCACAGTGGCTGCATATGATGGGCACAAGTAGCTGCATTTGATGGGCATAAGTGGCTGCATATGATGGGCACAAGTGGCTGCATTTGATGGGCACAAGTGGCTGCATTTGACGGAACAGTGGCTGCATTTAATGGGTGCAATGGCTGCAATTAATGGCACAGCGGCTGCACTTGATAGGCACAATGGCTGCATTTGATGGGCACAGTGGCTGCATATGATGGGCCCATATGGCTGCATTTGATGGGCACAATGGCTGAAATTGATGGCACAGTGGCTGTATTTGATGGACACAAGTGGCTGTAAATGAGGGCCAAGGTGGCTGCATTTGATGGCAAAAGTGGCTGCATTTGATGGCACAGTGGCTGCAATTGATGGCACAGTGGCTGCATATGATGGACACAAGTGGCTGCATTTGATGACACAGTGGCTGCATTTGATGGGTGCAATGGCTGCAATTGATGGCGCAATGGCTGCAATTGATGGAACAGTCATTGCATTGGATGGGCACAGTGGCTGCATTTGATGGGCACAGTAGCTGCATTTGATGGGCACAGTGGCTGCATATGATGGGCACAAGTGGCTGCATATGATGGGCACTAGTGGCTGCATTTGATGGGCACAATGGCTGCAATTGACGACACAGTGGCTGCATTTGATGGGTGCAATGGCTGCAATTGATGGCGCAATGGCTGCAATTGATGGAACTGTCATTGCATTGGATGGGCACAGTGGCTGCATTTGATGGGCACAGTGGCTGCATTTGATGGGCACAGTGGCTGCATATGATGGACACAAGTGGCTGCATTTGATGGGCACAATGGCTGCAAATGATGGCACAGTGGTTGCATATGATGGGAACAAGTGGCTGTATTTGATGGGCACAAGTGACTGCATTTGATGGCACAGTGGCTGCAATTGAGGACACAAGTGGCTGCATTTGATGTGCGCAACTGGCTGCATTTGATGGCATGGTGGCTGCAATTGATGGCACAGTGGCTGCAATTGATGGGCACAAGTGGCTGTAATTGATGGCACAGTGGCTGCATTTGATGGGCACAATGGCTGCAATTGATGGCACAGAGGCTGTTTTTGATGGGCACAGTGGCTACATATGATGAGCACAAGTAGTTGCATATGATGGGCACAAGTGGCTGCAATTGATGGGCACAAGTGGCTGCATATGATGGGGCACAAGTAGCTGCATTTGATGGGCACAATGATTGCAATTGATGGCACAGTGGCTGCATATGATGGCCACAAGTGGATGCATTTGATGGGCACAAGTGGATGAATACGATGGGCACAAGTGGCTGCTTTGATGGCACAGTGGCTGCAATTGAGGACACAAGTGGCTGCATTTGATGGGCACAGTGACTGCATTTGACGGCGCAATGGCTGCAATTGATGGCACAGTGGCTGCATTTGATGAGCACAATGGCTGCATTTGATGGCACAGTGGCTGCATATGATGGGCACAAGTGGCTGCATTTGATGGGCAAAAGTGGCTGCATTTGATGGCACAGTGGCTGCATATGATGGGCACAGTGGCTGCATTTCATGGGCACAAGTGGCTGCATTTGATGGGCACAAGTGGCTGCATTTGATGGGCACAAGTGGCTGCATTTGATGGGCACAATGGCTGCAATTGATGGCACAGTGGCTGCATTTGATGGGCACAGTGGCTGCATATGATGGGGACAAGTGGCTGCATTTGATGGGCACAAGTGGCTGCATTTGATGGGTACAAGTGTCTGTATTTGATGGCACAGTGGCTGCAATTACGGACACAGTGACTACATACGATGGGCACAGTGGCTGCATTTGACAGGCGCAATGGCTGCAATTGATGTCACAGTGGCTGCAATTGATGGCGCAATGGCTGCAATTGATGGCACATTCACTGCATTTGATAGGCACAGTGGCTGCATATGATGGGCACAGTGGGTGCATTTGATGGCACAGTGGCTGCATATGATGGGCACAAGTGGCTGCATTTGATAGACACAAGGGGCTGCATTTGATGGGCACAAGTGGCTGATTTTTATGGCACAGTGGCTGCATATGATGGGCACAAGTGGCTGCATTTGATGGGCACAAGTGGCTGCATTTGATGGCACAGTATCTGCATTAGATGGGCGCAATTTCTGCAATTTTTGGGTGCAATGGCTGCAATTGATGACACATTTGATGGGCACAAGTGGCTGCAATTGATGGCACAGTGGCTGCAATTGAGGACACAAGTGGCTGCATTTGATGGGCACAGTGGCTGCAATTGATGGCACAGTGGCTGCATTTGATGGGCACAGTGACTGCATTTCATGGCACAAGTGGCTGCAGTTGATGGCACAGTGACTTCATATGATGGGCGCAAGTGGCTGCATTTGATGGGTACAAGTGGCAGCATCTGATGGCACAGTGGCTGCAATTGATGGCACAGTGGCTGTATATGATGGGCACAAGTGGTTGAATTTGATGGGCACAATACCCGCAATTCATGGCACAGTGGCTGCATATGATGGGCACAAGTGGCTGCATTTGATGGGCACAAGTGGCAGCATTTGATGGCACAGTTGCTGCAATTAAGGACACAAGTGGCTGCCTTTGATGGGCACAGTGGCTGCATTTGACGCGCGCAATGGCTGCAATTGATGGCACAGTTGCTGTATTTGATGGGCACAGTGGCTGCATTTGATGGCGCAGTGGCTGCATATGATGGGCACAAGTGGCTGCATTTGCTGGGCACAATTGGTTGCATTTGATGGCACAGTGGCTGCATAAGATGGGCACAAGTGGCTGCATTTGATGGGCAAAAGTGTCTGCATTTGATGGGCACAAGTGTCTGCATTTGATGGCATAGTGGCTGCAATTGAGGACACAGTGGCTACATATGATTGGCACAGTGGCCGCATTTGACGGGTGCAATGGCAGCAATTGATGGCACAGTGGCTGCATTTGAAGGGCACAGTGGCAGGATTTGATGGCACAAGTGGCTGCAACTGATGGCAGAAGTGGCTGCATATGATGGCCACAGTGGCTGCATTTGATGGCACCGTGGCTGCATATGATGGGCACAAGTGGCTGCATTTGATGGGCACAAGTGGCTGCATTTGATGGGCACAAGTGGCCGCATTTTATGGCACAGTGGCTGCATATGATGGGCACAAGTGGCTGCATTTCATTGGCACAAGTGGCTGCATTTGACAGCACAGTAACTGCATTTGATGGGCACAAGGGCTGCAATTGATGGCACATTTGATGAGCACAAGTGGCTGCATTTGATGGGCACAGTAGCTGCATTTGATGGGCGCAATGGCCACAATTGTTGGCACAGTGGCTGCATTTGATGGGCACAGTTTCTGCATTTGATGGCACAAGTAGCTGCATTTGATGGCACAGTGGCTGCATACGATGGGCACAAGTGGCTGCATTTGATAGACACAAGGGGCTGCATTTGATGGGCACAAGTGGCTGATTTTTATGGCACAGTGGCTGCATATGATGGGCACAAGTGGCTGCATTTGATGGGCACAAGTGGCTGCATTTGATGGCACAGTATCTGCATTAGATGGGCGCAATTTCTGCAATTTTTGGGTGCAATGGCTGCAATTGATGACACATTTGATGGGCACAAGTGGCTGCAATTGATGGCACAGTGGCTGCAATTGAGGACACAAGTGGCTGCATTTGATGGGCACAGTGGCTGCAATTGATGGCACAGTGGCTGCAATTGAGGACACAGTGGCTGCATATGATTGGCACAGTGGCCGCATTTGACGGGTGCAATGGCAGCAATTGATGGCACAGTGGCTGCATTTGAAGGGCACAGTGGCAGGATTTGATGGCACAAGTGGCTGCAACTGATGGCAGAAGTGGCTGCATATGATGGCCACAGTGGCTGCATTTGATGGCACCGTGGCTGCATATGATGGGCACAAGTGGCTGCATTTGATGGGCACAAGTGGCTGCATTTGATGGGCACAAGTGGCCGCATTTTATGGCACAGTGGCTGCATATGATGGGCACGGTGGCTGCATTTCATTGGCACAAGTGGCTGCTTTTGACAGCACAGTAACTGCATTTGATGGGCACAAGGGCTGCAATTGATGGGCACAAGGGCTGCAATTGATGGCACATTTGATGAGCACAAGTGGCTGCATTTGATGGGCACAGTAGCTGCATTTGATGGACGCAATGGCCACAATTGTTGGCACAGTGGCTGCATTTGATGGGCACAGTTTCTGCATTTGATGGCACAAGTAGCTGCAATTGACGGCACAGTGGCTTCATATGATGGGCACAAGTGGCTGCATTTGATGGGCACAAGTGGCTGCAGTTGATGGCACAGTGGCTGCATTTGATGGGCGCAATGGCTGCAATTGATGGGCACAATGGCTGCAATTGATGGCACAGTGGCTGCATTTGATGGGCACAGGGGTTGCATTTGATGGGCACAATGGCTACAATTCATGGCACAGTGGCTGCATACGATGGGCACAAGTGGCTGCATTTGATGGCACAGTTTCTGGAATTGAGGGCACAAGTGGCTGCATTTGATGGGCACAAGTGGCTGCATTTGATGGCACAGTGGCTGCAATTGATGGCACAGTGGCTGCAATTGATGGGCCCAAGTAGCTGCATGTGATAGGCACAAGTGGCTGCATTTGATGGCACAGTGGCTGCATATGATGGGCACAAGTGGCTGCATTTGATGGCACAGTGGATGCATTTGATGGGCACAAGTGTCTGCATTTGATGGCACAGTGGCTGCAATTGAGGACACAGTGGCTGCATATGATGGGCACAGTGGCTGCATTTGACGGGCGCAATGGCTGCAATTGATGGCACAGTGGTTGCATTTGATGGGCATAGTGGCTGCAATTGATGGCACAATGGCTGCATATGATGGGCACAGTGGTTGCTTTTGATGGCACAGTGGCTGCATATGATGGGCACAAGTGACTGCATTTGATGGGCACAAGTGGCTGCATTTTATGGCACAGTGGCTGCATATGATGGTCACAAGTGGCTGCATTTGATGGGCACAACTGGCTGCATTTGACGGCACATTAGCTGCATTTGATGGGCGCAATGGCTGTAATTGTTGGGCGCAATGGCTGCAATTGATGGCACATTTGAAGGGCACAAGTGGCTGCAATTGATGGCACAGTGGCTGCAATTGAGGACACAAGTGGCTGCATTTTATGGGCACAGTGGCTGCATTTGACAGGCGCAATGGCTGCAATTGATGGCACAGTGGCTGCATTTGATGGTCACAGTGACTGCATTTGATGGCACAAGTGGCTGCAATTGATGGCACAGTGACTTCATATGATGGGCACAAGTGGCTGCATTTGATGGGTACAAGTGGCTGCATTTGACGGGCGCAATGGCGGCAATTGATGACACAGGTGCTGCATTTGATGGGCACAAGTGGCAGCATTTGATGGCACAGTGACTGCAATTGATGGCACAGTAGCTGCATATGATGGGCACAAGTGGCTGCATTTGATGGGCACAAGTGGCTGCATTTGACGGGCGCAATGGCTGCAATTGATGGCACAGTTGCTGCATTTGATGGGCACAGTGGCTTCATTTGATGGGCACAATGGCTGCATTTGATGGCACAGTGGCTGCATATGATGGGTACAAGTGGCTGCATTTGATGGCACAGTGGCTGCATATGATGGGCACATGTGGCTGCATTTGATGGGCAAAAGTGGTTGCATGTAATGGGCACAAGTGTCTGCATTTAATGGCAAAGTGGCTGCAATTGAGGACACAGTGGCTGCATATGATGGGCACAGTGGCTGCATTTGACGGGTACAATGGCTGCAATTGATGGCACAGTGGCTGCATTTGATGGGCACAGTGGCTGCATTTGATGGCACAAGTGGCTGCAATTGATGGCACAAGTGACTGTATAATATGGGCACAGTGGCTGCATTTGATGGCACAGTGGCTGCATTTGATGGGTACAAGTGGCTGCATTTGATGGCACAGTGGCTGCAATTGAGGGCACAGTGGCTGCAATTGATGGGCACAAGAGGCTGCATTTGATGGCACAGTGACTGCATTTGATGGGAACAATGGCTGCAATTGACGGCACAGTGGCTGCATTTGATGGGCACAATGGCTGCAATTGATGGACACAGTGGCTGCATATGATGGGCACAAGTGGCGGCATTTGATGGGCACAAGTGACTGCATATGATGAGCACAAGTGGCTGCATATGATGGGGTACAAGTGGGTGCATTTGAAGGGCACAATGGCTGCATTTGATGGCACAGTGACTGCATTTGATGGGAACAATGGCTGCAATTGACGGCACAGTGGCTGCATTTGATGGGCACAATGGCTGCAATTGATGGACACAGTGGCTGCATATGATGGGCACAAGTCGCGGCATTTGATGGGCACAAGTGACTGCATATGATGAGCACAAGTGGCTGCATATGTTGGGGTACAAGTGGGTGCATTTGAAGGGCACAGTGGCTGCATTTGATGGCACAGTGGCTGCATTTGATGGGTACAAGTGGCTGCATTTGATGGCACAATGGCTGCAATTGAGGGCACAGTGGCTGCAATTGATGGGCACAAGAGGCTGCATTTGATGGCATAGTGACTGCATTTGATGGGAACAATGGTTGCAATTGACGGCACAGTGGCTGCATTTGATGGGCACAATGGCTGCAATTGATGGACACAGTGGCTGCATATGATGGGCACAAGTGGCGGCATTTGATGGGCACAGGAGTCTGCATTTAATGGGCACAAGTGGCTGCATATGATGGGCACAAGTGGCAGCAAATGATGGAACAGTGGCTGCAATTGAGGACACAAATGGATGCATTTGATGGGCACAGTGGCTGCATTTGATGGGTGCAATGGCTGCATATGATAGGCACAAGTGGCTGCATTTGATGGGCAAAAGTGGCTGCATTTGATGGGCACAAGTAGCTGCATTTGATGGGCACAAGTGGCTGCATATGATGGGCACAAGTGGCTGCATATGATGGGGCACAAGTGGCGGCATTTGGTGGGCAAACGTGGCTGCATATGATGGGCACAAGTGGCTGCATTTGATGGGCACAAGTGTCTGTATATGATGGGGCACAAGTGGCTGCATTTGATAGGCACAATGGCTGCAAATTATGGCACAGTGGCTGCATATGATGGGCACAAGTGGCTGCATTTGATGGGCACAAGTGTCTGCATATGATGGGCACAAGTGGCTGCATTTGAGGGGCACAAGTGGCTGAATTTGACGGAACAGTGGCTGAATTTAATGGATGCAATGGCTGCAATTAATGGCACAGCGGCTGCACTTGATAGGCACAGTGGCTGCATTTGATGGGCATAGTGGCTGCATATGATGGGCCCATATGGCTGGATGTGATGGGCACAATGGCTGAAATTGATGGCACAGTGGCTGCATATGATGGGCACAAGTGGCTGTATTTGATGGGCACAAGTGGCTGCATATGATGGGCCCATATGGCTGCATTTGATGGCAAAAGTGGCTGCATTTGATGGCACAGTGGCTGCAATTGATGGCACAGTGGCTGCATATGATGGACACAAGTGGCTGCATTTGACGACAGTGGCTGCATTTGGCTGAAATTGATGGCACAGTGGCTGCATATGATGGGCACAAGTGGCTGTATTTGATGGGCACAAGTGGCTGCATATGATGGGCCCATATGGCTGCATTTGATGGGCACAATGGCTGAAATTGATGGCACAGTGGCTGCATATGATGGGCACAAGTGGCTGTATTTGATGGGCACAAGTGGCTGCAAATGAGGGCCAAGGTGGCTGCATTTGATGGCAAAAGTGGCTGCAATTGATGGCACAGTGGCTGCATACGATGGGCACAAGTGGCTGTATTTGATGGCACAGTGGCTGCAATTGAGGGCACAAGTGGCTGAATTTGATGGGCACAAGTGGCTGCATTTGATGGCACAATGGCTGCAATTGATGGCACAGTGGCTGCAATTGATGGGCACAAGTAGCTGCATTTGATGGGCACAAGTGGCTGCATTTAATGGCACAGTGGCTGCATTTGATGGGCGCAATGGCTGCAATTGATGGGCGCAATGGCTGCAATTGATGGCACAGTGGCTGCATTTGATGGGTGCAGTTTCTCTATATCATGGGCACAAGTGGCTGCATTTGATGGGCACAATGGCTGCAATTTATTGCACAGTGACTGCATACGATGGGCACAAGTGGCTGTATTTGATGGCACAGTGGCTGCAATTGATGGGCACAAGTGGCTGCATTTAATGGCACCGTGGGTGCAATTGATGGGCAAAATGGCTGCAATTGATGGCACAGTGGCTGAATTTGATGGGCACAGTGGCTGCAATTGATGGCACAAGTGGCTATATTTGATGGGCACAGTGGCTGAAATTTATGGGCACAGTGGCTGTATATGACTGGGACAAGTGGCTGCATATGATGGAGCACAAGTGGCTGCATTTGATGGGCACAAGTGGCTGCATTTGATGGCACAAGTGGCTACATTTGATGGGCACAGTGGCTGCAATTGATGGGCACAGTGGCTGTATATGATGGGCAAAGTGGCGGCATTTGATGGGCACAGGTGGCTGCATGTTATTGGGCACAAGTGGCTGCATTTGATGGGCGCAATGGCTGCAATTGATGGCACAGTGGCTGCAACTGATGGCACAGTGGCTGCATTTGATGGGCACAGTGGCTGCAATTTATGGCAAAGTGGCTGTATTTGATTGGCACAGTGGCTGCAATTGATGGGCACAAGTGGCTGCATTTGATGGGTACAATGGCTGCAATTGATGGCACACTGGCTGAATTTGATAGCACAGTGGCTGCAATTGAGGGCACAAGTGGCTGCATTTGATGGGCACAAGTGGCTGCATTTGATGGCACAAGTGGCTACATTTGATGGGCACAGTGGCTGCAATTGATGGGCACAGTGGCTGTATATGATGGGCAAAGTGGCGGCATTTGATGGGCACAGGTGGCTGCATGTTATTGGGCACAAGTGGCTGCATTTGATGGGCGCAATGGCTGCAATTGATGGCACAGTGGCTGCATATAATGGGCACAAGTGGCTGCATTTGACGGCACAGTGGCTGCATTTGATGGGTGCAATGGCTGCAATTGATGGGCGCAATGGCTGCATTTGATGGCACAGTGGCTGCATTTGATGGGCACAAGAGGCTGCATTTGATGGGCACAAGTGGCTGCATATGATGGGCACAAGTGGCGGCATTTGATGGGCACAAGTGGCTGCATTTGATGGGGCACAATTGGCTGCATTTGATGGGCACAGGTGGCTGCATATGATGGGGTACAAGTAGCTGCATTTGATGGGCGCAATGGCTACAATTGATGGCACAGTGGCTGCATATGATGGGCACAAGTGGCTGCATTTGATGGGCACAAGTGGCTGCATTTGACGGCACAGTGGCTGCATTTGATGGGTGCAATGGCTACAATTGATGGGCGCAATGGCTGCATTTGATGGCACAGTGGCTGCATTTGATGGGCACAAGAGGCTGCATTTGATGGGCACAAGTGGCTGCATATGATGGGCACAAGTGGCGGCATTTGATGGGCACAAGTGGCTGCATTTGATGGGGCACAATTGGCTGCATTTGATGGGCACAGGTGGCTGCATATGATGGGGTACAAGTAGCTGCATTTGATGGGCGCAATGGCTACAATTGATGGCACAGTGGCTGCATATGATGGGCACAAGTGGCTGCATTTGATGGGCACAAGTGGTTGCATATGTGCATGTGATGGTGCACAATTGGCTGCATTTGATGGGCACAGGTGGCTGCATATGATGGGGTACAAGTGGCTGCATTTGATGGGCGCAATGGCTACAATTGATGGCACAGTGGCTGTATATGATGGGCACAAGTGGCTGCATTTGATGGGCACAAGTGACTGCGTTTGACGGCACAGTGGCTACATTTGATCGGCGCAATAGCTGCAATTGATGGGCGCAATGGCTGCAATTGATGGCACAGTGGCTGCATTTGATGGGCACAGTGGCTGCATATGATGGGCACAAGTGGCTGCATTTGATGGGCACAATGGCTGCAATTGATGGCACAGTGGCTGCATATGATTGGCACAGTGGCCGCATTTGACGGGTGCAATGGCAGCAATTGATGGCACAGTGGCTGCATTTGAAGGGCACAGTGGCAGGATTTGATGGCACAAGTGGCTGCAACTGATGGCAGAAGTGGCTGCATATGATGGGCACAGTGGCTGCATTTGATGGCACCGTGGCTGCATATGATGGGCACAAGTGGCTGCATTTGATGGGCACAAGTGGCTTCTTTTGATGGGCACAAGTGGCCGCATTTTATGGCACAGTGGCTGCATATGATGGGCACAAGTGTCTGCATTTCATTGGCACAAGTGGCTGCATTTGACAGCACAGTAACTGCATTTGATGGGCACAAGGGCTGCAACTGATGGGCGCAAGGGCTGCAATTGATGGCACATTTGATGAGCACAAGTGGCTGCATTTGATGGGCGCAATAGCCACAATTGTTGGCACAGTGGCTGCATTTGATGGGCACAGTTTCTGCATTTGATGGCACAAGTAGCTGCAATTGACAGCACAGTGGCTTCATATGATGGGCACAAGTGGCTGCATTTGATGGGCACAAGTGGCTGCATTTGATGGCACAGTGGCTGCATTTGATGGGCACAATGGCTGCAATTGATGGGCACAATGGCTGCAATTGATGGCACAGTGGCTGCATTTGATGGGCACAGTGGCTGCATTTGATGGGCACAATGGCTGCAATTCATGGCACAGTGGCTGCTTACAATGGGCACAAGTGGCTGCATTTGATGGCACAGTTTCTGGAATTGAGGGCACAAGTGGCTGCATTTGATGGGCACAAGTGGTTGCATTTGATGGCACAGTGGCTGCAATTGATGGCACAGTGGCTGCAATTGATGCACCCAAGTAGCTGCATTTGATAGGCACAAGTGGCTGCATTTGATGGCACAGTGGCTGCATATGATGGGCACAAGTGGCTGCATTTGATGGGCACAAGTGGCGGCAATTGATGGCACAGTGGATGCATTTGATGGGCACAAGTGTCTGCATTTGATGGCACAGTGGCTGCAATTGAGGACACAGTGGCTGCATATGATGGGCACAGTGGCTGCATTTGACGGGCGCAATGGCTGCAATTGATGGCACAGTGGTTGCATTTGATGGGCATAGTGGCTGCAATTGATGGCACAATGGCTGCATATGATGGGCACAGTGGTTGCTTTTGATGGCACAGTGGCTGCATATGATGGGCACAAGTGACTGCATTTGATGGGCACAAGTGGCTGCATATGATGGTCACAAGTGGCTGCATTTGATGGGCACAACAGGCTGCATTTGACGGCACATTAGCTGCATTTGATGGGCGCAATGGCTGTAATTGTTGGGCGCAATGGCTGTAATTGTTGGGCGCAATGGCTGCAATTGATGGCACATTTGAAGGGCACAAGTGGCTGCAATTGATGGCACAGTGGCTGCAATTGAGGACACAAGTGGCTGCATTTTATGGGCACAGTGGCTGCATTTGACAGGCGCAATGGCTGCAATTGATGGCACAGTGGCTGCATTTGATGGTCACAGTGACTGCATTTGATGGCACAAGTGGCTGCAATTGATGGCACAGTGACTTCATATGATGGGCACAAATGGCTGCATTTGATGTGAACAAGTGGCAGCATTTGATGGCACAGTGGCTGCAATTGATGGCACAGTGGCTGCATAAGATGGGCACAAGTGGCTGCATTTGATGGGCACAAGTGGCTGCATTTGACGGGCGCAATGGCTGCAATTGATGACACAGGTGCTGCATTTGATGGGCACAAGTGGCAGCATTTGATGGCACAGTGGCTGCAATTGATGGCACAGTGGCTGCATATGATGGGCACAAGTGGCTACATTTGATGGGCACAAGTGGCTGCATTTGATGGGCGCAATGGCTGCAATTGATGGCACAGTTGCTGCATTTGATGGGCACAGTGGCTTCATTTGATGGGCACAGTGGCTGCATTTGATGGCACAGTGGCTGCATATGATGGGTACAAGTGGCTGCATTTGATGGCACAGTGGCTGCTTATGATGGGCACATGTGGCTGCATTTGATGGGCAAAAGTGGTTGCATTTGATGGGCACCAGTGTCTGCATTTAATGGCAAAGTGGCTGCAATTGAGGACACAGTGGCTGCATATGATGGGCACAGTGGCTGCATTTGACGGGTGCAATGGCTGCAATTGATGGCACAGTGGCTGCATTTGATGGGCACAGTGGCTGCATTTGATGGCACAAGTGGCTGCAATTGATGGCAAAAGTGACTGCATAATATGGGCACAGTGGCTGCATTTGATGGCACAGTGGCTGCTTTTGATGGGTACAAGTGGCTGCATTTGATGGCACAGTGGCTGCAATTGAGGGCACAGTGGCTGCAATTGATGGGCACAAGAGGCTGCATTTGATGGCACAGTGACTGCATTTGATGGGAACAATGGCTGCAATTGACGGCACAGTGGCTGCATTTGATGGGCACAATGGCTGCAATTGATGGACACAGTGGCTGCATATGATGGGCACAAGTGGCGGCATTTGATGGGCACAAGTGACTGCATATGATGAGCACAAGTGGCTGCATATGATGGGGTAAAAGTGGGTGCATTTGAAGGGCACAATGGCTGCATTTGATGGCACAGTGACTGCATTTGATGGGAACAATGGCTGCAGTTGACGGCACAGTGGCTGCATTTGATGGGCACAATGGCTGCAATTGATGGACACAGTGGCTGCATATGATGGGCACAAGTGGCGGCATTTGATGGGCATAAGTGACTGCATATGATGAGCACAAGTGGCTGTATATGATGGGGTACAAGTGGGTGCATTTGAAGGGCACAGTGGCTGCATTTGATGGCACAGTGGCTGCATTTCATGGGTACAAGTGGCTGCATTTGATGGCACAATGGCTGCAATTGAGGGCACAGTGGCTGCAATTGATGGGCACAAGAGGCTGCATTTGATGGCACAGTGACTGCATTTGATGGGAACAATGGCTGCAATTGACGGCACAGTGGCTGCATTTGATGGGCACAATGGCTGCAATTGATGGACACAGTGGCTGCATATGATGGGCACAAGTGACGGCATTTGATGGGCACAAGAGTCTGCATTTAATGGGCACAAGTGGATGCATATGATGGGCACAAGTGGCAGCAAATGATGGAACAGTGGCTGCAATTGAGGACACAAATGGATGCATTTGATGGGCACAGTGGCTGCATTTGATGGGTGCAATGGCTGCATATGATAGGCACAAGTGGCTGCATTTGATGGGCAAAAGTGGCTGCATTTGATGGTCACAAGTAACTGCATTTGATGGCACAAGTGGCTGCATATGATGGGGCACAAGTGGCGGCATTTGATGGGCAAACGTGGCTGCATATGATGGGCACAAGTGGCTGCATTTGATGGGCACAAGTGTCTGTATATGATGGGGCACAAGTGGCTGCATTTGATAGGCACAATGGCTGCAAATTATGGCACAGTGGCTGCATATGATGGGCACAAGTGGCTGCATTTGATGGGCACAAGTGTCTGCATATAATGGGCACAAGTTGCTGCATTTGAGGGACACAAGTGGCTGCATTTGACGGAACAGTGGCTGCATTTAATGGGTGCAATGGCTGCAATTAATGGCACAGCGGCTGCACTTGATAGGCACAATGGCTGCATTTGATGGGCACAGTGGCTGCATATGATGGGCCAATATGGCTGGATGTGATGGGCACAATGGCTGAAATTGATGGCACAGTGGCTGCATATGATGGGCACAAGTGGCTGTATTTGATGGGCACAAGTGGCTGCATATGATGGGCCCATATGGCTGCATTTGATGGCAAAAGTGGCTGCATTTGATGGCACAGTGGCTGCAGTCGATGGCACAGTGGCTTCATATGATGGACACAAGTGGCTGCATTTGACGACAGTGGCTGCATTTGGCTGAAATTGATGGCACAGTGGCTGCATATGATGGGCACAAGTGGCTGTATTTGATGGGCACAAGTGGCTGCATAGGATGGGCCCATATGGCTGCATTTGATGGCAAAAGTGGCTGCAATTGATGGCACAGTGGCTGCATACGATGGGCACAAGTGGCTGTATTTGATGGCACAGTGGCTGCAATTGAGGGCACAAGTGGCTGAATTTGCTGGGCACAAGTGGCTGCATTTGATGGCACAATGGCTGCAATTGATGGCACAGTGGCTGCAATTGATCGGCAAAAGTAGCTGCATTTGATGGGCACAAGTGGCTGCATTTAATGGCACAGTGGCTGCATTTGATGGGCGCCATGGCTGCAATTGATGGGCGCAATGGCTGCAATTGATGGCACAGTGCCTGCATTTGATGGGTACAGTGGCTGTATATCATGAGCACAAGTGGCTGCATTTGATGGGCACAATGGCTGCAATTTATGGCACAGTGACTGCATACGATGGGCACAAGTGGCTGTATTTGATGGCACAGTGGCTGCAATTGATGGGCACAAGTGGCTGCATTTAATGGCACAGTGGGTGCATTTGATGGGCAAAATGGCTGCAATTGATGGCACAGTGGCTGAATTTGATGGGCACAGTGGCTGCAATTGATGGCACAAGTGGCTACATTTGATGGGCACAGTGGCTGCAATTTATGGGCACAGTGGCTGTATATGACGGGGACAAGTGGCTGTATTTGATGGCACAGTGGCTGCAATTGATGGGCACAAGTGGCTGCATTTAATGGCACAGTGGGTGCATTTGATGGGCAAAATGGCTGCAATTGATGGCACAAGTGGCTACATTTGATGGGCACAATGGCTGCAATTGATGGCATAGTGGCTGCAATTGATGGCACAGTGGCTGCATTTGATGGGCACAGTGGCTGCAATTTATGGCAAAGAGGCTGTATTTGATTGGCACAGTGGCTGCAATTGATGGGCACAAGTGGCTGCATTTGATGGGTACAATGGCTGCAATTGATGGCACACTGGCTGAATTTGATAGCACAGTGGCTGCAATTGAGGGCACAAGTGGCTGCATTTGATGGGCACAAGTGGCTGCATTTGATGGCACAAGTGGCTACATTTGATGGGCACAGTGGCTGCAATTGATGGGCACAGTGGCTGTATATGATGGGCAAAGTGGCGGCATTTGATGGGCACAGGTGGCTGCATGTTATTGGGCACAAGTGGCTGCATTTGATGGGCGCAATGGCTGCAATTGATGGCACAGTGGCTGCATATAATGGGCAAAAGTGGCTGCATTTGATGGGCACAAGTGGCTGCATTTGACGGCACAGTGGCTGCATTTGATGGGCACAATGGCTGCATTTGATGGCACAGTGGCTGCATTTGATGGGCACAAGAGGCTGCATTTGATGGGCACAAGTGGCTGCATATGATGGGCACATGTGGCGTCATTTGATGGGCACAAGTGGCTGCATATGATGGGGCACAATTGGCTGCATTTTATGGGCATAGGTGGCTGCATATGATGGGGTACAAGTAGCTGCATTTGATGGGTGCAATGGCTACAATTGATGGCACATTGGCTGCATATGATGGGCACAAGTGGCTGCAATTGATGGGCGCAAGTGGTTGCATATGTGCATATGATGGTGCACAATTGGCCGCATTTGATGGGCACAGGTGGCTGCATATGATGGGGTACAAGTGGCTGCATTTGATGGGCGCAATGGCTACAATTGATGGCACAGTGGCTGTATATGATGGGCACAAGTGGCTGCATTTGATGGGCACGAGTGACTGCGTTTGACGGCACAGTGGCTACATTTGATGGGTGCAATAGCTGCAATTGATGGGCGCAATGGCTGCAATTGATGGCACAGTGGCTGCATTTGATGGGCACAGTGGCTGCATTTGATGGGCACAAGTGGCTGCATTTGATGGGCACAATGGCTGCAATTGATGGCACAGTGGCTGCGTTTGACGGCACAGTGGCTACATTTGATGGGCGCAATAGCTGCAATTGATGGGCACAGTGGCTGCAATTGATGGCACAGTGGCTGCATTTGATGGGCACAGTGGCTGCATATGATGGGCACAAGTGGCTGCATTTGATGGGCACAATGGCTGCAATTGATGGCACAGTGGCTGCAATTGATGGGCACAAGTAGCTGCATTTGATGGGCACAAGTGGCTGCATTTAATGGCACAGTGGCTGCATTTGATGGGCGCAGTGGCTGCAATTGATGGCACAGTGGCTGCATTTGATGGGTTCAGTGGCTGTATATCATGGGCACAAGTGGCTGCATACGATGGGCACAAGTGGCTGTATTTGATGGCACAGTGACTGCATACGATGGGCACAAGTGGCTGTATTTGATGGCACAGTGGCTGCAATTGATGGGCACAAGTGGCTGCATTTAATGGCACAGTGGCTGCATTTGATGGGCAAAATGGCTGCAATTGATGGCACAGTGGCTGAATTTGATGGGCACAGTGGCTGCAATTGATGGCACAAGTGGCTACATTTGATGGGCACAGTGGCTGCAATTTATGAGCACAGTGGCTGTATATGATGGGGACAAGTGGCTGCATATGATGGAGCACAAGTGGCTGCATTTGATGGGCACAATGGCTGCAATTGATGGCATAGTGGCTGCAATTGATGGCACAGTGGCTGCATTTGATGAGCACAGTGGCTGAATTTGATGGGCACAGTGGCTGTATGTGTTGGGCAATAGTGGCTACATTTGATGGCACAGTGGCTGCAATTTATGGCACAGTGGCTGTATTTGATTGGCACAGTGGCTGCAATTTATGGGCACAAGTGGCTGCATTTGATGGCACAGTGGTTGCAATTTATGGCACAATGGCTGCATTTGATGGGCACAGTGGCTCCAATTAATGGGCACTGGCTGCATATGTTGGGCACAAGTGGCGGCATTTGATGGACACAAGTGGCTGCATATATGCATATGATGGGCACAAGTGACTGCATTTGATGGGCACAAGTGACTGCGTAAGATGGGGCACAAGTGGCTGCATTTGATGGGCACAATGACTGCAATTGATGGCACAGTGGCTGCATATGATGGGCGCAATGGCTGCAATTGATGGGCCCAATGGCTGCATTTGATGGCACAGTGGCTGCATTTGATTGGCCCAATGGCTGCAATTGATGGCACAGTGGCTGCAATTGGGGGCACAAGTGGCTGCATTTGATGGGCACAAGTGGCTTCATTTGATGGCACAGTGGCTGCAATTGATGGCACAAGTGGCTACATTTGATGGGCACAGTGGCTACAATTGATGGGCACAGTGGCTGCATATGATGGGCACAAGTGGCTGCATTTGATGGGCACAAGTGGCTGCATTTGACTGCACAGTGGCTGCAATTGATGGGCGCAATGGCTGCATTTGATGGCACTGTGGCTGCATTTGATGGGCAAAAGTGGCAGCATATGATGGGCACAAGTGGCGGCATTTGATGGACACAAGTGGCTGCATATATGCATATGATGGGCACAAGTGACTGCATTTGATGGGCACAAGTGACTGCGTATGATGGGGCACAAGTGGCTGCATTTGATGGGCACAATGACTGCAATTGATGGCACAGTGGCTGCATATGATGGGCGCAATGGCTGCAATTGATGGGCGCAATGGCTGCATTTGATGGCACAGTGGCTGCATTTGATTGGCCCAATGGCTGCAATTGATGGCACAGTGGCTGCAATTGAGGGCACAAGTGGCTGCATTTGATGGGCACAAGTGGCTTCATTTGATGGCACAGTGGCTGCATTTGATGGCACAGTGGCTGCAATTGATGGCACAGTGGCTGCATATGATGGACACAAGTGGCTGCATTTGACGACAGTGGCTGCATTTGGCTAAAATTGATGGCACAGTGGCTGCATATGATGGGCACAAGTGGCTGTATTTGATGGGCACAAGTGGCTGCATATGATGGGCCCATATGGCTGCTTTTGATGGGCACAATGGCTGAAATTGATGGCACAGTGGCTGCATATGATGAGCACAAGTGGCTGTATTTGATGGGCACAAGTGGCTGCAAATGAGGGCCAAGCTGGCTGAATTTAATGGCAAAAGTGGCTGCAATTGATGGCACAGTGGCTGCATACGATGGGCACAAGTGGCTGTATTTGATGGCACAGTGGCTGCAATTGAGGGCACAAGTGGCTGAATTTGATGGGCACAAGTGGCTGCATTTGATGGCACAATGGCTGCAATTGATGGCACAGTGGCTGCAATTGATGGGCACAAGTAGCTGCATTTGATGGGCACAAGTGGCTGCATTTAATGGCACAGTGGCTGCATTTGATGGGCGCAATGGCTGCAATTGATGGGCGCAATGGCTGCAATTGATGGCACAGTGGCTGCATTTGATGGGTACAGTGGCTGTATATCATGGGCACAAGTGGCTGCATTTGATGGGCACAATGGCTGCAATTTATGGCACAGTGACTGCATACGATGGGCACAAGTGGCTGTATTTGATGGCACAGTGGCTGCAATTGATGGGCACAAGTGGCTGCATTTAATGGCACAGTGGGTGCATTTGATGGGCAAAATGGCTGCAATTGATGGCACAGTGGCTGAATTTGATGGGCACAGTGGCTGCAATTGATGGCACAAGTGGCTACATTTGATGGGCACAGTGGCTGCAATTTATGGGCACAGTGGCTGTATATGACGGGGACAAGTGGCTGCATATGATGGAGCACAAGTGGCTGCATTTGATGGGCACAATGGCTGCAATTGATGGCATAGTGGCTGCAATTGATGGCACAGTGGCTGCATTTGATGGGCACAGTGGCTGCAATTTATGGCAAAGTGGCTGTATTTGATTGGCACAGTGGCTGCAATTGATGGGCACAAGTGGCTGCATTTGATGGGTACAATGGCTGCAATTGATGGCACACTGGCTGAATTTGATAGCACAGTGGCTGCAATTGAGGGCACAAGTGGCTGCATTTGATGGGCACAAGTGGCTGCATTTGATGGCACAAGTGGCTACATTTGATGGGCACAGTGGCTGCAATTGATGGGCTCAGTGGCTGTATATGATGGGCAAAGTGGCGGCATTTGATGGGCACAGGTGGCAGCATGTTATTGGGCACAAGTGGCTGCATTTGATGGGCGCAATGGCTGCAATTGATGGCACAGTGGCTGCATATAATGGGCACAAGTGGCTGCATTTGATGGGCACAAGTGGCTGCATTTGACGGCACAGTGGCTGCATTTGATGGGCGCAATAGCTGCATTTGATGGCACAGTGGCTGCATTTGATGGGCACAAGAGGCTGCATTTGATGGGCACAAGTGGCTGCATATGATGGGCACAAGTGGCGTCATTTGATGGGCACAAGTGGCTGCATATGATGGGGCACAATTTGCTGCATTTGATGGGCACAGGTGGCTGCATATGATGGGGTACAAGTAGCTGCATTTGATGGGCGCAGTGGCTGCAATTGATGGCACAGTGGCTGCATTTGATGGGTTCAGTGGCTGTATATCATGGGCACAAGTGGCTGCATACGATGGGCACAAGTGGCTGTATTTGATGGCACAGTGACTGCATACGATGGGCACAAGTGGCTGTATTTGATGGCACAGTGGCTGCAATTGATGGGCACAAGTGGCTGCATTTAATGGCACATTGGCTGCATTTGATGGGCAAAATGGCTGCAATTGATGGCACAGTGGCTGAATTTGATGGGCACAGTGGCTGCAATTGATGGCACAAGTGGCTACATTTGATGGGCACAGTGGCTGCAATTTATGAGCACAGTGGCTGTATATGATGGTGACAAGTGGCTGCATATGATGGAGCACAAGTGGCTGCATTTGATGGGCACAATGGCTGCAATTGATGGCATAGTGGCTGCAATTGATGGCACAGTGGCTGCATTTGATGAGCACAGTGGCTGAATTTGATGGGCACAGTGGCTGTATGTGTTGGGCAATAGTGGCTACATTTGATGGCACAGTGGCTGCAATTTATGGCACAGTGGCTGTATTTGATTGGCACAGTGGCTGCAATTGATGGGCACAAGTGGCTGCATTTGATGGCACAGTGGTTGCAATTTATGGCACAATGGCTGCATTTGATGGGCACAGTGGCTCCAATTAATGGGCACTGGCTGCATATGTTGGGCACAAGTGGCGGCATTTGATGGACACAAGTGGCTGCATATATGCATATGATGGGCACAAGTGACTGCATTTGATGGGCACAAGTGACTGCGTATGATGGGGCACAAGTGGCTGCATTTGATGGGCACAATGACTGCAAATGATGGCACAGTGGCTGCATATGATGGGCGCAATGGCTGCAATTGATGGGCGCAATGGCTGCATTTGATGGCACAGTGGCTGCATTTGATTGGCCCAATGGCTGCAATTGATGGCACAGTGGCTGCAATTGAGGGCACAAGTGGCTGCATTTGATGGGCACAAGTGGCTTCATTTGATGGCACAGTGGCTGCAATTGATGGCACAAGTGGCTGCATTTGATGGGCACAGTGGCTGTATATGACGGGGACAAGTGGCTGCATATGATGGAGCACAAGTGGCTGCATTTGATGGGCACAATGGCTGCAATTGATGGCATAGTGGCTGCAATTGATGGCACAGTGGCTGCATTTGATGGGCACAGTGGCTGCATTTGATGGGCACAAGAGGCTGCATTTGATGGGCACAAGTGGCTGCATATGATGGGCACAAGTGGCGTCATTTGATGGGCACAAGTGGCTGCATATGATGGGGCACAATTGGCTGCATTTGATGGGCACAGGTGGCTGCATATGATGGGGTACAAGTAGCTGCATTTGATGGGTGCAATGGCTACAATTGATGGCACATTGGCTGTATATGATGGGCACAAGTGGCTGCAATTGATGGGCACAAGTGGTTGCATATGTGCATATGATGGTGCACAATTGGCTGCATTTGATGGGCACAGGTGGCTGCATATGATGGGGTACAAGTGGCTGCATTTGATGGGCGCAATGGCTACAATTGATGGCACAGTGGCTGTATATGATGGGCACAAGTGGCTGCATTTGATGGGCACGAGTGACTGCGTTTGATGGCACAGTGGCTACATTTGATGGGTGCAATAGCTGCAATTGATTGGCGCAATGGCTGCAATTGATGGCACAGTGGCTGCATTTGATGGGCACAGTGGCTGCATATGATGGGCACAAGTGGCTTCATTTGATGGGCACAATGGCTGCAATTGATGGCACAGTGGCTGCGTTTGACGGCACAGTGGCTACATTTGATGGGCGCAATAGCTGCAATTGATGGGCGCAGTGGCTGCAATTGATGGCACATTGGCTGCATTTGATGGGCACAGTGGCTGCATATGATGGGCACAAGTGGCTGCATTTGATGGGCACAATGGCTGCAATTGATGGCACAGTGGCTGCATACGATGGACACAAGTGGCTGTATTTGATGGCACAGTGGCTGCAATTGAGGGCACAAGTTGCTGAATTTGATGGGCACAAGTGGCTGCATTTGATGGCACAATGGCTGCAATTGATGGCACAGTGGCTGCAATTGATGGGCACAAGTAGCTGCATTTGATGGGCACAAGTGGCTGCATTTAATGGCACAGTGGCTGCATTTGATGGGCGCAGTGGCTGCAATTGATGGCACAGTGGCTGCATTTGATGGGTTCAGTGGCTGTATATCATGGGCACAAGTGGCTGCATTTGATGGGCACAATGGCTGCAATTGATGGCACAGTGACTGCATACGATGGGCACAAGTGGCTGTATTTGATGGCACAGTGGCTGCAATTGATGGGCACAAGTGGCTGCATTTAATGGCACAGTGGCTGCATTTGATGGGCAAAATGGCTGCAATTGATGGCACAGTGGCTGAATTTGATGGGCACAGTGGCTGCAATTTATGAGCACAGTGGCTGTATATGATGGGGACAAGTGGCTGCATATGATGGAGCACAAGTGGCTGCATTTGATGGGCACAATGGCTGCAATTGATGGCATAGTGGCTGCAATTGATGGCACAGTGGCTGCATTTGATGGGCACAGTGGCTGAATTTGATGGGCACAGTGGCTGTATGTGTTGGGCAATAGTGGCTACATTTGATGGCACAGTGGCTGCAATTTATGGCACAGTGGCTGTATTTGATTGGCACAGTGGCTGCAATTGATGGGCACAAGTGGCTGCATTTGATGGCACAGTGGTTGCAATTCATGGCACAATGGCTGCATTTGATGGGCACAGTGGCTGCAATTAATGGGCACTGGCTGCATATGTTGGGCACAAGTGGCAGCATTTGATGGACACAAGTGGCTGCATATATGCATATGATGGGCACAAGTGACTGCATTTGATGGGCACAAGTGACGGGTGCAATAGCTGCAATTGATGGGCGCAATGGCTGCAATTGATGGCACAGTGGCTGCATTTGATGGGCACAGTGGCTGCATATGATGGGCACAAGTGGCTGCATTTGATGGGCACAATGGCTGCAATTGATGGCACAGTGGCTGCGTTTGACGGCACAGTGGCTACATTTGATGGGCGCAATAGCTGCAATTGATGGGCGCAGTGGCTGCAATTGATGGCACATTGGCTGCATTTGATGGGCACAGTGGCTGCATATGATGGGCACAAGTGGCTGCATTTGATGGGCACAATGGCTGCAATTGATGGCACAGTGGCTGCATACGATGGACACAAGTGGCTGTATTTGATGGCACAGTGGCTGCAATTGAGGGCACAAGTTGCTGAATTTGATGGGCACAAGTGGCTGCATTTGATGGCACAATGGCTGCAATTGATGGCACAGTGGCTGCAATTGATGGGCACAAGTAGCTGCATTTGATGGGCACAAGTGGCTGCATTTAATGGCACAGTGGCTGCATTTGATGGGCGCAGTGGCTGCAATTGATGGCACAGTGGCTGCATTTGATGGGTTCAGTGGCTGTATATCATGGGCACAAGTGGCTGCATTTGATGGGCACAATGGCTGCAATTGATGGCACAGTGACTGCATACGATGGGCACAAGTGGCTGTATTTGATGGCACAGTGGCTGCAATTGATGGGCACAAGTGGCTGCATTTAATGGCGCAGTGGCTGCATTTGATGGGCAAAATGGCTGCAATTGATGGTACAGTGGCTGAATTTGATGGGCACAGTGGCTGCAATATATGAGCACAGTGGCTGTATATGATGGGGACAAGTGGCTGCATATGATGGAGCACAAGTGGCTGCATTTGATGGGCACAATGGCTGCAATTGATGGCATAGTGGCTGCAATTGATGGCACAGTGGCTGCATTTGATGGGCACAGTGGCTGAATTTGATGGGCACAGTGGCTGTATGTGTTGGGCAATAGTGGCTACATTTGATGGCACAGTGGCTGCAATTTATGGCACAGTGGCTGTATTTGATTGGCACAGTGGCTGCAATTGATGGGCACAAGTGGCTGCATTTGATGGCACAGTGGTTGCAATTCATGGCACAATGGCTGCATTTGATGGGCACAGTGGCTGCAATTAATGGGCACTGGCTGCATATGTTGGGCACAAGTGGCAGCATTTGATGGACACAAGTGGCTGCATATATGCATATGATGGGCAAAAGTGACTGCATTTGATGGGCACATGTGACTGCGTATGATGGGGCACAAGTGGCTGCATTTGATGGGCACAATGACTGCAATTGATGGCACAGTGGCTGCATATGATGGGCGCAATGGCTGCAATTGATGGGCGCAATGGCTGCATTTGATGGCACAGTGGCTGCATTTGATTGGCCCAATGGCTGCAATTGATGGCACAGTGGCTGCAATTGAGGGCACAAGTGGCTGCATTTGATGGGCACAAGTGGCTTCATTTGATGGCACAGTGGCTGCAATTGATGGCACAAGTGGCTACATTTGATGGGCACAGTGGCTACAATTGATGGGCACAGTGGCTGCATATGATTGGCACAAGTGGCTGCATTTGATGGGCACAAGTGGCTGCATTTGACTGCACAGTGGCTGCAATTGATGGGCGCAATGGCTGCATTTGATGGCACTGTGGCTGCATTTGATGGGCAAAAGTGGCAGCATATGATGGGCACAAGTGGTTGCATTTGATGGGCACAAGTGGCTGCATTTTATGGGCACAATGGCTGCAATTGATGGCACGGTGGCTGCATATGATGGGCACAAGTGGCTGCATTTGATGGGCATAAGTGACTGCATTTGACAGCACAGTGGCTGCATTTGATGGGCGCAATGGCTGCAATTGATAGGCGCAATGGCTGCAAGTGATGGCCCAGTGGCTGCCTTTGGTGGGCACAGTGGCTGCATATGATGGGCACAAGTGGCTGCATTTGATGGGCACAATGGCTGCAATTGATGGCACAGTGGCTGCATACGATGGGCACAAGTGGTTGTATTTGATGGCACAAGTGGCTGAATTTGATCGGCACAAATGGCTGCATTTGATGGCACAATGGCTGCAATTGATGGCACAGTGGCTGCAATTCATGTGCACAAGTAGCTGCATTTGATGGGCACAAGTTTCTGCATTTGATGGCACAGTGACTGCAATTGATTGGCACAAGAGGCTGCATTTAATGGCACAGTGGCTGCAATTTATGGCACAGTGGCTGTATTTGATTGGCACAGTGGCTGCAATTGATGGGCACAAGTAGCTGCATTTGATGGCACAGTGGTTGTAATTTATGGCACAATGGCTGCATTTGATGGGCACTGTGGCTGCAATTAATGGGCACAGTGGCTGCATTTGATGGCACAGTGGCTGCATTTGATGGGCACAATGGCTGCAATTGATAGGCACAATGGCTGCAATTGATGGCCCAGTGGCTGCATTTGATCGGCACAGTGGCTGCATATGATGGGCACAAGTGGCTGCATTTGATGGGCACAATGGCTGCAATTGATGGCACAGTGGCTGCATACGATGGGCACAAGTTGCTGCATTTGATGGCACAATGGCTGCAATTGATGGCACAGTGGCTGCAATTGATGTGCACAAGTAGCTGCATTTGATGGGCGCAAGTGTCTCCATTTTATGGCACAGTGACTGCAATTGATTGGCACAAGTGGCTGCATTTAATGGCACAGTGGCTGCAATTTATGGCACAGTAGCTGTATTTGATTGGCACAGTGGCTGCAATTGATGGGCACAAGTGGCTGCATTTGATGGCACAGTGGTTGCAATTTATGGCACAATGGCTGCATTTGATGGGAACAGTGGCTGCAATTAATGAGTATAAGTGGCTGCATATGATGGGCACAAGTGGCGGCATTTGATGGACACAAGTGGCTGCATATATGCATATGATGGTCACAAGTGACTGCATTTGATGGGCACAAGTGACTGCATATGATGGGGCACAAGTGGCTGCATTTGATGGGCACAATAGCTGCAACTGATGGCACAGTGGCTGCATATGATGGGCGCAATGGCTGCAATTGATGGGCGCAATGGCTGCATTTGATGGCACAGTGGCTGCATTTGATTGGCCCAATGGCTGCA
Organism: Aquarana catesbeiana; assembly: GCF_042186555.1. Taxonomy (NCBI): domain Eukaryota; kingdom Metazoa; phylum Chordata; class Amphibia; order Anura; family Ranidae; genus Aquarana; species Aquarana catesbeiana. The sequence goes on from NC_133330.1 coordinate 218,725,555, forward strand.
ATTGATAGCACAGTGGCTGCAATTGAGGGCACAAGTGGCTGCATTTGGTGGGCACGAGTGACTGCGTTTGATGGCACAGTGGCTACATTTGATGGGTGCAATAGCTGCAATTGATGGGCGCAATGGCTGCAATTGATGGCACAGTGGCTGCATTTGATGGGCACAGTGGCTGCATTTGATGGGCACAAGTGGCTTCATTTGATGGCACAGTGGCTGCAATTGATGGCACAAGTGGCTACATTTGATGGGCACAGTGGCTGCAATTGATGGGCACAGTGGCTGCATATGATGGGCACAAGTGACGGCATTTGATGGGCTCAAGTGGTTGCATATGTGCATATGATGGTGCCCAATTGGCTGCATTTGATGGGCGCAGGTGGCTGCATATGATGGGGTACAAGTGGCTGCATTTGATGGCACAGTGGCTGCAATTGATGGGCGCAATGGCTGAATTTGATGGCACAGTGGCTGCATTTGATGGGCAAAAGTGGCAGCATATGATGGGCATAAGTGGTTGCATTTGATGGGCACAAGTGGCAGCATATGATGGGCACAAGTGGCTGCATTTGATGGGTGCAATGGCTACAATTGATGGCACAGTGGCTGCATATGATGGGCACAAGTGGCTGCATTTGATGGCACAGTGGCTGCAATTGATGGGCGCAATGGCTGAATGTGATGGCACAGTGGCTGCATTTGATGGGCAAAAGTGGCAGCATATGATGGGCACAAGTGGTTGCATTTGATGGGCACAAGTGACTGCATTTGATGGGCACAATGGCTGCAATTGATGGCACAGTGGCTGCATATGATGGGCACAAGTGTCTGCATTTGATGGGCATAAGTGACTGCATTTGACGGCACAGTGGCTGCATTTGATGGGAGCAATGGCTGCAATTGATAGGCGCAATGGCTGCAATTGATGGCCCAGTGGCTGCATATGATGGGCACAATGGCTGCAATTGATGGCACAGTGGCAGCATGCGATGGGCACAAGTGGCTGTATTTGATGGCACAGTGGCTGCAATTGATGGCACAGTGGCTGAATTTGATCGGCACAAATGGCTGCATTTGATGGCACAGTGGCTGCAATTGATGACACAGTGGCTGCAATTGATGGGCACAAGTAACTGCATTTGATGGGCACAAGTGGCTGCAATTGTTTTTCACAAGTGGCTGCATTTAATGGCACAGTGGCTGCATTTGATGGGCACAATGGCTGCAATTGATGGCACACTGGCTGAATTTGATCGGCACAAATGGCTGCATTTGATGGCACAATGGCTGCAATTGATGGCACAGTGGCTGCAATTCATGTGCACAAGTAGCTGCATTTGATGGGCACAAGTGTCTGCATTTGATGGCACAGTGACTGCAATTGATTGGCACAAGTGGCTGCATTTAATGGCACAGTGGCTGCAATTTATGGCACAGTGGCTGTATTTGATTGGCACAGTGGCTGCAATTGATGGGCACAAGTGGCTGCATTTGATGGCACAGTGGTTGCAATTTATGGCACAATGGCTGCATTTGATGGGCACTGTGGCTGCAATTAATGGGCACAGTGGCTGCATTTGATGGCACAGTGGCTGCATTTGATGGGCACAATGGCTGCAATTGATAGGCGCAATGTCTGCAATTGATGGCACAGTGGCTGCATTTGATGGGCACTGTGGCTGCAATTAATGGGCACAGTGGCTGCATTTGATGGGCACAATGGCTGCAATTGATAGGCGCAATGGCTGCAATTGATGGCTCAGTGGCTGCATTTGATCGGCACAGTGGCTGCATATGATGGGCACAAGTGGCTGCATTTGATGGGCACAATGGCTGCAATTGATGGCACAGTGGCTGCATACGATGGGCACAAGTGGCTGCATTTGATGGCACAATGGCTGCAATTGATGGCACAGTGGCTGCAATTGATGTGCACAAGTAGCTGCATTTGATGGGCGCAAGTGTCTGCATTTTATGGCACAGTGACTGCAATTGATTGGCACAAGTGGCTGCATTTAATGGCACAGTAGCTGCATTTAATGGCACAGTGGCTGCAATTTATGGCACAGTAGCTGTATTTGATTGGCACAGTGGCTGCAATTGATGGGCACAAGTGGCCGCATTTGATGGGACAGTGGTTGCAATTTATGGCACAATGGCTGCATTTGATGGGAACAGTGGCTGCAATTAATGAGTATAAGTGGCTGCATATGATGGGCACAAGTGGCGGCATTTGATGGACACAAGTGGCTGCATATATGCATATGATGGTCACAAGTGACTGCATTTGATGGGCACAAGTGACTACATATGATGGGGCACAAGTGGCTGCATTTGATGGGCACAATAGCTGCAACTGATGGCACAGTGGCTGCATATGATGGGCGCAATGGCTGCAATTGATGGGCGCAATGGCTGCATTTGATGGCACAGTGGCTGCATTTGATTGGCCCAATGGCTGCAATTGATAGCACAGTGGCTGCAATTGAGGGCACAAGTGGCTGCATTTGATGGGCACAAGTGGCTTCATTTGATGGCACATTGGCTGCAATTGATGGCACAAGTGGCTACATTTGATGGGCACAGTGGCTGCAATTGATGGGCACAGTGGCTGCATATGATGGGCACAAGTGGCGGCATTTGATGGGCTCAAGTGGTTGCATATGTGCATATGATTGTGCCCAATTGGCTGCATTTGATGGGCACAGGTGGCTGCATATGATGGGGTACAAGTGGCTGCATTTGATGGGCGCAATGGCTACAATTGATGGCACAGTGACTGCATATGATGGGCACAAGTGGCTGCATTTGATGGCACAGTGGCTGCAATTGATGGGCGCAATGGCTGAATTTGATGGCACAGTGGCTGCATTTGATGGGCAAAAGTGGCAGCATATGATGGGCACAAGTGATTGCATTTGATGGGCACAAGTGGCTGCATTTGATGGGCACAATGGCTGCAATTGATGGCACAGTGGCTGCATATGATGGGCACAAGTGTCTGCATTTGATGGGCATAAGTGACTGCATTTGATGGCACAGTGGCTGCATTTGATGGGAGCAATGGCTGCAATTGATAGGCGCAATGGCTGCAATTGATGGCCCAGTGGCTGCATATGATGGGCACAATGGCTGCAATTGATGGCGCAGTGGCTGCATACGATGGGCACAAGTGGCTGTATTTGATGGCACAGTGGCTGCAATTGATAGCACAGTGGCTGAATTTGATCGGCACAAATGGCTGCATTTGATGGCACAGTGGCTGCAATTGATGACACAATGGCTGCAATTGATGACACAGAGGCTGCAATTGATGGGCACAAGTAACTGCATTTGATGGGCACAAGTGGCTGCAATTGTTTTTCACAAGTGGCTGCATTTAATGGCACAGTGGCTGCATTTGATGGGCGCAATGGCTGCAATTGATGGCACACTGACTGCATTTGATGGGCACAGTGGCTGCATATGATGGGCACAAGTGGCTGCATTTGATGGGCACAATGACTGCAATTGATGGCACAGTGGCTGCATACGATGGGCACAAGTGGCTGTATTTGATGGCACAGTGGCTGCAATTGAGGGTACAAGTGGCTGAATTTGATGGGCACAAGTGGCTGCATTTGATGGCACAATGGCTGCAATTGATGGGCAGAAGTAGCTGCATTTGATGGGCACAAGTGGCTGCAATTGATGGGCACAAGTGGCTGCAATTGATGGCACAGTGGCTGCAATTGATGGGCTCACGTGGCTGCATTTAATGGCACAGTGGCTGCATTTGATGGGCAAAATGGCTGCAATTGATGGCACAGTGGCTGAATTTGATGGGCACAGTGGCTGCCATTGATGGGGTTTTTTTCCGTATTTTTCAGTTTGTTTGCGCCCACCCAAAAAATTTTGAGCACCAGCCACCATTGATCAGGGGGATATTTTAAAGCAGCAGCTGGAGGTCTCTATTTACTGTATATTTGTCTATAAAAGTGCAGGTGTTTTACTATTAGAAGTTGTTTTTTCTGTTAGTGTCCTTTTTTGCAAGATTTCCCCCATCATTTCTTGTTGTGGTGACACCAGGACAAGGAATGAGTGGGTTCAACTGTTAATGAGACAGATACACCAACACCAATAAAAACCTGAAGGATATTCTAACCTCTACCTAATCTATAATATAAATGTGCATTTTTTTTGCTACCTCTGTCCCTGTCAGAAAGATCCATCGCTTGAGACACCATTTTACCAGAACAGAAAGTTAGGGTAAATCTCCCGAACATGACCCCACTCCCACAAAAAACTGAAATAAAAAAAAGTGTTGGTTGTAGCTGGGTTTTAAGGTAATCCACATGGACTTTCTAAATGTAGCATTGTTTTCTGGACATCATTAGCTGCATATGGATTAGTGATGCTTACTGCTAAAAGAGCTGTATTTTTAGCTTACGTAGAAACATTAAAAAGTGATGGCAGAAAAAAAAAACAAAATGGTCCATCAAGTATTTTTTTTTTTCCTTTTTTTGGTCTGAGTATTGATCTATGTTTGTCCCAAACATGTTTGAAGCCATTACTGTTGACTGACTCACTACCTCTGCTGGAAGTCTATGCCAAGCATCAACTACCCTAACAGTAAAATCATTTCTAAGATAAGTTTTAAACTTTACTCCTGTTAGTTTGAGGTCATGTCACTGTGTTCCCAATTTTGGCTTCATATTGAAAATTCTGTCCTCTTGAACCTTATTCACTGGCTTGATGTATTTAAAGGTTTAAATCGTGTCTCCACTTTACCTTCTTTCCTCTAGACCAGGAGTCTTCAAACTTTCTAAAGAAAGGGCCAGTTTACTGTCCTTCAGACTTTAGGGGAGCCAGACTGTGCGAAATGGGAGTAAACAATGCCTGATCTTTGGTATTAGGGGGAGAAATAATTGGTGTCAGTGGGAAGAATAATGCCCCATTTTGTTGTCAGTGAAAGGAATTATGCCACATTGTTGGTGTCAGTGGAAGGAATAGTGTAATGGATGTGATTAGGGTATCAGGTTAAAATGCCTATTTCAATATACACATATTTGTGATTGCCACTGTTTATGCTTACAGTATCAGCCTTGACTTTACTCAAAGATCTTCTTGCGAGCTCACCCCTCCCTTATTGTGAAACTGGACTGCAAAGAGTTAAGAAGATTGTGCCTCCTGTCCCAAGGAAGTTACCCTACATGTGATCAATTGTCAATTGTTACCCCTCCCCCCCCCCCCATTATGGACATAATCTAGTTTAAAGCTGCTTATACACTGTCACAATATTACATATTGTGTATGCCTTAGCTTGTGTGACACGAATGTCCGGCTGATATTATAAAAAGCCATGAAACAATAAAAAAGCAGAAGCAACTTTACACTGAGCTGTCTGTGTCTCAGCGTGGATTATTTTCAGAGTATGCACACTCCATATCGAAACCAATTTGGCCGAGTGGCAGATATAAATATCTCGGACAGTTTGGTGGTCCAATCCAAAACAATAGTGCCCCATTGCTGGTGTCACTGGAAGGAATATTGCCTCAAGGGCCAAAAAAAGGCAAGCAAAGGGCCCCATCTGGCCCCAGGGCTGCAGTTTGAAGACCACTGCTCTAGACTGTACATATAAAGTTCCTGAAGTCTCTCCTGATATGTTTTATCGCTCAGACCTTTCAGCATTTTTGTTACCCTTCTCTGGACTCATTCTATCTTATCAATATCTTTGTGTAAGTGAGGTCTCCAGAACTGGACACAGTATTCTAAATGAGGTCTCACTAAAGATCTATATAGAGGAATCGGGACCTCCTTCCTCCTGCTGGTGGCCCATCTAATGATGCTCTACTGTACAGAGCAGACTGTATCTTGAAGAACTCAGGGAAACATTGTGGTTGATTTACTAAAGGCAAAAAGACTGTGCACATTGCAAAGTAATAAATCAACAATATTTGTCTGGCGCCAGGGACTGGGACATCAATTGGACTGGGACACATGTAGGATATCCTGGGAACAACCAAAAAGCAGCTGTGTGGATAAGCATACCAGGAGTGGTGTGGAAAAAGCACAAACATTCAGACATGACCACAACTAAAAGTGCTGATCAACAGGACCGCGTCATATAAAAATGATCTTGGATGAATTGAGTGAATTAAAATCATAAGTCAATATATTGATTTATAACAGGTAATATCCAACAATAAAAAAACTCCTTACATGTAAGAATCGGCTGTGCAACATAAATACCGCTGTGTCAGTACCTTGTGGAGCGTTGAAGGGAGAATCAACTGTATGGAGCCTTGCTGCAGTGGTTAAGGATACCTTGTATGGCAAGCACGCTCCGCCGTGCAGGAGGAGCGGGTATATGCAGAGCCAATACGGTGATCAAATGGCATCAAACGGGGCTCCGGGAGTGAGCAGCAGACTGGCCGTGATGGAAAAGACCGTAGACAGCTGGAAACACCACTAGTCGGGTCCAGCAGACGAAAACACATCATACGCTGCACTCTGTAAATGCAGATGCTCCAGACCTTAGTAAATGAGGTAAGGCTTCACTTTGCAAGGAATACCGAATCATGTGCAAGGAAAATAAAAAAAAAAGTGCATTTTTGCTTGCACATGATTGGATAATGGAAGTCAGCATAGCTTCTGCTCATTTACTAAGCTCTGCAAAGCGCACAGTCTATTTTCCTTTAGTAAATCAAACCCATTGCATGCAGTGCGGGGAAGAGGAGCTCAGCGGTCCAGGCATAGCTTCCAAAGCAGCCTAGGGGGGTGCAATTGAAACTGGCGGCCCCCAGAGCCAGCTCTGGTCTGCACCTTGAAGAACGGATGCCAGGAGGAGAATTCAAAGCAATTATTGCTAAGCCAAATGGAGGGCCGGCAGCAAAGAAGAGGATAGCGCTGCATCTGAGGTCTGAATTTTTCATATACTGCAAAGGGGGGACACTATATGAATTTTCTTTGTACAAAGATACACCTGTTCTTAGCAAAGGAGAAAGTCAAGCACTGTATTACCTAGTTAGTGTATCTACAAAATTTACGTATATTAATGTCAACAGCAAAACGTTCAGCCAAAGAGATGCATATGTTATAATTTTTTTCTGATTAGAGGGTTAATTGCATAGCAAAAGGTTTAACTTAAGATGGTGTTTCATGATATCACGGACTTCATCATTGCAAAGAGAATATCCAAGGAAGAAAAGCTTGGAGTATCACAAAAGTAATACCAAAAACAAGTAACACTGTGACCCAATTGGATGTCTCTCCCAGAGACAATTTTATTGGAGATACATAGAGAAAGATGGCTACGGTCTCTTACTTAGATTTCCCACATGTGCAGCTGAGAAAAGACAATAAGATGCCCTGCTAACTGGAATTAAATGCAAGTGATGGAATACTGAATCTTTAAGTAGCGTATACAACTACTGACTACATGGCTGATGTGGGATTGAAGGGGTACTGAGGTACTAAGGTGTGCTTATCTGACAGTAGCATTGCAGTGATTGTACAAAATTATACTGTTCTCTTTCTCCTCTGGGGTGGGAGTACATCTCCACTCCTGGTACTTTTGCACCCACCAGTATATGTAGGGGAGCTCCAGGTCTCATATGTGGCGCATTTGGATAATACAAGCAATTTTCACAGTTTTCTGAAATACCTGACACTCTCACAATGAAGCAGGTTGTGTGCTACATGTGAGACACAGATATATCCTCGCCCTACCGATCTATTGGGACTAATTAGTAAAAAGCTATGTTGAAAATCATACGGTAACAAACATACTAAACAAGGGATAGCATTCAGTATTGTTATGTTCCTGTCAATAATCGTGCACTTATATACATCATAATTGTTTGAGAATTTTAAAATTATTTTAATTATTAACACTATACCATGAAGTCAATTCAATAATGTTTCTATATGACTTTGTATTGGTGCCTTAAAATCCGCCAGTAAAAGGTTTTACACACACACATGTGACAACACTGAAGAAATCACACTTTGCTACAAGGTAAAGTAGTGAGTGTACAGCTTGTATAACAGTGTAAAATTGCTGTCCCCTCAAAATAACTCAACACACAGCCATTAATGTCTAAACCGCAGGCAACAACAGTGAGTACACCCCCAAGTGAAAATGTCCAAATTGGGCCAATTAGCTATTTTCCCTCCCCGGTGTCATGTGACTCATTAGTGTTACAAGTTCTCAGGTGTGAATGGGGAGCAGGTGTGTTAAATTTGGTGTTATCGCTCTCAATCTCTCATACTGGTCACTGGAAGTTCAACATGACACCTCATGACAAAGAACTCTTTGAGGATCTGAAAAAAAGAATTGTTGCTCTACATAAAGATGGCCTAGTCTATAAGAAGATTGCCAAGACCCTGAAACTGAGCAGCAGCATGGTGGCCAAGACCATACAGCGGTTTAACAGGACAGGTTCCGCTCAAAACGGGCTTCGCCATGGTCGACCAAAGAAGTCATATCCAGAGGTTGTCTTTGGGAAATAGATGTATGAGTGCTGCCAGCATTTCTGCATAGGTTGAAGGGGTGGGGGGTCAGCCTGTCAGTGCTCAGACCATACGCCACACGCTGCATCAAATTGGTCTGCATGGCTGTCGTCCCAAAAGGATGCCTCTTCTAAAGATGATGCACAAGAAAGCACGCAAACAGTTTGCTGAAGACAAGCAGACTAAGGACATGGATTACTGAAACCATGTCCTGTGGTCTGATGAGACCAAGATAAACGTATTTGGTTCAGATGGTGTCAAGCGTGTATGGCGGCAACCAGGTGGGGAGTACAAAGACAAGTGTGTCTTGCCTACAGTCAAGCATGGTGGTGGGAGTGTCATGGTCTGGGGCTGCTTGAGTGCTGCCGGCACTGGGGAGCTACAGTTCATTGAGGGAACCATGAATGCCAACATGTACTGTGACATACTGAAGCAGAGCATGATCCCTTCCCTTCGGAGACTGGGCCGCAGGGCAGTATTCCAACATAACGACCCCAAACACACTTCCAAGATGACCACTGGCTTGCGAAAGAAGCTGAGGGTAAAGGTGATGGACTGGCCAAGCATGTCTCCAGACCTAAACCCTATTGAGCATCTGTAGGGCATCCTCAAATGAAAGGTGGAGGAGCGCAAGGTCTCTAACATCCACCAGCTCTGTGATGTCGCCATAGAGGAGTGGAAGAGGACACCAGTGGCAACCTGTGAAGCTCTGATGAACTCCATGCCCAAGAGGGTTAAGCCAATGCTGGAAAAACTGGAAAATAATGGTGGCTACACAAGATATTGACACTTTGGGCCCAATTTGGACATTTTTACTTAGGAGTGTACTCACTTTTGTTGCCAGCAGTTTAGACATTAATGGCTGTGTGTTGAGTTATTTTGAGGGGACAGCAAATTTACACTGTCATACAAGCTGTACACTCAATACTTTACATTGTAGCAAAGTGTAATTTCTTCAGTGTTGTCACATGAAAAGATATAATAAAATATTTACAAAAATGTGAGGGGTGTACTCACTTTTGTGAGATACTGTGTATATATATATATATATATATATATATATATATATATATATATATAAATTCAGCTGCAAAAAATATTTTCTAAATGGCTACATTACATTTCAGCTTTATTAGCAAGTTAAATAGACTGGGTTCCAGTCATTTTAATGCAGTCATTTTTTTTCTAAAAAAAAAAAGAAAATTAAATTCAGATATTACAAGACTAAGCATCTAAAAATGGGGCAATATGTATTACAATTGTATCAGATAAACATAATCAAAGTGTTTGTTAAATTACAGCATTGGTGAGTCCTTCTTGGTATCCTGATCTGCTTCTGTATCTAATTTGGGTGAGTCCGTGTTATTTTGCTGCACTTTGGGCAAAACATTGAGATTCATAAGATCAAAGGGAAAAGGTACTAGGAAGGTGGCGGGTTTTTCAGAAGTCATACACTGCAATGTGTGCAGGTAACGGAGTTGAACTGCAGTGGGGGATCCAGATAAAGTTTCTGCTGCTATTTTCAGTGACTCAGACACAGTCTTCTCACATTCTGCTGCAAGAATCTGCCATAAAGCACAAGATAATGATTACACGAGTCAAAGAATAATTAGAAATGGTTACCGCTATCTACCAAGCCTTTAAAAATGTACCTTTACTTTAGCATGTCTTTGTGCTTCCGACTCAATGGCCATTGTCTGCTTGACCTCTTCTGGCAGTTTTACGTCTTTACTGCAAAGAATAACAGAATATTTCTCCATTACTCAGGAACAGTTATTTAATATGATTAGTGGGTCAAAATAGACATGCTTAGGTCTGCTACAGTGACAGTAAAAAAAACATAAGAACTTGGAGTGTTGCAATGCTTATCCTCATGACATGTCACAGGAAACACCCTCATAGCTAACAGAGGACAGAATTAGAATTATGCCCTGTACACACGAGCGGAATCTCTGTCGGAAAAATCTTGGATGGTTTTTTCCGACGGAATTCAGCTCAAGCTTGGCTTGCATACACACGGTCACACAAAAGTTCTCTGAACTTTTGACTGTCAAGAACGAGGTGACGTAAAACACTACGACGAGCCGAGAAAATGAAGTTCAATGCTTCTGAGCATGCATCAAATTGTTTCCGAGCATGCGTTGTTTTTTGCGCGTTGAAATTGCATACAGACGAACGGAATTCCCGTCCCAAACTTTTTCTGACAGGAAAATAGAGAAGCTTCACTCAATCTTTTGCTGGCGGGAATTCCGCCAGCAAAAGTCCGATGAAGCATACACACGGTCGGAATTTCTGACCAAAGGCTCACATTTTGCTGGTGGAATTTCCGATCGTGTCTACGGGGCATTAGATTTGAAAAATTGAACATCAATAAGTCACCGGGATCAGATGGCTTGCACTGAGGGTACTTAGGGAACTCAGTCAAGTAATTGTCAGACCACTGTTCCTAATTTTTACAAACAGTCTACTGATTGGAATGGTACCAGCTGATTGGCTTTTCTCCAATGTAGCACCAATATTTAAAAAAGGGCCAAGACACATCCCTGGGAATGACAGACCAGTTAGCCCAACATCAATTATATGCAAGCTCTTGGAGGGGATGATAAGGAACTATATACATGATTTTTGTAATGACAATGGTATCATTAGCAGTAATCAGCATGGATTCATGAAGAATCTTGCCAAACCAATCTATTAACCTTCTATGAGGAGGTGAGCTGCCATCTAGATAAAGGACGGCCCGTAGACGTGGTGTATCTGGATTTTGCAAAAGCATTTGATACAGTTCCCCAGGTTACTGTACAAATTAAGGTCCGTTGGCATGGACCATAGGCTGAGTACATGGATTTAAAACTGGCTACAGGGGTGAGTTTAGAGGGTAGTGATAAACGGGGAGTACCCGGAATGGTCCGGGGTGGAAAGTGGGGTCCCCCAGGGTTCTGTCCTGGGACCAATCCTATTTAATTCTTTCATAAACGACCTGGAGGATGGGATAAACAGCTCAATCTCTGTATTTGTGGACAATACTAAGCTAAGCAGGGCAAAAGCTTCTCCACAGGATGTGGAAACCTTGCAAGAAGATCTGCACAAATTAATGGGGTGTAAAGTAATGCATTTGGGTGGCAAAATATGAATGCAATCTACTCACTAGGGGGAGAACCTCTGGGGGAATATAGGATGGAAAAGGACGTGGAGGTCCTAGTAGATGACAGGCTCAGTAATGGCATGCAATGCCAAGCTGCTGCAAGCAAAGCAAACAGAATAGTAGCATGCATTAAAAAGGGGATTAACTACTGAGATAAAACAATAATTCAAATGCCGTGTACACACGGGCGGACTTTTTGGCATCAAAGGTCCGCCGGTCTTTCCGACGGACTTTTGACAGACTTTCAAACGAACGGACTTGCCTACACACGATCACACCAAAGTCCGACGGATTCGTACGTGATGACGTACGACCAGACTAAAATAAGGAAGTTCATAGCCAGTAGCCAATAGCTGCCCTAGCGTCGGTTTTCGTCCGTCGGACTAGCATACAGACGAACAGATTTTTTCGACCGGACTCGAATCCGTCGGAAAGATTTGAAACATGTTTTAAATCTAAAGTCCGTCTGACTTTCAACCCAAAAAGTCCGCTGCAGGTCTGATGGCCAGATTGTCCAACAGATTTGTTCTGTCGGACCAGTCTGGTCGAAAAGTCCGCCCGTGTGTACACGGCATAACACTCTACAAGACTCTGGTCCAGCTGCACCTGGAGTATGCTGTCCAGTTCTGGGCACCAGTCCTCAGGAAAGATGTACTGGAACTGGAGAGAGTCCAGAGAAGGGCAATAAAACTAATAAAAAGGACTAGAGGACCTTAGTTATGAGGAAAGGTTACGAGCACTGAACTTGTTCTCTCTGGAGAGGAGACGCTTGAGAGGGGATATGATTTCAATGTACAAATACCGTAATGGTGACCCCACAATAGGGATAAAACTTTTCTGCGAAAGGGAATTTAATAAGACACGCGGCCAGTCACTAAGATTAGAAGAAAGGAGGTTTAACCTTAAACTGCGTAGAGGGTTATTTACTGTAAGAGCGGTTAGGATGTGGAATTCTCTTCCACAGGCAGTGGTTTCAGCGGGGAGCATCGATAATTTCAAAAAACTATTAGATAAGCACCTGAACGACCACAACATACAGGCATATACAATGTAATACTGACATTAAATCACACACACACAGGTTGGACTTGATGAACTTGTGTCTTTTTTCAACCTCGCCTACTATGTAACTATGGAGTACAAATAGGGAACACTGTTTGCTGTAGTTGGCACCGCATCCTAAATTAAAACTTGGGCTCAAAAAGGGGAAAGATAAAAGGACTTTAAATTGCCAAACATAACCCCACCCCCCTCAAAAAAAGCTAGACATACAGCCAATAAGAAATACAAAAGTTTTTTTATTCACATCATTATTAGTTAAATAATATCTTCATACAATCAAATATATGAACATGAAATTAGCATGTAATTATTCCTGAGAGAGTGCTAATCCTGCCAAGTCCTATCACATACTGTATATATTTTGTCTACATAGCTATGTATATCATTGCAACAGTACAAAATAGTGAAATAATGCAGGAAAGTGTTTAAAGGTCCTGTCATGTTTCATAGTTGGATTGCTTCATGAGGAGATCGATTTATATAAATTAAACACTGTTTGTATAATGCTACATCCAAACAGGGAACACCCAAAAGTGCCCTGGAGAGGAGAGAACACACACATATTGTGGGTGGCAAAATGAAGCTCCTTTGTGAGTGGCTTAAAGCATTAACTTAGTGAGCGGAATATAACCTTATTCCACAGAAAATGCTTATGCATTGACCAATGTCACAGCTGTTTTGAGTCCACTGAAAGCACATCTAAAAAGGTGACAGCAACAACAGTGGAACATGTAAAGTGTGTTGAAACAGCCATTTGTATTCACTGGAAGCCTTTGTGACAGGACATGTCTAAACAAACACTTTAATGACATGATCACCAGGTATAATCTTAATTAAAGCTGATTTAAAAAGCCTGAAAATTAATTTTGAAAATGTACAGTCAGCTCCATAAATATTGGGACATCAACACAATTCTAATCTTTTTGGCTCTATACACCACCATAATGGGTTTGAAATGAAACAAACAAGATGTACTTTAACTGAAGACTTTTAGCTTTAATTTGAGGGTATTTACATCCAAATCAGGTGAACGGTGTAGAAACTACTACAGTTTGTTTATGTGCCTCCCACTTTTCAAGGGACCAAAAGTAATTAACAAGCATCCATCAAACTTTCACTTTTTAATACTTGGTTGCAAATGCTGTGCAGTCAATTACAGCCAGAAGTCTGGAACCCATAGACATCACCAGACGCTGGGTTTCATCCCTGGTGATGCTCTGCCAGGCCTCTACTGCAACTGTCTTCAGTTCCTGCTTGTTCTTGGGGCATTTTCCCTTCAGTTTTATCTTCAGCAATTGAAATGCATGCTCAATCGGATTCAGGTCAGGTGATTGACTTGGCCATTGCATAACATTCCAATTCTTTCCCTTAAAAAACTCTTTGGTTGCTTTCGCAGTATGCTTCGGGTCATTGTCCATCTGCACTGTGAAGCGCCGTCCAATGAGTTCTGAAGCATTTTGCTGAATATGAGCAGATAATATTGCCCGAAACACTTCAGAATTCATCCTGCTGCTTTTGTCAGCAGTCACATCATCAATAAATACAAGAGAACCAGTTCCATTGACAGCCATACATGCCCATGCCATGACACTACCACCACCATGCTTCACTGATGAGGTGGTGGTATGCTTTGGATCATGAGCAGTTCCTTTCCTTCTCCATACTCTTCTCTTCCCATCACTCTGGTATAAGTTGATCTTGGTCTCATCTGTCCACAGGATGTTGTTCCAGAACTGTGAAGGCTTTTTTAGATGTTGTTTGGCAAACTCTAATTTGGCCTTCCTATTTTTGAGGCTCACCAATGGTTTACATCTTGTGGTGAACCCTCTGTATTCACTCTGGTGAAGTCTTCTCTTGATTGTTGACTTTGACACACATACGCCTACCTCCTGGAGAGTGTTCTTGATCTGGCCAACTGTTGTGAAGGGTGTTTTCTTCACCAGGGGAAGAATTTTTTGGTCACCCACCACAGTTGTTTTTTGTGGTCTCCCGGGTCTTTTGGTGTTGCTGAGCTCACCGGTGCTTTCTTTCTTTTTAAGGATGTTCCAAACAATTGATTTGGCCACACCTAATGTTTTTGCTATCTCTCTGATGGGTTTGTTTTGTTTTTTTAGACTAATGATGGCTTACTTCACTGATAGTGACAGCTCTTTGAATCTCATATTGAGAGTTGACAGCAACAGGAAAGGGCACATGAGCACATCGTAGGAGGTATCTCTCGATGGGAGATACCATTTTACAGGCACAATTTAAACCTATACAAACAGCAGGGGGCGACCGTAGTTCTCAGATTGTGCATCGCTGCTGCTGGAGGGTGGCTAGTGGCTGGGTTGAAGAGCTGGTTTTCTCTGTGTTGCAACCCGCCCTTTTACAGAGGCAAAACCAGCCATTCAACACAGCAAACCCGCCCTGCAACACAGACAAAACCGGAGCATCAGCACACTGTAAAGTCGCCCCGCAACAGCGAGGCACAATGTGAGAATATAGGTTTTAATTGTAGCCGTGAAATGGTATCTCCCATCGAGAGATGCCTCCTACGATGTGCGCTTGCGCCCTGGTCACGTCACTCCAGCTGATTGGCAAATCAGCTGAAATGCGGATCCGTCCTGCGCATGCGCGGGCACTATTCAATGGGGGGCACTTCTCAACAGAACACATGTGAAATGGTATCTCCCATTGAGAGATACCTCCTACGATGTGCGCATGCGCCCTGGTTACGTCAGCTCAGCTGATCAGGAAATCAGTTGTTGTGCTGTTCCGTACGGCACATGCGCAGTACATACCGGGCACTTCTCGACAGAACACCGGACAGCACACCTAAGCTCCTCGATGTTAGTGACACATACTGCGCTGGGCACCCGTGGCACAGCTGACTGCTGTGATCTGCCTTGATTTACCTTTTTAAAATCTGTGACTGTCCCGGCCAAATCAGGACAGTTGGCAACTATGCACTATACACACAGGACAAGACTTTTCAGGATCTTTGTCAAGGGGAGCATGTTTGAGCCTGCTCATCCTTGAGCTTGCCATCTTTTTGCTTGCTGGAACTCTGACCAAGTGGAACTGGACTAAGTGGTGAGTTAAAACCCAGAGTTGAAAACAGGAGGTTATAACAGGAGTCATCAAACCTGTAAGTAACATCTGAAATTCCCTGTTAGTAATTTTATAATTGTAACTGGGAAAATGGGGGTTAGCAAGATTGAAGGTTGTGTACAGTGTGCCACATGTATACAACAATGGAGCAACAGCTCCAGGATGGATACAGCTGCGACAGATGTGAGCAGGTTGCCCTTCTGGAAGCTCACATTAGAGATCTGGAGGAGCAAATTGCAATACTGGGCTTTAATTTAATGATTATCAGGTAGGAAGATGGGTTAATACAGTTAGAGGGGGTGGTAGGGGCTCACAGAAAAGGAAGGCCAGGCCTGGCTTTGAGTACCCTAACAAATTTGCCAAGTTGGGTGAAGATGTGGGAGTATCAAGCTCAGAGGTGGCAGCCCTAGATGTCTCTGCTCCCCCTAACAGCCGGGAGAGCAGCTCATCTAGTAGGGGTGGTGGATGAGTGCAGGTAGGCCTAGGCAGTTGGTGGTAATAGGGGATTCTATAATCAGAAGGACTGATAGAATAATTTGTTGCCAAGATAGCCTCAGCCGAATGCTTTGCTGTCTCCCTGGTGCCAGGGTTTGGCATGTGGTGGACCTGGTTGATAAATTACCGGGAGGGGCTGGGCATGACCCAGCTGTTTTGGTCCATGTTGGAACCAATTACAGAATATATGGAAGGTGGAGGCTTCCTAAAAACCAATTTAACCACTTCAGCCCCGGAAGATTTGGCTGCTGAATGACCAGGCCATTTTTTGCGATTCTGCACTGCGTCGCTTTAACTGACAAGTGCGCGGTCGTGTGGCGCTGCACCCAAACAAAATTGACGTCCTTTTTTCCCCCACAAATAGAGCTTTGTTTTGGTGGTATTTGATCATGTCTGCGGTTTTAATTTTTTGTGCTATAAACACAAAAAAGCGACAATTTTGAAAAAAAAAAAAACACAATATTTTCTACTTTTTGCTATAATAAATATCCCTATTTTTTTTTTAAAAAAAAGCTATTTTTTTCTCAGTTTAGGCCAATATGTATTCTTCTACATATTTTTGGTAATAAAAATTGCAATAAGCGTATACTGATTGGTTTGCGCAAAAGTTATAGCGTCTACAGAATAGGGGATAGATTTATAGCATTTTTATTATTATTTATTTTACTAGTAATGGCGGCGATCTGCGATTTTTATTGGGGCTGCGACATTATGGTGGACACATCGGACACTTTTGACACATTTTTGGGACCATTGGCATTTATACGGCGATCAGTGCTATAAAAATGCACTGATTACTGTAAAAATGTCACTGGCAAGGAGGGGGTTAACACTAGGGGGCGATCAAGGGGTTAACTGTGTTCCCTCTCTGTGTTCTAACTGAAGGGGGAATGGAACTGTCTAAGGGGGATGACAGATCGCTGTACATACTTTGTATGAACACACGATCAGTCTCTTCTTCCCTCAGAAAACCGGGATCTGTGTGTTTACACACAGATCCCGGTTCTCGGTGTGTCGAGTGATCGAAGGAGCCCGGCAGTCATCGTGCCCACCCTGGGCACTCGCATTGGCTCTGGAGGCAAGCAGCGGGTGCGTGTGCGCCCCCTAGTGGCCACAGGGAAAAGCGACGTAACAAAGTCGTTTCGCCCAGCCGTGTCATTCTGGCGCAGTAAAACTGCGGCAGCTGGTGGGCAATTGGTTAAAGAATTAGGCTGCAAGTTGAAGGGAAGGCCCTCCAAGGTGATATTCTCTGAAATATTGCCTGTGCCACACGCAACACAAGAAAGGCAGGGGGAGATTAGAGAGCTGAATGCATGGCTAAAGACCTGCTGTAAGGAGGAGGGATTTGGGTTTTTAGAGCCAGGGCTGACTTTTCATTGTGTTGCAACCTATATGCTAAATATGGTTTGCACCTAAATGGAAGGGGGTCTGTGCTGTGCTGGGGGAGAGGTTTATGGGAAGGCTGGAGAAGTATTTAAACTAGGATTGTGGGGGGAGGGTGAATTAGGTTTTAATGGGGCAGACAGGTCAGACAGGGGCCAGCCCTTATTGGTGGGTGGAATGGGGAAAGATGTGGGGAGGGCTATTGCAAATTATATGAGGGTTCCTATGTTACAATCAACCATTGGAAATGGTACTATTTGTACTAAAATAAAAAATATGCAAGGTACATTTGCAAAATGTAACAATGAATTAAAGTGTTGGTTCACCAATGCTAAAAGTCTGCCAAGCAAAATAGGTGAGTTGGAAGCTCTGGTGTGCAAGGAGAACTATGATCTAATTGGTATTGCTGAATCTTGGCTTCATTCTTCTCATGACTGGGCAATTAATATTCCTGGCTATGCTCTCTTTCGGAAAGACAGGGTAAAACAGAGAGGTGGTAGTGTCTGTCTCTCTGTGAGAAGTGATCTCAAAGCGAGTGTGAAAGAGGACCTAGTTGATGGAGAGTGTGATGAGTCTGAAGCATTATAGGTGGAACTCTACATGGGTGTACATATAACAAAGGTCACCATTGGAGTTTGTTATAGACCTCCCAGTGTTAGTGAGGAGGTGGAGACTCAGCTCCTTGGACAGATGGAACGGGCTGCAAGGGCTGGGACAGTGATAATATGGGGGGATTTTAACTACCTGGAAATTGACTGGAGTAATGGCACTGCTGGGACAGTTAAAGGGCAAAAATGTATAAACCTATTACAAAATAATTTTATGATCCAGTTTATTGAGGCCCCCGACTAGTTTTTTTTTTACTTACATTTTTTATTAGAAAATGTTTTCATACAAAATACACAACTTTCAATTACATCTTAAAACCTTACATCTACTCTCTCGTTTCTGATCCCCTACCACCCCCCCCTTCTCCCCTTCCCGATCTGTTATCCTCATTCTAGTTCAATCCAATTCAATCATACCCTGTGCATATTACTCTGACGTTTTGAAAACATTCCAGTTCTCCCAGATTGCTCTGTAACTTTCGGCACGACCCTGCTCTCTGCTGAAAAGGTACTCCATATTACAAATGTGGTCTACCCTTTGTAGCCACTCTTTTACACTTGGTTTTCTTATGTCCAACCATTTTTTTGGGATGAGTCCTTTCGCTGCATTGAGCAGGAACAGGACCAAAGTTTTCTTATATTGTTTTCTTGCTTTATTTGTCCCATGAAACAGACAATTCCAGGGGTTTTGTGGAATCTTCTCTCCAGTTATCACCTTAATATATTCTAATGTTTCTTGCCAATAATCTTTTATCTTTGGACACTCCCACCATATGTGAATTGCTGTTCCTGTTTGTTTTGTTTTCAATCTTAGTTTATTTTCAAAAGTAAGAACACAAAGAATATAACAGAAAAATACCATTCTTTACAGTTTGGCAACACATATAGTATACATAGAATAGTGAGGTGTACTTTACCCATGTATAAACAGGAGTGATCATTTTAACATACAGCTTTCGGTGAACTACTGGTATATCATATTGTATATTGAAATCTTTATTCTAAGAGAGGAATAATATACGGGTGGGGGCCAACATATAATGAACCTTGTAGTTTCGCGGGTTGGTGTTATCTGAGGGTTCCCTCTCAACGAATTAGACTGCTGTAGAAGTCTTTTATTCACCTATTATAGATAATCAAGTCATTTAGCTAGTCCAAAGATATGATCTTTAACTATATATGTGAGTGGTCGGTTCAGTACTTAACAAAGAGGAGACAGAAAAAGTCAGAAATAAGAACGTGAGTAGAAGTGTGGGATGGTACCTGAGGCACCAGGCACTCCAGCATGGCTAATCGGCGGGTAAGGGTGGGGTATCTCTGACCCAAAGGGAAAACTCATCAGAATAGCGAAACATGGACCATGAGGTCCAGGTGGCGGTAAACTGCTCCTCCTTTCCCACTTCCTCCGCCAACAGGCGCTCCAGATCTCTTATCTGGTCCACTTCAACCACCCATTCTCCCAAGGAAGGCACATCTGTCGTTTTCCAATGTCGGGGGATCACTGTCCTAACTGCTGCCAGAAAGTGGCGCAGTACATCTTTTTTAATCGACTTGAGGGGGCCTGGGAGTATAGATAATAGGGCTATCTCTGGTGTGGGTTTGATTGATGTCGCCATCAGCCTGCTGTAAAGATCAAAGACCTTTTGCCATAGTTTCCAGATTGGAGGGCAAGCCCACCAGATGTGAAGCATTGTCCCGCTAGAGGACAGGCATCTCCAACACACGTCTGTCAAAGAGGGGTTAAACTTTTTAATATCTACTGGGCATCTGTACCACCTCGTTAATAATTTAAACCCTTTTTCTTGGTTCTTGGTTGCCAGGGAAATCCTATGCGTTAGGATAAAGCTTTTTTGCCAATCAGTGGGGGAGATGGAGTGTTGCAGCTCCGCTTCCCATTTCTGTGTATATGTTGGAAGGTCAGGGGCATATTCGTTCAGTAGTAGGGAATACAACAGTGATACTACATGTATTGGTGGGTCTGGTTGTAAAAGCAGTTCGTCAAAGTCTGATGGGTCGGCCAGTATCTCTGAGATGGATGAGAAAGTGCGTATATATGACGTTATTTGACCCCTTTGTAACCACATTGTTGAGGTCCCTAATTCCGTCCGAGAGGGTATGTCCGTTCTCAAGGATGGGTCAGCGCGTAAGACCTGTGCTAAACGTCTATGGCTATCCCTACTCCAGGGTCCAAATCTTAACTTGTTCGCTGCTGGGGGGAAAGCCGGAGTCCCGAAGAGAGGGGTCATTGGGCCCTGGATTTTAGACAATTTACTCGCTGAGATCATGCGGTCCCAAATCTGGAGAGTTTGGCGAGTAAGAGCAGTGGAGAATAAGCCGTCCCCACGCCCAGCCATAGGGGTCCATGGCAGGGCGCAAAGATCAGCCTCATTAAGATATTTCTCTAGTTGAACCCAAAGTTTGGAGGAAGAGTGGTGGAACCAATCCACTATACGCACGAGTACCGCTGCCTTATGGTATATAGAGGCATCTGGGACCCCCGCACCCCCCCTGACTTTCGGGAGAATCATTGTGTCATGTTTTATCCTGGGGCGACGTCCCTGCCATATAAATTTAGAGAAGATCTGACGGAGCCTTTTGAAGAACGAGGTGGGGATATAGATAGGAATGGTCTGGAAAAGGTATAAGAATCGAGGGAGAACATCCATCTTCAAGACATTCACCCTACCCAGCCAGGAGAGCTGTTTAGAGGCATATGTGGTCAGATCCGCTTGAGTTCTGGTAAGTAAAGGGGTGAAGTTGCTGGAGAATAGTTGGGATGAGACTGTTGGAATATGGATTCCTAGATAGCGGATAGATGTGGAGCTTGTCTTAAAAGGGAAGGAAGTCGTAAGCTGTTGTAGAACCGCTGTTGGGAGTGAAATGTTGAGGATTTCTGACTTATTTAGATTAACTTTAAAATTACTAACCTCTCCATACCTCTGAAACTCCTGCATAATGGAGGGTAGAGAAATTTGTGGTTGGGTTACAAATATGAGTAGATCATCAGCAAATAGGGCAATTTTAGTGTGTAGTGGGCCTACTCTAACGCCATGTATGGCCGGATTGTTTCTAAGGGCAATGGCTAGGTGTTCCATGACAATTACATAAAGAATGGGGGACAAGGGGCACCCCTGCCGCGTTCCGTTGTGTATAGTAAACTTAGGGGATAGGGAGCCGTTTAGTCTAATCCTAGCGGAAGGAGATGTGTAGAGGGACATTATTCTGGAGATCATGTTTTGGCCTAGACCTAGTTGTTGTAATGATAAGCGGAGAAATTGCCAGTCGACACGGTCGAAGGCTTTTTCCGCATCGACTGTGAGAAGGCACAATGGGATATTGTGGGCCCGAGCATAATCAGCAATGAGGAGTGTTTTTAGGGTGTTGTCACGCGCCTCCCTTCCACTCACAAAGCCAACCTGATCTAGGTGTATTAAACGGGGTAACAATGGTTGCGACCTATTAGCTAAAATTTTTGCGTACACCTTTAGATCTACTCCTATTAGCGAAATAGGTCGGTAATTAGCGCAAACATTCAGGTCTTTGTCTGGTTTGGGGATGAGGGTAATATGTGCCTCTAAGGTTTGTGGTGGGAACACTGATCGTTCAGAGATGGAGTTAAATACTTTTGTCAAGAAGGGAGTAAGAAGGGTAGCAAATTGTTTATAGAATTTCGGAGTAAAGCCATCAGGACCCGGGCTTTTACCAGATGGGGTAGAAGTAATGGCGCGGGCAACCTCGTCTTCCGAAATCGGGGCCTCAAGGTCCTCTATCGTCTCGCCATCTAGAGTGGGTAATGCAGTTTGCTCGATGTATAAGGCTTGTGTTTCCGCTGTAGTGAGGGGAGGATCAGTGGAGCTCGCTGCAGGTATATTATATAGGGATTGATAAAAGTCCCGGAACACCTGTCCCATCTCGGAAGGTGATGAGACAGTTTTCCCAGAGCTGTCCCGTATATGAGGTATAAAGGAGTTAGGTTGTTTGGTGTGGAGGGTGCGAGCCAGGGATCTACCACATTTATCTCTAAATTTATATTGATGAAAAGCTAGTTTGTTCGCAAACGTGCGGGCTGATGCCTCATATAACTCTCTAAGCTGGGTGCGAGCAGAAGAAACCTCCGTAAGCAGTTCAACCGTCGGGGAGCGTTTATGAGTAGTTTCTAGTGTCCTTAGCTTATGTACTGCCGTAACTATCGCAGTTGAACGTTCTTTTTTCATGCGAGCACCCATCTGAATAAACCTACCCCGTAATACCGCCTTCAATGCTTCCCATTTCATGGGTGGTGAGGTGTCATCAGATGTGTGATCTGTGAAAAAGTTTGATATCGTCTCTGCTATCTGTGTTTCAAACCCTGGTTCAGTCAAGAGAGAGTCATTTAACCTCCATGTCCATTCTTTTATTGGTGTAGAGGGGATTGTAAGCGTCAGGAATATGGGTGAGTGGTCGGACCAAACCATAGGGTCTATTTCACAATTGGGGGACCAATCTAAGCAGCCGTGCTCGACTAAAAAATAATCTATACGACTGTATGATTGGTGGATGTTGGAGAAGTGTGTGTAGTTTCGTGAGTCCGGGTACAGTATTCGCCATACGTCTATGAGATGCATATTGTAGATGGTACGTTTTAGGGCCCGTATTTTTGGAAAGGATATAGACGAACGGGATGTCGATGAATCCAAAAGTGGATCCAGGGGAGTATTGAAGTCCCCTCCGAGTATGAGCTTGCCCTCCGTGAAACCCGCCAAAATCTTTAGGTATTGCAAGGCTGATGGGACTTGGTGTGTGTTAGGCAAGTATACGTTGGCAATTGTAAATTTAGTCCCCCATAATAAAATTTTTACAAAGACATACCTGCCTTGGGGGTCCGTCACCTGATCAAGCAGCTCAATAGGGAGTGTTTTATGAAACGCAATAGATACTCCTTTAGATTTTTGTGTCGGGTTGGTACTGTGTATCCATCTATTGAAATATCTATTGGAGCAGGAAGGAGTGGAGTCAGAATGGAAGTGGGTCTCCTGCAGCAAGAGTATGCTGACCTGTCTTTTGTGCATCTGATATAGAATTTGCCCACGTTTCGACGCTATGTTAAGTCCGTTTACATTATACGAACAAAGTTTCAGGTGTGGGCGCAAAGTCACCGTGTGAGCCATGCTGGAGTGCCAAAAGCTGTAAAAGGGAGAAAGTATTAAGATATGGAGGAAAGGTATAGGGAGCAGGAAAGAAAAAGAAAGAAGAGATGAAGAAAAAGATAAACAGACAAAGGAGGGGAAGAGAGGGAGGGGAGGAAGAAAAATGAAAGGAGCGTGAGGATAATGGAAGAAATACGATATAAATGAAAAGACACCTAAAAAGATGTGTCTGGAAAACTAATGTGTCCGCGAACGCAGAACACTGCGTGAAAATTCACGTTTTAGGCACAAACCGTGCCTGTCCTATTGTGGGGGAAAAGTCGAGATGAATGGGTCTGAGCCGTGTTCCCGACAGCATATCAGGCATGCAAGTAGTATGTGTGGCACACTTGATATTTAAAACGAGTGTGGGGCATAAGGCAGCTTAACCACAACAAATGATAACAATCAACCAAGTGTGTGCATTGGATTTAAATAAGTAACCCTGAGGTATATATAAAACTATTGCATTGTCTCATGTATATAAAGAAAGTTATTGCGCCAAGACAATTGGGTGGGTATATGGAGGGCAGGGAGAGTGGGGGATCCCTCCATGGGGGCAATCCTCTGCTCCATGTGTAACGTCCTTTAAACCCTATATTCTCTGTAGCAGAGACCGAGTAAAACCGGGTACCAAACCCCCCTCCGAGGAAGGTATCCCCCCACTCCCGCTACACCTCCCCCACTGCATATATCATCATGGGAAGGTGAGAGGAATCAATCTGAGACAATGCAAAACATCTTTAGAAAAACGTCAGATAAAAAGGAAAAAAGAAAAACACAAAAACATAGCATTGGTAGACATTCGCATTACCTGACGCTCTTCATAATGAGAGGCATAAGATTGACTCCAATCTATGTTCTCACCCGAACCCCAGCCAAATTGTAAATTGGCAAAGAGCAGGGAAAGAACCAGTGGAGACAAAACAAGCCATCAGTCTCTAATTAACTGTTGAGTTAATCTTCTGGGGAAGTAGGTCTTCTTATCCCTGGGCCAGAGGAAACTGATCTGGACCTAGGACGTCTGCGGCGCTGTGGAAGTGGACCAAGTCCCACCTGGCCTGATCTATCCTCTGGAGGGTCTAACCAGTTCAAAACTTCCACTGGATCTTGTTCGATAAAGAGGAAAAAGTCGGGCAGTTGGTCTGGATCAGAGAGCGTAAACCTGTTGCCGCCCCGTGTCACCTTGATGCTGAAGGGGTGACCCCATGTATAGGTAGCTCCAGCTTGCCGTATAAGGTCAAGTAGAGGGCGCACCACTCTACGCATATACAGCGTATTGCGAGATAAGTCAGGGTATAGGTGAATAGGGGCACCAAAGAAGTCAACAGGACCCAAGTTCCATGCCTTTCGCATGATCTCTTCTTTTAAAGTGTAATAGTGGACCCGACATAGAACATCGCGGGGGCGACCATCTCGGGCCCCCCCTGGTCCTCCTACTCTGTGAACACGATCCAGTTCAATTGGTGATGTTGCCTCTCTTCCCAGTGCTTTATTGAGGATAGTTATGACAGTGGGTTTCAATTCTGCTCCAGATGTTGCCTCCGGTATGCCTTGCAGTCTAATGTTATTTCTGCGACTGCGATTTTCGCTGTCTTCTATGCGGAGTTGCTGGTGACGTATGCGCCTAAGATGTGTCGCGGATGAGGATTCAAGGGCTGTTATACGTGCCTCGTGGTCATCCTGAGCCGTGGTTAAGACCGATACTGCTTCCTCGTTAACTGTGACTTGTTGCCTCAGGGCGTTCAGCTCCACGTGGAGGGAATCTTCCATTTTGCTTGCCCAGGATTCGAAATCCATTCTGAAGGCAGAGAGGAGGGCAGCAGCTTCCGATCTAATGGGTTCTCCTGATAGGGGATGCGTAGCAGACTGGGATTCCCCGGTGCCTGTGTCGGACGATGAGACTGACCTTGTGGAGGAGGCTGAGGGCTCTCCCGTAGAATTCTGAAGTCTCTCATTATTGTCCTCTGCCGTGTGAGCTGCTGCTGAGGCGGGAGGCTTGGTCTTCCCCGGGTTGCGGCCGGGTGCCATCTTGTCTTTGGGAGTTCGGGGATCAATCGGCGTAGTTCTAAGTAGATACCTCTGTATGGTGCCTTGTTGGGGGTCGGTAAGCTCCGTGGAGTGTGAGCTAGCTGCCGCCATGTATTATGTGGGTGTGCTATGCTATGTAAATAGCCTGTAGCTGTCGGGATAGCACGGGACTCAGGGGTGCGGGTCTTCAGCCATCCATAGTTAGTCTCTCTCCATCAAAACCTATCTTCCACGGAGATGAGGGGGACTGGGGAGGGTGACCAGGCCTGCGGGAGCAGCGGTGTCACCCTATTAACATGGGCGCAAGGCTGGGACACCGTATGGGTTCAAGGGGGAGAGCACCGTCCAGCCAGGGCACAGTTTCTGATAGTGCGGGCCCGTCTTGTAAGCTAGGCCGCAAGATGGTAAGATGGCGGCCGTCACTGGAAGTCTCTAGTGTTACCGGGGTCAGCGATGGGTCTGAGCTGGCTATAAACTTGTCAGATATGCCCAGGGGGGGCCACTTTAAGTGAGGGTGAATTATATGACCCCCTTACCTCCGGTCGTGGCGCCAAGATGCGGTGATGCTGGGGGCCTCACAGGCCTCGGGCCTGCCGCAAGCATCCAGTGCCTGCTTTCTCTGCCTTGTCTGGTGTCCCCTCCGCTCCGGATACAGCCCTCCCGGCCCCAGGGCCCCCGATCGCCCTCCGCGGCACCCGAGACCGGGGATTCTGTGTGTCTCGTAGGCCGCAAGATGGCGGCCGGCGTCTGTGGAGTGAGGCCGGCCGCGGCCCGAAAACAAGCAATCCGTCAGCCAATCTACTTAAATATTCTCAGGGAAGGACTCCTCCAGTGCCCAGTGGCTACCAGGTAGGCTTTGGGGCAGCTTTTGATGTCTGTGGAGGCCGGATGGCTGTAGATTGTAGAAGGCCGGCCGCGGCCTGAAAACAAAGTAGTCCGCCGGCTAATCTGCTCCAATGTCCTCAGTAAAAGGCTCTCCTAGTGCCCAGTGGTTATTAGATAGGCTTTGGGGCAGCTTTTGATGTCTGTGGAGGCCGGATGGCTGTAGATTGTAGAAGGCCGGCCGCGGCCTGAAAACAAAGTAGTCCGCCGGCTAATCTGCTCCAATGTCCTCAGTAAAAGGCTCTCCTAGTGCCCAGTGGTTATTAGATAGGCTTTGGGGCAGTTTTTGATGTTTGTGGATGCCGGATGGCTGTAGATTGTAGAAGGCCGGCCGCGGCCTGAAAACAAAGTAGTCCGCCGGCTAATCTGCTCCAATGTCCTCAGTAAAAGGCTCTCCTAGTGCCCAGTGGTTATTAGATAGGCTTTGGGGCAGTTTTTGATGTTTGTGGATGCCGGATGGCAGTGGATTGCAGAGGGCTAGACAGAGCTCCTCTGCAGTGCGTCCATTCACCTCGCCATTCGGACACGCCCCCTGCTGTTCCTGTTTGTTTACAGTTCCTCCAACACTGGGAGGACCTGTCTGGCTGGAATTTGTTGATTCTCTCTGGTGTCAAATGCCAACGTACCATACACTTATAATTTGCCTCTATCGTAGTTATATCGGATGCGTAATTATACACCGCTCCTATCATTTGTGTTTCATCTAATTTTATGCCCAAATCTTGTTCCCATTTTTCTATGAAGGGTAACGTCCCATGTCCTTCTATTTCTAATAGTATTTCGTACATTTGAGATATTCCATGTTTTACAGGTGTTTTTGTATTGCACAGCTTTTCGATTGGAGTTAACGCTTTCTCGTTTCTAATTGGTTGAGGGATTGTGCTTACTAAGTGTTTTATTTGCAAATATTCCCAATCGTTAATCTGGTGCCACCCGTGAGTCATTAATAGATCCTGTTTTGTCCTAATTTTACCGTGCATAATAATATCTTTTAATTGTGCGTTTCCTAACTGGTTTCCCAACCGTGTCCCATTTCCTGGAATAAAAAAATTTGTGCCAGTTATTGAGATTAAAGGTGAGCTATATTTCCATTTTTCTTTTTGATATAATGCGTCCCATACCGTAAATATATTTTTAGTTAATTCATGTGTGTCTCTACTATGTGTTCTCAGTTTTGGTGGAATCCAAATAATTTTTTGAAGTTGTGTCGTGTTTAATGTGTCTTCCATTTTCACCCATCTCTTTTTAGTGTTTGTGTTTGCCCATTCTACTAGTCTTGCCAGTAGTGTCGCCCTATAGTATCTTTTTACATCTGGAATTGCCAACCTTCCTTTTTCTTTTTTCCTAGTTAGGAGAAAGTTATTTACCCTAGCTTTTTTTGTTTAAACTTTCTTTATTGTATTCGGTCACAGCCTGATAAACATAGTTCAATATAAGCTCAATGGTGACAGATATTTTCTCATTTCAACAGTGGTATTGGATTGCAAACATGTAAGTAAAATAAATAATAAATGAAAGGAAAAAAAAGAGAAAAGAAGATAAAGACAGAGAGCAAATAGAATAGTGTAGACAGTACACAGTACATAGATAGTAAAAAGGCAATGTAGACATTGAGAATGTACGCTTTTAGTGTTACATATAAAAGTTGTTATAAGGCCTCAGCTTCCACGAAGTGGCAGCCATCTGGGCTCACTATCTTTCCGTGGATTCCTTCACTTGAGTCATGTTGGTCTCCTAGACCAGGGAAAAGAAAGCCAAGGGAGCACAGGACCACCCCCGCCCAGAGTCCACACCAGAAGAGGCGGGCCATCAGGGCCTCCTACTGTCCTCCCCCGGTGCACCCCCCGGACCACAGGCGCATCCGGGCCCCCCCCGGCCCTCCTGGCCAGGGGAACATCTCCACTCCACCTCCACCTTGCAATAAAGTGGTCATCAACTTTGTTATCAATAATTGCCAACATTCTGGTCATTCCACATATAAATCTATTAATTACAGTACTTATTTAAGATAGGAGAGAGCAGAGAGGAAGAGGAGAGAAAGAGAGAGGGGGGAGAGGGTAGGGGGTAAGTGGAGTGGGAAGGGGGACAGGATCACACCTTAGATCCGTGTAGGTCTCCTGGGTTCCGCTCCGGATAATCCGCTGCCAGGCAGCCCTTATGCCTTGGTAAGAACACATATGCTATGTGTGCTGTCCATGCATCAGTCTAAGGGATTTTAGTGGTGGTTATTACTTAGGGAGGTCATGGAGACCCAATGTGGGGTCTGCCAGTTTTAACAAGGATAGGTCTAAACTGGAGGACACATGGGCAGTGTCGTGGAAGTGTTCTATCCATGTTGACCATATGACTGTATGTTTATCCATAGTGCCTTTACCTTTTGCTACCCATTCCTCTGCTTCCCTTATCTCATTTACCCTGCATATCCACTCCTCTCTGCTCGCTACCTGCGCCTTCTTCCAAAAGATTGGAAGCAGCCACTTAGCAGCGTCTAGTAAGTGGGGTAGTGCGCATTTCTTGTAGCGACTGACTGGCATGGGAGGGATATGCAGGAGGAAATGCTCTGGGGAGAAGGGAATTTCTATCCCAAGGATATCTTTAATCTGGTCTCTAATAATTCACCAGTATGCCTTTATTCGAGGGCACTCCCACCACAAGTGTAAGAGGGTACCTCGGCCTCCGCATCCTCGCCAGCACAGATCCGAGCTGGCCGGATATATCCGTGCTAAGTCAGAAGGAACTCTGTACCAGCGTGTCAGCAATTTATAGTTTGTCTCCTGCATCTTGGAGTCCACTGAGCTGGAATGTGTAAGTTGGTATAAATGCGTTAACTGAGGTCCAGAGAACTGTTTCCCAAGGTCTCTTTCCCAGGCACGTATATAAGTGGGTTTAGAAGCCGAGGCTGAGGACCCTATGAGTAGGTAAATCTCTGAAATTATGTGGGGGGATCAGATCCTCCGCTATGAACATTTTCTCAAAAGGTGTGAGCAAGGAGATATCTCTTATAGAGCTACTGTGTATTTAGAAAAAGTGGTGCAACTGTCTATAATTCCAGAAATTGTGCTGCGGTCTACCAGGCCTGTTCCCCAGGGATTCAAAGGGCAACATTTTCCCATTTCTCAACAATTTACCACAGCTGGCATTCTTATCTTCCACCCAGGCTCCAAAGAAGTCCACGTGTTCCCCCGGCGGGAACCAGAGGAATCCACCCAGAGGCGTCAGTGGGGACACAGGGGGGGCTAAGTTCAAAGTTCGATTAACTCGGTCCCATATTTTAAGCGTAGATAACGTTAACGGGGACGTAGTTTCAGACGATCCCCGATGTTCCCGCGAAAGCCACGGGGCATAGGACAGGTTCCTGCCTGCCATATATTTTTCCATTGTCACCCATAATTTGGATTGACCATGGAAGTGCCAATTTAGAATCCTCTGCAGGGCAATGGCCTGGCAGTATCGCTGCAAGTCTGGGACACCCAAACCTCCATAATGCTTAGGGTGCCTCAATACCTTCATAGCTATTTGTGGCTTCCGTGAGTTCCATATGAAAGTAGTGAGCATGTTAGACACTTGTGTGAAGAAGGTTTTGGGTAGGGATATGGGGAGCACTTGCATATAAAACAAAATTCTAGGGAGAACATTCATTTTTATTATGTTCGCCCTGCCCATCCACGTAAAAGCTATTTTCGTCCATCGTGCTAAGTCTTGTCGGATTTCAGACAATAATCTGGGGTAGTTTGTTGTGTATAAAGTGTTAAAACTGTCTGTCAGTTGTATGCCCAGGTAGCGTAAGGAAGTGTTAGTCCATGTGAAAGGGAATGCAGCCTTTAAACTATTTGTCATAGGAGTAGGTAGGCATATGGGTAGAATTTCTGATTTATTATAGTTAATCTTGAAGTTAGAGAGTGTTCCGAAATATTGGAGTTCCCGCATCAGGACCGGCAGCGAGATCAGGGGATTAGTTAGGTGAAACAATACATTGTCTGCGTAAGCCGAAAGTTTATGTTCCACAGCTCCCACAGTCAGGCCTGTGATATCAGTATTTGCTCTCACTCTTTGTAATAGTGGCTCAAGAGCCAGAGCGAAGAGGTGGGGGGAGAGTGGGCACCCCTGCCTCGTGCTGTTCCCGATCGGGAATCTGGTTGAGAAGACTCCATTAACCTCAACCTGTGCACTAGGTTCTGAGTAGAGAGCCAGTATCCAAGTTAGCATATTCGGGCCCAGCCCCAGTGAGGTCATAACCTCCCTGAGGTCACTCGGCGGACATGGAGTGACGCAGGACGTCCGCACGGGGGAGGGGCCCAATGCCGGCACCGGATTGAGGGCGGAAGCCGAGTCTCTCGTTCGTGCAGGACATGCAGAGCGGGGTGAGAGCCCGTGAGATGCCTGGACGAGACCCGGCGAGCCGCCGTTCCTCCGCGTGACCCCCCCACCTTCAGGCAGAGGCAGCAACAGGTCGAGCAGACCCCCCCCTCGAGTGGCCGAGAAAAGAGAGAGACAGGATCCCGGGATCCCGGAGCAGCAGAGGGCGAAAAATTTGAGGAGAGAGACTTCTCCTAAGTTATCAGACCTTCTGAAGGAGTCAGCAGAAGATGACAGAAGCCTCCAGGCGATAGCTGGCGGGAGCAGGAAACGGAGCGCGTCCCCTGCATGATGAACTGTGAGCTCTGCTTTCCCCCAAGGCATTCACCACGATGAAAACAAGGTAATGACAACTGGTCATAAACACGCTGGCTGAGTGAAGAGAGCAAAGGGAAGAAGCACATGAAGGTATGACAAGCTTTTTTTCTCCCTGCTTTTCTCAACTGCATTACTCAACTTTAAAGTGTTACAAGTGAATGGTGCATTTCATAGTACTGACCTCAAATTAAGCTGCAGCAGTAAGGGGGCTATTCAGGATTGGACTGTATTACTTAAACCCGTGAGTGTTTTCCCAGATGAGTCAGACATGATCAAACTGAGGCCCTCCCTGATCCTCCCCTCCTGACTCGTGGACTATGGTTTGAGAAACTATCTGTAAACCAAACAGATGAGGTGCAGCATCTAAATGGGGTCGCCACAAAAGTAAAAGAAACAGAAATAATAAAGAAATAGCAAAGTGTGGGTAAGAGATAAAATCTGACTCAAATCAAGGGGAAATCAACAAAATCCACTCAGCTTGCATATAAATTCTGGACTGTTGTACCGAGGCTTTCGAGGGTGGGACAATCTGTCGGACCTACTGGTGGCCCCTATATAAATTATATGTGCTCATGAGACTGAGACTGGAATACTTATCTACTTGTGTGCTTGTCTGGGAAGAAGTAAAGTGTGCTTAAACTAGGATTCCCCCTAACTCTACCCACAACCGTCAGGAGCGGATTTGAGAGACTATTTGTAAATTGAACGGAGTATGCATGTGAGTCTACTCTAGTTACTAACTGAGGCGACCGAGATAAAAATCTTTCTATATATTCAATATTAGGACTGTCGCCCCTGTGCCTCTGAGGATCTGACTGGATCCGTCCCCCTGCCTCCCCCTTGGTAGTGCGGACGGTGGGGTGGGTTCTCGGCCTTAATTTTTGTCTTCTTATGCAAACTACATACCCCACTTACTTGGGACAAAGAACAAATTGTAAACAGTGGGGGGAGGAAGTATGAGAGGACGCTCCTCAAGAGTAGCGGAACCCCAGAACTCAAGGGAGAGTTTGAATACCAGCTCTATACAAAAATATTTAAAAGAGGCGAATTTGAAGAGCCCCGGAATGGAGGCTAAACAAACAGGAGCAAAGGACAAGAAGAAAGAGCAGCAGAAGCAGAAAGGGGGACAGGGGGACAGGGCCAGAGAAGAGCAAGAGCTGGATGGCGCATCCGTCTGTGCTAATGTGGAAGAGCAAAGAATAATGGCGTTAGTACCAAGCAAATCTGAAATGATCGACATGTTTGCTAAACTAGAAAATGTGATAAAAGCAGAAATAGTAAATGTCCGTACCGACATGGGACATCTCCTGCGTAGAGTGGAAGAGGCGGAAGAGGCGTCAGGAAACTTTGCTAAAGAAATCTGTGAGTTAAAAGAACAGGTCAAGAAAATGCAGATTGAGAATCGCATGTTGGCGTTTCGACTAGACGAACAGGAAAACCAGAGTCGACGCCAAAATCTACGGATTAGATCCATCCCAGAACAACATAATGAGGACCTGTGGGAGAAGATGAGAAAAATATTCAATCCGATTCTGGGTAGGCATGAAGAGGAAGCTCTGATGATCGACAGGGTCCACAGAGTAAGGAAGCCCCCAAATATAAAACAAGAGATTCCCAGAGACGTCATTGTAAAGTTTCACTCGTATGAAGATAAAGAAAAAATATGGAAGAACTTAAAGGGGGCTCCCCCAATAAGCTTTGAAAATCAAAATCTACAGGTGTTCACAGATTTGTCAGCAGGAACTCTAGCGCGAAGAAGACAGATGAAGCCAGTTCTAGACCAGCTCAAGAGGTCTAACTTGAAGTACAGCTGGGGATTCCCAACATCCCTGATAGTTATGAAAGACGGCAGATCGCACAGAATGCGTTTCCAGGAGGAGCTGCAGGACTTTTGTGACAGTCTGGGTATTCCCATCCCTGACCTGCCATAAGGAGAGACATGAAGTGTCGAGATTGTTCAGCTGGGGTGCGGGTAGTGTCGGGGTTTTTTTTTTTTTCTGCCCCCCAGCTGAAAGTCTCGGTCTATAAATTTCTTACTGAGGCATATGGACTTTAAACTTAGTCATTGTAATGCATTATTTGGAGATAAGGAGGGGGAGAGTATCACTGGTTGATAGGATGCTCCTGCGGGGGGGGGGGGGGGGGGTCGGCGGGGGGAGGGGGTGGTTTCGTAGGGCTAGGGAGCCGGTTTCCTGTCCTCCCGGCTCCCCCCTCGAGGCATTGCTTCCTGGGGGGTTCCGGATGCCGGCAGGGGAGTCCCACCCCGAGGAAGGAGGCACATTGAGGGAAATGGGTGATTTCCCAACATGTGGGCTCGGAGTCGGTCTTCCACCGAGGGGAGGGGGAGGAATGGGGGCGGGGGTGGGTTGGGTGAGGGAGGGAAGAGGGGGTGGGGGGGACGGGAGGGAGAGGTGTTCCTGCAGGTGGGGTTCCAGGGGATCAGGAGGGAAGGGAGAATGGTGTGATTGACCGATATGCCAGGGCTCAAATTTTTATCATACAATGTGAAGGGATTAAATTCGCCAAAAAAAAGACACAAATTATTGGGGGAGCTCCGGCACTTAGGTGCCGACGTTGTATTCCTTCAGGAGACCCACCTGACCCTAGATTCCAGAATCAGGATTTTTTCCCCAGGATTCCCCACGTGGTTCTACGGAGACACACCTCTTAAGAGAGCAAAAGGGGTTGCTATCGGGTTTTCGAAAACATCAAATTTCACATTAGTAGACAGGATGACGGACCCAGATGGTCGCTATATTTTATTGAAAGGCAAAATGGGGAATAGGATGTTTACCTTGGTGAATGTATATTGCCCCAATAGACATCCGTCAGTTTTTCTGGGACACATGCTTACAAAGCTCATGGAATTTAGGGAGGGGGAGGTGGTCTTGGCGGGGGACCTCAACTTCTGTCTAGATCCAGATCTGGACAGTACGTCCCGTGCCCAGGGGATAGGGAAAGCCTCGACCCGCGCAATCGGGCGGAGGTTATTTCGTTGCCAGTTAATGGATGTATGGAGAATGCAGCACGCTAAAGAGAAAGACTTTACTTTTTTCCCCCTGTGCACGGGACCTACTCCAGACTGGACTATATATTTGTGGATCACAGCATGTTGGAGTGGGTTAAGGAAACGAGAATAGAAATTTCCTCCCTGTCTGATCACTCTCCGGTAGTGATGAAGGTAGAAATCCCAGAATGGCAACGACAACCTTTCTCGTGGAAACTTAATGAATCCCTGTTGAAGGATCCAAAGGTAGTTGAAAGGGTCCAGGAGGAAGTGGACTTCTTTTTCAAGTCAAACGACAAGGGGGTAGTATCCCCCTCTATTTTATGGGAAACACACAAAGCCTACATTAGAGGGATCTTTATGTCTCTGGGAGCAGGTCTGAAAAAAAAGAGAAAGGAAGAAAGGGAAAGGTTAATAGAAGAAATTTTCTCTCTGGAACAGGTACATAAAAAGTTTAATGGGCAGAGTCAGGATTGTTATCGCCAATTAATAGCCAAAAGGGAGGAGTTGAGAGATCTGATGGAGCAGGATACTAAGAAAGCCCTTAACAAGATAACAAAGGATAATTACCTCTGGGCGAATAGGTCGAGTAAACACCTGGCTAGATTGATAAGAAAAAAAAGAGGGCGAAACTTTATTGAAAAAATTCAAAACAAAAAAGGCGAGGTAATAGTGACCAGTAGAGGCATGGCAGAGGAATTTAAAAAGTTTTATACGTCTTTGTATTCTATTGGGCAACAAGGAGCAGAGGATCCCACGCGCAGTTGTAGAGGGGAGGAATTTCTGAAGGAGGCGGGACTGGTTGAGCTATCTCAGGAAGAGAGATCTATCCTGGATAGACCTATCGAGGAGGAGGAAATATTTGCCGCATTAAAAGATTCTCCAAAGGGTAAGAGCCCCGGCCCAGATGGATTCTCAACTATCTATCTTGAAAAATTAAAACATATTTGGTGCCTAGGTTATGTCACTATTGGAACGAATTAGGCACCAACTGCGAAATGGAGAGGGAGGCTCTAGCCGCGACGATAACGTTGATTTTAAAAGAAGGGAAGGATGCCAGGCTATGCTCAAGCTTTAGACCCATTTCACTGTTGAATACAGATGTTAAACTTTACGCGAAAGTACTGGCTAATAGACTGAAGGAAAAAATGTCCTATCTAGTTCACCCAGACCAGGCAGGTTTTGTACCGGGGAGACAGAGTAGGGACAATGGGGTGCGAGTGGTACTTCTGGGGGAAACCAGCAAAAAGGGAGGGCCCCCAGTTCTATTCCTGTCGATTGACGCAGAAAAAGCGTTCGACAGGGTAGACTGGGGGTTCATGATGAAAACTCTTGAGGCCATGGGAACTGGACCGAGGTTTATCTCGTGGATCAAAATACTCTATAACAATCCCACAGCATCAGTTAAGGTGAATGGAGCACTTTCAAAGCCCTTTAGTATGACAAACATCACTAGGCAGGGCTGCCTGCTCTCCCCTCTTCTGTTTGTGTTGACACTCGAGCCTCTACTGGCCACTATCCGTAACAATCCTAACTGTAGTGGAGTGAAGATAGGAACTGAGGAACACAAACTCGCGGCATTTGCCGATGATGTTTTGTTCTTCATCACGAATCCCAGAATTACGCTCCCTAACTTGAGTCAGATTCTTAGAGGTTATGGGGACATCTCTAATTTCAAAATAAATGTAAAGAAGTCAGAGATATTAAATATTAGTATAAGAAAACAGGAGGAGGTCCATCTAGCAGAAGTGTTCCCCTTTCCGTGGAAAGAAGAAATCAAGTATCTGGGGATAAAATTAGCTAACACTTATAAAAAACTGTTTCTAAAAAATTATATCCCTCTGATGGATGAGATCAGGCAGGAGGCTAGGAGACTATCGTCAAGACCCCTCTCCTGGTTTGGTCGCGTAAACGCGGTAAAAATGGTACTGACACCGAAAATATTATATAAGTTTCAGATGGTACCCATCCCTCTGCCCAGGTACTATTTTAGAGCTCTACGGGGCGTGATTGCGAAATTTGTCTGGGGAAGCAAAAAACCACGTATTTCTTATGCAACTTTAAGCAGGGGAAAAAAAAAAGGCGGGCTTGCTTTGCCCGATGTCAACAGATATTATATAGCTGTAGTGTTAGCACGAGTGATGGATTGGTCCAAGAAGGAATCGGAGAAAAGATGGGTAAATATAGAACACAACTTAAGTAACACTAATCTAGGGCACGTATTGTGGAACCCACCTAAATTCAGAGCACTTAGTAGTAATACGGCCGTTTTGACACGTAACACTTTTAAATACTGGGATTTAGTACACAAGAGAAATAAATGGACATATAACTCACCATTGATTTATATGAAAAACAATATATTGTTTGAACCTGGGAAGAGGGAGGTGGGAGGAATTGGTTGAAAGATGATTGTATTCAATTAAAAAATTAAAGTAAAGGGAGAATTCGCACGTTAGATGAGTTAAGGAAGGAACCGGAGTTATGGGTAATAGATGAGTGGAGGTTCCTCCAGCTTTCGCATTTCATAGACAAGTTACCTAAACCACTGAGAAGTGAAGACGAGTATAGACCGCTCGAGCGGTTCTGTACGAGGGGGCAAACAGGCGGAGAGATCGCCCAATTATATAGGATCTTGGGAATGGAGACGGAACTGGAGGAGTCTCCTTACATTAAAAGGTGGGAGCAGGAGTTGGGGTCACAGTGTAGTAAAGCGTTACTAGAAAAGATCCTGCAGTTGGTACACTACTCAGCACTTGACATTAGAAGAACGGAGACTCATTATAAATGTCTTGCAAGATGGTACGCCACCCCAGACAGATTAAGCAAAATGGACAATTCGAAATCTAGTGCCTGTTGGAGGGGGTGTAGAGGTTTGGGAACAATGGCTCACATGTGGTGGAATTGCCCCATTATTAGGATTTACTGGAAAAAAATTATAGCCTTGATTAAAGAGATCACTGGGGAAGAAATAGCAGAGGACCCCTGGGTTTGTCTCTTTCATGGCACAACGATGTCGGTAAAAAGATACCGGTCCTCCCTGGTCCCTATAATGCTCGACGCAGCTAAAAGACAGATCGCCCAGAAATGGCGGGAACTGCCAAATCCAAATATACGAGACTGGCTACTGAATATAAATGAAATATATAATATCGAGTGTTTGGACGAGAGGGGACAGGTACCAGACGAAGGGGAGGAACGGACGGGGAAATGGGCAGGTTGGCAAGGATTTAAAAGGTCTTGGAGTTACTTGGAGGAGATAATAAATATAGAATAAATGGCGGAAGTTTATTTGAGACAGGCAAGACTTAACTTATAGGGTGGTCCCTTAAGGAGTCCTTTTGCAGGAAAGGGGGGAGGGAGTGGTTGGGGGCTTAGGTAAATGTGAGTAATATGTGATCGTGGAAATGTAAATGGAAATGTTTTTGGTGGGATACGGTTTTGTACTGATAAAATCATAAATAAAGAATTAAAAAAAAACCTCCCTGAGGTAGGACCAGTCAATGCGGTCGAATGCCTTCTCGGCGTCGGTAGAAATTATTAAGTAGGGGAGGGGAACCTCTCTGTTCTTGGTCCAGTGTATTAGTTGAATCATAAAATAAAATAAGTGCAGCGCAAAGTGAGAAAAATAAGTAAATGCAAAGTCCAATAAATATAGATCGATATAATAATCAGTATAGATCGATATAATAATTAGAAGTCTGTAGAAGTCCGATCTATACTGATTATTATATCGATCTATATTTATTGGACTTTGCATTTACTTATTTTTCTCACTTTGCGCTGCACTTATTTTATTTTATGATTGTTTTTGAAGGTTGGTGTTACCTTTTAGTGTTCAGCTTGCATAACATTACAGGTTTAGTTTGCGCTGATTGCCTTTTATTTTTATTGTATGAGTTGAATCGCTCGTATGGAATTGTCTCAGGCTTCACGTCCTGTAATAAAACCGGTTTGGTCTTGGTGTATCACAAGGGGGACAAGATGTTTCAAATGGTTTGCTAGGATTTTCGCCAGAATTTTTATGTCCGTATTCAGTAGGGATATGGGGCGGTAGCTCTATGGGACAGTAGGGTCTTTGCCCTCTTTCAGTATAACCGATATGTGTGCTAAAAGTGCCTCAGGGGGAATATTGCATCCCTTTGCTAGGGAGTTAAAGTACGTACACATATGGTTCGCGAGTATCGGGGAGAATTTAGGATAGTACGCTTTGGTGAACCCATCAGGGCCTGGGCTTTTCCCATTGGGTAGTGATTTGATGGTGGACTCGATCTCTGGTCCTCGGTTAGGGGGGGCAGTCCATCGATGGATAGATAGTCACGGATTTTTGTCAGTCTGGTCACCTTAGCGTCTGGGGTTATGTTCGCGTCTTGGTTGTAGAGGTTGGCGTAATAGTTAATAGCTGTCATTGAAGCATGATGATATAGGCTGGCTTTGATCCCGGCGGCGGGGTCCGGAGCAGGCAGTAGTAATCTGGCGGGTCCTGTTAATAAAGGAAGGGGGGAAAAAAGACCAAGAAGGGAAAAAAGGATAGGGGAGAAAAGTGGAAAGACGAGAGAAAGACAATCGTTAACGTCAGTATAAACATAGGCAACGTAAAAACTCGAAAAGAACCTAACAGTGGTTCTGAATAAGTGCAGGCTGGGCCCAATGAGCCCCCCTTTCTCAGGGGGCCCATCCTGTCCAGACCTGACATCCCAAATGGGATTATTACCCGTATAGGGGCAGCCTACTGGGGGGTTGTGGGCCAACATGAAGGAGGGAAGGAGGACAGGGTGCGCTCCGCCCCCACGTCATAGGGGCCTCTCTGTGACCCCAAGTATCGGGGGGGTGGCGGGGACTCAGGAGATTGCATAAACGGGGATGAGTCCTGGGGGGGTAATTCTAGATAGTGAAGGGATCTGGAAGCAAACCTAAAATGTGTCTAACTAGGTTGCAGGGCAAAGTCTTGTCCATCTTTTGTGCCACCAAAGTTCGCCGGCAAAGCCAAATCAGGTCATGCACAAATAGGTCCAGGTTAGGCGTCGAGCTTCCAATCTTCTGGTGATCTGGCAGTAAGGGACGCTTCCATGTAAAGGGATAAGGGTGAAGTTTGGGATCCAGGCATTACCATCAGTCTCTTGGTAAAGAGGGGCCAGGAGAGGCGTCCACTTCCTGCTGGTGGCAGCTGGTCTACGGCCGCGGCGTTGAGGCATCTGCGTCCAGGGCTGGGGGAGTTCGATGGCTGGAAAGTTTGCCATCGCAGGATCCCCACGCCAATCCGGAAAGTCAACCTTACCTAGGCCCAAAGCAGAAAGGAAGTGAGGAAGGTCATCTCTGGTGCGTAAAGTGGCTGAGCGGCCATCTTTAGTAGCCTGTAAGTAGAAGGGAAAGCCCCAGCGGTATGTGAGGCCCGCTTCTTGGAGGGCCAATAACACAGGTTTCAGGGCCTGATGTAGCATAAGCGTGCGTCTAGAGATGTCCTGAAAAAAACAGAGGTGGGCGCCATCGAAGTTAAAGAGGGGCCTGTTGCGCATCTTTTGCATTATTCGCTCTTTGAGGGTATATTTATGCAGCTTACATATTATGTCTCTTGGGATGGCGGTCTCAGGGCCCGGTGGGCTCGGTCAATCTCGATGGGCACCGTGTCTGGTAGTTCCAGAATCTCCCGGAATATGCCTTGCAAGGAGGGGATGATATCTTTGGGGGCTGTGGCTTCTGGCATACCGCGGATACGAATATTAGCCCTCCTGCTACGGTTCTCAAAATCGACAAGTTGTGACAACAGTAAGTCCAGCTTTTGATCTTGGGCCGCACACCTCAATTGCATAGCTGACATAGAAGGGAGAGCCTCATCCAGCCTTTGTTCTAGCATTTCCACTCTTGTG
This sequence comes from Aquarana catesbeiana, assembly GCF_042186555.1. NCBI lineage: Eukaryota > Metazoa > Chordata > Amphibia > Anura > Ranidae > Aquarana > Aquarana catesbeiana. The sequence continues at coordinate 218,765,457 of NC_133330.1, forward strand.
CACAGATGTGTGGTGTCCTCCTTAAGCTGTGCTATATCTTCTTTGAATGCCTTTTCCACCCTTGCTGTGAATCTCTCTAGATCCTCTCTAGTGGGGAGGGACCAGATATGCCTCTTGATAGCCCCATCCTCCATGAGGTCTATAATGTCCGATTCCTCTGCCTTGGACACAGAGGACCCAGGGGAGGCCGGGGGTGCAGAGTCACTCACTGATCCAGGTGATGGCTGCGGAGACATGGCAGGCGGTGTGGGCTGCTTCTGCGCCGACGCATGCTGTTTCGTCGTTTTGCTGACCGGCGCCATCTTGGATTTTTCCTGGGCATTGCCGTGGGTCCCAGGAAAATAAGAATCCAGCTGCCCCTGCCTTGTATTATCCATTCCGGAGTTGTGGGTCATATTCCGCTGCCTCTGTGACATGTCCTGGGCCATGTCAGGGCCCAGGATCGTGGGTATGCTGCTGGTGAAGTAGAGGTGGAAGCGGAGCGCGGACCAAGCAAGTCCTCACAGCTCCATGTTCAGGACACACCCCCCACCCTAGCTTTTTTATTTTGCCATATGAATTTCAAAATTATTGTTTTTATTACATTAAAGAAGCTTAATGGTATTTCTATCGGGAGCATTTGAAATGTATATATTATTTTTGGTAAAATCACCATTTTAAATATATTTATCCTGCCTATCCATGAGATTGGTCTCCTTGAAATATTTTTTATCTCTGTTTTAACTTAATTTAGTAGTGGAATATAATTAGCTTGATATAACTTCCCTAGGGTATTTGTTATTTTAATTCCTAAATATACTAATTCTTCTTTCTCCCAGGTAAAAGGGAATTCCTGTTGTAGTGCTTTTTCCTCATTTTTGTCTACTCCTAGGTTTAATATTACTGTTTTTATAGGGTTAATCTTAAAATTCGTGAGCTCGCCATATTCTTTCAATTCTTTTATTAGGCTGGGTAGGGACAGTCTTGGTTTGGTCATATATAGGAGTATGTCGTCTGCGTACGCTACCACCTTATGTTCTTCTTCTCCCACCTTGACCCCTCCTATATCCATATTATTCCGTATATTTATTAGTAATGGTTCTAGTGCATTTACATACAGGAGTGGCGAGAGCGGGCATCCTTGCCTTGTTCCGTTGAACATCTCAAAGGCAGACAACATACTCCCATTGATCCCAACCCTGGCTGTAGGATGTTTGTATAGATTGTTAATTCATCTCATGATTCTTAGTCCCAATCCTATACTCCGCAGTGCATTCATCATAAATCCCCAATCTAGTTGGTCAAATGCTTTTTCAGCATCAATCAAAATAAGAAGCATTGGAGATTTACTCTTCATTAATAACATAGTTCTTATACTATTATCCCTACCCTCCCTTCCTGGCACAAAGCCTGCTTGGTCTACGTTAATCAAGTCTGGCATGGTTTTTTAGTTTCGATGCCAGAATTTTTGCATAAAGATTTGTGTCTGCATTTAACAGCGCTATGGGGCGGTAGTTAGAACAAATAGTTCTATCTTTTCCTACTTTTGGTATTACAGTGATATTGGCTAAGAGAGATTCTTTCCTTATTTCCTCGTTTTCCCCTATTTTATTTAGATAATTACATAATACTGGAACTAGTTGTTATTTAAATCCTTTATAATATTGAATCGTGTAGCCGTCCGGGCCTGGGCTTTTCCCCCCTGGTGTTTCCTTTAAAGCTTTATAAATTTCATTGTGGGTAATTGGTTCGTCTAATATCGCTGCACTTTCTGCTGTTATTTTTGGTAGATTGACTTCCGCTAGATACTCCTGTATTTTAGATTTCCTACTCTCCTCCTCCTGTTGTGTTTCATTGTTTCTGATTGCATATAATGCACTGTAGTATGTTTTAAAAGCATTTGCAATCTCAGTTGTTTTACGTTTCATTTCACCTTTCTCGTTTTTTATCTTTTCTATATAGTTTGCAGTTTTTTTCCCCTTTGATATTTTTGCTAAATATTTCCCGGGCTTATTCCCCCACTTGTACCTTTCTTTTGCTACATTTTTAAATACCTTTCTAGTTTCTTGTTCCATCATATCTCTTAACTGAACCCTTTTTATGACAATCCTCCGGTGGGTTTCTCTATCTAGTTGTGTTTTATGTAATTGTTCCAGCTCATATAGTTCTTTTATTACATTTTTCATTTCTATCTCTCTTTGGTTGGAAAGGTATTCCACTGAGATAATTTTCCTACAAGAGACGCATATAGCAATGGATTCAAATATCAAAATATACTCACGGGCGATCCCCAAACAAAAGGGCAAAAGGAGTCGCTATAGGGAATAGCGAAAAAACATCAGTTTTATTTTGGAAGAAAGGAAAGTCGACCCAGACGGTCGTTATTTGTTCCTGAGAGGGTCCCTCCAAGGGAAAAGATATACATTAGCAAAAGTATACTGTCCCAATAGACACCCTAAAAAAATACCTAAAGGGGATTCTCAATGCCCTAATGGAGTTTAAACAAGGCCATTTAGTATTAGCAGGGGATTTCAACTTCTCAATAGCTCATGATCTCGATAGTACATCTGGTGCACCGATTTGAGAAAATAAACAACTAAAATTGATTTTAAAAAAAATGTACAGTCAACAGTTAGTTGACATATGGAGGATAACATATCCAAGTAAAAAGGACTACACATTTCACTCAACGGTGCACGATACGTACTCGAGATTAGATTACATCCTGGTGGATCATGAAATACTGGAGTATGTAGTAGAGGCATCTATTGGAATAATTTCAATCTCTGATCATGCTCCTGTAACAGTAAGGATAAGATTCAATGATAAGGAGCATAGAAAAGGGAAGTGGAGATTGAATGAAGACCTCATAGATGATGCAGAAGTTGGAAAAATAATAACGACTGAAACTGAACAATACTTCAGTACAAATGACACACCAGAAGTGACAAAGGCGACAATTTGGGAGGCCCATAAAGCTTATATTAGGGGAAAATTGATCTCCATAGGAGCTGGAAAAAAGGCCCCGACTAGTAATGACGCTCTCCTCGACCTGGTAATCTCAAACCATGCAGAACTTATTACCAATATTCATATAAAAGAACACCTGGGTAGCAGTGACCATAACATGATTTCATTTATTGTTAGCTGTAAGCAACAAACGCATACAGGTAAGATAAAAACACTTAACTTTAAGAGGGCAAATTTTACAAGGATGAGGGCTGCTCTCCAGGACTTAGACTGGGAGGGAATATTAGCATCAATGGGCACAGAACAGAAATGAGAATTCTTCAAAGTGACTGTATGTAAACTCACAACAAAGTATATTCCCATGGGCAATTCGTTTAAAAAGGCTAAAAATAAAACCTATGTGGCTTACGGCCAAAGTTAAAATGGCTATAAATAATGAAAAAAGGGCTTTTAAAAATGAGGCAACATTCAAAACGAACGACAGATTGCAAAAGATAGTAGGACAAACCCCAAAAAATTCTTCAAATATATTAATAGTAAAAAGGTCAGGTCTGAGCATGTAGGCCCTTTACAAAATAAGTGTGGGTGACTGGGGACAAAGAGAAGGCAAATGTATTAAGAGCCCTTTCACACTGAAAGCACCTGGGTGTTGACGGTAAAGCGGCTCTATTTTTAGCGCCGCTTTACCGAGATTTTAGCGGCGCTATTCGGCCGCTAGCGAGGCATTTTTAACCCCCCCGCTAGCGGGCGAAAAAGGGTTAAAACCGCCGCAATGCTCCGCTGCAGTTAGCCGGCGGTACGGTGGCGCTGCCCATTGATTTCAATGGGCAGGGGCACTATAGGAGCGGTGTATTCACCGCTCCTACAGCGCTGCAAAGAAGCTGCTTGCAGGACTTTTTGTGACGCCCTGCCAGCGCGGCGTCCCAGTGTGAAAGCACTCGGGCTTGTACACTGGGTTTGCAGCTGAGGCTTTTTTCAGGCGCTATACAGGGGCTATTTTTAGCACTGTAGCACCTGAAAAACGCCTCCAGTGTGAAAGGGCTCTAAATACTTTCTTCAGCTCTGTGTATACAACCCCTGGCAAAAATTATGGAATCACCAGTCCCTGAGGATGTTCCTTCAGTTGTTTATTGTTGTAGAAAAAAAGCAGATCACAGACATGGCCAAAAACTAAAGGCATTTCAAATGGCAACTTTCTGGCTTTAAGAAACACTAAAAGAAATCAAGAAAAATAATTGTGGTGGCCAGTAACAGCTAGATTTATAGAACAAGCACAGGGAATAAATTATGGAATCACTCAATTCTGAGGAAAAAATTATGGAATCACCCTGTAAATTTTCATTACAAACACCTGCATCAGATTAAATCTGCTTGTTAGTATGTAGGTAAAGAGGGTAAGTCATCACGCAGTGTTGCACAAGATGTTGGTTGTTCACAGTCGGCTGTGTCTAAAACATGAACCAAATACAAACAACATGGGAAGGTGGTTAAAGGCAAGCATACTGGTAGACCAAGGAAGACATCAAAGCGTCAAGACAGAAAACTTAAAGCAATATGCCTTGAAAACAGAAAATGTACAACAGAACAAATGAGGAACAAATGGGAGGAAACTGGAGTCAACATCTGTGACCGAACTGTAAGAAACCGCCTAAAGGAAATGGGATTTACATACAGAAAAGCTAAAAGAAAGTCATCTCTAACACCTAAACACAAAAAAACAAGGTTACAATGGGCTAAGGAAAGGCAATCGTGGACTGTGGATGATTGGATGAAAGTCATATTCAGTGATGAATCTCGAATCTGCATTGGGCAAGGTGATGATAATGGAACTTTTGTTTGGTGCCGTTCCAATGAGATTTATGCAGATGTCTGAAGAAAACATGCAAATTTCCACAGCCAATTATGATATGGGGCTGCATGTCAGGTAAAGGCACTGGGGAGATGGCTGTCATTAAATCTTCAATAAATGCACAGGTTTACATTGAAATTTTGGACACTTTTCTTATCCCATCTTTTGAAAGGATGTTTGGGGATGATGAAATCATTTATCAAGATGATAATGCATCTTGCTATAGAGCAAAAACGGTGAAAAAATTCCTTGAAGAAAGACACATAAGGTCAATGTCATGGCCTGCAAACAGTCCGGATCTCAATCCAATTGAAAATCTGTGGTGGAAGTTAAAGAAAATGGTCCATGGCAAGGCTCCAACCTGAAAAGGCAACAGCAATCAGAGAGGGCTGGAGCCAGATTGATGAAGAGTACTGTTTATCACTCATTAAGTCAATGCCTCAGAGACTGCAAGCGGTTATAAAAGCCAGAGGTGGTGCAACAAAGTACTAGTGATGTGTTGGAGTGTTATTTTGTTTGTTTGTTTTTCATGATTCCATAATTTTTTCCTCAGAATTGAGTGATTCCATAATTTATTCCCTGTGCTTGTTCTATAAATCTAACTGTTACTGGCCACCACAATTATTTTTTTTTATTTCTTTTAGTGTTTCTTAAAGCCAGAAAGTTGCCATTTGAAATGCCTTTAGTTTTTGGCCATGTCTGTGATCTGCTTTTTTTCTACAACAATAAACACCTGAAGGAACATCCTCAGGGACTGGTGATTCCATAATTTTTGCCAGGGGTTGTACAAAGGAGCATGGGGGAGCTCATGTCCATAATGGGTGTGGTAGTGACACAGCCCCAAATGATCCACAATGGCTCAAAAGTGATATGGTCCAGAAATATTTGGACAGAATAAAGGTGGATAAAGCACCTGGACCAGATGGTATCCACCCAGGGATCCTAAAAGAATTGAGCTCTGTAATTTCAAGCCATTGTTTCTAATATTTAGGGACTTGTTAATAACTGGAATGGTACCACTGGAATGGCGCAGGGCCAATGTGGTGCCCAGGGCCGATCCTAGAGTCACAGATGCCTGGGTGCAGAAATATTTCTGGCGCCCCCACGTGGGCGTGGTCATCTTACCAACTCCTCCCCTTTACAAATGTTTCTATGGCAATGACTCAAACACAGAGATGCTCCCCTAAGAAGTCTTCGTTACCCTAGGATCCTCCCATGATCTCTTAACAATAAAGCAAATACAGGAAGAGCGTACACTAATGAGACCTGGAGGAGAGTCTCTCTGATGCACACAGAGAGGGCTTCTGTTAGAGAGTCTGTTAGAAAAAGCACCCAGACATAATACAGGAGACAGTCAGAGAGTGCAGACATGATACAAGAGATGGTCAGAGACTGCAGACATAGTACAGGAGATGGTCAGAGAATGCAGACATATTACAGGAGACGGTCAGAAACTGCAGACATACTACAAGATTTGGCCAGGGACTGCAGACATTATACAAGAGATGGTCAGAGACTGCAGACATAATACAAGAGATGGTCAGAGACTGCAGACATAATACAGGAGACGATCAGAGACTGCAGACATAATACAGGAGACGATCAGAGACTGCAGACATAATACAGGAGACGATCAGAGACTGCAGACATAATACAGGAGACGATCAGAGAATGCAGACATGATACAGGAGATGGTCAGAGACTGCAGACATGTTACAAGAGATGGTCAGAGACGGCAGACATAATACAAGAGATGGTCAGAGACTGCAGACATAATACAGGAGACGATCAGAGACTGCAGACATAATACAGGAGACGATCAGAGACTGCAGACATAATACAGGAGACGATCTGAGAATGCAGACATGATACAAGAGATGGTCGGTCGGAGACTGCAGACATGTTACAAGAGATGGTCAGAGACTGCAGACATAGTACAGGAGATGGTCAGAGACTGCAGTTCTCTGTTCTCTGAACGTTAGTAGATAATGGCCGATCGGCCCTCTCACCTGACCCAGCGATACAGCAACAACGGTTCCTCTGATCAGGAGTCAGCTCACTGAATTGCCCGTGGCGACTCCGTTGGGTAGAGCCCAGATCTGTATTCTGGCAATGACTCCATTCCTTTCTCCGCCAGGGATGGCGCCAGGCTGTGTGGCTTTCCCTCTGGTGGCGCAGGCAGTGGGGTTCTCTCTCTGATGGTGTTCCCTCAGCACTGTCCTCTCCCTCTGTAGTCCTGGGTGTACTTCCCTGAAAGCTTTCCCGGGCTCCTGACTCTCTCTCCCATTCAGTTGAGCATGCTGTGTGGGCTACAGTTTCCGTGTTACAGTGGGGCTGCCAGTCCTCGGGACTACATGTCCCACAATCCTCTTCTTTGCTCCTTTTTTTTCTTCCCTGGCCGATATGAAGGCGGGAGAAGAAACATAGTGCGCCGCTCACTAGTACAGCAGCGCGCACAAGGAGGAGAGGGAAAGGGGAAATAAGAGCCCGCGGCTGCAGTGGCGTCACTAGGCTTGGTGTCACCCAGTGTGGTAAAACATGGTGTCACCCCCCTCCACCAACTATAGTCACCCCTCAGTACAGACCCCCCTCCACTAGGTATAGACCCCCCTTCGTCAGTGCAGACCCCCCACTAAGTATAAACCCCTCTCTCAGTACAGGCCTCCCATCAGTATAGACCCCCCTCAGGACAAACCACCCCCCTCTATTAGTATAGACCCCCCTCAGGTCAAACCACCCCCCTCCATTAGTACAGAACCACCCCTCCTCTATTAGTACAGACCCTCAGAACAAACCACCCCCTCCATTAGTACAGACCCCCAGAACAAACCACCCCCCTCCATTAATACAGCCCCCCAGAACAAACCACCCCCTCCATTAGTAAAGACCCTCCCTCCATTAGTACAGACCCCCCAGAACAAACCACCCCCCCTCTATTAGTACAGACCCCTAGGACAAACCCCCCCTCTATTAGTACAAACCCCCCGACAAACCACCCACCTCCATTAGTACAGACCCCCCGGCCAAACTACCTCCCCTACATTAGTACAACCCCCCCCAGGACAAACCACCCCCCCTCCATTAGTACAGACCCCCCCAGGACAAACCACCCCCATACATTAGTACAGACCCCCAGGACAAACCACCCCCTACATTAGTACAGACCCCCCTGGACAAACCACCCCCCTACATTAGTATAGACCCCCCTGGGCAAACCACCCCCCCTACATTAGTATAGACCCCCCTGGGCAAACCACCGCCACACATTAGTATAGACCCCCTAAGACAAACCACCCCCCTACATTACTATAGACCCCCCAGGACAAACCACAGCCCCTACATTACTATAGACCACCCAGGACAAACCACCTCCCCACATTCGTATAGACCCCCCCAGGACAAACCACAGCCCCTACATTACTATAGACCCCCCCCAGGACGAAACCACCCCCCCACATTAGTACAGACCCCCCAGAACAAACCACCCCCCTACATTAGTATAGACCCCTCAGGACAAACCACCCCCCCACATTAGTACAGACCCCCAGAACAAACCACCCCCCTACATTAGTATAGACCCCCCAGAACAAACCACCCCCCTACATTAGTATAGACCCCCCCAGAACAAACCACCCCCCTACATTAGTATAGCCCCCAGGACAAATCCACCCCCCACATTAGTATAGACCCCCCAGAATGAAACCACCCCCCTACATTAGTATAGACCCCCCCCAGGACAAACCACCCCCCTACATTACTATAGACCCCCCAGGAGAAACCCCTCCCCCTACATTAGTATAGACCTCCTAGGACAAACCACCCCCCCATTAGGTTCATTTAAAATACCCGGGCGGCAGCTGGAGAGGAGAGGGCAGTGTGCAGCCGCGCCGCCCGGGTGGAGCGTGTCAGGCTTGGGCAGCATGCGGGATTGAGACACAGGAGGTTGAAGGAGGAGAATTGGAACACGTTGGGCACGGGCACGGGCCGCCCCCCCCAGTGACGTCACTGCGCAGCTGGTCTCTCACACAGAGACAGCCGCTCCGATCTTATTTCACTCTCCTCCTCTCCTCTGACAGGAGGAGGGAGGGGGATGGGCTTCGGCACTCGATAGGTCGAGACGGCGACCAGCAGAGAGAGCCGCCTACGGACAAGGAAGAGGAGGAGGAGGAGGGGGTGGAGCACTCTGGTGCCTTAGCGCCCCCACCTCTGTGGCGCCCGGGTGCACTGCACCCCGTGCACCCTGTCCAGGATCGTCCCTGGTGGTGCCCATATTTAAAAAGGGAACAAAGTCTTTACCAAGTAACTATAGACCTGTTAGTTTAACTTCTATAGTCGGGAAGATACTGGAGAGTTTAATAAAAGACCACATACTGTAGAGGAGTTATTGCTGGAAAAAAATATTTTAAGCAACAGAGAGCATGGATTCATGAAAGACAGAAGTTGTCAAACAAACCTGATTTCTTTTTATGAGGAGGTAAGTAAAACCTTGAACAGAGGGGTGGCTGTGGACGTGGTATACTTGGATTTTGCAAAAGCGTTTGACACAGTTCCCCACACACATCTAATGTGTAAGGTAAAGTCTACAGGCTTGGAAAGATCAATTTGTAAATGAATAGAAAACTGGCTAATAGACAGAATTCAGAGAGCAGTGGTTAATGACTCTTACTCTGAATCGTCTAAGGTTATCAGTGGTGTACCTCAAGGTTCAGTGTTGGGGCCCTTATGCTGTGTACACACGGGCGGACTTTTCAACCAGACTTACTCTGAATCGTCTAAGGTTATCAGTGGTGTACCTCAAGGTTCAGTGTTGGGGCCCTTATGCTGTGTACACATGGGCGGACTTTTCAACCAGACTGGTCCGACGGATGAATCCGTCGGACAACCCGACCGTGTGTGGGATTCATCGGACCTGCAGCTGACTTTTTCGGTCGAAAATCAGACGAACTTTAGATTTGGAACATGTTTCAAATCTTTCCGACGGACTCGAGTCCGGTCGAAAAATCCACTTGTCTGTATGCTAGTCCGACAGACGAAAAACGACGCTAGGGCAGCTATTGGCTACTGGCTATCAACTTCCTTATTTTAGTCCGGTCGTACTTCATCATGTACGAATCCATCAGACTTTGGTGTGATCGTGTGTAGGCAAGTCCGTTCGTTCGAAAGTCTGTCAAAAGTCCGTCGGAAAGACCGTCGGACCTTTGATGCCGAAAAGTCCGACCGTGTGTACACGGCATTTCTGTTATATTTATAAATGATATAGGGTCTGGGATTAAAAGTAACATTTCTGTCTTTGCAGATGACACTAAGCTATGCAGTGGAATAACGTCCTTACAGGATTTCTCCAATTTACAAGCCGCTCTAATTGAGCAACTAAGTGGCAAATGAGGTTTAATGTTGATAAATGTAAAGTTATGCACTTGGGGGCTAAGAATATGCATGCATCATACAAACTAGGGGAGTACAACTGGGAGAATCAATGGTGGAGAAGGATCTGGGGGTTTTGGTAGATCATAAGCTTAATAATAGCATGCAATGCCAAGCTGCAGTTTCCAAAGCGAGCAAAGTCCTTTCTTGTATTAAGAGAGGTATGGACTCCAGAGAGAGATATCATTTTTCCCCTGTACAAATCATTAGTTAGACCTCATCTGGAATATGCAGTTAAGTTTTGGGCACCGGTTCTCAAAAAGGATATCGGGAAACTGGAGAAAGTGCAGAGAAGGGCAACAAAACTAATAAGAGGCATGGAGGAGCTCAGCTATGAGGAAAGATTAGAGGACCTGAATCTATTCCCTCTTGAGAAGAGGAGATTAAGCAGGGATGCGATCAACATGTACAAATACATAAGTGGTCCATATAGTGAACTTGGTGTTGAGTTATTCATTTTAAGGTCATCACAGAGGACAAGGGGGCACTCTTTACACCTAGAGGAAAAAAGATTTCATCTCCAAATACGGAAAGGTTTCTTCACAGTAAGAGCTGTGAAAATGTGGAATAGACTCCCTCCAGAGGTGGTTCTGGCAAGCTCAGTAGATTGCTTTAAAAAAGGCCTGGATTCATTCCTAAATGTACAGAATATAACTGGGTACTAACATTTATAGGCAGAGTTGATCCAGGGAAAATCTGATTGCCTCTTGGGGATCAGGAAGGATTTTTTGCCCTGCAGTAGTAAATTGGAGCATGCTTTGCTGTTTTTTTTTTGTCTTACTCTGGATCAACTGTGGGTATAGGTTTTTTATATGGGATGGTATTATTATTATTTTTTTTTTGGTTGAACTAGATGGACTTGTGTCTTTTTTCAACCTGACTAACTATGTAACTATACATTGATTTTTCTACAGGCCCTTACGGTCATTAGTGATTGTCATGTTTCTGCAAACTCCGTTTGTAAGTATACCATGGTGGACAAAATGATACTAGCAATCATGTTGATGATAATCCATTTTTAAACCAACTCATTAAACTTTCTTATTGATTTTATTATATAAATTTTTCACCTTTTATATTCCTCAATTTGATCCCAATATAAATATCCTACTAAATGAACTCAAACATGCTAACAGCATGAAACATCACCACTAATGCTAGCACTATTACCCAATCATCTGCAACCCGGCAACAAGTGACCAGAAGAAGATCCAGCGCTGACATTGGTCAGCTGTGAGTTGTGTTAGAGAATTTAGATCCTTATTTTATAATCATTTATATATGTGTAGCACTAACTCACGGTGGAGCTGCTGATTTAAAGCGGGCTGTTACCATCACCTCTTTACCTGTAATTTCACCAACACCAGACTTAGAGTCCACGTTGAGCGTATCATCTGACAATGTAGGCACCAGTCACTTTAGTACTTTTCCAATGCTTTAATGGGAGATAACTGGAAGAAGTAGCAGGAAAGAGGTAGAAGAAGAGTTGCAGGGAAGTTCAAATACCTTTTCTCGGTGTAGCACTAAGGAATTGAAATCTCAGGGATGAATGTATCTTCGGTTCAGGATTAAATCTTTGCCCGCCCGGATAGGTCTCTCTCGCTAACCTAGCAGCCGGAACGTAGCACGAACAAAAGGTCTCTGCCACAGACTTGAGTGGAACAAAACTGTACGATCCTCTGCCACAGGATGTAGTAGTTTTCGATGAACAGCAAACACAGTACCAGAACCTTTAGGCCAACCCGGCAGTACTTGTGCAGTAGATTAGATTAAGATGCGTCCTCCAACCGAGTCACCAGGCCCTTCTTAAGACCAGCCTTGTGCATGGTCCCTTCCAAGATGGGTCCTCCCCTGGATCTTCTCAATTGTCCGGCTTCTTCCCGCAGGACAGACAGCACAGGACCATCCCAACAGTAGTAGGCCACTGACAGGCTTCTGGGCCCACTTGCTCGGCTGCAGCAATGCAACCCTCCAGCCCGGAGGGCTACAAGGTAGAACTGAATAGCACATACCTTTAGGCCAGGAGGGCCACGAGGTAAAGACCCAAGAAACATGGCGTCTGTCCCATAAATACTCTCTCCCAGAATGCAACACAGAGGACCACCTCCACCGAGTTGTCTCCGGGAAAGAAGAGCACTTATATACTTCAGCTTGTTGCTTTCCAACACCGACCTATGGTGACAACGACACCCACAGGCACAATGTGGAACTGCACGCAACACAGCCAAACTGGAACAGAGGCTAATCCAACAATAGATTAAATCTGAACTATGTACAGAACAGATGACCCACTAAATTTACATATAAGCGGTAGATTGAAAAATCTACCAGCGTTACATATGTTTGCAAAAGATTGCTTAGAAGTAGTAGAATTTCATATTAACCAATATATATTTTTATGTTATTTCGTAGATATAGAAAGTTTTGAACTTTAGATGACCTCTCTGCTTCATGCTGATATTTTTACTGGGTGAAAGTTCATTAGAATAGATTCAAGTTGTACAGAATTGCCTCAGGTGAATTTCGCTCACAAGTTGCAGTCACAAGTACCGCCTGTGTTGCGTTTGTTACAATATGATTTTTTTTTTTTATTAATCAGACTTGATACATGGGACATAACAATATTACAATAGTGAGTTGGTCAGATTACTGTCAGTTTTTTGGCTTGAGTAGATTTCTCAAACAAATGCTGTTTTATACAATGGGGGTAGATATCATTGTTGTATTTAATTGACATTTCAATTAACAGGCTATTGACTCTATAGCTACAGTAAACAAGTAAGACATTACTTGTTTGGGATTCTTTCAGCTTTCAAACTGAAAGAATGGCTGTTAAATTACTGTCTTAGTTTGAGTAGACAATGGTACGTAGATACCATTTTTGTACGTAGATACAGTTTTCAACAGTCTATTATTTCTACAGCTACAGTAAACAGGCATGTTTTCTGTTGTTTGATAACTATGGCAAACAGCCTGACACATAAAAGGGGTGAGTAGGGAGACACACAGACACACACACCATCATGCTGTAACATCAGAAGCAAGTCACCCATGATAGAAGAACAGTGCCTGATGTTCCCGAAAAATCGTTGCCAATGGAGATCACGAACATACAGTAACAGAAGATAAGTAACTTTTAAGTGTATTTGTACTGATATAGACTATAGGCTGTTCATTTGATAGGCATTTTGCTTGTTATAGATATCTGTCAGTCTTGTATTGTATTCCTAATATTGTAATAGTTTTGTATGTACAGCATCTTTGTATAGTAAAAGCACATTTACACATTGCAGAAATCTCAGCTTCCTTGCTTATACCACAGAGTAACCTTGCTAGATAGACGCAAGCAAAACATTTGGGGGCTCGTGCCGCGGTCTGTGCTATAATTCAACTGCAGCAGACGTGTTTTTTCTGTAGTGTGTTGTGTAGCTTGTGCTAGGTAAAATGCTGCATAAGCTGTTTAGGAAAAGCAAGGCTGCAGAGGGTTCTGGTGGCCAGAAGGAAGTGTGCAGCTTACCTATCTGGGCCAGAGACAATGAGTGGGAGCCTCTTGCTAAAGAATTTGTGAAGTATGCTTCTCCCTTGAAGCTGACTTGGGGTGATAAAGATCATCTTAGATCATTTTGTAGATTTTAGCCTTAAAGTGTTTGTAAAGGTGTTTTTTTTTTTTTTTTAAAATAACAAACATGTTATACTTACCTTCACTGTGCAGCTCGTTCTGCACAGAGTGGCCCCGAACCTCGTCTTCTGGGGTCCCTCGGCGGCTGTTTCAGCTCCTCCCCGCAAGCATTCACCACCTTAATGCGAGCTCCCTCGCACGGTGGTGAGTGCTTGCGGGCGCGCTCCCGTGATACAGCCGGCGGCTATAGCCGCTCGCTGTATCACTCGGCCCCGCCCCCCGGCGCGCCGCGTCATCGGATGTGATTGACAGCAGCGCGAGCCAATGGCTGCGCTGCTTTCAATCCATCCACTGCAGCCAATCAGCGGCCAGGGTGAGCGGAGGAACAGATGTCGGGAACGCGAAGCTGACTTTCGAGGCGTCAGGTAAGTAAAACGGGGGGGCTGGGGGCGGCGGTTCTGTCAGAAGTTTTTTCACCTTAATGCATAGAATGCATTAAGGTGAAAAAATTTTTACCTTTACAACCCCTTTAAGGGGTTGGATTTAAGTAAAAAAGAGAAGAGGACAGTGTCCACAGTGGGCTGGTATTTCCTTAATGCTATTTACACTGAATCACAGAGAAGGGAGAAGGCAGAGGCAGAAGTTAAGGTATTAAAAGACCAGCTAGCAGTTGCTTCAGAGTGTGTGCATTCAACTGCTAGTCGGGCTGATGATTTGCAAGAGCGGTGTGCAGCCCTCATGACCAAATCAATTAATGCCTTAAGGAAAAGGAAGGGCCGTAAACCTGTTAGTAAAGCCACTGTACGTGCCATTGTCACATCCCAAAATTGGGATTGTGAGGATATGCTTTCCTCAAATGATAGTGAGGATGAGGAGATAGAGTTTGATATTTCGCATGATGATCTGCTAGTGTGAAAGAAAAAGTGTGCCAGACCTCTCATTACTAAGCATAGGAAACGGCAACATGATAGAGAGGATATGGCAGATGGGGAGGTGCATTATCTCAACCCCAGAGATGTTGAATTTGAAGAAGTACGGGAGTTTACACAAACTGAACTGCATGAGCTGGCAAAACAATACAAACAAAGGTCTGGGGAGCCCCTAGTGAGTTGGCTTCTACACTTATGGGATGAAGGGGCGGACAGTGTTGTTTTGTCAGGTAAGGAAGCAGTGACTATGGGAGTGTTAACCCATGATCCACAATTGCGTCAGGCAATGCGAAAAGCCCGAGAGTTTAGCGTGAATTTTTCACTGTTAGACCTCGTGAGAGATGGAATAGTCCAAGTATACGCTAGTCCTACTGACCTGGAAAATACCTACTCATGGAGAGCAATAGGAGAGGGTATTTCCAGGTTACGTGAGATGGGTTGTATAACCGGATTAAATACGTTTCCAGAATGGATGGGTCCAGATATGGAACCCTTTATGTCTGCTCTGCACTCTAAGCTGATGAAGTCTGCGCCATTTAATCTCAGGGCTCCATTATTGTCCTTGTTGGGAGGCCTGGGATTAAACAGCAAGATTCATGAAGCCACAACCCTTTTAAGCCAGTTGGGGGAGCTAGAGGAGACTAAAACAAAATCTGTCAGGGCAGTAGATAAGGTCAAGGCCAGACAGGAAGAATACAAGCAGAAAAGAACAGAGAAGAAAGGGAATGGGGTAGAGAAGACAAGAGGTGAAGAGAAAACCAGGCTAGTTATTTCTAGGAAACAAATGTGGGTGGACCTATTAAAGGCAGGAGTACCTAAAGATGAGATAGATGGGATTTCTACTGCAGAAATGCTGAAGAGGTGGAAACATTTAGTAGGGAAAACTGTCAGGGTTAGAAACACTACTCCTAGTGAAGATAACAGCAGCCTGGACTTAGAGAAAACAGAACAGACCCCTCCTGTTAGCCCCAAACCAATTACCAAAACTGAACATGAACCCAAATCCCTTTATCCTGGGGAGGAGTTAGAGAGAATCAGAAAAGGGGATTGGGAGGTTCCTTATCCTTTATGAAGGGAAGGTGAGTCTCCTGTAATAGCTGTGAGGGCAGTGACAGCAGGAGACCGACGTCCATATGCACCTGTCACTGTATGGTGGGGGAAGTCATCTTCTCCTACACATGTAATGGCTTTAGTTGATAGCGGAGCTGAAGTTACACTTTTGCAAGGTAATCCTTCCCATCACAAAGGAGAATTGATTTATGTAGAAGGATTGGGAGGGCAAACCACACCAGCAGTTAGGATACGGATGAAATTGGCTATTGGCAAGGGATCAGGATTTATGACAAATGTTTTGGTATCAGAGTTACCCTAAAATATTCTTGGGATGGATGTATTTCAAGGTCAGTCAATTCAGACTGAAAGAGGTACATTCACATTCGGGTATCCTGATAAAGCATATCTGGTTAGGGCGGTGAAGGCTGTGGTCAGAGGTCATGCGAAATCGACCCCTGTCTACATTCCTCCACCAGAGAAGCCAGTCTGTCTCAAGCAGTACAGACTTCCTGGAGGCCACAAAGAAATTGGGGAGACTATTCAAGAACTGTTGAGAGTAGAGATCCCTAGACCTGCTGTAAGTCCTTTCTCGTCTCCGGTGTTCTCAGTAAAGCAACCTGATGGGACATATAGAATGACTGTGGATTACAGAGGTCTAAACAAAGTGGCACCTCCATTGAAGTCAGCTGTACCAGATATGATCTAAATTGTTGAGAAAATTGCTAAAAATGCCGAAGAATATCATGCTGTGATAGACCTGGCTAATGCTTTCTTTTCGATTTTGATAGACCCAGAGTGTCAAGACCAGTTTGCTATAGTGTGGGACGGCCGCCAGTACACTTTCACCGTGCTTCCTGAAGACTATGTTCATTCTCCAACGATTTGTCATGGACTGATTGCCCGAGATTTAAGTACCCTGAGTTTGAAAGTCGCTGTGTTCCACTACATTGATGACATCATGATCTCTGGAACAAAAGAAGATGTAACTGAAGCACTGCACCTGCTAATACATCACATGGAGAACAGAGGGTGGGCTATCAACAGAGACAAAGTCCAAGGACCTGCCACAGAAGTGAAATTCCTGGGAATAATGTGGACTGGGCCGCAGAGGAAAATTCCAGAGACAGTGTGCAAACTATCCAGGCGCTGTCACCCCCTACTACCAAAAAGGAGGCACAGAAGTTCATTGGAGTTGTGGGGTTCTGGAGATCGTTCATCCCACATCTTGGACTGATTCTGAGGCCTATATATAATGTTACCAGAAAAAAGACTGAGTTCTCATGGGGTTCAGAGCAGCGGACTGCATTCCTAGCTGCTAAAAAAGCTATTTTGCAGCATTAGGGATTAGGACCCGTGAGACAAGGAGTACCATTTCAGCTAGATGTAGTGGAGCAGAATGGTACCATATCTTGGAGTCTATGGCAGCCAAATGAAAAGAAAGGACTGAGAGCAATACCCATTGGATTTTGGTCCAAACAACTGACAGGTGCACAGAAGAGGTACACAGAATTACCTGTTTGGGGCCTACACAGCACTTCAACATGTAGAGACCATTAAAGGAAAGGACACAGTCACCATCCATACTGCATTGCCAATAGCTGGATGGGTGAGAGATAATGGACTGACCACTAGGGCAGCTGTAGCCCAGAACCAGACACTGATGAAATGGAAGTGGTACCTTCAAGAAAGAGGGGGTATTGCAGCTGGGTATGTTAGAGACATTTCAAAACAGTTGGCAGGGCTTGTCACTTTTACCAGCACCCGGCCAGAAGAAGAAATTCCTGTGCTGCAGTCATCCCCCATTCAAGAGGCTCCACCCTTTGAGTCTCTGTCAGAAGACATGAAGGAGTCAGCGTGGTTCACTGATGGTTCAGCCATAGTCACCTCGTCTGGACATAAATGGACAGCAGCAGCCCACAACCCAAGTACAGACACAGTCCTGCAGGAGACCGGAATTGGAGGGTCCAGTCAGTATGCAGAGTTGACAGCTGTGGTGATGACTCTTCAGGAGGATCCTTCTTCCCATGTCACTATCTACACTGACAGCTGGGCGGTTTTTAAAGGACTGACAACTTGGATGCCCACGTGGAAGTCCAATGAATGGATGATTCATGGAAAGGTGGTGTGGGGAGGCAAGGAAGTATGGGACTACATCTGGAAGGAAGCAAACTCCCGCACCATAAAAGTGGGGCATGTTGATGCACATGTGCCCCTAGTCCCAGATTTTGAGAATTATAACAGAGTTGCAGATGAAATCGCCAAAGTGAAGGCAGTTGTGCCAATTGATTCTGTCTTGATGAACTTGGCCAACTGGGCCCACAAACAATCTGGACATTTGGGGCAGAAAGAAACATATGAATGGTCACAGCAGAGAGGATTGCCTATATCCATGGACATGATAAAGACTGTAATAGGGAACTGTACAGTGTGTGGAGAAGTGCGACAATGGCCATTGCAAAAGTACTCCACCGGGTCGATTACGAGGGGTGAGAGGCCTGCAGAGATCTGGCAGATTGACTTCATCGGTCCCCTGCCCCGGGGAAACAATGGACTGAGATATTGTTGCACTGCAGTGGACACCTATTCAGGACTTATGCTTGTTCATCCTTGCAAACGTGCAGATTAAGCCGCAAGGCTTCAACTGCTCCAGAAACTTGTCGTTGTTTATGGTTGTCCCAAACAAGTGCAAAGTGATAACGGCTCACACTTCACCGGATCAACAGTACAGCAGTGGACCAAAGATTCTGGAGTGTACTGGTTGTGCCACATCCCATACCATCCAAAGGCAGCTGGTTTGATTGAGAGATACAACGGGCTATTGAAGGACCAGATATGCAAACTTACACCCACACATACACTAAGGGGGTGGGATCGGATCCTCACACAGGCAGTCATGTTGTTAAATTCTATGTCAATAGCCAAAAGCACACCATATGAAAGGATGGTAGGGGCTGGGGCACAGATTCCACAGCTGGAGTGCAGAGTTCAGTATTTATGTAAGGTTCCTGAAAGAGCAAGGCTTAGCAGATACCATGTTACTGCTTCCCATGACATAGAAACCAAGAGTGACGTATCTGAAGCTGAAGCCCATCTAGGAATGAGAGGGAATCTGGCAGGAAGGTTTGAAGTTACATTTGCATTGACAGATGAGCTTCAATACAGTGGCTGGGACTCTGGTTAGCGGATACTTCTCGGCAAGAGTGGAAAGTAAGGCTACATAACGGCAAACCTTCCAAAATAAACAGCAGTGATCTTCTGGGAAATATCAGTATATTTCCTCTCCTCCCTATTGATGTTCTTTGGGAGGGTCAGAAGTGGGTACAGGCAGGGGGCAAAGTGTTAGTCAGATATCCAGGCAAGAAGCCACTTAGAGGAGAGATTTTAGCTGAAGGGCCTGGATCTACTGTTTATGTATTATTAGAAGGAACAGATAATCCGCTTTGTTTTCCACTCCACAGGCTATCTCCGATTTGATCCATAGGAAGACCAGAGAAAAGTGGTTACATGATGGAAAGAATGACGGAAGATCGCAAGAGCTGTGGAGAGCAAGGCCTTTGACGTATTACAAGCCTGGACTTGTTTCTAAAGAACTTTAGAATGGACTTTCTAATGAACTTTTTTATTTAAAGACTGAAACACCTTCTCAGTGACAGAAATGGGAGGTGTTGCTTTCAAGGAAAATGAATGTTAAAAATTAGTTTTCATAGTAATGAAGTGATTTTCTGTATGGAGTCTGAAAGGAAAAAAAAAATAGGGCAGAATGTGTTGCGTTTGTTACAATAGGATTTTTTTTTTATTAATCAGACTTGATACATGGGACATAACATAATTACAATAGTGAGTTGGTCAGATTACTGTCAGATTTCTCAAACAAATGCCGTTTTATACAATGGGGGTAGATATCATTGTTGTATTTAATTGACAGTTCAATTAACAGGCTATTGACTGTATAGCTACAGTAAACAAGTAAGACATTACTTGTTTGGGATTCTTTCAGCTTTCAAACTGAAAGAATGGCTGTTAAATTACTGTCTTGGTTTGAGTAGACAATGGTACGTAGATACCATTTTTGTACGTAGATACAGTTTTCAACAGTCTATTGTTTCTACAGCTACAGTAAACAGGCATGTTTTCTGTTGTTTTGATAACTATGGCAAACAGCCTGACACATAAAAGGGGTGAGTAGGGAGACACACAGACACACACACCATCATGCTGTAAAATCAGAAGCAAGCCACCCATGATAGAAGAACAGTGCCTGATGCTGCCGAAAAATCGTTGCCAATGGAGATCACGAACATACAGTAACAGAAGATAAGTAACTTTTAAGTGTATTTGTACTGATATAGACTATAGGCTGTTCATTTGATAGGCATGTTGCTTGTTATAGATATCTGTCAGTCTTGTATTGTATTCCTAATATTGTAATAGTTTTGTATGTACAGCATCTTTGTACAGTAAAAGCACATTTACACATTGCAGAAATCTCAAGTTCCTTGCTTATACCACAGAGTAACCTTGCTAGATAGACGCAAGCAAAACACCGCCCCTCTCCAACCCCATAAAAACCCACACCAAAGATGGCTGCTCCATATGCCTGATGGAGCATGCATGCTCCGAATGTGAGCTCGACCACGCCTCCAGTCCATCACCACTTACGTGCTTGTTGTGTGACTGTCTTCAGCCTCGGAGCCTTGGGAACCACCAGAGCCGTTGGAAACTGCTGATCACCACCGCTGCCCAGCTGGACTACAGGAGTACTTATGCCATGCACATTATATCTCACCAAAAGAGTTGATCTTACTTTTATTAAACATTGAATCTTAACTGACATACTGCACTCAAAGTGGCACCGCTCCTCTCTCACCACCTTTCGAGAACATCCTTACCCTAGAAGCATATTCCTCACAATTTCCATTCCATCAGGTGTAGTCTTTCCAGGGCTGGGTGTAGAAACTGGCCCTGTGAGAGCAGATCCAGCATTACTGGAAGAGGAAATGGATCGTCTGTGCTTAATTGTAGAAAGGTTGTGAACCATGGACCTCTTGGCCAGGAAGGGATTACTGCTATCCCCGTGGATGTTGATCTTTTGAGTCTGGACAGAAATCTTGTGATCAGAGGTGTTGGGGGAAAGATATACACCAGCTGAAAATATCAAAGGCTGGTTTAAGCAGTCTATCACCTCTGCTGTTGGATAAGCAGCTCTTGCTAAATACCCCAGACATTTGGCATTCCCAGAAGTTACTGCCAGATCGATATCGGGAACACCACCAGTCTGGGTTAGGAGAGAGAAGGCCTGGCGATTCAGAGACCATTCGTTGTTCGATAAAAAAAAATTCCTGCTCAGATTGGCAGGAGTCGAACACATGTGGTGCTGGAACGTATATGGCCTTCAGATCTGCTAGGTGTACCTGAGCTCAGTTGAAAATAGGGTGCACTTCCCTCATTAATGTGTTCGACTCCTGGTGCCTCCCTGCCTTTGGATGTAGGCCACCGCCACTTTGTTGTCCCTGCTTAGTAAGATGTTCTTCCCCCTCAGGGATGGGCTGAATACTAGAAGGCGGCTCTGAGCTCCAGAATTTTGAGACTATGCCTTGCAACTGGAATTGCCAACATCCCTGTGCCACTTGGTCCTGATAGTGGGCTCCCCATTCCTCCAGGCTGGCATCTGGTGTGACTATTTCTGGCTGCAGAAGAACAACACGTCGATACTTATTGAGGTTGTGAACACAAGTCCACCACCATACAGACTGTTTTACTATCTTGTTGAAGATCGGTTGAAGCATTGATGCTCCCTCCCACTGATTCAGCGCAAAACGAAGAAGTCTTTGGAAGGCAGGGTGTATGGGGACATGAAGATAGGCATCCAAATAAATTGATGAACAGCATCCAATTTCCTAAGTTTATTGCTAGTAGCATCGACTGAAGGCTTTCCATCTTTAAGGATTCAACCTGAAATCATCAGTTGAGATTCTTTAAATCTAGGACTGGGCGCAGATCTTCCATTCATTTTTTTTACCAGGAATAGTGCAGAGTAAAAGCCCCTTCCCCTTTGGGCAAATGGTACTTCTATGATCGCGCATTTCTGAAGCAGCTCCAGCACATATTTGACTAACATCTTTCTTTTTTCTAGTGAAGACGAAAGCCAGTTTGACTGAAAGTGGTCCTTGGGAATTCTTCTTTTGAATCCCCATCTGTGGCCGAACTGAATGTTGAATACTGTCCATGGGTCTTTTATGTGGTCCACCCAAACCTGCATGAATAGTTCGAGTCTGGCTCCCACTACCGTAGGTCGGACGGGCGTACCTTCAAATGGACTTTTGTTTGTCCCCCACAGAGGAAGATTTTTTTTTGTAATCTCAAAAAAGAAGACTGGGTATTCTTCCAATTTCTTTTGAATTCCTTGCCTGGCCTATATGACTTTGCTTCCCTGTATCTCTCTGGAAGGTTCCGTCTGTAAGATGCTTTCTCTTGTTTCAGTCTCCTGTCGGAAGGAATAGGACCCGACTTCCCACCTGTAACTTTTGAGATGGCCGAATATAGTTTATATCCAAAAAGATTTGTTCCATCATTGGGTATCTTGCACAAATTGGTTTTGGAGGCTGCATCGGCTACCCAGGGTTTCAGCCAAAAGACCCTTTACGAGATTATGGAAGTTAACATTTATCAGGCGGGAGATCTAATTATGTTCACCGACGCCTCTGTTACAAAGTCTCCTGCGAGACGGAGTTCATAGAGAGCTGTTATGATTATGTCCTGGTAGGCCCCCTCTAGCAGTGACTTTTTGATATTGGAGGCCCAACTGGAAATTGCTCTCCCTACCGTGGCTAAAGTGATAGCGGGTCTGCAAGTGCCTCCTACTACTGAATAAGCTTTTTTAAGATCGAGATCAATCTTGTGGTCAAGTATATCTTTGAAGATTACAGCATCCTCAATAGGCAAAGTTAAATGCCTGGCCAGGCACATTAGGAATGTGTCAACAACTTGAGCAGAATTAACAGATTTATGTTGGGCTCCTTTAACGGATATAACTTTGCTTATCTGGTTTTTGCCACTGGTCCTTAATCAGATCTTCTAATTCCTCTATAAATGGGAATGATTATGGTTCCTTTTTTTAAATTGAGAAGAACTTCTGTTCTGTTACTTCTCTGGCATCCGTTTCTTTCTCTTTAGTTGCTTCCTCAAAGCATGATTGGCAAGCCAATTTGTCTGTGAGTGCTGGGGCCCCGCATAACCAATGGGCATTTGCCGCAGGATGGGTGCGATGACTGGCAGATGATGGATGGCGATGAGGCGAAGGCAACTTTCTATGACGTGAATGACCATGACGGAAGGAAGACTTGGATCGACTTTTCTGTGAGTGTCTGTGTCCCGATGGTGAAGCGCAGGCTGAATATTCTCAGTCTGGAATTCCAGGATCTTGAGGACCGGATAGGGCTGTCCAAATAAGACTGCATTCATGGTAAGGCTCTCTTTTCTCATTATCTTCACTACCTACCAAGACCTCTTACCTTTCAGGCTGAGGATGGTGGCCTCCATTAGCAGCGATAAAGAAAGCTTCCACCTAAAAGATATGACATTATCGGAGAAAAAAGGGGAACATTCATCCAGGAGCAGCAGCAGAAGAAATGCAGTTAGTCCCCAAGCTTACCCATAGGTGGCAGCAAGGCAGAGGAATACAGGGTATATCAACAGGCATAAGGAACAAAAAAGGATGTGCACTGATCTCCGGGCTGCCACTGAATGACTGAATGATTAGGAAATGAAGAGCCCCCAAGAACATGCTTTTTCAGGTGTTTCTGATAGATTCCTAGATTGCTAGTAGGTCAGTTTGGACTCAGACACAAAATTAATAGGGAGGCCACTACACCCTTTAACTTTAGACATTGATTATTATGCAAATGCGGTCCTACGCATCGCTTGGTTTTCCTTTTACTTTTTGTGTTTATAATCTGTAGATTAATGTTTGAGGTGTTACAAATGGAACCTGTATCCTAATTTACTACAATACTCTGTCTGTTTCTTGAAAATCCTAAATACAAGAAATCCGCAGCCGCCGTGGTGGAAGTGATGTCATTGCCTGCACACCATCGCGCCACAAGATCCGACGCCATTTTAGAAACTGGCAGAATGGGTTCCCGCCGGCGTCACTTCCGGTCGCGCATTTGCAAAGCGGCAGGACCCATGGCCGCCATCTTGGATATTGCATTGAAGTCCTGTGGAACTAGAAAGCCCAGCAGATAGAGAAAAACAGAGTGCATGCTGAAAGGTCAAGAATAGGAGACTGCTGCAATATAATAAGCCTATATAAGGCTTGTACAGTGCCAGGCAACATACCCCCAAGAAATGAAAAAGAAGAAAAAAGAGCGCACCAGCCTAGTGCATTATCCTTTACAGATTTATTGATTAAAAACAAGATAAAATCTACTCACAAAGGTTGAAGGAACAAATCGCATTTGTAAATTGCCATAGCGGTAATAAATCCAGTGGTAGCAGTTTTCCAGGTCCCAGGAAGGAGGCGTACGGACTACTGCTGGCTAACGCGTTTCGAAGGTAACCCTTCTTCATCAGAGCCTTAGTAGTGTTAATCTCCTGCTGGTTTTTATACATGTGTCCATCTAACCAGGGCTGGTCAGATTGGTTCTGAAACTCCTCCCTTAATTAGTGGGCGGTTCTTTGAGGGGGGGGGAGGGGAGGGGGGGGAAAGGGATTTTGGTCTAGGCTATGTTGTTATTATTAAGGGGCCATGATAAAAAAACTTTTTATATATTTAATATAGTTTTGGTCTGATTTGATTAGTAGTTCTAATTTAGATATTTTAATTTAATTTTTAATTTTTAAGTTTTAAATTTTTAACACTAATTTTTAAGCTTTTTATTTATTTTTGATTTTTGATTAATATTTAAATATATAAAGCTGCGGCCGTATGTGATCGGGAGTGCAAACAACCAATAGCAAATAGATTAAAATAGTCCTATTAATACTGTTACATAAGTGAATCAAGACATATCGAGTGTTCCTTGGAGCTCCTCTCCCCTTTAGTCTGTACATTCTAAACCTCAGGAGAAAACTAACCAGAGGTTACAAAAAGAAGAAGATTGGAGACAAAGTAGCATACCTTATGATATGTATGTCTGATGTCATCCCATTAGCTCGGATGGAATGTCTCAGCAATAAACGTAACTGTACCGGCATCTGTTGCTAGCCGGTATCATGTTCCTGTGTATAATAGAGACTGATGGAACGCACGCCGCTCCTCCGCTACCGGGTTGCGGTCCACAGGGCGGAAGTGCGGTCGTGACGTCATATCCGGTGCGCCCTTCGGCGCATATGATTGGCTAACTGTAGTGATCTCCATTTTGTTGAAGGCAAAGATAGGAGGCAAGGGGGGGGGACAAAAACGTCTAAGCTATGGGTTATATGGGGATACTAAATTGATTAGATTGCATTTTTGAAAGAGATTAATAAACATATGATATACTAATTCGGGTGATGCCACTGGAAGGGAAAGGAAGGGAAGGAAAAAAAGATAAGCCTAGTTACTGGATGTTAGGCATATTATTTGTCCAAATGTACCCTGGATGGAGACAGGGGCTATTAAAGAGATGGTTCTTAGAGCTGTAACCAAAGGGTGACAATATACTGAACGCATGTATTTAGAAAAACCAGCAAGAGAGACACTGACAAAGAGATAATAGTATAAAATATATATATATATAAAAAAAGGTATAATATATAAAATATATATGTATATATATATATATATAAAAATACATAAAAATATATATGCATCAGCATAGACATATAAGCACATGGAAATCAGATTAAAATCAATTAGAAGTAGAACCGTATAAAAGTACACAATATGTGTACTTAGTCGATGTGATATAAAAAGGGGGTTGTTATGACCACATATAAAAAAACATATAATGGTTTTTAACATTATTTCTGGTATATCTAGAGATTATTTAGTAGACACCAGCGAAAGGAATAACAGAACTGTTATGTCAACTTACTTTGTAAAATAGTGGTAATAATAGTAATGGTGATAATTTCAATAAAAGGGGGAAGTTTTTATATGGTATTTGATAACGATAACGATTAGATTGCATTAGATTAATGAAATTAAAAATATATATAAAAAATTATTATTATTAAATGATGAATTAATTATATCAGATGAGGTAGATATGGATACTAGATTGTAGAATGTTAGATAGAGCCACTGCCCACTGATAGATGTACATATATATATATATATATATATATATATATATATATATATATATATATATATACACACATATACATACATACATGCGTACACCCATGATAAATCATGTATAGGCATATATATAAGCGCATAAACATACATATAGCCGCGTAAAGACCCGTGAATGCTATGGTCTAATCTTGTGGTGCATGCATTTTGGATGCCGTCTATGAAAGGGGTATTAAATTAATATGACTAGGATGTATATAAAAAATTGATCTAGGATCTAATAGGATAAGACTTATTGCAATAAAATGAAATGATAGTGCCTAAAAAAATCTGATATAGGGCAATAAGTAGGGTCTGGTGATGACTGGGTGTCATAGCGGTAATGAATTAATAATATGAAGTTGAATACATATAGAATTGGCCCTCTGCAGTGGCTTGGTACTAGCATTAGACTATTTTGTGTATTTCTGGGTCTTCGTTTAGGCCTCCCGGGGCAAGACTGCCAAGGGTGAAGATCCAGAAGGCTTCTCTCTTACATAGCCTCTGGTGTCTTCTTCCTGTATCTAGCTCGCCTCCGATCGACTCAATCCCAAATACTCTCATGCCTGCAGGGTTCCCTTGGTGGACCTCTACAAAGTGTCGAGGAACTGGATATTTGTCTCTTAGATTTATGATGCCACATTTATGTTCACCGATTCTGACTCTCATTGGGCGTTGTGTACGGCCAACGTACAGACGCCCACATGGACCACATCTGTAGCACCCTTTTTGGTCAAATATCGTTGTCCAGCTATTAGTCGGTTTGTTGGTAAATGTTTTTACCCTACTCTGGGCTTCCGGAACACAATATTAGGGTGATCAGGGAGTGTCTTACCCAAAACAGGGTCGTGTTTCAGAATATTCCAATTCTTTTTAATGACATTCTGAATTTCGAGCGCTTTATTCGTATATTGGGTAGAGAAACAGGCCTGTTGGATATCAGAAGTGGTGATCTGGTATCTCGATACCAGATCACCACTTCTGATATCCAACAGGCCTGTTTCTCTACCCAATATACGAATAAAGCGTTCGAAATTCAGAATGTCATTAAAAAGAATTGGAATATTCTGAAACACGACCCTGTTTTGGGTAAGACACTCCCTGATCACCCTAATATTGTGTTCCGGAAGCCCAGAGATCTTAGGAGCCTGATAGCCCCAAGTAGGGTAAAAACATTTACCAACAAACCGACTAATAGCTGGACAACGATATTTGACCAAAAAAGGTGCTACAAATGTGGTATTAAGAACTGTGGCACATGCATGTACATGTGGCATAGGAAAAAAACTGTAGCAGGGAGGGATGGGCGCGTTCACCAAATTAAACAATTTATAAACTGTGGAACAGAGTATGTTATCTATGGTATCGTCTGTCCATGTGGGCGTCTGTACGTTGGCCGTACACAACGCCCAATGAGAGTCAGAATCGGTGAACATAAATGTGGCATCATAAATCTAAGAGACAAATATCCAGTTCCTCGACACTTTGTAGAGGTCCACCAAGGGAACCCTGCAGGCATGAGAGTATTTGGGATTGAGTCGATCGGAGGCGAGCTAGATACAGGAAGAAGACACCAGAGGCTATGTAAGAGAGAAGCCTTCTGGATCTTCACCCTTGGCAGTCTTGCCCCGGGAGGCCTAAACGAAGACCCAGAAATACACAAAATAGTCTAATGCTAGTACCAAGCCACTGCAGAGGGCCAATTCTATATGTATTCAACTTCATATTATTAATTCATTACCGCTATGACACCCAGTCATCACCAGACCCTACTTATTGCCCTATATCAGATTTTTTTAGGCACTATCATTTCATTTTATTGCAATAAGTCTTATCCTATTAGATCCTAGATCAATTTTTTATATACATCCTAGTCATATTAATTTAATACCCCTTTCATAGACGGCATCCAAAATGCATGCACCACAAGATTAGACCATAGCATTCACGGGTCTTTACGCGGCTATATGTATGTTTATGCGCTTATATATATGCCTATACATGATTTATCATGGGTGTACGCATGTATGTATGTATATGTGTGTATATATATATATATATATATATATATATATATATATATATGTACATCTATCAGTGGGCAGTGGCTCTATCTAACATTCTACAATCTAGTATTCATATCTACCTCATCTGATATAATTAATTCATCATTTAATAATAATAATTTTTTATATATATTTTTAATTTCATTAATCTAATGCAATCTAATCGTTATCGTTATCAAATACCATATGAAAACTTCCCCCTTTTATTGAAATTATCACCATTACTATTATTACCACTATTTTACAAAGTAAGTTGACATAACAGTTCTGTTATTCCTTTCGCTGGTGTCTACTAAATAATCTCTAGATATACCAGAAATAATGTTAAAAACCATTATATGTTTTTTTATATGTGGTCATAACAACCCCCTTTTTATATCACATCGACTAAGTACACATATTGTGTACTTTTATACGGTTCTACTTCTAATTGATTTTAATCTGATTTCCATGTGCTTATATGTCTATGCTGATGCATATATATTTTTATGTATTTTTATATATATATATACATATATATTTTATATATTATACCTTTTTTTATATATATATATTTTATACTATTATCTCTTTGTCAGTGTCTCTCTTGCTGGTTTTTCTAAATACATGCGTTCAGTATATTGTCACCCTTTGGTTACAGCTCTAAGAACCATCTCTTTAATAGCCCCTGTCTCCATCCAGGGTATATTTGGACAAATAATATGCCTAACATCCAGTAACTAGGCTTATCTTTTTTTCCCCCAGTTTTCCTTTTTTTCTTTCCCTTCCTTTCCCTTCCAGTGGCATCACCCGAATTAGTATATCATATGTTTATTAATCTCTTTCAAAAATGCAATCTAATCAATTTAGTATCCCCATATAACCCATAGCTTAGACGTTTTTGTCCCCCCCCTTGCCTCCTATCTTTGCCTTCAACAAAATGGAGATCACTACAGTTAGCCAATCGTATGCGCCGAAGGGCGCACCGGATATGACGTCACGACCGCACTTCCGCCCTGTGGACCGCAACCCGGAAGCGGAGGAGCGGCGTGCGTTCCATCAGTCTCTATTATACACAGGAACATGATACCGGCTAGCAACAGATGCCGGTACAGTTACGTTTATTGCTGAGACATTCCATCCGAGCTAATGGGATGACATCAGACATACATATCATAAGGTATGCTACTTTGTCTCCAATCTTCTTCTTTTTGTAACCTCTGGTTAGTTTTCTCCTGAGGTTTAGAATGTACAGACTAAAGGGGAGAGGAGCTCCAAGGAACACTCAATATGTCTTGATTCACTTATGTAACAGTATTAATAGGACTATTTTAATCTATTTGCTATTGGTTGTTTGCACTCCCGATCACATACGGCCGCAGCTTTATATATTTAAATATTAATCAAAAATCAAAAATAAATAAAAAACTTAAAAATTAGTGTTAAAAATTTAAAACTTAAAAATTAAAAATTAAATTAAAATATCTAAATTAGAACTACTAATCAAATCAGACCAAAACTATATTAAATATATAAAAAGTTTTTTTATCATGGCCCCTTAATAATAACAACATAGCCTAGACCAAAATCCCTTTCTTCCCCCCCCTCCCCTTCCCCCCCCCCTCAAAGAACCGCCCACTAATTAAGGGAGGAGTTTCAGAACCAATCTGACCAGCCCTGGTTAGATGGACACATGTATAAAAACCAGCAGGAGATTAACACTACTAAGGCTCTGATGAAGAAGGGTTACCTTCGAAACGCGTTAGCCAGCAGTAGTCCGTACGCCTCCTTCCTGGGACCTGGAAAACTGCTACCACTGGATTTATTACCGCTATGGCAATTTACAAATGCGATTTGTTCCTTCAACCTTTGTGAGTAGATTTTATCTTGTTTTTAATCAATAAATCTGTAAAGGATAATGCACTAGGCTGGTGCGCTCTTTTTTCTTCTTTTTCATTTCTGGCATTAGGACATCCCATCCTTAAGAGCAGCAAGGCCGAAATCCATAGTCCTTCCTGAACCTTTGGGATCTTTAGCTTACACACCCGTACGCAAGAGTATTTTGCTTTTCTGAACATACCCCCAAGACAACCAGAATGGGGTGCCTTCCATCTAGCTCATTTAGAGACTGTACAGGCAAGGACTTCTACCCAGGAGAGGCTGAACCTGGCTGGGGCGAATGTGGAAAGGGGTTCCGAGCTATCCATCCAGTCCTGTACAGGTGAGGAAAAGAAGGAGAATACTGCGGTGGGTTCCTTTCTAGAATTTATAGCTAACCAGTCCTATCAGGTTGTGGGGGCGGAGTCACAACCAAGTGTATGCTACCATGATGATGCATCAGGAAAGACTGATGAGTAACTGAGGACTACATGGTTAGCTACAAATTATTATTTATTATTATTATTCACGATTTATATAGCGCCAACAGTTTACGCAGCGCTTTACAATGTAGAGGGCGGACAGCACAATTACAGTACAGTTCAATACAGAAGGGACAGACAAATAAGGCTGCATTCACACCTGAGTGTTTTCAGCTCATAAAACTTTCGTAAAACGCCAGAAAAAATGCCCAACACGCAAAATCCCATTATTTTCAATGGCACCTGCTCACATCTGGGTGTTTTGTCACCTGAAGCAAAACGCCTGAAAAAGGCCTTAAGCTCAAAAAAGAACATGAGCTTCTTTGGGGCAGATTACAGGCGTTTTCCTGCTTTTTACATTGGTGACCTGTGCAAAAACGCGGTAAAAATGCGTGACTTTGAAATGCTCAGGTGTGAATGCAGCCTAAAGGTAAAAAGTGAATTCCCTGCACTTTTTTTTTTTTTTAATGTTTTTTTATAAATAAGGTAAAGGTAGAAAACAGAGCATGTGGGCATACCCCGGCACAAAATAGTACAATAATAGACAGAAACTTGAAAAATAAAAAGCAAAAATACAAAAGCAGGTAAACCTAGAGTAAAATTAAAAAAAAAAAATAACCCACCCTTGCTAATTATAGGAATTCCCTGCATTTCTGCCAACCTCTTCCTTGTCCAGACAGAGGGTCAGGGGTCTTGCAGTCTCATAGCACAGTCAGGAAACTCCTCCTACAATCTTTAACCAGTGCTTGGCTGGACACTGATAGAAGTCACAAGACTGCTCTAACTGCTGATGAGAAAAGATATTTAGCAGTTTATATTTACTAAAATAATTGCATTTCCAAATTCTGTGTACTGTGGGAGACTAGATACTGTGGGAGACTAGATATTGTGAATGCAGGGTCCTGGGATTAGTAACACTTTAAAGGATAATTCACACTAGCTGCTGCGTTACAATGCAGTGGCTGGTGTGCGGTGTGATGCAGTGGGATCACTGAAGTGTTGATGCACTGATCACGGCGCATCGCACTGTTCACTTTTTTTTTAAACCAGCTTTATTGAAACATCACAGCGTTACATTTCACTAAGTTGTATTGGCTGCCGTTCTGTACAAGACAGTGGATTGCCTCGCACTGTGATGTGTTGAAAAAAAGAACAGCCTGCCATACTTTTTTTTAGCACACACCACCAACACACACTGGTGTGAACCGGGCACATAAAAGACAAGGCATTTTGCCCTGTCTTGTGGTGGGAATGCACTGGAATAGCCTCCTAATGCAGTCCCACCATACCTGGTGTGAATGGGCCCTTAAGATGGACCTTGCAGTTTAGACCCCTCCTCCCCCAAGTGGAAAAAGTCACCTGTGAGATAAAAGTTAGAAAATGTACTTACTTTACACCAAGTTTCCAAGCATTTACCTTTGCAAGTATGATGTCATGATCCTTCCAGCAATATCCAGGGAACAATGAGGATTTCAGATCTTGTAAGACACTTTTGCACTGATCTCTCCAGTGTGGAAGCCAAGAGTAAGGGAAGTGTATTTTCTAACTCTTTTCCTCTTTAATGCAGCAACTTCATATGCGGTAGGAAGGGTCTGATGTCATAGTGGAGCTAAATTTAATGCAAGGTCCTTGTGTTGCTAAGACTATTTGTAGTGATTTTTATAGCACTAATATGGAGTAACAGTTACATGTGTTTTAAAAGCTAGGCCTCTCCCATTGATATGCAAATTAACCAGTTGAGCTGGTTTATGAGCTCAGCACAGGAAGTCAGACTACAGGATATGATGTAGCAGGAAATAGGGGGAGGGGAATAGGACTTTGAACAAGCCATGTCCTCGAGGATAAAAAGAGCAGCAGTGGTTCTGGAAGACAAAAAAGACACACTTGTACTGGAGACAGGGGAGGACAGAGTTGATTTGAGACTTCGGAGGAGTTGTGCTGGACTATGACAAGCAATGAGAAGATTCCACCACCAGGAAACCTAAGTTTACTTAAGTAGCCGATTAGTATACTTATGCCAACTTCATACATTGCACATGCTTATTTGTTAGGAAGGATAGATAGTTTTGTACATTGAAGGCATATTTTGTTATAATTTGTATGCTATATGCATTGTGTATCCTGCAGTTGTATGTGCAGCTTTTCTGTTTAGTAAAAGCATTAATACCCTACAGAGTTTTAATTGCTTCCTTTTACTTATACCGCAAAGTAACCTTAATAGACACCAAGCAAAAGAGTCCACGTTAAAAAAAATCTAGCTTTGAAGCATGACTAGGAATATGTGCTTTACACAGGACCCATTTTGCAAATAAACCATTTTTGCTAATGTGAGGAGAAAAATGGTTGCTTTATGGCCTATGATTTTAGTTTTCAACAATCACACTTACATTTCTGTCCTTTCCACTTTGATCCCCCAGTGGCAAGTTACAGCATCCAGAGCCACCTGCAAAATCATCAGAAAGGACAACATATAGACACGATTTCCTTGGTTAAAAATGACAAATGCACAGGTAAATTGATCCTGAAAGTATTTAAAAAGAGGAATGTCTATTTATACTTAGTGCTAACTTAAAAAAAAATCTCAGAATCAACGGTTTGCCTTAAATTGGTTTGAATGGTAAAATGTTTTTTTTTTACCTGAATGCATTCTCTGCATTCATGTAAAAAAACCTTTTAAAAGCTACTCCCCTCAGCCCCCCCTGCTCGTTTGGCTGTACTTCTCCTGTGGATCACAGGAGTGCAGTTCGTTCTACTAAAGCCCGCTGTTGGCTGACATCACAGAGCCGGTCCAGGCTGGGGAAAGATCATGACTATATGGTCGGGATCCACCCAGATGCCTGGACCGGTACCTGGCTCAGCCTCTCAGTGATCCACTGAAAATATGAGCCAGCCGCTTCCGCCCCCTCCACAGTTCAGTACTCCAGTGAGCGCCAGGGGGCAGAACAGAGAGCCGGAGACTGACAGTCATGGCTCTCTGCTCAGAGCAGCGGGAAGAACTGAGCAATCAGCGGTGTTTGATCGCTCAGTTCTTGGCCTTAGAGACGGCGGGGGACAGATGCAGCATCGCATCAATGCTGCATCCACCTAGGTAAATAAGATTAAATAAAAAACATACTTCTCTTTTAAACCCTTACCTGAGCTTGATCTCGATCTAGCACTGTGCCTGTCTGCAGCAGCTCTTCTCTCTTTCTCTTCTCACGGGACACAGTCAAAGCCTGTGAGGAGGGAGTGGGGGGTGGGGCAGAGCCATGCTGTGTGTGTCTTTTAGGTGCACACAGCCTGGCTTGGGATCGAGCCCGCACAAGTACCCCCATTACAAGCGGCTTTCTATGGGGGCATGCAAAGAAGAGGAGGAGCAAAGAGCGTGGCAGGGACCCCAGAAACGTTTTTTCAGGGCCACACTGTTCAAAACCATTGCACAGAATAGGTACAGTAAGTATCATCTGTTTGTTATTTTAAAAAAAAAAGCCTTTACAATTTTTTTGAACTGGAAATAAATTATCTCAATCAACATTAACTATTTGTAAAACTTATGCTGCTAAAGCATTTCCTTAGCTGTTTCCTGGTTTCTAGCCTAGGCCAAAAATATGTCAAACATTCCAAGAGTCTTCATGGGCTTTTTTTTCTTTCATCTGGAGGAGGAGAGGAGGGGTCTCAGCTAATCACACCCTCCTGCCCGCATGCTTGAGCTAAGGGCAGACAGATTCCAGGAAGTAAATGCTACATAAATCATCTGCCCTTACTCAAGATGGCTGTGGCTAGAAAAGTTAGGGGTGGATTTCAAAGTGATTTCTCAGCAAAAGCATGGAGACAAAGATGGATGGATGAGTTGGCTTTAAATATCAAAAATGAAATAAATAGCATTTTCAGTTTGTAGTGCTCAGATACGGTTAAAGTAGAACTATAGGCAAAACTTTTTTTTCATTTTGGATAGAGTAAGGGAGGGTCATAATCTCTGTCAGTTTATTTTTTGGGCATCTGTGTCCCATTGGGGAGATTTCCCGTCACTTCCTGTCCCACAGCCAAAACAGAAGTGAGAGGAAATCCCTGCAAATTAAGGGAATACCTTATGGACCCCTAGGTCACCAGAACTAGTGTCCCCATTGAAAGATTTTCCCTCTATTACTTTTCTGGGGAGAAGCCAAAATTTTCTTTTGCTTTCACTTTCAATGGTAAACAGGAGAAATAGATAGGGTGACTATCCCTAACAGGGCACAGACAGCAATAAACACTGAAAGGTGTTCTGATCCATCTCTATTCTATCCAAAACGGAAAAAAAATACGTTTTTTATTTAGTTGTACTTTAAAGTGGAAGTCCAAGCTAAAGCTAAAATCCCTGCAACTATAAACACCAACATTCTAACACTAACCTATCTAGCCCTGTATATAAAAAAATCGGTACAGGCATACCCCACTTTTAAGTACACAATGGGACTAGAGCATGTATGTAAAACGAAAATGTACTTAAAGTGAAGCAATACTTTTTTTTACTTCTGGGGTGTCAGGGGCTGTAGTGGGGGTGTCAGTGGGGGTGTAAGGGGCTGTAGTGAGGGGGGTCAGGGAGTGTGTTTCCAAGTGGCGGGGAATCTGAACTATCCGTGCACAGATTACTCAGCTACAGCTTTAGCTTGAGAGCCACTTTACATACACTCACGGGTATGTCCATACTCGCAAATGTACGTAAAGTGAGTGTACTTAAAGGGGGATATGCCTGTATACTGTACATACCTTTTCTGCAGGAAATCCGACCCGATCTCCAGCTGCGGAAGCTCTGCAGAGGATACGGCCGACAACGGCTGTGAAATGAATGGGAAGTGACCTCACACAGAGTTACTATGGGGCTTTCGTTGTTGGATGGGTCCTCTTCACCCGCTCATAAACACAGCAAAGCCGTGGATGACAGCTCAGCGTAGGATTGGGTCGGCTCGCCTGCAGAATAAGGTATGTATACTGATTTTTTCTTTACAGTGCTAGATAGGTTAGTGTTAGAATTGGTTTTCATCTTAGCATGGACTTCCACTTTAAGTTCCACTTTAATTGGTCTACTCATAATTTAGATAAAGAGATACTCTTAACCACATGATGACTGCAATCTGTAAATCGCTCTTTCTCCTTCTCCATAGAATAACAAGTACAATGTTAGACATAAATTCAGAGTAAAAAATCATTTTTCAAAGGTTGAAAGGTTTGATGCATAATGGTGTGTGCTTAAAATAAAAAGTTTTTTTTTTGCATTTGTCAGACTAATTTAAAAATCATGAGATTGGTATTTATTAAAACATTATACCAAATATAGCAGTACTCCCATAGGAGCAGCAGGATTACTATCCAGGTCTTCCCAAACTTCTGCCCCGCAGCCAGGCATGCAACAGGCTCATTCACTCTTTCCTCAAGCACCAGTCTAAGGGGATGTTGTTTTTGTGGTTTTATTTTTGGAGAACTTGGATAGGGTTGAGGGAAGTGGTAGGATATTCCAAAGATAATAACTATGTACAACTTGAGGACTTGATATTCTTTTCTGAGCAAACTATAATGAAGTCCGGGCTTTAAACAAAACAGTAGACTTCAGCTTAAGTAGTAGTACTTAGAGTCAAAAGAGCAAAGTGCCCTTAAATAGGAGATTATCTGGGCAGAGCTGGTCTCCCCTTTAACAGAGCCACAGTTGACTATAAGGCATAGAGGGGTATAAAGAACACAAGGTCCCCAAGATCTCTGTGTCTGTATTTACAAGGCCTAAGGACAGATGGTAGCCTCTTTCCAATCTTCCAAGCGACACCCTCCGGTGATACCAGACAGATCTCCTCATTCAGCCTCTCTAAGCACCTGGGTCTCAGCATTCTTCCCCTCTGGTCGCCTACCTGAAGGCTCTCCAACAGCAACTTCTGCCTGGGAGGGCAGCCTGACCCCCCAGGCTGGACTCCTCCACTCGTCGGACAAGACCCAGAGCTCTGTGTGCTCCCATAATAAATAGTGTCCCAGCATGCCATCAGAGCCTGCCTTTCTGGAATGAGCTGGGGCTGCATCCATATTCATGCTGCCATCTGCATGAGTTGGGGCTCCATCTATATTAATGCTGCAATCTGCATAATCACACCTATCATCCAGAAACTTCTTAATTTACATGGATACATAGGGTGCTATCAGGCAGACTGGCAGCAGTAGAGCACACAGAGCAGACCTGACTAAACAATTACAGTTTATTGAGTACACTAAGCCAAACAATGCTATTATCTTATCCAAAATTACAGCCAAACTGACTAGTGTGGCAACTAAAATTTTCTATAAAAAAATACACACTAACACTTACCTAACTATCATAGCGCTAACCTAGGAAGGTGCTACACAAATAAAAGCCTTACATGTACATACAGTTGAGAGTTAATCTGCTTTTATTTTCATGTTGTCATCAAGGACCTGATGACGCCCTGTGGGAGGGTGAAATGCTTAGACGTAATTTCCGGGTCCTATTGATGTCACTTCCGGTATCGTGGAACACACGCCATGAACAGCGTTTTTGTACTCACAGCTCCATGTTTCTTATGCCTGGTTTTATCTTACTTCTTGTTATTATTATCATTAAGTTGGGGTATCAGTTGGTTTCTGACAGTTTAGAAACACATGCTCTGTGTTTACATAAAAAGGTTGGAGCCTGACAAGATTCTGCTTTAGATAAAAAGTAAATGAGAAGGGAGATGAGAATTCATTGCCTCTGTTGTGAACTTTTAAGTGGAAGTATACGCCAGTATAAGTCTGCTTAAAGATGTTTCCTTCCCCCTCCTACCTATGCTGTATACAATTTATAAAAGAGCAATGTAAAAAGACCTTTTTTCATTCAGCCTGGGTGTGGTCATGTGATCCAGATGCAGCCCCTGTGTCAGTGAGCAGCTGCTGCAGGAGATGGGCGTGAGCACAGACAATGGAATCCACCAGGTGATGCACGGCGCCGTGAATTCAGCCCTGTTGTAGAGCTCTCCCCGACACAGGGGAGCTGCTTCTTCTGGATCATGTGACCACCCACACACAAGCTGAATAAAAATAGGTATTTACACTACTGTCTTTTATAAATTTTATGCAGCATAAGTTGTAGGTGGGGGAGGCAACATTTTTAAGCAGATTTTTATTAGCAGTTACTTCCACTTTAAAGAGGAGCTACAGTCTTCCAGAAAAATTTGAAGACTGTAGCTTAATTAAAGTTAATCTTTGTTGTTCTTAATTAACGCTCTTCCTACATTGGGTATTGTTATTAATAGTAATGGTATGTCAAATATTTAAATACCTACCCAAACTGGTACTCTCGAACAGATGGGGGCGGCTATGTCAGCTACTGGCATCTGAAGCCACCAGACGTTCTCTTCCTGTATTTTGTGCAGCATTCACAGCCCGATCTGGCATATGTGTGTTAACAACACAGTGTGGGGCAGCGAAGGATGCCCGTTGACTCCTGGAATTGATCACACCAATTTCCCAGGAGTTAATGGGAAACTAGAGATGACGTACGTCGCTGCGGCGGCAAGGACCCGGAAGTACTGGGACATTTTACTAAAAAAGGTACTTATGCCAAAAAATTTTAAAAAATGCATTTTCCAAATATTTTAGACAGAGGTAATAGCCACTAATAGGGACATGGTTTTTAGGTAGGGTGAAGCTCCGCTTTAAAGCGGTAGTAAACTCTGCCCCTCCAAAGCTCCTTCTTAAAAAAGCAGTACAGTAAAGCTTTGGAAAACATTGTGCATTAATGTTAAAACTCTTCGTATGTCTCTTACTTATTTTCTAGTGTTTTGTAAAATCTTCTTCTCAGGGAGAAGCCAGCGCCACGTCAGCTAATGTCTTCTGAGTCCACAGTGCACTCTGCTTCCGCCCTTACTTTTTGTCCTGGCTGTAATCTCACACATGCAGAGTAATTGTTTAGTTGAGCCTCATTTCTGTGGCGGTATTACTATGGCAACCATGTCCGCATATGAGAATACAGCTCTCCACTCCTGTGTGCAGTACTGTGCGTCCGATGCTTACACCCCCTGTGATGTTGCCATTCACATGGGGTTTATCAGGAACTTGTAAATAGGACTAAAATCTTGCGGTATCTCAGTGCAGTGACGTAGAGAGAGGAAATGACAGAGCAGCTGCATATAATGAAGGGACTGACGGCACGATGAGCATGCCGTAAACAGAGGCAAATATGCGCATGCGGCAGGTGATGGCAGGAAAAGAAACAAGATGGATTACAAGAGAAAGGAGAAGGTTGGAATTATTTTACACAAAGCGATTAGTAAAGTGTTTAATAGAGATTTATATGGGGGAAATTCATCATGGAGAGTTTATTACCATTTTAAGGGCTCTTGTACACGGTCATACAATAGGTGTATGGCCATACAGAGTAAAATACAGCTGTTGTTGTGGCACTTAGGAGTCACAGCTGCAGCATATTTTTGCCCATTGGATCACAGAAAACGCTATGCATGGCTATATGTGCTTAACTGCTGGCACTCGCATTTACACGTGCTTAGGGGTTATTTTTCAAAACATAACATTTTACAGCCATACACTCATACTGATGTATGGTCGTGTGCAAGAGCCCTTAATCTTCAAAGTGTACAACAGAGACAATTATTTCACTTCTCTTCCTTCTCCTTTACTTTCAATGGAAAGTAGACAACATGGCACTATGACAATATGTGTATTTCACTGTGTGGCCGTACACCTAATGTGTGGCCGTGTGCAAGAGTGCTAATTTCTCCGAAATGCCTATAGCTTCAGAGGTAAATTAATGCTTGTTTTAAAGCACCTTTGCTATCTATGTCCAAAACAAAATAAAAATAGATACACTTCTTTGAATCATTTTGTCCTGACCTTCACTTCCTCTCCAATGGATCTTCTCTCCAGCAAGATATCGGAGAACGATTTGTGTGCCAGGATACGCTTTGTTGTACTTTGAATGAGCAACTGCAGTGCACTGGAGATATTGCTTACAGTGGTCACAAAGAGAGAGGCATTTTCTAAGCGATAGTAACAAACTGCATCAACCTCTAAAGTAACCAGATCCTTGGTCACAATCTAGTTATGAAAAAAACAAAAAATACAAAAAACAAGAACAGATAAGAAAACAGAAGCTGATGGTATTTAAAGTATGTCAGAGTAAAATAGCAACATAAAGGGCCCTTTCACAATGGTGCACTTTTGCCACGCTAAAACACACCTTTCCAGCATGACAAAAGCATATGAAAATTATTCCCCTCTAAATCCTATGTAACTGCTCACATTGCTGCTCTGAGCTTTGAAAAGTCCTGCATGCTACATCTTTGGTGCGCTTTTCAAAAGCACACCTCCCATTAAATTCAATAGAAAACGCACCAAAAACGCATTTTGAATCACATGTTTAAATTTCACAGGTGCATGCTGGGAGTTAAGAATCCAGAAAATGCACCTAAAAATGCATTGAAAATGCATAAAAAAAGCAACATGTGTTTTTGCAAAATGCATACCGCTTTTTAAGCGCACCATTGTGAAAGGGCCCAAAGTAAAATTGACATTGGTAGTGGTCTGGGCCATCAAGCCTTAAAAAGTGAGTCAAAAGACTATTTTTAGGAAATGTACAACAGAAAGGCGCAGGACAGATAAAGGTAGAGTTGCACACCTTTCAGTTCTATATGAATTATAAATAATAATATAGGATTACTGTTTGTAAAAGTGGAACTCGGGGACACAGCTAAATCCTGCTCAGCCAGTCCTGTGATTCACATCCCTGCCACATTGACACCCCTGTTTCCTGATGCAGTTCTGTGGTTTCTTGCATCACCCTTCCCCAAACAGGCTAGCCATTGGACCAGGACACTGCACTGCTGATCTGCTGTCGAGAAGCGTGTGGCTGGCTGAATTTATTTACAGATTTAAAAAGTTCAGAAATATATTTGTGCACACAGCTGCTTACCTAAGGATCCACAAAGGAATAAAAGGGGGCGCCAGCTAAGTGCAGCATCAATGAGTTTATTACGATTAAAAAGCCAAATGCAAACTCACAAAAATATAAAATCAAAGACGATTAAGTAGAGTCCATTTAGTCATAGATTGAAATGAACTGTAGGTCTTGTGGGTGTAGAAAATGGTTGGATAGAGGGAGAAAGACACCCTTCCTTCAAGTGATATAAAGATTATCTCCGTAGAGGTTCAGCGTGGTATGGTGGTGACGTCAGCACGCCGCTCCTCCCTACGCCGTTTCGACAAATCTGTCGTCTTCCTGGGGTACGGGCGGCATGCTGACACACCACCTATATGGGAACTCAAAGCAGAGGAACGCCCCCTTCTGTGATCA
This sequence comes from Aquarana catesbeiana, assembly GCF_042186555.1. Lineage (NCBI taxonomy): Eukaryota > Metazoa > Chordata > Amphibia > Anura > Ranidae > Aquarana > Aquarana catesbeiana. The sequence goes on from NC_133330.1 coordinate 218,806,252, forward strand.
GGGCGTCCGAGGCCGCTGCCGCCATCTTTGTATGGGGCAAGCGGAAACTGTATGTTGTTGATTCACTACCATGTATACCGTCACAACCCGGGCAAAAAGGGTTATAACAGGGCGAATAGGATTATACGCTCCATTGTTGCCAACAGCGTATAGACCACAAAAAAATGGATGTCAAAGGGATGCAGAAATTCAGATCGGAAAATACCGCATCTGATATTAGATGCATAATAAGCAAAAAATGAAAACAAAAATACAAACTATCTGTTAAATAAATAACATCTATTTAAATAAAAAAATCTATGTAAAAATGCCCAGGTGGCCTGATATTATCATTAATTGGGGCTGAAACTAGGTAGATTCGCCACTGGGGACCCTAGTGAGCTAATGCAACATCAAGTCAAGGAAAATTTAACCCTTAGGTTCCAAGGTTTTCTTGTATAGAGTAACCCTTTGTGTTCTAATAAAAAATTAAATGAATAATAATAATAAAACTTAAAGACGATCACACCGTCAGTGTGTACCTAAAGACGGTGTGATCGTCTTTAAGTTTTATTATTATTATTCATTTAATTTTTTATTAGAACACAAAGGGTTACTCTATACAAGAAAACCTTGGAACCTAAGGGTTAAATTTTCCTTGACTTGATGTTGCATTAGCTCACTAGGGTCCCCAGTGGCGAATCTACCTAGTTTCAGCCCCAATTAATGATAATATCAGGCCACCTGGGCATTTTTACATAGATTTTTTTATTTAAATAGATGTTATTTATTTAACAGATAGTTTGTATTTTTGTTTTCATTTTTTGCTTATTATGCATCTAATATCAGATGCGGTATTTTCCGATCTGAATTTCTGCATCCCTTTGACATCCATTTTTTTGTGGTCTATACGCTGTTGGCAACAATGGAGCGTATAATCCTATTCGCCCTGTTATAACCCTTTTTGCCCGGGTTGTGACGGTATACATGGTAGTGAATCAACAACATACAGTTTCCGCTTGCCCCATACAAAGATGGCGGCAGCGGCCTCGGACGCCCTGATCACAGAAGGGGGCGTTCCTCTGCTTTGAGTTCCCATATAGGTGGTGTGTCAGCATGCCGCCCGTACCCCAGGAAGACGACAGATTTGTCGAAACGGCGTAGGGAGGAGCGGCGTGCTGACGTCACCACCATACCACGCTGAACCCGGAAGAAACGGGCAGCAGCTGAAGCCGGCCGGCGCTACATGTTTTTATAAGCGATCTTTACTGCACAAATTGTAAGTGCTTTTCTTTTATAAATTAAAGTGGATTTTAACTGTATTACGCTATGGAGCATTTCTTTCCTATTTATCCATGGTCTGTGAGCGTATAAATCACGTTTGGATTGATTTCCTGGAGAGGTGGCTTCCGATCTGCGCACTGACAGAGACCCAGTGGCTGGGGGACACAGCCACATGTGTGCATGATCTCTGTGACAGGAGATCTTTGGATCTGGTAAGGGGCTTACCTTACTTGAGGTGGAGGATCTTCTCTCTATTTTAACATCACGCTCCCTACGGAGATAATCTTTATATCACTTGAAGGAAGGGTGTCTTTCTCCCTCTATCCAACCATTTTCTACACCCACAAGACCTACAGTTCATTTCAATCTATGACTAAATGGACTCTACTTAATCGTTTTTGTTTACTGAATGTTCCACTCATTTTTTTTGCATGCGATTCTTTTTTTTTTTTGCATGCGATTTATGTGCATTTTTTTTTTTTTTTTGTTATGAAACAATTCACTTGTGTTCATTCATAATTATGGTATTTTCAGTTAATATGATCATGTATTTGCACTAGCAGCGCAGCCTTTAAATTGTATAGCTAGTAAGGTGGAGGTTGTTTCACATCTAAGGTTGCAGCAGCATTTTACATTTCAATTTTTGGTTTGAGATATTTGTCTTTTCATCACACACATGTGGGGATTATTTCCACTTATGGGATAGCGCAGTATTTTTTACGATAAAATCAAAGAGCTTATCTGCAGCCATGCCACATTGGATGGAAGCTGTCCACTGGAAGAGCCGATTGTGACAGCAGAGTGTTGTCAGTGAGGAAACCAAGTCCAATATTCCAGGAAGTGAGGAGAGCCACTGTGGGACACAAGGCAGGATGTGATGTCGCACCTGGGGCGGGCTGGTTGCTATGGCAACACATTTTGGAACTTCTATAGGCTCCTTTTCCCAAATGGTTTGAGAAAATTGGACTTGGTTTTCTCACTAACAACATGCGTTTTTTCTGTCACAATTGGCTCTTCCGGTGGACGGCTTGCATCCAGTGTGGCATGGTTGCAAATAAGCTTTGATTTTATGTTTCTGTGAGTTTGCATTTGGCTTTTTTATTGTAATAAACCCATTGATGCTGCACTTAGCTGGGGCCCTCTTGTGTTCTTTTTTTGTTAATTTCAGAGATTTATTCTTGTCTCAGGTGGAGCTGCCTACTGAAGTACAACATCCTTCCTATGGGATTTTTATGAACCCCTTATGGACATGTTATGAACTACCTATGCTACACAAGCATATTTTCACATTTATCCAAGAGGGTAGAGGCTTACTCATGTGAATGTTGCATTAGCATTTGCTTGCGCCATAATTTCAGTTGTTGGTTTTACCTAAAGATCCATATGACCAGCATGTGAAAATTTACTAGGTACAAAACTGAGAGCACTCAGAGCATATTGTTGAGATTACGTGGATTCTGTTCAAAGCATTTAAAACCTTTACACATACTGTAAAATGTAATGGGAAGCTTTCACTGAGAATAAAAGAAACAGTTAATGCATATACTATTTTCTGCATGTTATATTTTTAACACATCTACGTCACAAACGAAAGCACTGAGGGCACTGAGTAGGGGATGACTATTGAACTAGGGGCTATTATATAGCAGACCTTCACCTAGATCCTCAAAAATAAAGGAGACCCTTAAAAAAAGTTTGAAGTGACATCCTAAAAAGACATATTTACTGTGCAGCAGGGTTTTCTTGAATTTATTAGCCTTTTGTATATCCCAGGCTCTTACTCCAGCTGACATTGTTAACAGGACAAAGGATCTTTTTTATTTCCTGGAATAGTTTCTGCCCCCTCACAATGATGTGCAGTTAGATCTTGTGCATTCAGTGTTCTACAGGAAAAAAATACTTCCCCCCCTAAATATCGTGAGACTACTCCACTACTGCCTCAAAAGACCAGTGGTGCAAAACAGCATCACTTAAAATTTACTCAAGCCTGGGATGATTAAACACGACTTTTGCAAAAGCAGAGATTTAACGCCACATTTTATTATAGAGCACCAACAGGTAACTATCATGTTGATAAGAAAGGGGTAAAGTGCCCCTGGAAGGATTATCCTCTTTACTGCTTGTACACAATAAATGTGAAAAACCATATAAATTATTGCGTTAATGTCATAATAAAAAAAAAGCTGGTAACACCACAATCTAACAGAGAATTGTGTTCCAATCAGAGAAATAATAAAGTGTAGCGCTAAATGAAACACAATAGTACTTAAATCAATATACATACAGTGCCTTGAAAAAGTATTCATACCCATTGAAATTTTCAATTTTTTGTCATGTTAAAATCCCAATAAAATACATTTACGTTTTTGGTTGTATGTGATAGACCAGCACAAAGTGGCACATAATTGTGAAGTGGATGGAAAATGATTGATGGTTTTCAACATTTTTTACAAATAAATATGTGAAAAGCGTGGCGTGCATTTGTATTCAGCCCCCCTGAGTCAATACTTTGCAGAACCACCTTTTGCTGCAATTACAGCTGCAAGTCTTTTTGGGGATGTCTCTACAAGCTTTGCACATCTAGAGAGTGACATTTTTTCCCCAAATAGCTCAAGCTTTGTCAGATTGGATGGAGAGCGTTTGTGAACAGCAATTTTCAAGTCTTGCCACAGATTCTCAATTGGATTTACAGTGAGGGAAAAAAAGTATTTAAACCCCTGCTGACTTTGTACGTTTGCCCACTGACAAAGAAATTATCAGTCTATAATTTTAATGGTAGGTTTATTTTACCAGTGAGAGACAGAATAACAACAAAAATATCCAGAAAAACGCATTTCAAAAAAGTTATAAATTGATTTGCATTTTAATGAGTGAAATAAGTATTTGATCCCCTATCAAAGATTTCTGCTCCCAGGTGTCTTCTATATAGATAACGAGCTGAGATTAGGAGCACTCTCTTAAAGGGAGTGCTCCTAATCTCAGCTTGTTACCTGTATAAAAGATACCTGTCCACAATAGCAATTAATCAGATTCCAATCTCTCCACCATGGCCAAGACCAAAGAGCTGTCTAAGGATGTCAAGGACAAGATTGTAGACCTACACAAGGCTGGAATGGGCTACAAGACCATCACCAAGCAGCTTGGTGAGGAGGGTGACAACAGTTGGTGCGATTATTCACAAATGGAAGAAACACAAAATAACTGTCATAGCTTGTAATATATACAAAATCCTCGGGAGAACTGACTTTTTAACGCATTACACTACCCAAACCATGTCAAGGTCAGGGTGTGCCGATGTTGGAGTTCAGATTTCAGTCCGTGAAGCATGGATATATTTTGGTCTCATCTGACCAGAGCACCTTCTTCCACATGTTTGCTGTGTCCCCACATGGCTTCTCGCAAACTGCAAACGAGACTTCTTATGGCGTTCTTTCAACAATGGCCTTCTTCTTGCCACTCTTCCATAAAGGCCAGATTTGTGGTGTGCACGACTAATAGTTGTCCTATGGACAGATTCTCCCACCTGAGCTGTGGATCTCTGCAGCTCCTCCAGAATTACCATGGGCCTCTTGGCTGCTTCTCTGATTAATGCTTACCTTGCCCAGCCTGTCAGTTTAAGTGGATGCCCATGTCTTGGTAGGTTTTCAGTTGTGCCATACTCTTTCCATTTTCGGATGATGGATTGAACAGTGCTCCACGAGATGTTTAAAGCTTGAGATATTTTTTAAAACCTAACCCTGCTTTAAACTTCTCCACAACTTTATCCCTGACCTGTCTGGCATGTTCCTTGGCCTTCGTGATGCTGTTTGTTCACTAAGCTTCTTTAACAAACCTCTGAGAGCTTCACAGAACAGCTGTATTTATACTGAGATTAAATTTCACACAGGTGAACTCTATTTACTAATTAGGTGCCTTCTGAAGGCAATTGGTTCCACTAGATTTTAGTTAGGAGTATCAGAGTTAGGCTGGATTCACACCTATGAATTTTTAGTGCTTTTTGCATTTTGCAGATTTGCACAGCAGAACATGTTCCATAGGGAACCATGTTAAATGGACTGTAGTACAAATCTGCAAAATGCAAAAAGCACCAAAAATGCATAGGTGTGAATCCAGCCTAAAGGGGGCAGAATACAAATGCACGCCACACTTTTCACATATTTATTTGCATAGAATTAAAAAAAAACATTTATACATTTATCATTTTCCTTCCACTTCACAATTATGTGCTATATAAAATCCCAATAAAATACATTTATGATTTTGGTTGTAACATGACAAAATGGGTAAAATTTCAAGTGGTATGAATACTTTTTCAAGGCACTGTAAACAGTAATAATAGCTTATATTGAATATTAAAATGCAATTTGCAAAAAAATGTGCAAGAATCCAAAAAGTGCAAAGTCTACAGGTAAGGAATTAAAAAAAAATAAAATAAAAAAGCAACCACTGGGTATCAAGGCAGTCCAAATGTAGAAAGTTGGAAGTTTAATCCGTTCCATTAGCAGTTGTAAAAGGTAACCAACATCCACTTAAGGAGTCATCATAACACGTGCATCCACCACCTGGGAGGGAGAGTAAAGACGCTTACTGGAATGTATGGACTCAATCGCCAGTGGTAATGAGTCAGCCACGCATAGGAAGGAAATGCCAGGGAAATGGTCAAAAGAGTGATCTCTGGGAATCTGTCACTACAATTCTACACCACGACCAGTGCCCTTTTTGGACATGAACTTCAACATTCATAAAAGACAAGAAGTCTCCACATAGTGTAAAACCATCTCTTACGTTTTTTATGTAAAAAGGTAGAACACTTACATCAATTCTAAAGTAACAAGCTGTCAGGGCTGGGCTCTCAGCCCTGCCTTCTCTGTGCTCAGGTGGCTCACCTGTTGATCATCTCCTGCTCCTCAGTCAAGCCCACAGCCAGCCCCTTCTGGCTATTTAAACTACCTGGTTCATTTCTTTAATGCCCTCACCTTGGTCAACATATCTAGAGACTCTCTGTTGAAAAAAGGAGGGGTGTGGAGGCGCCAACTGTGGTAGCTTGTTTATGCAAAAATAAAAGTTAGTGTAACAATTACACTTACTGGTTCGCAGGGTGGAGGTGTTTCTTTGAGATGGAAAGTGTCCTGGGATGTGCTGTTATCTTGTTTCTGGCTCGGATTTCATTCCTTCAGGCATCTGGGTGTGGAGTCTGTACACAGGCTGAACCGCTGCATCCAGTGCATGGAAAGCCCCACGCTGACCACTCTGGAGCGTGGAAGAGGAAATGACGTCACTGATGCACGGCAAACGTCCAGGCTGGTGTTGGGGATAATGCAGGGATAGTACAGGCTACGCGCTCGGGGATTAAAGCTCCTTCTACTGGCCTTCTAAAGGCCAGTAGAAGGAGCTCTGAGCCCCGAGCGCATAGCCTGTACTATCCCTGCATTATCCCCAACACCATTCTGGACGTTTGCCGTGAATCAGTGACGTAATTTCCTCTTCCGTGCTCCAGAGTGGTCAACGTGGAGCTTTCCATGCACTGGATGCAGCGGTTCAGCCTGTGTACAGACTCCACACCCAGACGCCTGAAGGAATGAAATCCGAGTCGGAAACAAGATAACAGCACATCCCAGGACACTTTCCATCTCAAAGAAACACCTCCACCCTGCGAACCAGTAAGTGTAATTGTTACACTAACTTTTATTTTTGCATAAACAAGCTACCACAGTTGGCGCCTCCACACCCCTCCTTTTTTCAACATTGATTATCAACAGAGGTAATGGACACCCTCTGAGGATGGCTGCCTCCTCATTCTAGAATTTACCTGCCTTATTTTAATGTGCTATTATAGCTACCATTGTACTATTTACCTTAGACATCACATGTTGCGGAGCGCCGGAAACTCCCCCTTTTGTTTCTAGAGACTCTCTGCTGTGTCCCTGTTGAAAGACTTGCCTGGCTGACATCCCTTCTGGTTCCTGATCCTGTCTGCTGCCTCTGACTCTGCTGATCTCTGGCTTCCTGATTTCCTGGCTTGTCCTGACTACCTGATTTGGCTACCGAACCCTGGCTATGTTTTGACTACGTTTACCAGTTTTACCATTTTTTTTTAAAGGTGTGATTTTTACTGCATTTTCTGTCTGCGTCTGCTTCATGGTTTCTGACACGGGCAGATCAATAAGACATCTCCATAAATGTGATCACATAGAACATCAAACTTGAGCAATGACATGGACGCTATGATGACGCGTTTCTTCATCATAGACATCATCTGGGGTATAAGTCTAGGTCCAGCCATTGCGCATATACAGTATCTCAGAAAAGTGAGTGCATGCCTCACATTTTTGTAAATATTTTATAATATATTTTCATGTGACAATACTGAAGAAATGACACTTTGCTACAATGTAGAGTAGTGAGTGTACAGCTTGTATAACAGTGTAAATTTGCTGTCCCCTCAAAGTAACTCAACACACAGCCATTAATGTCTAAACCGCTGGCAACAAAAGTGAGTACACCCCTAAGTAAAAATGGCCAAATTGGGCCCAATTAGCCATTTTCCCTCCCCAGTGTCATGTGACTCATTAGTGTTACAAGGTCTCAGGTGTAATTGGGGAGCAGGTGTGTTAAATTTGGTGTTATCGCTCTCACTCTCTCACACTGGTCACTGGAAGTTCAACATGGCACCTCATGGCAAGAATTCTCTAAGGGTCTGAAAAAAAGACTGGTTTCACTCAGAACAGGCCTCACCATGGTTGACCAAAGTTGATTGCACATGCTCAGCGTCATATCCACAGGTTGTCTTTCGGAAATAGACGTAAGAGTTCTGCCAGCATTGCTGCAGAGGTTGAAGGGGTGGGGGTCATCCTGTCAGTGCTCAGACCATACACCGCACACTGCATCAAATTGGTCTGCATGGCTGTTGTCCCAGAAGGAAGCCGCTTCTAAAGATGATGCACAAGAAAGCCCGCAAACAGTTTGCTGAAGACAAGCGGACTAAGAACATGGTTTACTCAAACCATTTCCTGTGGTCTGATGAGACCAAGATGTACTTATTTGGTTCAAATGGTGTCAAGCGTGTGTGTCGGCAACCAGGTGAGGAGTACAAAGACAAGTGTGTCTTACATAAGCAATCTCTGAATTGGGACTTTCTTAAAGGCAACCAAACATAACAATATATAATTAAAAAAAATAGGATTTTTAAAGCAGCTTACCTGTAAAATCCTTTTCTTGGAGTACATCATAGGACACAGAGCCTCAAGTAATTACTACTTGGTGGGTTATGGGCCTACCTTCAGGTGTTGACACTGGTATAACCAATACAGGAAGTTGACTCCCCTATATGACCCCTCCTCCTTCCAGGAGTCCTCAGTTTTTGTAGCCAAGCAATATAAGTAATATACTCTCACCCCATAAAACAGAAGGGCGTAAGCTCTGTGTCCTATGATGTACTCCAAGAAAAGGATTTTACAGGTAAACTGTTTTAAAAATCCTATTTTCTTTATCATACATCATAGGACACAGAGCCTCAAGTAATTACTTGGTGGGATGTCCCATAGCAATGCTACTTGAGGGGAGGGAGACACAACCCGTAGGGCACCCCCAGACCTTGAGGAATTATACTGCTGCCTGCAGCACACTGCGCCCAAAGGCGATATTCTCATTCCATCTTACATCTACTTGATAAAACTTTGTAAATGTATGTACTGAAGACCAAGTTGCGGCCTTGCAGATCTGAGACATGGAGGCCTGGTGACGCACTGCCCAAGAAGCACCAACCGCTCTGGTAGAGTGCGCCTTAACTTGAAAAGGGGGAATCTTTCCCCTTAAATCATAAGTTTGAATTATAACTTGCAGAATCCACTTAGCCACAGTGGATTTTGACGCTGCCTGTCCTTTCTTAGGACCCTCTGGCAGAAAAAATAAGACATCAGTCTTACGAATCTGAGCGGTTTCTTTAAATAGATCTTCACTGCTCTCACCACATCAAGACAATGTAGTGACTTTTCTTCCTTGGAAGATGGTTTTGGAAAAAACGATGGCAGGACAATATCTTCATTCAGATGAAAGCCTGAAACCACTTTTGGCAAAAAGCCTGGACGAGGGCGTAACACCACTCTGTCCTCATGAATAATCAAATATGGCTCTTTACAGGAAAGAGCAGCCAATTCTGAAACCCTCCTTGCTGAGGATATAGCAACCAAAAATATCAGCTTCCTAGTCAGAAGGACTAAGGGAATATGCTGTAATGGTTCGAATGGCGGTTTTTGTAACACTGACAAAACTAAATTCAAGTCCCAAGGGCTTAAGGGTGATTTAACTGGCGGATTAATCCTCATCACTCCTTGCATGAAACCCCGGACTAAAGAATGCATAGCAAGTGTTCTTTGAAATAAAATTGATAAGGCTGAGACTTGGCCCTTAATAGTACTCAGAGCCAACTTCATCTCTAAGCCTACTTGTAGAAAGGCAAGAATTCTGCCTCTAATATTTCTCCGAGGGTGCCAACCCTTGGATTCACACCAGGAAACATAAGCTTTCCAGACTCTATAATATATAGCTCTAGAAGCTGGCTTCCTAGCATTAATTAAAGTAGAAATAACTGCCCTGGAAAGCCCACGTCTTTTCAGAATGTGGGTCTCAATAGCCAGGCCGTTAAATTTAGCATTCGTAAAGTAGGATGGAATATCGGCCCCTGTGAGGGCAGGTCTGGCCTTAGTGGAAGGGACCACAGTTCCTCCACTGCCATCTTTACGACCTCTGCATACCATGACCTTCTGGGCCATGCTGGTTCTGCCAGAATTACCGTTTTTCTTTCCAGCTTGATCCTGCAAAGAAGTCGAGGCAGTAACTGAATAGGGGGAAATGCATAGATCAGTAAAAGCTGATCCTACAGTATCACCAACGCATCTGTTCTGCATGCGAATGCATCCTTTGTTGTGGACACAAAGTTGACTAACTTTATGTTGCACTGGATGCTAGAAGATCTACATCCGGAGTCCCCCATCCTTGACAAACAGCCCGAAACATGTCGGGGTGAATAGACCATTCCCCTGGGAATAATCTGCTGGCGGCACATGTAGTGCGCGTGCCAATTCTCTATTCCCAGAATGAAGACTGCCGATGGGCACAAAATATTTCTTTCTGCCCAAGTTAGAATATGGTTCACTTCTCTCTGCACTGAGAGATTCTTGGTGCCCCTTTTGGTGATTGATATAGGCCACAGCCTATTGGATCCTGTCGGGACAATCCCTTAACCTGGAAGTCCAGGCTTTTAGAGCCAGACGCACTGCCCGAATCTCTAGGATGTTGATGGGCAAGGCTCTTTCGGTTCTTGAACACTGTCCTTGGACAGTTGTCTTCTCTGTCATTACCACTTTCCAGATAAGTGGTCTGAAGGATTTACCCTTTAGGACATTCTTTAGTAACCACCAATTGAGGCTTTGGGACACCCTTGGGGACAGCCGCATTGGCAAGTCCAAAGCTTGGATCGTTTTGTTCCAAGCAAATAGAATACTGTTTTGCAACAGTCTCGAATGGAACTGGGAAAAAGGGAACTGCTTCGAATGAAGCCACCATCCTTTCTAACAACCTCATGCAAAGGCGAATGGAGGGACCTCCTTTTGACCTGACCATCCTCACCAACTCTTTTATGGAGTTGTGTTTTTTTTTTTCTGGGCAAGAAGACCCTTTTTCTGGGCTGTATCTATGATCAGACCCAAATACTGCAGCCCTTTTTTAGCAATTTTAATGGAGACTTTACTAGGTTGAGAACGCAACCCAGACCTTTCCAGGTAACTGGTTGTAATGCATACACCTTACTCCAAACAGCGATTGGTCTATTAGCAAATAGATCGTCTAGGTATGCCAAGACTGTTTAAACCCTGTGCCCTTGACCTGGCTACAGGTGGGGCTAGCACTTTTGTGAACACTCGAGGTGCTGTAGCTAGCCCGAAGAGCAAGGCTATAAACTGAAATGCTACTGTTCTACTTCGAACCGCAGAAACCTTTGGTGAGTGGGAAATATATGGACATGCAGATATGCATCCCTGATGCCGATAGGCGCCAGAAGTTTTCCTCCTTGCAGGATATAAACTACTGACTTGATCGACTCCATAGAAAGGAGCGGATCTTCAGGAACTGATTTAGATTCTTTTAGATCTAGAATGGATCTGTTGAATTTCTGCGTGGATCTGTACATGTACAGGAAACGCATGAAAAAGGCAGTGAAGGTTCCAAGGAACCTAAGAAAAAACAGAACTATCAGCTGACTCTACTAGAGGTAGCTTGAAAGAGGCACAAATCATCTCTGTAAGAGGTTTGTACCAGCAATTTCTCAGATTGCGAAGCTGAAAAAAAGTTCAACTCTAGTTGTCTCCTCTGCAGAGGAGTACTCGGTTTGCCTTTCTTCCCGATTACCTGAGGGTAATCCTTCATCCTCTACCCACTGTTCCCTTGATAAGGGATCTCAGGTGGGGGATCTAACACGCTTCCCATCCTTGGATAGCGGATGCGATTAAAGTCGCTAATTTTCCTTCTAGGCCCTGCAGGGCATAGGGAAAAACGCATTTTCAATCATGTATACAGGGGCTGAATATTTTCTCCTCTTAGGCTCAGTTTCCACTATTGCAACCCCAAAGTTGCGTGATTTTACCGTGATCTTTTGCCGCCGAGAATATGTCGGGGCACGATTTTGATGCGACAGGAAACAATGCCTGTGTATTCTAGAGGTCTATGGACCTCAAGTCGCATCAAAGTGGTACCAAAGTAGTGCAGAGACTACCTTGAAGTCGCACAGATCTGAACAGTACTCCTTGGAAATCATGCCCTAGAGTCTGACGGTGGAGGCCATCACTGCTGCCTAGGGCAGCTGCCCCTGCGCAGGGGAAGGAATCTGTTTAAGTGACTTGTCCAAGGTCACAAGGAGCCAACGTGAGGACGAGGTCCCACGTCTTTCAGGAAGCCTCTCATGGCTATGCTGGCCTTCAGAGTAGTTAACCTGTGAAGAGTGGCTCCTTCACTAGTGAACACTGACATGTGGATCTGAACCCATGTCTGTCAGGAAGTCTCCCATGGCTGCACTGGCCATCAGAGTACTTAACCTGTGAGCTGTTGTGGCTTCACTTTAAATAAAAGGACATTTATACCTTCTTTTGGACAAAAGAGCTTTACTGCTAGTAATCATTTGGATGTATTTCACCAAACCTTCCCCAATGAAAAGGGAAACTAGTCAGGCACCCTTTTTTGCAAGATGCTTCGGCTGACCAACCCTTTTAACCACAGGGTCCTAAGCATGTGTTTTAGCACAAGCGCAAGGCGAGGCGCCTGGTGGATAGGGTCTTTTATGGCATCTATGGCAAAACATAGCGCCATTGGCAGGAGGATTTTAACCAAAAAAATGCTGACTCCTTATTTGTTGGATGCTTAAGCAATTATGCATCTTTATTGATGCTGGAAATCGCAGCGTCTACTGCTGGTACTTTCCAACCTTTGTGATTTTTTCTTCCATGATAGAGAACTGAGAAGCTCTTTGGAGGGAAAAAAAATGCTTATCCAGATGATCCCATTCAGCATAAATAAGCGCTGTAAAAAAGTTTTTTTTTGTTTTGTTTTTTTTACAAAACAAAGAAGGGACCTGGACTTTCAGCTTACTCTGTTAGGAGTAGTATAAAAAGTGGAATGAACCATCTCTGTAAGAGTTTGTACCATCAATCTGTCAGACTGTGAGGTTGCATAAGGTTCATCAACTGTTGTTTCCTCCACAGAGGAAAAATTTGGCTTGTTTTTCCCCCGTGATCATCTGAGGATAACACCTCATCCTGTGCCCACTGTTCCCTTGGAAAAAGGGGGTTTGAGGTGGGGGAGGGGGATCTAGCATGCTTCCTATCCTCTTGGATGGAGGATGCGATTAAAGCCGCTAATCTTCCTTCTAAGCCCAACAGGACAGAGGAGAATGCATCTTCAGTCACATACACAGGGGCTGAAGTGTGAGAAGCAGTTGCACCACCAATTGCTTCCAATGACTCACCCTGGCTTGCCATGTCAGGTCTCTCCGGAGAGGATGACAGTGTGGAGGCATGACTGGAGTTCCCAGCGCCTGGGGGTGGAATCCTTGGTACCTTTGTGGTACACTGGAAATCAAATGTGCTAAGCAAAACAGCAGAGGCACTTTAACAAATGATGGTATTTGCTGAACAATAGTTTTAGCAAAAGAAAACAATGTCACCATAAGGATCAGCCTTTGATGCTGAGTACCATAATATTTCCTGTGCTGGAAATGCCTGTTTACACACCTTTACATGCCCAGTGCTCCTGTGTCTCTTAGTGTGACAGACTTCTGTCTTCAGCATATGAACTGAGAGCGTCTGTGTTAAACCTCAGGTGAGAACCTGATTACACATAAGTGTCAGCTGTTACCGCACCTCTCCAGGAGGAGAGGGGAGGGGAGGGGGAGGAGTATTTTTATCAGCAGTGTTTGTTAGGCTCCTAGTTTTAAAGGAAGACTTCACTTTATACAAAAAAATGCAAATGGCTGGTTTTGTATGTTCATAAACTACTGCTGTAACCCCTTTAGATCCCTCAGAAGAGGAACACCATCTGTTCAATTGAGAACTCCCCTCTGGCTGCAGGGACCACACCCACTGCTATAGCCAGACATAGAGCTGCTGAAAAAGCATTGTACTAGGTAAGTGTAATATACTCCCTCTAGAGGAGACATTTTAAGGCATACAGTTATACATTTTATATATGTATTTTTTGGAGAAAAGGGCATAGGTGGACTTTTTACAGTTCCTAGGCTTCTGCTGATTTAACAGACAGATCCAACTTTCACCCATCACAGCGGGCAGCGTAGTTAAACCTTCAAAGACTGGGGCCCTTTTTAATAGGGGTTACACTCCTTTGGACCTGTATAGCACCCCTCAGGAACAAATTTAGGTAATATGAAAAACCAAAAAGAGTCCTGGTTCCTAGGGTCCAGCTCTCAAAGAGAAGCTTACAGACAAAACCTTGTTCTTCAATGCGAGGCCCAGGTACCATCCTATGGCCTCAGTTGGGAGGATGGATCCGGTTGTGGAGGTTTTTTAAATCCAGCATGGATCCCTCCCTGGAGCTCCTCAGAGCACATCTTGACTCGTGACCAACAACTTAGACACTGGCGAAAAAACTGAGGACTCCTGGAAGGAGGAGGGGTTATATAGGGGAGTCAACTTCCTGTATTGGTTATACCAGTGTCAACACCTGAAGGTAGGCCCATAACCCACCAAGTAATTACTTGAGGCTCTGTGTCCTATGATGTACGATAAAGAAAGTATGATTTATTAAAACATGAATAAAAAATTCCCACATGGGACAATTAAAACAATTTTGTATACAAAACATGGAAATAGGAAGCGGTGATACCCAAACTCATAAGCTGATTGATTGTACTACAGCAATGACATGGATTGGGTACTGTATCCAACGACGTTTCGATTATCTTCTTCAGAGATTTGAATCACCACTCTGAAATCAGAGAATTCTACCACATATAACTATTTATATGTATACATATGCATTGCATCATATCAAACATATATACATATATATACTCACAAACATTGATAAATATGTCAAATCTCCTGCAGAGCTCCAGTACTTCCACCAAGGAAGGCACATAGGAGGATTTTCAATAAGAATGTTTTAAACCTTTCTATATAGGTATTCTTGGTGTATTTTTCTCCCCTATATGTAGGGCTGCACTTTGAACACAAGAGGGAGCAGTTGTTCCAAAATGACACTGCAAGCTGAGGGCATGAAAAAACAAAACAAAAAAAAAAAGTAATTGTAACGAAACGCCCTATACTACGCTTGAGTACTTTCGTCATATACCGCCTCCTTCCAATCTGAATATAGATATCAGATATTCCAACCGCTCACAAGCACAAAACAAGATGATACTTGTTTAGTTGCTGAACATGGACTCTTTTATTAGAACCAAAATAAATGTCTTATATACAGTAAAAGAGGAGGTTCCTCCCTCCTGCTCATATTACTCTAACAATACAATTGTAACCAGAAACAGAATTAACAAGAGCTAATTAACTAATCCCTTAAAGCAGTCGATGTGACTCCATGCCCTCCTGAGCAGGATTTCAGTACAGGTCAGATTGTCACCAAGCTTCACATAGTAGATTATACATTATCATAAACATCAACACAGAACTCCTTCATACAATAGCAAGGTCAATTAGCACAAACAACAATGGGTGAAATACTCTTTGAAGCTGTGGCAAGCCAGACTAGACTCATTTACATTATAGAAGACAACAGACAGGTGGCTGGAGTAGACATTAGCATCTAACAGTATGTGTCCCAACAGTATTAATCAGTCACTATTTCTAATATGGCATATACAGGGTTCCCAGAGTCTGTGGGTCTTGGGGGACATGGACCTGACTCTAAAGTAACACCACCTCAAGGGTCCCCAGGCATACAGCTCACAAAGAGCACCATTCCCCCAAATGCCAGGGCCCATAATCGGTAGGCAAGAGGCTAGCATTCAGTCCCCTCCAAAAGCCTCTGTCCCGGGTGAGCCTGTCACAGTAATATAATGGGAAATAAAAAAGAGTAATGAAGAAGATAAAATTAAAACAAAGCTGCCAAGCTTCAAAACCATACCTTGTGCAGTCACAAAAGAGGGAATCATGCCTTTCAGACCAGCGTCTATCCTTCTATGTTGCTCCCTGATGGGAGAGCTCCTCACTGTGTGTGTTCAACAGCCTATATATATATATATATATATATATATATATATATATATATATATATATATATATATATATATATATATATATAGAGAGAGAGAGGGGCAGGGATAAGCATACCCAGGTGCTGTGTGCACCTGTGCCTCATCTCCTAATCCCATAGAGAGAATGAAGGCCAAGCTCATTGGCCATCTGCGATCCCTGGCGTCCTCCTTTCACTACGCAAACATGCCTGCGCTGCATAATGATGTCATTTCTCACGTCCTACACCCGAAAGCGATGTCATCCCCGGGCTACTGCACCCGGAAGTGTACATCACCAACACAGCCAGGAGAGATAGGGAGTTCAAAAGGCACCACCACTGGAGTCGCCACCACCACAGATAAGGCTCCTATAAGTGTCAAAGACACCCACTGAACACACGCGAGGACCGGAGTAAATCCTCTATCTGCAAGTTTGCCAGTAAGGGCCCACCCTACAAAAGGCTTAACCCCACATAAGTGGGGCTTAGTGTGCTGGGTTGACACCACCCTGTGCCTCCCAGTGGGGAACTCCGGTACTGTACAGGAAAAAGGACTAACAAAGCCAGTGAGGTTCAAACTAAAAATTATACATTACACTAATACATAATCCAACTAGACTTCTGAATTATATTGTCCTCCACTCGTGTGTGAGAGGCATTTGCACTATTCAATCCTGTCAAAAAAGCAGCCACACCCATCAAGGGTTGACTAAATGACAGGCAGAGTAGGCAACATAGAGAAAAAAAAAAGGAAAAAGAGGCATTAAAGCGGTTGTATACCCGCGTTTTTTTTTTTTTTTCTATACCTGCAAGGGAAAAGGCATAATGAGCTAGTATGCACCGCATACTAGCTCATTATGAGATACTTACCTTAGAACGAGGCGCCGGCATCTCATCCTGTCCACGCCGAGGGAGCTGACATCTCCCCTCGGCGTGTCTTCCGGGTATCGCGGCTCCGGCGCTGTGAGTGGCCGGAGCCGCGATGACGTCACTCCCGCGCGTGCGCGCGGGAGACTTCAGTCCGTCAAGCTCCGGAGTTTGCCGGGCTGGCAGCCGAGAATCCCCTGTGCGCATGCGCCGCTGCAGTCAGCGGCTCATTGCGAGGGGAATATCTCCTAAACCTGTATGATATTTTTTTTACCTACAGGTAAGCCTTATTATAGGCTTACTTGTAGGTAAAAGTTAACAAAAAGGTATACAACCACTTTAACCTAATTTCTCCAACTGAGATCACTCTACCCCATCTAAAATATCAGGGGGGGAGATCTTGCTGGAGAAGAGCATGTATTGGAACCATCATTAAGTAAACAGGAGAGTTGCATCAGCAAGGAAGCACCCCCCACTCACTGGGCCACAGTCATTCTTACAGGAATCAGAGTTTCCACTACCCACATTACTCTAGTCAGTTTTGCCTAAACTGAAGCCCTCCAAGAAGGGTCTAAAGCTCTCTTTTTCATTCATGCCTGGAGGGGTGGTTGCTTTTAAATAATTAATCCAGCACCTTTCAAGCTGTAGCAGATTTTTATTCCAATCTCCTCCTCTTTGTGGTATGTGTACTCTGTCTAATGCAACAAATTGCATCCGTGGCATTTTGTAGTTGTGTGTCCATGCAATGTGTCATCCTATAAGTTTCCCACCTGCATACTCTGTACTAAGGATGGGCCGAACACCCCCCCGGTTCGGTTCGCATCTAGAACATGCGAACAGGCAAAAAATTTGTTCGAACGTGCGAGCACCGTTAAAGTCTATGGGTGTCATGAAAGACGTCCTGTTAGCACAGTTGTTAGAGCCGGTGGACGTGTGCGGGTGCGCGCTAGCGCGAACGAACGCATGCGGAGGCACGCTAGCACGAACAAGTGTACGCGGATATGCGGTGGTACGAGCGGGCACGTACGATCGGTACTCAGGTGCAGGCGGGTACACACGGGAGCGCGCGGACGTACAGTGTGACAGTGTTTGGCGCCAATGGACTTATTTAAAGGCGCCTGTCAGCATGCTTTCTTGCTGTCCGGTCTACAGCGTTCCCTGTGACCCTAAGCTATCAGTATACCTGTCTACCTGCTTCCTGTTACCCGGCCCGCTCCTGACTACTCCTGTTTGCTGCCAGTCCCCGACCTCGGCTTGTCTGACTATTCTCCTGCCTCATCCTACGGTTGTTTGCTGCCTGTCTGTTGCCGACCCGGTCCGTGTTCCGACTACTCTTCTGCCAGGTCTGGTTCTTGCTCTGCCCGCCAGTGTTGACCCGGCCTGTCTGACCTCGCTATTGTTCCAGTTGAACTACAGAACACCTCCCTGCTGCCTGCTGTTCCTGAGTTCCTGTCAGATACGGTACTTCTCTGCTCAGTCAGCTGTTCCAGTGTTCCTGCCTACTATCAGTTGTTCCAGTGCTCCAGTTGGACTACAGAACACCTCCCTGCTGCCTGCTGCTCCTGAGTTCCTGCCAGCTACGGTACTTCTCTGCTCAGTCAGCGGTCCCAGTGTTCCTGCCAGCCCTCCTTCTGCTGCACCAGAGGTCCGGATCAGCTCCACAGCTGCCACTTGCCAAGCACTTGTGGCCCCCTGTGCACTTGGGTCCCTGTTTTCTCTATCAGGGGTTCTCGAGCCAGAGGCACACGAGAGGCTACTCCTTGCATTCTGGGCTCCGCCACCAGGTACGTGACAATGGGACTCGAACGTAAAAAATCAAAAGTGTTAATTTTAAAGGCTAATATGCAAGTTACTGTCATAAAAAGTGTTTGGGGACCTGGGTCCTGCCCCAGGGGACATGTATCAATGCAAAAAAAAGTTTTTAAAACGTCTGTTTTTTCGGGAGCAGTGATTTTAATAATGCTTGAAGTGAAACAATAAAAGTGAAATATTCCTTTAAATTTCGTACCGGGGGGGTGTCTATAGTTGCCTGTAAAGTAGCGCATGTTTCCCGTGTTTATAACAGTCCGAGAGCAAGATTACATTTCTAAAGGAAAAAAAAATCATTTAAAAGTGCTAGTGCTAGAGCCGGCTACTATTAATGAATTGTCGGTCCCGACAATACACATAAAAGTCATTGAAAGTCATTGAAAAAAAAAAAAAAAAAGCGTGAGGGTCCCCCAAAATTCCATTACCAGGCCCTTCAGGTCTGGTATGGATATTAAGGGGAACTCTGTGCCAACATTTTTTAAAAAATGGCGTGGGGTTCCCCCCAAAAATCCATACCAGACCCTTCAGGTCTGGTATGGATTTTAAAGGGAACTCCGCGCCAAAATTAAAAAAAAAAAAATTGGCGTGGGGTTCCCCCAAAAATCCACACCAGACCCTTATCCGAGCACGCAACCTGGCAGGTCGCAGGAAAAGAGGGGGGATGAATGAGCCCCCCCCTCCTGAACCGTACCAGTCCACATGCCCTCAACATTGGGAGGGTGCTTTGGGGTAGCCCCCCAAAGCAACTTGTCCCCATGTTGATGGGGAGAAGGGCCTCATCCCCACAACCCTTGCCGGTGGTTTGGGGGTCTGCAGGCGGAGGGCTTATCGGAATCTGGAAGCCCCCTTTAACAAAGGGGACTCCCAGATCCCGGTCCCCCCTGTGTGAAATGGTAATGGGGTACATTTTACTCCTACCATTTCACCTAAAAAAGGTAAAAAAAACACATATACAGCTTGGCACAAGTCCTTTAATAAAAAAAAAAAATTCCAGCGATGTAATCCTTCTACGATCATTCTGCTCTGACGCAAGGGGGGTTTCTCGTGACGCGTCAGAGGGGGCGTGGTCACCTGTACATGTCACTGGGTAACCCGGCATTTCCCCTTGCGTCAGAGGGGGGTGGGGTCACCTGTCCGGGTCACGGGTGGCCCCGCCCTCGGTTATTTAAGAACAGTCATCCAAGTCGCGCGTCATTCTGCCGGGCGTCTCTTATGGAGGAGGCTGTAGCGTTCGTGGATCGTAGAAGGATTACATCACTGGAATTTGTTTTTTTTTTTATTAACCACTTCATTACCAGGCACTTATGCACCTTCCCGCCCAGACCAATTTTCAGCTATCAGCGCTCTCACAATTTGAATGACAAATACTCAGTCATTCTACACTGTATCCAAACAAAATGTTTATAATTTTCTTCTCGCAATTAGAGTTTTCTTTTGGTGGTATTTAATCACAGCTGGGTTTTTAATTTTTTGTGATATAAGAGAAAATTTTGAAAAACACACACTTTTTTTTAGTTTCTATTGTAAAATTTTGCAAATAAGTAATTTTTCTTAATAAATTTGTGGCAAAATTTATACTGCTACATATCTTTGGTAAAAATAACCCAAATTAGTGTATATTATTTGGTCTTTGTGAAAGTTATAGAGTCTACAAACTATGGTGCCAATCATTGAAAATTGATAACATCTGATCACACCTGATGTACTGAAGGCCTATCTCATTTCTTGAGACACTAACAAGTCAGGAAAGTACAAATACCCCCCAAATGACCCCTTTTTGGAAAGTAGACAGTCCAAGGTATTTACTAAGAGGCGTGGTGAGTTTTTTGAAGTTGTAATTTTTTTCCCACAATAATTCTTGGGAAAATTAAGATTTTTTTTTTTTTTTTTTTTTATACAAACTAGTCATATTAACAGGTTATTTCTCTCACACAGCATATGCATAATTACAACTAAACCCCAAAATACATTCTGCTACTCCTCCTGAGTATGGGGATACCACATGTGTGAGACTTTTACACAGCCTGGCCACATACAGAGGTCCAACATTGAAGTAGCACCTGGCGTTCTACAAGCATAAATTGCACATATCCTTTCTCAATCACCTATTACACTTTTGAAGGCCCTGGAGCACCAGGACAATGGAATTGTCCACAAAATGACCCCATTTTGGAAAGCACACACCCCAACGTATAATCTGTGAGGCATAATGAGTCTTTTGAACAGTTCATTTTTTTCCAGGTTTTGGAAAATGTGGAAAAAAAATGAAAATGCATTTTTTTTGCACAAAGTCCATTTGTAAGATATTTCTAACACATAGCATGTACATAGCAAAAATGACACCACAAAATACATTCTGCTACAGCTCCTGAGTAATGCAATACCACATGTTTGAGACTTTTACACAGCCTGGCCACATACAGAGGCCCAACATCCAAGTAGCACCTCCAGGCATTCTATCAGCATTAATTACACATATCATTTTCTGACTACCGATCACATTTTTGAAGGCCTTTCATATTTCTAACACATAGCAGGTACATACCAAATAGCAAAAGATTACAAGTGGTTTTAGAAGTGCAGTGGTCTACAGAGGAGAGCACCGCTCCAGGCAGCAGGCAGGAATGAGGTCAGCGACAGCAAAGCAATCATTCAGGCAGCAGGCAGGAATACTGTCCATAGTTCGTACAGGCAGAGAAACTGTCAGCACAGACAGAGCACAGCCAAAGCACAGCCAAAGCACAGGTCCAGGTAGCAGGCAGAGGTGTCCCAGCAGAAATACTGTCCAAAGTCAGTAGAGGCAGCAGGCAGATATATGGTCAACACAGCCAAAGTATTGGTCCAAGCAGCAGGAAGAAACATGGTCCATAATGTCATGGGTCATTACAGGCAGCAATATGGTCAGCACAGCCAAAGTATTGATCCAGGCAGCAGGAAGGCCATCAAGCTTAGGGCCAGGGGGACAGGGGTAGAGGCTTCTCCCACCCAAATCGCTTTGAAACCTCTGGGCAACCAGACCCTGTTCTGGGAGCACAGAAAACGAAAAACTGGTTTTCTCTACTCAGAACGCTATTCTGAAGCCCTTCACATATGTGAGACCCCTGTGTACTGAAGTAGATGGCCAAAAGATCAGTCCAAGTGGCAGGCAAAAACATGGTCAATTCACAGGCCAAGGGCGGTGCACGTGGAAGTCAGAAACATGGTTTAAATTGGCAGGCAGAGGCATCGTCAGTAAACAGGATGAGGTTGGTGCACGTGGAAGTCAGAAACGTGGTTTAAATCGGCAAGCAAAGACATCGTCGGTAAACAGGCCAGGGTCAGGTAATTAACATGGTAGCAGGCAAATGGGGAAATGGCAGTCTGTTAATAATAAGGGGAACTAATATTGGATGTATGATAATTTTTGAAGCAATCTCCGATGCACAGGCCTGGTTGGGAGGGACATTGGGGACATAATAGCTGGTATGTCTTCTTACTCCTCCTCTGCTGCATACACAGCATTTCTTTTGGCGTCTTCTTCCAGATTCTGTGGGGGGGATGTGATAGGGAAAGTGTTGCTCGTGAAGTCGACTCACGCTATCAGAGCGAATGCTTCGTGGGGTGGGATCTTGTTGGTAAATGAGGGCAGTGACGATATCTTCAATATACTTGAGGTAGGTGATTTGTTGGTTTTGAGTTGCTTTTTGGTAGTAGACAAACGAATTAAAAAGGGCCATGTGAAACAGGTGAAACGCAACTTTCTTGTACCAATAACGGGACCCCCCATGTACATATTGTAATCGTGGACACATTCGGGCTTTAAAATGGGGCTGCGTCTTCTTTGGATCTCCACCACGGTGTCATTGTGGATGGTAAAGAGGATGTGGATATCTTTCTTGTCCCTACACTTCATGGCCAACACCTCCTCGTTCCTCATGAATGCCGATTCTCCGTTTTGCAATTTTTTTGTCAACAGATTTTGTGGGAATCCCTTCCGTTTTTTTTTTTTAAGTACCGCAGTCTGGGTTTTTTTTTACTATAAAGGTGACGAAAAAGGGGCAGGCTGGTATAATAGTTGTCGCCATATAAATGGTATCTTTTGTCGAACAGGGGGTATGCCAGCTCCCAGATAATTTTCCCACTGGTTCCAATATATGTGGGGCAATCATGGGGCTGGAGCTGGGAGTCTTTGTCTTCGTAGATCCGGAATGTGAAGACATATCCAGGGGCTCAATCACATAATTTATTTAATTTCAACCCATACCTGGCTCTCTTGCTTGGTATATACTGCTTGAAGTGCAGTCGGCCAGTGAAATGTCTGAGGGACTCGTCCACACAAATTTTTTTGGTCTGGGATAAAAACGTCTCTAAATCGCTGGGAAAAGGAATTGATTAGGGGGCGTATCTTGTACAATTTGTCGTGGTTGGGTTGATCTCGGGGAGGGCACTGTGAATTGTCATTGAAGTGGAGAAAACGCATAATCATGTCGTACCTTGTCCTGGGCATGACAGCGGAATATATGGGTATGTGCTGGATGGGGTTGGTGGACCAATATGCATGGACTTCGTTCTTTTTTTGTAAGCCCCATATTAAACGTAAGGCCAAAAACAATTTAGATTCGTCCAGTGTTAGGCATCACCACTGGAACATGCGGGCATAGGAAGAATTGGGGTTGGCAGCAATAAATTGGGATGCATACAGGTTAGTTTGGTCCACCATGTTCTACAGAAAATCTTGTGGGAAAAATAAAGAAAAATAATCAAATTAGGGGTTTGCCAGGGGATCGGGAAGGTAGGACTGGGGCTGGGTTCTTCGGTTTGGGTGTGTGATTCCAGTGGGCTGATTGACAGATGGGCTGATTGACAGGCCCTCTTTATTGGGGGGGGGGGGTCGTGTTGTGCATGTGTATACAGACAGAACACTACACTGATATCTCACTTACTGATCTCTGATCTCTCCTCACACGATCGGTGTGTGAGGACAGAGCAGAGATCATATAGTAACTGCTCCTGTGTTTACATTTGTGACTGGCTGTGACTGGACACAGCCGGTCACGTGGTAAACAGCCATTTCATTGGCTGTTTACCCTGATCGGGGAAGCGTTGTGTCCAACCTTCCTCGATCCCTACCCTGCACTCTTCTGGCGGCGCGCTCCCGAGTTTGTTGTGACATGTGATTCATTGGCTGTTTACCGTGATCGGGTAAGCGCTGTGTCCGAGGGACACACGCCATCCCCGATTGCCGCACTGCGCACCCCCGCGGGCGCGCGCTGGGGGTTATCCTGCTGGACATCCTATGACGCCCAGTCAGGATAACACAACCACCGCCCGGCCGTCAATCTGCTATAGGCCGGGCGGGAAGTGGTTAAAGGACTTGTGCCAAGCTGTGTGTGTGTGTTTTTTTACCTTTTTTGTCACTTTTTTTGGGTGAAATGGTAGGAGTACAATGTACCCCATTACCATTTCACACGGGGGGCCGGGATCTGGGAGTCCCCTTTGTTAAAGGGGGCTTCCAGATTCCGATAAGCCCCCCCCGCTCGCAGACCCCCAAAACCACCGGGCAAGGGTTGTGGGGATGAGGCCCTTCTCCCCATAAACATGGGGACAAGGTGCTTTGGGGGGCTACCCCAAAGCACCCTCCCAATGTTGAGGGCATGTGGCCTGGTACGGTTCAGGAGGGGGGGCGCTCTTTCATCCCCCTCTTTTCCTGCGGCCTGCCAGGTTGCGTGCTCAGATAAGGGTCTGGTGTGGATTTTTGGGGGAACCCCATGCCATTTTTAAAAAAATTTTGGCGCGGAGTTCCCCTTAAAATCCATACTAGGTATGGTATGGATTTTTGGGGGGAACCCCACGCCATTTTTTTTTTAAATTTTGGCGCGGAGTTCCCCTTAATATCCATACCAGACCTGGTAATGGAATCTTGGGGGACCCCCACGCATTTTTAAAAAAAAATTTTAAATGACTTTTATGTGTATTGTCGGGACCGACAATTCATTAATAGCCGGCACTAGCGCTAGCACTTTTAAATGGCCTTTTTTTCCTTTAGAAATGTAATTTTGCTCTTGGACTGTTATAAACACGGGAAAAATGCGCTACTTTACAGGCATACTATAGACACCCCCCAGGTACGAAATGTAAAGGAATATTTCACTTTTATTGTTTAACTTTAAGCATTATTAAAATCACTGCTCCCGAAAAAACGGCAGGACCCAGGTCCCCAAACACTTTTTATGACAATAACTTGCATACTAGCCTTTAAAATTAGCACTTTTGATTTCTCACATGGACTTTTAAAGGGTTTTCCGCGGCTTTCGAATTTGTCGCGAACACCCCAAATTGTTCATTATTCGGCGAACGGGCGAACAGCCAATGTTCGACTCGAACAGACAGCCCATCCCTACTCTGTACATGTTTGGACATTCTTTCTCACCAATGTTGCTTAGTTTTTCCTACATAAATGTAACCACATTCACACTGAATTAGATAAACAACCGCCCTTGTGTTGCAATTTACAAAATGCTTGGGCCTAAATAGTTCTCCATTGGGAAGTTTAAATTCCTTCTGTTTCTTAAAATAAGGACAATAAGAGCAATTGCCACAAGGAAATGTACCCAAGTCACGGCATGGGTCATCCCTTTTGGCCCCTCTGTATTCACTTTGGATCAAGCGATCCTTGATTGATGTCGTCCTTCTGTTATTGAGAGATTTGGGGTAATGAACTTCCTAATACTAGGATCATCAGTCAATATTGACCAATTTTTTGTCACTATTCTACTGTGCGAATATCCTCATGTTCATCCGAGAACTTGGGAATAAGTCTTGTTGTGTTATCTGTAGTTGTTTTTGTATATTTTTTAAACATCAAATCCTCTCGTTTGTTTATTTGCTCTATTAAAGGCTTTCCTCAATTTAGATTTCCTATAGCCTCTTTCCCGTAATCTATCAATTAACCCATATATAGGAACTGAAGGCTAAAAAGATGGACTTTAGAGGCACACGGGTAGACCATATAAAAGTAATTATATTTTTTATTATTTTGTAGAAAATTATTAAAAAAGGGGGAATTATTACATATAGATATATATAAAATTCATGAAACTAATATTGTATAACCCACATACAGTCTCTGACACCACTAAGCAGAATAAAGAATTACAATGATACATCAAGAAGGGCAATGGTTGAGATTCCCATAATAGTATCCAAGTAGGAATGATGTGGGTCAGAATATGAATCCAGGCACAAAATATTTGCTTATTCGCTCTACATGTTGCACGTAAGAATACGCTTCTTCAGGAGCAATAGTAATAACGTAATAGTTTGCTGGTAAGCAAGGTTATATGGATATAACTAGGGAAGAGTAGTCACTAACGCACAGCAGACGCTAACTGGATACCAGGAGATAAACACACATTACACAGTGGGGCTCTAAAGCTTGAGGTATCAGCCTTTTTGAGCCTCCAACCTGTTTCCCACAATGTTTGAACAGGTTTGGTAACTTGAATACACACAGACTGATTCACATTACCAGTTCCTGTGTCTCTTTAGCTGTGCATTAGTGAGTACTCTTCCCTGGTTATATCCATATAACCTTGCTTACCAGCAAACTAGTACGTTACTATCCCTGCGGTTGAGCACTATATGATCTTTATGCTCCTGAAGAAGCTTATCCTTACACGCAACATGTAGAGCGAATATTTTGTGCCTGAATTCATATTCTGACCCACATCATTCCTACTTGGATACTATGATGAGAATCTCAACCATTGCCCCTCTTGATGTATCATTGTAATTCTTTATTCTGCTAAGTGGTGTCAGAGTCTGTATGTGGGTTATACAATATTAGTTTCATGAATTTTATATATATTTCTATGTAATAATTTCCCCTTTTTTAATAATTTTCTACAAAATAATAAATATAATTACTTTTATATGGTCTACCCATGTGCCTCTAAAGTCCATCTTTTTAGCCTTCAGTTCCTATATATCTATTATCGGGACGTTAGCACACTACTACCTGTGTATTCACAGTGTCACATACAGGGAATAAACTCGTAATCTCTCTCTTTCAGTTAACCTGTCCAACTCTATCTTGAAGTCGGCTTGACTTGAACAGTTCCTTTTTATGCAAAGATACTGACTGTAGGGTATTGATTTCTTGAGAGAACTTGGATGAAAGCTGTTGGAGTGCAGGATTGTATTACCTGCAGTATCTTTCCTACAGAGTTTAGTTAATTGACCTTTGTCGAGAGAATGCGTAATTCAACAGAATGGAAGTTTAATTAATTCATTATGGCAATGTTGAAATACATTTTGTACCGTAATATTTTTCAATTCCAAGGCTCCCACTACATCCAGGTACAAGGAGTGGCTATGGGGACCAGTTGTGCCCCCTCATATGCCAACTTGTATCTGGGGGAGTGGGAGCAGGAATTTCTGTCAAACGAGGATTTTGCAATGTACACTAGCCAGATAATGATCTGGCATAGATACATCGATGATATTTTCCTCGTTTGAGAGGGACCACTTCCCCAACTTATGACATGTTTGGAGTTAATGAACAAAAGCTATTTTTTTTTTTAAATATATATTTTATTAATTTCAAAGAAACGGGCAAAGCCCACAAAATACCACAACGGTACATGACAGAGGGGGTCGCAGCCTCCCGACATTGCATCTTGACAATATATATTATACATGAAGGTTTGCAGGATAATTCGTCTTATATAACCTTACAATAACATCTGTGTTTTCTTTGTTGTCCCTTTGGCAGAGTTATAAATACTATATATCCGTTTAGAGACCAGGGGTATATATTTCAGTTGGCCATCAAGTCTATCATATGAGAGCTTTAATACAACCGTCAGGAGGCCGCAGCCAGAGAGGGAGAGAGAGAGATAGGAAAGCAAGTAATAGAAAAGTAAAGAGAAAAGAGATATAGAGGAAGGGGGGAAGGGGAAGGGAGAAGTTGGGGAGGAAAGGACTGGAAGGGTGAGGGGGGAGGGGGGGTGTAGGCGTTTAGTTTAATAGATCACTCTGTGTTGTCCAAGAGTAGTTTACCTTCTTCTGAGTACTTAAATATATTCCAAAGTGTCCAAGTTTTCCTGTAGGTTTCTTGCCTATTTTGGGCCGTCATTATAAGATCCTCCATTCTGTTTATATCTTCTACTTTCCGTAGCCATAGCGATGTGTTTGGCGGAGATTGTTGCTTTCAGAGCATGGGAATGCAAGACTTGGCTGCGTTTGTTAAATGGCGCAATAAAGATTTTTTATAGTTTTTGATCGGTATGGTGGATATGTGGAGTAGAAAGAATGCCGGGTCGTTTGGGATCTGAAAATCAGTAAATTTTTGGGATATAGTACGAACTGCAGTCCAGAAATTTGTCAGTTTAGGACATGACCAAAACATGTGCAATATCGTTCCTTCCTCCTCGTGACATCGCCAGCAGTATTTTGACGTGTCCGGATATATGATATGTAGTCGACTAGGTGTTAAATACCATCTCGTCAGGATCTTATAATTCATCTCCTGTATTTTAGTGCACACTGAGGATTTAAGGGAGAGATTAATCATGTTTTGTTTCTGGACTGCTGTGAAAGAGCTTTGGAGGTCTGTTTCCCACTTTGTAATGCATGATAGACTGGGTGGTTGGGGAGGTGTATTCAAAAGGGCGTACATCTTAGATAAAACCTGTGGCAGAGGTTCCATATCTATAAGCATTTCTTCAAACGTGGTCAGGGGTCTAGTGTAGTTTTGTGGGTTCGAAAGAGTCTGAAGGAAATGATGTATTTGTGCTGCGTTCCAAAATAAAAGTTTGAACGGACCTGTCAGGTCCATTAATTCTGAGATGGAGGGCCATTTATCCTGTTTCACAAAATGTGACGCTGTGATGCAGTTGGAACTTCTTAGCGTCCGAAACTGTACGGATGAGATCCCAGGGGGAAATTTAGGGTTACCCAGAATCGGGGTCAAGGGCGATGTTTTTGTCGTTAATGAGGTTAATAATGTAGCTTGCATGCATTGCTTTATAGTATTTCCTATAAAAGGATGGGATCTTAGTTCTGATGGAAGGGAGTCCTTGCACCATAACGTGGTCTGTAAGGGTATATTTGTTTGTTGTTGTTCTATTTGTACCCATAGTTTAATGTCCTTATGTCGGCTCCAATCTATAACCCTGCCCAGGTGGGTTGCTTGGTAATATTTCCGGATGTCTGGTAACGCTAAGCCACCGTATTGTTTTGGTAAGGATAGTTGAGATCCTGGGATGCAGGGTTTTTTATGTGCCCAAACGGAACGAATAAAGAGACTTTGTACTTGTTTAAAGTATGTGTGGGGTATCTTAATTGGCAGGGCCTGGAAGAGGTATAGAAATTTGGGAAGTATACTCATTTTAGTAGATTACACCGCCCAAACCAAGAGTGTAATCCTTTATTCCAGTTGTCTAATAATATTCTGGTCTTAGTTAACAAAGGGAGGAAGTTGCTTTCGTATAGTAAAGCCGGGTCTTGCGGTATTCTCGTGCCTAGATAGGTCAGGGCAGAGGATGTCCATCTAAATCTAAAGCTGGATTGCAAGCTTGGAAGGATATTTGTTGGTATTGATATCCCCATCGCCTCCGATTTGGAGAAATTAATTTTTAAATTTGATAGCTTCCCATAAGTTTCAAATTCTTTGAGGAGATTTGGTAGAGATATTCCCATGTTTGTTAGCGAGAAAAGCATATCGTCTGCATATGCTGATATTTTATGTTGCAAGGGGCCAATTGATATTCCTTGGATGTCTGGATTTAATCTAATTTTGGAAAGAAAGGGTTCTAAGGAAAGAGCAAAGAGGAGGGGGGATAGAGGGCACCCCTGTCTCATTCCATTTGTTATTGGGAAGGGATCTGATAGGACTCCATTTGCTTTTACTTGGGCTGTCGGATTAGAGTATATTCCGGCTATTCGGCTAAGCATCACCTCCCCCAGGCCTATATGCCTGAGTATTGCAAACATAAACGGCCAACTTCGGTATTAAGAAAAATACTGGGGGTTTTCCTAGACCTGGTGACATATAGTAGGTTTAGTACCTTTGTAGTACTGTCCCTGGCTTCCCTAGAAGGGATGAAGCCAACTTGATCCAGGTGAAAAAGTTGCTGGAGATGCTGCACCAGCCTAGCAGCCAGAATTTTAGTAAATAATTTGAGGTTGAGATTCAGCAGCGATATGGGTCTATAGCTACCACACGCCGCCGGATCTTTCCTTCCTTATGGATCACCGATATATGGGCTCCTAATGTATCTCTAGCAAATGTTTTACCACTCCCTATCATATTAAACAATATGACCATACGGGGACCCAATATTGGAAAAAGAGTTTTATAATATTGTAGTGTATAACCATCCGGACCTGGGGCTTTACCTGGTTTCATTGTCCCTATGGCTTTTTGGACTTCTGTCAAGGTTATAGGTGAATCTAGATCTTCTTTAATTGCTTGTGGGAGGGATGGCATTTGAGAGGACGTGATATAATTTTCTATTTCATTAGTGGGGGGTGTCACTTGGGGCAAGTTGTATAGATTAGAGTAAAACCTTTTAAACTCTTCAGTGATTCGTGTGGGTAAGGATTCTTTCTTGCCTTCTGTCGTTGTGATATGTGGGATATAAGTCATTGATTTGTGATCTCTAACCAGTCTCGCTAATAATTTCCCACATTTATCTCCTGACTCATACGTCCGTTTGCGACAAAACTGTAGGGCTGCTTTGGCCCTATATTGTAGAAGGTCAATAATTTGTCGTCTAAGTGAAGTCAAAACAGTCTCTGAGGACTGTGTGGGGGCATGTTTGTGTCTGGCTTCGGAGATGGCAAGTTCCTGTAAGAGTTGATGAAGTTGTTTATTCCTCTCTCTTTTAATGCGGGCACCATGAGAGATGAGGATCCCTCTAATAACGACTTTGTGGGCTTCCCATAGTATCCCAGGGTCACAGTCTGGTTGGTCATTTTCTTGAAAATACAAATTTAGCGCTCTAGTTACATCTGTCAACACCTCTGAAGTTTGTAAAAGGCTTTCATTGAGACGCCAAAAACGATGTCTGGGAGAGGAAGTGTCCGAGAGGTGATAGGTCATAAATATAGGCGCATGATCTGACCACGTCCTATTTCCAATAGAGGTCTGCTCTACAGCGTGTAACTGAGTGTGTGGAATCAGGAAGTAGTCAATTCTGGTGTATATCTGATGTATGTGCGAGTAGTATGTATAATCCCGTTCTCCTGAGTGTTGTAAGCGCCAAACGTCTATTAGTTGCGATTTGTGTATCGTTTTAGCTATTCTTTTGAGTTGATTTGGTGGGATCGACGATCTGCCCGTCGAAGTGTCAACCGATGGAATTAATGGTGAATTGAAGTCTCCTCCTATAATCAGTTGTCCTTCTCTAAATTCGTTCAACCTCTCTAAAGTATCTCTCAAAAATGTGGCTTGTTGTTCGTTAGGGGCATATACTGCTGCTAGCGTTACCATTACGGTTCCGATTAGACCTTTAAGAAAAACATATCTTCCTGTCAGGTCTATTAAAAAGTTCTGATGTTGCCAGGGAATTTTACTGGATATTAATATAGAAACCCCTTTGGACTTAGACTTTGGATTTGTGGAGTGATAGGTCACTGGAAAAGATCTGTTCTGTAGGTACGGTAATCTGTTAGTTTTAAAGTGTGTTTCTTGGATAAAGGCTATATCTGTTTGAGTTCGCTTTAGGTCATCTATCAATATACGTCTCTTCTCTGGCGTATTAAGCCCTTTTGCATTGAGAGACATCACTGTAATCTTACTGGCCGCCATTTTACAGTGGGGTGGGGGGGGGGTAATTTAGATCTGAGGTAAGGAAGAGAGGGGTGGAGGCGAAGATAAAGAGGAAAGTAAGGCTAACAAGAATAGAGAGATAGTGAATAGAAAAATATGAGATGCAGACAAGGCCTTGTGTCTTGCCTGTTTCAGTCCCTTTTCACTTCAGGGAATGTGTTTTTTTTGCATATAACTCCCTGAGGACGATAATATGTCCCCCAGGGAGATATGCTGACCTAATCGGGAGAGAGGTAGGACAAGGCCCCAAAGAAGAGTCTCCCGTCCACTCTACCCCCCCCAGCATTTCTTAAACGTAAAACCATAAGTATACTATGCATCCTTATAAACAGATTAACTAACCAACCCATTTCAGCAAATCGGGTAGCAACTGTAAACGTTTCTAATCCCCATCTCAGACACAGTCTCCCACCTCACATACTCCACGCGTCCACCCGATCAGTCAGGTGGACACTCAATGGGGCGGATGGCTGCACCACGACTTCAAAACATGTCCAGGGAACTGACCCATTTCCTATTTCTTATCATATAACCATTCTTGCAACTTAAAATCATATATTAGTAACTGCATAAGGCACTTAAACAAACTGAGCATTACCCTAGGACTTGCGTCTGGAAGATGTCTTGCCTCTCAGGGCATCGTGTCATGGCTGCAGGGTGGTCCCACCAGGTCTCCACTATGTAGGAGCTGGTATTTCAACCCACAGAGCCACCAAGGTCCGGCTCCGCAGTCTATGACTTCACTTAAACATTTACTAGGGAATGTCTATCAGATCCCCTTTTCTGGGAAGACCTTCCTTCCGTTTTTGTTCAGGCAGTAAGGTCTCCTCTATAAAAGTCAAGGCCGACAATTGGGACGACTGCAGAGGTTTGAGACCGTTCCTAAACAGAGAGAGGCATGAGGCTGGGTTTACCCTCTCCGAGAGTTTCTCTGAGCATATCAGTCCTCCTGAAGGGTCATGTCTTCCGCACAGTGCAATTACTCGTACTTATGGAAGAAGCTCCAGGCACTTTGTATGAGCTGCTCAAAGATTGCAACTGCAGAGGCAGGGGAGTGGGATTGGATCATCGTTGTCAATGGTGATATCGTCCCATCACTTAAAGGGTCTCAGACCAATCCCTTACCCTCGTGCCGCAGAGAAAAACTAGTAACACCTGGCGATCGATAATCCCCTTATAACCAAACCAATGCCAAACATAACATTTCAGGCGTTATTCAGCATACAGTGTACGTGAATTAAGAAGCAAGTGTCTTAGGACTCACGTGCGTCTTCTTGAGAAGACGTTCTGGGTCGACGGCGGTTTCGTTGTTGTCTCGGTGGCAAGTTACTCCCCGAATTTGTTGTATTCGGGCGTCCTTGTGTCCGCGGAAGAGGGCCAAGCCAGTTGGGTATGTCGATAGGATCAGTCTCTGGGAAGTCAAAAAGGGCTGGCAGAGCGTCCGGTCTGCGCAGGGTGAAAAATCTTTGGTCTTTCCTAAAAATGGTAGATAGTGGGTATCTCCAGCGGTACGTGGCTCCTTTATGCCGAGCTAGTTACAGTAGTGGCTTCAGTATCGCTCGTCTCTGCAGAGTAGCACGAGATAGGTCTGGAAGGATTTTTACAGTGACTCCATCGAATTCCGGGTCTTCTGTTTCCCAGGCTTTGCGTAGGATTCGCTCTTTATGTACATAGTGATGCAGCCTGCAAATGACAACTCTTGGTCTCAAGGGATCTGTTGGTCTGGGGCCCAATGCACGATGGATCCTGTCTATCCCTATGCGATCTGGTAGATCAATATCTGGCAAGCTGCGGAAAATAGCGATTACTGTCTCTGCCAAATCTTCTGGTCCGGTGGCTTCTGGAAGTCCTCGGAGCCGCAGATTATTCCTGCGACTCCGGTCTTCCATTTCCTCTAAATGCAGCCGCTGCTCCTGTAAGGCCTCTGCATGTTTAACTTGGCTCTCCTCCACCATCGCCACTCGACGTTCCAGGGCTGCCAGGGATGTCTCCCCTGTCCCTATTCTAGATGACAGTGCGCTCACATCTGCCCTTACCGCATCCATTTCCTTGCGGTGAGCGGCTTCTACTGTGGCTATGAGGGCTGTAATGTCTGCTTTGGTGGGTAATGCCTGCAGGAGGGAGCACAGCTCAGCGTCTACTCTGGGAGCCTGTGAGGGGGGTTGCGACTGCTCACCGTATTCAGAGCGAAGATCCGAAGGGAAGCCGGCATATGGGTCCGCTGACAGTGTGTCTCTGTGAAGAGATGGGGAGCCGTGATCCGCTCGTCTCTCTGAGTGCTCACCACTTGGCGACGCCATCTTGAGATCCGGAGAGCCGAGGAGGGAGAGCTGGAATCACCGTCTAAGCTCACCCGAGGATGGCTGCTGAGGGGTTGATTTAGTTGTTTTGTTGCCCTTTTTTACTGCCTTTCTTCTGGATGAGTGCATAGTTTGGATATTTCAGCTGGATTTGCTGGTATAGGGGAGAGATGGCTGGGAGCTCAGCTATAACGTGTCTCTATCCAGCCATGTCCAGGCCACGCCCCCACAAAAGCAATTTTAACCTATTTTTCACTATGAATTTTGATCTACAAGAAGTCAATTTCTTAGATGTTAATGTAAACAAAAAAGACAAAGGTCAATTAACCACTTGACATCCGCGCTATGGCCGAATGATGGCCACAGCGCGGACCTGAATTACTGGGAGGCCGTCATATGATGGCCTCCCCATGCACGTGCCCTGCAGGGCGCGCGCCGAGTGCGCTGTGATCACCGAGTCACTGAGACTTGGGTGATCACCGATCCGAGGAAGAAGCCGGTCCTGGACCCTTACCATGTGATCAGCTGTCAGCCAATGACAGCTGATCACATGATATAAACAAAAGATCGGTAATCATTTTTTTTTCTACTCACGCTGACAGCGTGAGTAGAAAAGAAAGCCGATCACTGGCTCAGATGCGAGGGACATCGGTCCCGAAGTGGAAGAGGCACATCTGCCCCATCAGTACCACCTGACAGTGCCACCTAACAGGGCCCACAGTGCCACCTAACAGTGCCCACAAGTGCCACCTATCAATGCCCACAAGTACCAGCTATCAATGCCCACCAGTAGTGCCAATCAGTGCAACCTAGCAGTGCTGCCTATCAGTGTAACTGATCAGTGCCTATTATTGCCACCGATCAGTGCCCATCACTGCCACCCATCAGTCCCTATCACTGCCGCCTATCAGTGCCCATCACTGCCGCCTCATCAGCGTACATCAATGAAGGAGAAAAATTACCTGTTTTAAATGTTTTATAACAAAATATAAAAAAATAAAGTATTTTTTAACATTTTTTTAACATAAAAAATAAAAACCGCAGAGGTGATCAAATACCACCAAAAGAAAACTCTATTTGTGGTGAAAAAATGATATAAATTTCATTTGGGTACAGTGTTGTATGACCGCGCAATTGTCATTCAAATTGCGTCAGCGCTGAAAGCTGAAAATTGGTCTGGATAGGAGGGGGGTTTAAGTGCCCAGTAAGCAAGTGGTTAACAACTAAACTCTATAGGAAAGATGCTGCAGGTAATACAATCCTGCACTCCAACAGCTTTCATCCAAATTCTCTCAAGAACTCAATCCACTACAGTCAGTATCTTCGCATAAAAGGGAACTGTTCAAGTCAAGCCGGCTTCAAGATAGAAGCGGACAGGTTAACTGATAGATTACGGGAAAGAGGCTATAGGAAATCTACATTGAGGAAAGCCTTTAATAGAGCAAATAAACAAACGAGAGGATTTGATATTTAAAAAATATACAAAAACAACTACAGATAACACAACAAGACTCATTCTCAAGTTCTCGGAAGAACATTAGGATATTTGTAGAATAGTGACAAAAAATTGGTCAATACTGACTGATGATCCCAGTATTAGGAAGTTCATTATTCCAAGTCCCTCAATAACATACAGAAGGGTGACATCAATCAAGGATTGCTTGATCCAAAGTGAATACAGAGGGGCCAAAAGAGAAGACCCATTTCGTCACTTGGGTATATTTCCTTGCTTCAATTGCTCTTATTGTCCTTATATTAGGAAACAGAAGGAATTTAAACTTCCCAATGGAGAACTATTTAGGCCCAAGAATTTTGTAAATTGCAACACAAGGGGGGTTGTTTATCTAATTCAGTGTGAATACAGTTCCATTTATGTAGGAAAAACTAAGCAACATTGGTGGGAAAGAATGTCCAAACATGTACAGAGTAGGCAGGTGGGAAACTTATAGGATGACACATTGCATGGACACACAACTACAAAATGCCACGGATGCAATTTGTGGCAATAGACAGAGTACACATACCACAAAGAGGGGGAGATTGGAATAAAAATCTGCTAAAGCTTGAAATGCGCTGGATTAATTATTTAAAAGCAATCACCTCTGCAGGCATGAACGAAAAAGAGAGCTTTAGACCCTTCTTGGAGGGCTTCAGCTCAGGCAAAACTGACTAGAGTAATGTGGGTAGTGGAAACTCTGATTCCTGTAAGAATGACTGTGGCCCAGAGGGTAGGGGGTGCTTCCTTGCTGATGCAACTCTCCTGTTTTCTTAATAATGGTTCCAATACATGCTCTTCTCCAGCAAGATCTCCCCCCCCCCCCGATATTTTAAATGGGGCACAGTGATCTCAGTTGGAGAAATGATGAGGTTAATGCCTCTTTTTCCTCTTTTTTTCTCTATGTTGCCTACTCTGCCTATGATTTAGTCAACCCTTGATGGATATGGCTGCTTTTTTGACAGGATTGAGTAGTGCAAATACCTCTCACACATGAGTGGGGGATAATATAATTCAGAAGTCTAGTTGGATTATGTATTAGTGTAATGTATAATTTTTAGTTTGAACCTCACTGGCTTTGTTAGTTCTTTTTCCTGTACAGTACCGGGGTTCCCCACTGGGAGACGCAGGGTGGTGTCAACCTGCCACACTAAGCCCCACTTATGTGGGGTTAACCCTCTTGTAGGGTGGGCCCTTACTGGCATACTTGCGGATGGAGGATTTCCTCTGGGCCTCTTGTGTGTTCAGTGGGTGTCTTTGACACTTATAGGAGCCTTATCTGTGTCGGTGGCGACTCCAGTGGTGGCACCTTTTGGATTCCCTATCTCTCCTGGCTGTGTTGGTGATGTACATTTCCGGGTGTAGTAGCCCGGGGATGACATCACTTCTGGGTGTAGGATGAGGGAAATTACGTCACTATGCAGCGCAGGCATGTTTGCGCATGTGCAGTGAAAGGAGAACACCAGGGATCGCAGATGGCTAATGAGCTTGGCCTTCATACTCTCTATGGGATTAGGAGATGAGACACAGGTGCACACAACACCTGGGTATGCTTATCCCCGCCCCTTTCTCTCCCTATATATATATATGTGGGCTGTTGAACACACACAGTGAGGAGCTCTCCCATCAGGGAACATCATAGAAGGATAGATGCTGCTTTGAAAGGCATGACCCCCTCTTTTTTCGCTGCACAAGGTATGGTTTTGAAGCTTGGCAGCTTTATTATAAGTTTATCTTTTTCATTACTTTTTTTTAGTACCATTATATTACTTTTTTTCATGCCCTCAGCTTGCAGTGTCATTTTGGAACAATTGCTCCCTCTTGTGTTCAAAGTGCAGCCCTACATATAGGGGCGAAAAATACATCAAACAATTCCCATATAGAATGATTTAAAGCGTCCTTGTTGAAAATCCTCCATATTTGATATGATGCTATGCTTATGTATACATATAAAGAGTGTTATATTATGGTAGAATTCTCTGATTTCAGAGTGGTGATTCATATCCCTGAAGAAGATAATCGAAACAGTGTTGGATACAGTACCCAATCCATGTCATTGCTGTAGTACAATCAATCAGCTTATGAGTTTGGGTATCACCACTTCCTATTTCCATATTTTGTATACAAAATTGTTTTTAATTGTCCCATGTGGGAATTTTTTATTTGTGTTTCAAAAAATCATACTTTTTTATTATATATTGTTATGTTTGGTTGCCTTTAAGAATGTCCCAATTTAGAGATTGCTTATGTACAACAAAACAGGGATGATGACAACCCTGATTCAGCCCTAGATGAAATAAATAGCGTTAAGACAAGTGTGTCTTGCCTACAGTTAAGCATGGTGGTAGGAGTGTCATGGTCTGGGGCTGCATGAGTGCTGCCGGCACTGCGGAGCTACAGTTCATTGAGGGAAGCATGAATTCCAACATGTACTGTGACATACTGAAGCCGAGAATGATCCCCCTCTCTTCGAGGACTGGACCGCAAGGCAGTATTCCAACATGATAATGACCCCAAA
Organism: Aquarana catesbeiana; assembly: GCF_042186555.1. Classification (NCBI taxonomy): domain Eukaryota; kingdom Metazoa; phylum Chordata; class Amphibia; order Anura; family Ranidae; genus Aquarana; species Aquarana catesbeiana. The sequence goes on from NC_133330.1 coordinate 218,844,069, forward strand.
CACACCTCCAAGATTACCACTGCCTTGCTAAAGAAGCTGACGGTAAAGGTGATGGACTGGCCAATCATCTCTCCAGACCTAAACCCTATTGAGCATCTGTCGGGCATCGTCAAACGGAAGGTGGAGGAGCGCAAGTTCTCTAACATCCACCAGCTCCGTGACGTCATCATGGAGGAGTGGAAGAGGACTCCAGTGGCAACCTGTGAAGCTCTGGTGAACTCCATGCCCAAGAGTGTTAAGGCAGTGCTGTAAAATAGTTGTGACCACACAAAATATTGACACTTTGGGCCCAATTTGGACGTTTTCACTTATACTCACATCTGTTGCCAGCGGTTTAGACATTAATGACTGTGTGAGTTATTTTTATGGCACAGTAAATTTACACGTTATACAAGCTGTACACTCACTACTTTACATTGTAGCAAATGTCATTACTTCAGTGTTGGCACATGAAAAGAAATAATAAAATATTTACAAACATGTGAGGGTGTACTCACTTTTGTGAGTTACTGTATATAGAAAAAGTAATAGATCTTAATTACCTAGCCAGTGTACAGTGCAGCCGGACACAGCGCCAGCCCGGAAATTAGTCCATCATGGCGTCTGGCGTGAGTTCCACGCTTCAACTTCGTAAGGGCAGCGGTGTGTATGAATACACTAGTAACATGGCGCCTGATATGTGGTCCGTGCCTCGGTCTGGCCACAACTACGTAGCCCAAATCGGCAATTGCACGAGTGACCGCAGTTTAACCAAAAGTGTGCTGATCGGTTACAACCAGCTAGACCAGAACGGATCTGCAAAGTGTGTTTCAAGCCTCGCTCTGGTCGAGCTGATAAATAGCGAAATAGACGCCAACACCGACAAAAAAACATAATTCTGTGCATACAAAAAAGAAATCTGTAGAAACCAAACGCATACATTTTGAATATGCCTCAAATATTCAAAAGGTAAAACTATCCCAAAGAAAGAATATTGAGATATATAATATTAAAATACAAAATAAAAAATGTGAAGATAACAAGATAACCCTAAAACAAAACAAAAAAATATATAATATATAAACTGGCCTCTTGTAGTCAGGCTTGTGACACCCTGTTAACTGGATGATATAATTTCACCCTCCACACAACCTCCTGGACACCCGATAGTAAGTGGGATAGATTTTGTTACTACCCGTATTGGACGATACATCGATTTTTTTTTTCTTTTAATTTACAATCTTTAGTTTAAAAAAAATCCTTCTTATTTGAGGGACATTAAAGACACCAATAAACTATTGGAAAATATAGATTTTTCGTGGCAACTATCTGTTGGCCACGGCAGATGTGGCAGCTTTATACACTTGTATACCTCACCATTTGGGACTGGCAGCAGTAAGACACTATCTATCAAGTGATGACCCCCCCCAATCCAACAAGACTTTATTATGGAACTGTTATGCCCCGTACACACGGTCGGACTTTGTTCGGACATTCCAACAACAAAATCCATGGATTTTTTCCTATGGATGTTGGCTCAAACTTGTCTTGCATACACACGGTCACACAAAGTTGTCGGAAAATCCGATCATTCTAAACGCGGTGACGTAAAAAAAACACGTACGTCGGGACTATAAACGGGGCAGTGGCCAATAGCTTTCATCTCTTTATTTATTCTGAGCATGCGTGGCACTTTGTGTGTCGGATTTGTGTACATACGATCGGAATTTCCGACAACGGATTTTGTTGTCGGAAAATTTTATATCCTGCTCTCAAACTTTGTGTCGGAAATTCCGATGGAAAATGTGTGATGGAGCCTACACACGGTCGGAATTTCCGACAACAAGGTCCTATCACACATTTTCCGTCGGAAAATCCGACCGTGTGTATGGGGCATTAGAGTTTGCGACCCAACACAATTATTTTTGGTTTGAGAATGTTTTTTATTTACGACAGAGAGAGAGGTCACTATGGGAGCTAAATTTGCCCCCATTTTAGCAAATTTGTTTATGGCCAAGTAGGAGGAGGATGTTGTCTATGCCCATGAGAGACCCAAATTGGTCCTCTGGGCTAGGTACATAGACGACATCCTTCTCCAATGGAATGGTGAGCAGGATTCCTTGCACAGCTTCATTGCACAGCTGAATACCAATAACAGAGGTACCTCTGCCGTATGAGGCTAGCAGTGAAAGAATACATTTCTTAGACCTTGAGATAGCTATCATTAACTTCATATATATATATATATATATATATATATATATATATATATGAAAAATTTTAGCGTTGTCTTCACACTTTTTTATTTTGTATTTTAATAATATGTATCTCGATATTCCTTCCTAGGGATAGTTTATCTTTGAACATTTGAGGCATATTCGAAATGTATGTGTTTGGTTTCTACAGATGTTACTTTTGTATGCACAGAATTGTGTTTTTTTTCATTTCCTGTTTTAGAGTAGTTGGCGTCTACTTAGCCATTTATCAGCTCGACCAGAGCGAGGCTTGGAACACACTCTGCAGATCCACTCTGGTCTAGCTGGTTGTAACCGATCCGCACACTTTTGGTTGAACTGCGCATGCGTGCCTACTCGTGCTATCACGAGATCGCCGATTTGGGCTACGTAGCTGCAGCCAGACCGTGGCTAAGACGCCATGCCGGGCTGGTGATGTGGCTGCACTGTACACTAGCTGGTACAGTGATCTATTTTTATATATATATATATATATATATATATATATATATATATATATATTTTTTTTTTTTTTTTTATTTATATGCGCAATGACAGGACCAAGACTGATACCCCAGATGATGTCTATGATGATGAAACGCTATGGCTCGGACTGAGCTTGTTCCTGCTTGATGTTCTATGTGATCGCATTTATGGAGATGTCCTATTGATATGCTCGTTACTTTAGAATTGATGTAAGTTTTCTACCTTTTTAAATAAAGAATGTGACAGATGGTTTTACACTATGTGGAGACTTCTTGTCATTTATCAATGTCAAAGTTCATGTTCCAATAAGGGGACTGGTCGTGGTGGTGAATTGTAGTTGCAGACTCCCAGAGATCACTTTTGACCATTTTCCTGGTATTGTCCTCATGACAATGAAGTTTGGATCCGCCAGGTGCCTGGACTAATGCCTGTCTCAACCACTCAGCGAGCCGTTGAGGGACTGAGATGACAGCTCCCTGCCCCTCTAAAGCTAAGTGCTCCAATGAGCGTGAAGGAGCAGAGAGGAGAGCTTCTGACTGACAGGCAGCAGCTCTCCACTCGGGGAGCTGAGAGAACCGAGCCTTCGGTGGTGTCCGGTGGCTCAGTTCTCAGTGCAGAGGCGGCGGGGACTAATACCTGTCTCAACCACTCAGCGAGCCACTGAGGGTCTGAGATGACAGCTCCCTGCCCTTCCAAAGCTAAGTGCTCCAATGAGCGTGAAGGAGCAGAGAGGAGAGCTTCTGACTGACAGGCAGCAGCTCTGCGTCGGGGAGCTGAGAGAACCGAGCCATCGGTGGTGTCCGGTGGCTCAGTTCCCAGTGCAGAGGCAGCGGGGGACAGATGCAGCATCGGTTGGATGCTGCATCCATCTAGGTAAGTATAATGGACAAATTAAAAAAAAAAAAAAATACTTATCTTTTACCGTTTTACCTTTTTGCTATAATACATATCCAAAAATAAAAAAAATGTATTCATAAGTTTAGGCCAATATGTATTCTTGTACATATTTTTGGTAAAAAGAAAAATCGCGATAAGCGTATATTGATTGGTTTGCGCAAAAGTTATAGCGTCTACAAACTATGGGATAGATTAATGGACTTTTTCTTTTTTAATTGTTTTTACTGGCGATTTGCGATTTTTAGAGTAACTGTGACATTGTGGTGGACAAATCTGACCCTAAGTAACACTTTTTTGGGACCAGTGACATTATTACAGTGATGATGAGTGCTAAAAAAAAAATGCACTGATTAATGGACACTGGCAGAGAAGGGGTTAACACTAGGGGGTGATCAAGGCATTAACTGTGTTCCCTGGGTGTGTTCTAACTGTGTGGGGTATAGGCTCACTGGGACAACACAGAGATCGCTGTTCCTGATCGATCTCAGTGCTGTCTCCTATCAGAACGGGGATCCGACTTGTTTACATAGGCAGATCCCCGCTCTGCCTCTCTTCACCGCAATCGCGGGTGGCCAGCGAACATCAAGTCCGCCAGACCCGCAGGCAAGTTCCCGCAGCATGCGCCCACTGTATCTCATGCTCAGACCGACATACAGGTACGTCGGTTTGTGCAGCAGAGCTGCCTTGCCGAAGGCAGTCGGCAAGATGTTGATATTCAATATAAGCTATTATTACGGTTTATGTATATTGATTTAAGTACTATCGTGTTTCTTTTAGTACTGCATTTTATTATTTCTCTGTACACAATAAATATTGAGTTAAAAGAGCAGTATGGGTTTGGGCTTTTTTGCAGTTTTATACATGCCTAGGTAGATGCAGCATTGGTCCCCCAGCGCCTCTGCACTGAGAACCGAGCGATAGAACACCGCCGATCACTCGGTTCTGACAGCTCCATGAGCAGAGAGCTGCAGACTGGAGTGCTGGGCTGTAGAGGGGGTGAACCAGCCGACTCAGGCTTTCAGTGGCTCATTGAGAGGCTGAGTCAGGTGTCGGTCCAGGCACCTGGCGGATCCCGACTTCCATTGTCGTGATGACAATGTGTCTGGACCGACTTCAGTGAAGTCAGCAGAGAGAGGACTTCAGCTTGCTCTCTGCTGAAAACTGGTCACAGGAGTGCAAAACAAACTGCACTCCTGTGATCCATAGGGAAGTACAGCCAAACGTGCTTTGGCTATACTTTTCCTTTAATGAATTATCATTGACGAGGTGTTGTTCTATTATATCTACTGTTCCAGCATAAAACAGGCACAATACTGAAATAACCACTTGATATATATAAACAGAATTCAGGTGGTTAAAGCAAGCTCACAGCTGGAGCCGCAGCCATGAGCTTTGTATTTTTTTTCAGCTGAAGCTCATGAAAAAGTGATCTGGTCAGTAGTAGAGCTGTCCAATTTTGATCCTTTCATGGGCATGTGCAAATTTGAAGTGGTTGTAAACTTTTGAGGTTTTTTTTTTTTTTTTAAATAAAAATAACAAACATGTCATAAGTACCTGCTCTGTGCAATTATTTTGCACAGAGCAGCCCTGATCCTCGTCTGGGGTACCCTACTGGCATCCCTGGCCCCTCCATTTCATTGGGTGCCCCAGGGAAAGACGTTTTCCCTGGGGGCACCCGTGTGGGTTTGCTCCCGAGTCTCTCTACTGCGTTCATTGGCATGCATCCCGCTCCAGTGTCATAAATTTGATTGAAAGCAATGGGAACCAATGACTCCCGCTGCTATCAATCTGTCCAATGAGGAGAGAGACAGTAGCTGGAGCCGCTGTGCTAGTGCACATCACTGGATTGGGCTCGGGTAAGAAAAACGGGGGGGGGGGGGGGTTCAGGGGGGAAGCTGCAGCACAGAAGGTTTTTCACCTTAATGCACAGAATGCATTAAGGTGAAAAACCTTAAGGCTTTAGAACCACTTTAAGGATTAACTGTTTAAGGTAAATTGGGGTCAGAATTCATGACGGCTGGGCAAATGCTTTTGACATTTGTCCAGCAAATTGTTCTTATTAATAGATTCCTAGGAGTAAACTGATTACTTCTGAGGAAAAAGCAAGTGAAGTGCCTCGTTATCAGTTACAGCAAATATATTTCTAAACAAGTGGGAGGAGGAATGTATCTTTACCAACCGGTGGCCACAACTACAAATGTACCGATAATACATAGATGATATTTTCATCGTGTGGGAGGGTCCACAAAAGGAATTGGAAAGGTTCTTATCATACATAAATTGGAATGATTATCATATAAAGTTCACTAGCACTTGGCATCAGTCAAGTATACAGTTCCTGGATCTTGAAATCTTTAAGGTGGGTTCCTGTCTAGTGACACGGACCCACTTCAAAGAGACTGATCGGATTGGCTACATTTCCAATCTGAGTTGCCACCACCCAAACTGGGTGGGCGATTCCGAAAGGCCAGTTTCTCCAAATCAAGAGAAACTGTGCAAGCGAAGGAGAATTCATGGTTCAGACTGATATGCTCATTGACAGGTTTGTGGAAAAGGGATATAATAAAAGGCAATTGGAAGCTACGAGGGAACAAGTCAGATTACTTGATAATTATGGAGCCTAAAGTAAAAAATCCAGGACAAGATCAGTTTGATTTTGCTTTTGTATCTGGCTTTAATCTTCAATATAAGGAAGTTGAGAGAATTATCAAGACACATTGGCCATTATTGTGTAAGGACCCTACCTTAAAAAAGATTTTTCCTAGTAAACCAAAGTTTATATATAGGAGGGCTCCAGGGTTGCGCAATATGTTGTCTAAAAATGTTATCTGGCCCCCCCAAGAGACCTCCTACCTTTTTGAATCGCACAGGATTCTTTAAGTGAAGGAGATGTAAAGCATGCAGAACCACTAGGGATAAAACTAGGAAGGCCACCAGTTTCCCACCGGTGGTCACGGGGGGGGGGTGAATATGATATTCGTCAATTTATCACCTGTGACACAAGATATGTCACCTACGTCTTGATGTGCCCCTGTAATTTCCAATATGTGGGCTGAACCACCAGGACCATGGCTATAAGGGTGGGGAGTATATAGAAAACATCAAAAAGTACCACAGTGTGTCCAACCACTTTAGGTTGGTACTCAATAAAGACCCCTCCCTACTCAGATTTTGGGGTATTGATAGGGTTTGCCAGCATTGGAGAGGTACAGACATGACAAAAAAGGTGTCCCAAATTGAGACAAAATGGATATTTAGACTCCAATCTTTACAGTCTAGAGGGTTGAATATTGATATTGATCTGAAGTGTTTTTTGACTGACTATTGAGGACTGTTCTACTGACTATTGAGGACTGTTCATCCATCACATTTTTGGTGGTTGCAGCATTTTTCTTTTAAAATCTATTTATATGGGGTGACTCTTTCCAGGTTTTCTTCTCCTTTTTCTTCTTTGCTAGTTCATCTAGCTGGCACACATAAAGTTATATTATTTTATAAAATATATATTTTTTATAGAAAATTGTATTTTTCCAATTTATATCAGTTTTGAAAATGTATACATTTTGTTTCAGGCCTTTTAAGATATTGGCCACTAGATGCCGCTGCTCTGTGGTGTTTTTTCATTATAGGCCATGTTGCATGCATCTAGGTTGCACATTTATTGGCCACTAGATGGTGCCAGTTTATATGATTCCTGTCACTATTTTCTTTATGCGATTTAGCCATGATATTTTATCAATTTGCAATGTTTTTAATGTGTCTTTCGAGTTTTTATATGTTGATATCAGGTTGGTTCATGCTGTATGATGGGAACATTGTGTGTAAGTCGGCACCCCCTAGAGGGAAATTTTGCATTACATTTTTGTCTTCTCCTCCATTTTGGAGGAGTCCCACCAATAGCACCCTTCCCATTCACTTTTAAGCAAGCTAGGAGTGGTGTGACATAACTCCCTGAAGACGCTAATACGGCAAAACATATGTCGGAGCAGAGGAGCCGCAATTCCAGGTTCTGATCCCACATCCTATCTAGCCTTAGGAGAGACGCGGACTTCACGCTATTCTTTAGGACTAGCCGGCTTGCACATGTTGATTACACCTGGTGCCCAGATCAGCACTGTAACCTATAAGTGTAATCGCCATTTGTTGTCATTTGCTTTTATCTATTAAAAATACTACACTATGAGACCTTCCTCTATGTGTCTTGTGGAGTCATTTTTCCCATCCTAGTTTCATCTCTAGGGGCCAGTGGAGTGGAACTGTGCTGTCGATGGAATCTATTGGTATTCCAGAAACGCTGTTTGACCTTCCTGTAAAAAGGGGTCATAATTCTCTGGTGAGTGGCCACCCATCTCTTGAGCACTTGTGGTGAAGAACTAGGAATCCAATTTTGAGCATCACAATTTTGTGTTGGGATTTATCACATATGGACTTTTAGCTTGCTATTTAGTTGTATTTGCATTTTTGATTCACTGAACATCCTTTAATATAAATTTCCCACAGCATTTGGTGACCTGTTCACTTTTAAAGGGGCAGCTTCCATTATGTTTGTTCACTGATTATACAGGGACGCCATTCATTGTTTTTAATTTTTTTTTTTTATCAGTTACAGCTGCTGACTTACAATACCTTCCCAAACGAAACAGTTATGCAATAAATTTGCATACATTTTCACAATATTTAAGTCTGACACATAAAAATGTTACTTATACTCCGTGATTTCACAACTACATTATGGTAACTTTGTCTCTGAATGCTCATTTACCTGGTGAAAAGGAACCTCAAAGATTTTAATGCGGAAGTCCACTTTGCGACACTTGTCCAAACAAGGGAGGTAAAAAAACAGCCCTGTGAACAGATAGAACGATGACATGAAAGCTTATTCATATACTACTAACAAAGCATAATGTTACATAAAACCGCTATTCTCTGTAAACTGATACCAGAGACAGGGGATGGATTATTTTTTAAAATAAATACTACACACCAATAAAATTGCTATACAAAACTACCTTTATCTGTACACAAAATGCACATTTCAATTCTAAAATAAAGAAGTGCTTTATTTAATGAGACCCTTTTGATAATTAAAAAATTGCAGGTAAAAGCACAAACAAATCAAGTACAACCCCAATTCCAAAAAAAGTTGGTATGCTGTGTAAAATCTACATAAAACTGGAGAGAATGCAATGATCTGCAAATCTCATAAACCCATATTTTAAATTACAATAGAAAATAGAAAACATGTCAAATGTTTGAACTGAGAAAATATACCATTTTAAGAAAAAAAATGATGTAATTTTGAAACTATTGTTAGGAGCCACACAACTCAAAAAAGTCGGGACATGGAAACAAAAATTAGCAAAAGTACAACCCCAATTTCAAAAAAGTTGAGACAGGGCAATGTTGACCATGGTGTAGCATCCCCTCTTCTTTTGACTCTCTTGAGTATGGGCAGATGATTCATGTAGCATTTGGTATCTGGAATATACTTTCCCTTAGCTCAAGCATGCAAGCAGGAGTGTCAGAGAACTCACACAGCAAGCACCCGTCTCCGTACAGCAGCTGCCAATCCTTGTTCTGCTAATGCCAATGTGCATGCACGGAACCATAGCCAGAGACAAATGAGATCCAGGGTGGGCATGCACAATGGCACCTCTATGCGAACGCGCACCCGCTTTTGCCAAAGCGCTAATGTGCTAACATGCGTGTGCCAATGTGCTAATGCGCATGTGCCAATGTGCTAAGGCACTAATACGCATACGCGCACGCACGTACGCTGGCGCGAATCCTGGCACACAGCACCCTATATAAACAGAGAGTCTGCCTAGCATCAGTGCTGGATTGTCTTCAGCTTGTTCCTGTGTTCCTGTTGTTACTCTGCCTGATTGACCTTGTTCCTGAAAACCCGGCTATCTTCTGACCATTCTCTTGGATCTCCCCTGCCTGCTGAACCTGCCTCTACCTGCAATACTGACCTTGGCTTGAACTTATGATTACGGCTCTGCCTCCTGATTCTGTACCCTGCTGCCCATCTGTTGCCAACCTCTGCCTGTTCCTGACTACGGTTTTGCCTTCTGACTTGGTACCCCGCTGCCAGCCTGTTGCCGACTCCTGCCTGTTCCTGATTCTGCAGTTGATCCTGATCTGGCTCCCGCTGAACAAGTTTGGTGATCAGTTTCCACATCTCCTCAGCAGAGGTTCATATATCTCCAATTTCCAGCCACTTGCCTGCAGGCACCTGCACCCTTTCGTTGCCCTCGCACTCCCTGTACCCACCACCAGGGGTGCTTGGACCGGAACAGTGCAAGAGGCCACCCTCATCATTTCGGGCTCCGCTGTAAGGTAAGTGACAAGGAGGGTGTTTTTAGCTGATAAAACCCCTCCTCCCCTCTTCCAGATGAAAGAAAAAAATGCCAGAGAAGACTCTTGAGATGTATGACCCAATTTTGGCCTAGGTCAGAAACCAGAAAGCAACTAAAAAATAAATAAAATAAAAATAGTTAATATTGACTGCGAGAGTTTAGTTCCACTTTAAAGCGGATCTTCAACCTCCAGGCAATCTTCATTCCTATCCACCCCTTCTTCCCTGAAATAGTACGGCTTTTTAATATATTTTTTTAAATGTTCAGGTCGCCCCTAAGTGCACATAATTTGCCTAGATGTGCACTGTGCTCCCTTTGCCTCCTGGGATATGCACATCACATATCCCAAGAGGCATTGTCCTTCATTCAGTAAAAGAGGAGGGGGCGGTGTCTCATCGGTAGCCCTGTCAGCGGAACCCCGGCGCCTACCGATGAAAACATGAAAAAAATGAAGAGGGGAATGGGTGGTGAAGATCTGCTTAAAGTGTAAGTAAACCCCCTCTATCGTTTTCAGCCAAGGAAGCTGCCATCTTTGCCTCTTTTTAGTCTACAACTGCCATGATGCTGCACATGTGATCAGCTATGACACCAGCCATTGGATGGTTTGACAGTTTGGTTGAGAGCACAACTAATGGGAGTGTTACATTTCCAGCACGTGCCGTAAATGAAACTGTTTTATGGATGGGTTTACTGCCGCTTTAAACCCAACTGCAGAGGGAAATGACAGCTTACCAATTGTTGGTATAAATGTTACTAGTGCGGAAGCAGTTAAATTATTATTACCTGGTCCTCTAGCTCGTCCTGGTAACAACCGCCCTAGTCGAAATATAATAACTCGCTCATACTCCCTTACAATCTGCAATGCAAATTATTATTTAATGTTTAAAGCCATCTTAAAAGAAATATTTCTGTACATAACCGCATTGTTTTTAGTACATAATACTAATGAAAATAACAACTGAATATTTGATCATTTCTGATAAAAAACAAACAAAAAAAAAAACTATGTCAGCATGAAAAACAAGCACTTGCTACATCATACAGTATGGGTATTCATATGACCTACTATGTAACAGAAGGGTATATATTACAAAAAAAAAATTGTAGCTGTCCATACATAATATATGAAAGCCTATACAGCAATACCCACTAACCTCCCTGACGGTATTCCCGAGTGTGGCTCGGGGTTAAATTTCAGCACCATTAGCGGTAACCCCGAGCCACACGCGGGATTACATCTCAGGATCCTGGTGCAGTATACTTACCTTGTCCCCAGGATCCTGCGATGTCCCTCTGCGGTGTCTGCGGGCTCCGTCCTCTGCCCGAAGCCTCTCTGTGCCAGGCTTCATTCCCTGCTAGCGTCTCGACGCACGTTAGCGGAGCCTGACGGCAAATTCAAAAAAATTTAAAAATCATAACACATACAGTACTGTAATCTGTAAGATTACAGTACTGTATGAAATCATTTCACATCCCTTTTGTCCCCAATGCTTTGGCCCATGCCCTGCATGCAGTTTTATATCATATATACTGTTCTTTCCGCCTGGAAACTTGAGATTGTCCATAGCAACCAAAAAGTGTCCCTTTACATCAAAAGTGGCTTTAGACCAGCTAGAAAACAGCAATAGTAAATTAGAACACTTGCAGAATTGAGCGATAGTGAATCGTGGGGAAATGTATTTTATTATTATTATATATATATTTTTTTTTAATTATTTATTTATTATATTATAATTTATGATTTTGTGTTTCAAACTTCATCATACCCGGGATATCTACTAGACTCTTGGTGGACAGATCTAAGTGTGTTATTGCTAAGAATTACAGGCCTACAATATAAAACGCCAAATTTCTATGCAAAATAATTGTACCCCTTTGAGACGCAAGAATCTGAAAAAATAATACCGCCAGGGAGGTTAATATGAATGATTTCAATATATGGGTAAGCATTCTGAAATATATCAATTCTCTGAAAAAAATGTTTTAATATTTGATAAATAATATATAGAAAAAAACATGAGGAACAAAAAAAAAAAACATGTAGGTGTATTGGCATTCTTGTTTTTGCTATTTACTAATATTTTGTGACAAGTTCACAGCACAAATAATTTACAATATAGGATGTAGCAGTCTGAATTTTATTTATTTGGAATACATATTGATGTTGTACTTTAAGTGGATGTTCACCCTAAATCACATCTTGTGCTGGCTTGTCTCCTCGTTCCTTCCTCTCTTACCAATGGATACTATTTTTTTTTAAGTAAACCTTATATAGCAGCAACTTCCTATTTTCTCACCCAGGCAAGAGATTCTCACCGCCCGCTAGGTTTGCACAGGTGTACCACAGGGTTTGGTTCCTGAGAGAGACCTACTGTATATCTATGCATGTGCAGGTCCTCTGGGCATCTGTGCACATGCAGGGTTTACCCTGCATGCAAAAAGACCAGCAACAGGAAGTCTGAAACCTTCCTTGTCTTTGTGCATGAGCGGAAACCCCCCCAATGACCCCCAGATGTGCTGATGGAGCTCTGCCAGGACCCCGCTGTCTGGGCAGAGCAATGTGGGCACATCTGTGCATGCACAGTAATGGTGGAGCTGGAGGGGGGGTGGACTCTAGCCATTGCAAGACTGAAGTTCTGCTTTAACCTCCTGGATCAGATAGAAAAAAAGTTAATGTTCTTTATTCGTTATCATTAAAAAAAGTAACAAACATGTTATACTTACCTGCTTTGTGCAGTGGTTTTGATGCCCTGATCTTCCTCTTCTCGGGTCTCCTGTCAATGCTCCTGGCCCCTCCCTCCTGCCAAGTGCCCCCAGAGCAAACAGCTTGCTGTGGGGGCATCCATTCAGACACAGAGCTGCGGCTTGGCCCCGCTTCCTCTCTCTTCTCATTGGCTCACTGGTGGGAGAGTTCCTGGAGAGCCGAGGCTCTTGTGCACATAGCTGGATCACGATGGGGCTTAGGTAAGTATTGGGGGGGGGGGGGGCTGCTGCACACAGTAGTTTTTTTTTACCTTCATGCATAGGTTTACACAGCAAATCAAGTAAGGAGCAGAAGCAACGTAGTTGCTATGGATAACTAAGTACTAGTTCAGACACAAAGCAACCAGTGATTAAGCGTTGTACCTGGTAAAGGTGAAAGGTTCTGCAGTAGCAAGGGGTTGATGCTCTGGCTCCCTCCCTAGTGGTCAGTTTCCAGTAGCAATCAGAACCAAACCCGGGTTACAGAGATCAATGACCTGGTCACATGGGTACAAGAGTGGAGGAGTGAACAAGTGCACACACGAAGTCTGTGCTAGGTGCACGGCAGGACCCTATTCTGTTGCTGGAATTTAGGTAACAGAGGTACGCTGGACTGATGGAGAGGGCGCGGCTCAGCAGCGTCCCTCCTAATGCAGCATACATCAAGCTACAGTGCATGTGTTGACACAGGACAGCACTTTTTATTACTGCACACAGTGTACGGCTCTGTATATTCACGCACATGTATGTCTATGCTCACATGCTTAGTGTTCCTTACCTGGAGATACGCATGTTTATATGGACACAGATGTTCGTTTACCATTACATCATTCCACATTTTTCACCTTTTTTCATATTATTTTCACGGTAGTTCACGTTTCTATTCATAATACATATCCTCATTTTCACATTCTACACTATATAAATGTCTATATGGATATGTTTTATATCAAGTACTTTTATTCCAACACATATGCACTTTGGTTTAACATCCAACATTAAGTATTTTTCATTTTTTGATTATATTCAATGGATGTATCATTAAATGTTTCTGGGTCTTTGCAGATAGCATCTTCCAAACATATATTTTACTATATATATATATATATATATATATATATATATATATATATATATATATATATATATATATATATATTTATATATATTTATTTATTTATTTATTTATATATGTTCATATATATTTTTATGCACATCCCCTTTTACACATTTCTGTTTTTATCTTTTAGAATACTTAGGCTCGGTTCACACAGGGACGACTTGTCAGGCGACCTAGTCGCCTGACAAGTCGCCTCCCGTTCTGTGCTATGAAACCGTTCTAAGGGGAGCGACGCAAGTCGCTCCGACTTAGAAAAAGGTTCTTGTACGACTTGGGGGGCGACTTGGGGCGACTTGCATAGACTTCTATACAGAAGTCGTTTTGCAAGTCGCCCGGGCAGTCGTGTGCAGGTCGCCTCGGTGAGGCGACCTGCAAGTCGTGCCTCCTCTGGTGTGAACCGAGGCTTAGTGGTGCTCTCACATTTAACCACACATGTTAGCTATACACTAATCAACCCACTTCACCTATCAACTAACTCTAATTAGAGTAATTTATTCACAGGTTTGGGTCACATGTTTAATAGATATCAGTGTGTATATATTGCAGTTAATGTTTGTGGTTCTTTAGCTATGAATAAGCACTTTTGAAAGTGTGAAACGTATCAGGTCCTGTAATCCGTTTGCTGTGGCTTGTACTTTTTGGATTGTTACCTCCTTTTTTTAATAAAGGCATTTGATTTTGAGTGTGGCTGTCCAGAATCTTCACTTCATCCAATTACCTATGCTTAGCCAGCACCTGCTGTTCCTATTCTGAGGAGAGCTACATTTTCAGACACCCTTCCTAGAGCGGCACCTCTGAAGTGCAAGGTGTACCTCCTACACCTTTCCTCTTTTTTTTTTATTATCTGGAAATCCCTGAATATCACACTTAAAGTGCCTTTGTAGCTACACTAATTTCTCCACTGTATCTATAGAAAAAGTCACGATTGTCACACAGACTGGACTTCAAGCATGTCTGCTTGTGTTCTTCTCCATTACATGGTGGATTTATTGTGCTAGTAGTTTACACAACAAATATAAGGATGTTTATGCTTTCTTTTCAGTTTACAGCAAGTAAATACAGGGACACTGTATTTCTGCTGTAATCAACAGGTATCTGTAGTTGTTGACGATGGGTTTGGCTTGAAAAAAGAAAATTAATGCAGCTGCCACAATGATAAAGCTGCAAAATATTACACTTTTGTTTTTGGGTTTTAGATATGCTTTTGAACATTTAGTCTACCCAAAAACTTACAATTTAGTGCTAGTTGGAGATGGACTGTCTCATGCTATATCTACATTTTTCTCTGTGGGATTCCACTGACAAGATGCCTACATTGACTTTAACACTCTGCCAACCTGCAAATGCAGTAGTAGGAAAATTACTTTACAATGGTCACGGAGGGGAAGAGCTTGCAACTAAGACTGGATGATCTTGCCACTGGATTCCCGAGAGATATAGGAAATGAATCAGGTCAGACAGCATCTACCTAAAAAGAATATGAATAAATAAAACCCTTGAGAAAGTCACGTGATCTGTGATGCAACGCGTCGGGAAGGAGCCGGGTGACGTTCTATTTCCGGTTGTGGCCGAGACCAGAAGCTCATAAATAGATCGATGCTGACTACTGTGCAATTTTATGTGAGTTACTACTTATGATTAAATGTGTTTTATTTGAATTACTACACTATAAAGAATCTACATATTGCTCTTTTTTTGCAATTTTTTTTGCCCTTTATATACTTATATTTTTTTCTGTGAATTATGGACCATTGAATCTACATTTTTTGGACTTGGTTTTATTGCACATGCATTTTGCACTTTATAGTTTATTTGGAGATTTTCATTGTTGAGTGAGCGCCACTTATACATTTATTCATATCCAGTATTGTGGGGACACACATAATTTTAAGTTGGCTGCCGCTCTTAATTTATCTAATTGATTGATTTGTGCATTAGGCTACTTATTATCATCTACCTAAAAAGGAAATGCCAAAAAGGGTCTCACAGAGAAATACACACCTTGACACAGAACCAGATAGAGAGAGGGAAAGTGAGGATTAGCAGCAGAAGACAGCAGCAAATGAGGAGCACTTCACATACTCGGAGACTTGTAGGCTTCAAGGCTGCAAAGGCAAAAATTTAGAATATAAACTGTCTTTTAAATACTATTTTATAATGCAGATGCAGTTCATCAAAATATAATGCAAACATCAATAGGCAAAATGTTAAACTTAGCACTAACTGCCTAAAGAAAAGGGTGCAAGAGGTTCAAAAGAGTCATACAGTACATACCCACATACAGTCACATGAGTGCTACATGGGTATCTCTTGTTCATTTTACAAGGCTCAGCCCAACACTGCACTACCGAAACCTACTGCAACTCTCAAAGGCTTGAATGCATTGTTTTCTTCTTTAACCGGGGCCCCAGATTTCTCATCTAGATCCAGTGGTGGCCCATCCATAGGGGGCGCACAGGCGCTGCCCCCCCCCACCCCCACCCAGCAGTCACAAAAAAAATTAAAGATAATTATTTTTTTTTAAAAAGGCCCCCTTAAAAAAAAATTAGAAAAAATGTTCTTTAAGTGCACTGTGTTTGGGCGCCGGACACAGTGCACTGTGGGAAGCGCCACGTCAATGCAATCACGAGATTGCAGACGAGGCGCTTCATTTGCAGGCTTTTGACCTGCTTTGCGGTGAAATCCAAAGCGCCGAGCAGCTTCCGCCCGTAGTATTACTACGGGCGGGAGCTTTGTTGTTCAACTTAAGAGGTTACTTCCAGTTTCCCTGTTCCAGAGGGAAGCCGGAAGTAACGTCAGCAGCTCCATGGAATGCACAGCCCGAGCGGAGCTGCCTGTAGGGTAAGTGAGGCTGCATTTGATGGGGCACAGTGAGGCTGCATATGATGGGGTACAGTGAGGCTGCATATGATGGGTTACAGTGAGGGCGCATATGATGGGGCACAGTGAGGGTGCATATGATGGGAACAGTGGCTGCATAAGATGGGCACAGTAGCTGTATTTGATGGAGCACAGTGGCTACGTTTGATGGGCACAGTGGCTGCGTTTGATGGGCACAGTGGCGGCAATTGATGGGCACAGTGGCGGCAATTGATGGGCACAGTGGGGGCAATTGATGGGCACAGTGGCGGCAATTGATGGGCACAGTGGCTGTGATTCATGGCACAGTGGGGCTGCAATTGATGGGGGTTTTTTTTCAGAATTTTTCAGTTTGTTTGCGCCACCCCAAAAAAATTTTGAGCACCAGCTGCCACTGTCTAGATCCTAAGGCAGAGAGAAATATCTCCATCATTGCTAGACTCATTCATGTTGATTATGAACCCTTGCACACCGAGGCATCTAGCTGTTGCGTTTCCCTCCTGGCAGATCCACTTTCCCTTCCTAGCAATGCCTTTTGAAAACATTTCACTTTTGGAGGATCTGTAAAATGCACACTGGCTGTGGACTGGACAATTCTTCTCTAAAAAGAACAGGTGGAAAATATAAAGGCAGATGACAGGATTTCTATACTGCAGGCATGTCAAACTAAGTAAGATTAATTCTTAAAATGTAATTCTACGCAAGTAACAAAATACACAATTTATATCTGTAGATGGGAGCCCCTGCCAGACAGCACAGCCTTGTCGCTGATGTCCATTGTTGCAGCAGCACAGCTTGAACAAGAACACGGTTGATTGAAAAATGAAGGCGCAGCAACATGTGGATAAGCCTTTTTTAATGAATACCTGTATTAATTGGTGTTTATTATATAAAGAAAATTATCAGTAACATTTTGCACAATATTGACAATCAGGGCCCTTTCACATGGATCAGTTTTTGTCTCACAAAAAGCAGAAGAAAAATGCATGACCATTAAATCCTATGGAACTCTTCACACCAGTCGACTGTGTTTCAAAAGTCCTGCATGCTGCATTTTTGGAGCATGTTAATGTGGTAAAAAAAAAAAAAACGCACCAAAAACACACTTTTCCATTGGAATGCATTGAAAATGCATCTAAAAAAAAAAAAAAAAAAAAAAAAAGGCAACAATATATAATAAATGCACCCACGGTTGCATTTTTGGTGTTTTTTTGAGTTGCATGTCCTTTTTTTTTTTCACAGATGCAGACTGATGTAAGGCAACCACAATAAACACAGAACCATGGCAAAAACACAGCAAAATTATGAATATACTGTATAACTCTATTAATTGGTATTTATTAACAGTTTATTTCCATTTTCCCAATATACTGTACATAAATCAGAAGTAATTAACAGTCTATATATATATTTGAATGCCTACCTTCATCCTTCTGTCCACTTTCCAGAAGAGCCATAACTTCTGTCTCCTGGTCTGAAGCCAACACATCATCCACGTCGACCACAGCAGAAACCTTTGCATCATTCTTGCTGGGCTCCCTACTTCTTCCAGACCTAGATCTTTCTGAGCTTTGGCTGCTTTTCTTTTCTCTTTTAGAGCCCTGACTAGAAGTGTCTCTCTGTTTCTGAGGAGGCTCTCGGGAAGAGCTGCGAGATCTCTTCTCAGTCATAGTTGTGATAAGCAGTGAGGGGGCAGAGCAACCTACTTATATGATGCCAGCAGGTGGGAGATATCAAGGAGGATGGATACTAATGAAGATGTGCAGTTAATTAAACTGACTATTGTAAATGCTTAGTAGTGCTTTAGCTGGAGTTGACCACAATCATTGGACAATTATGATTAAAATTTTATATTATTTCCAAAATAAACTGTACTAGTTATAGCGCATATTCAGATCTAGTGGTGAAAGTGATTTGATTTAATGCAAATTATCTTATCAATAATTCAAAAACTTTGAGTCTGTGCATATTTTCTATTTATAATTGTACACTAGCACAAGTGTGTCCCTTAGGCATGGAAAGGATGTAACTAATTGTGAGAGATATCACTATGGACTGCCTAGAGAAAGGATTTGTGTATGTACACTAAAAATTGACATTTTCACACAGTTACTATTTTACTGTGAATCAAAGGGGCACCATTTGACTTCCAACTTTGAAATGGTACCCAAAAAGGCTGCTTTTCAAATAGATTTAGGCTGCTTTCACACTGGGGCGTCGGCGGCGTTGACGGTAAAGCGGCGCTATAAAAAGGGTTAAAACGACCCGCAAAACGCCGCTGCAGCGGTGCTTTGCCGGCGGTTCGGCAGCACTGTCCATTAATTTCAACGGGCAGGGGCGGTGTATACACTGCACCCTCACCGCTCCAAAGATGCTGCTTGCAGGAGTTTTTTTAAGGTCCTGCCAGTGCACCGCCCCAGTGTGAAAGCACTCTGACTTTCACACAGACTGCAGGGGAGCCGTTTTTCAGGCGCTTTACATTTACTATTTTTAGACCAAAAGCGCCTGAAAAACGTCTCAATGTGAAAGGGGTTATAGAACAACCACCCTGCCAGCCCACTATTTGAACTGGTTGCCTCTGTGGACAATAATAGGATTTTTATAACAGCTTACCTGTAAAATCCTTTTCTTTTGAGGTACATCACGGGACACAGAGCCTCAGTAATCACTGATGGGTTATAAGGTATCACTAGGTGATTGGACACTGGTCACACCCTAGACGGGAAGTTCAACCCCCTATATAACCCCTCCCCTTACTGGGGATACCTCAGTTTTGAAGCAATGCAATATAAGTGTATTAGAAGAGGGGTGGGACCTCTGTGTCCCGTGATGTACCTCAAAAGAAAAGGATTTTACAGGTAAGCTGTTATAAAAATCCTATTTTCTTTCTCGTACATCAGGGGACACAGAGCCTCAGCAATCACTGATGGGATGTCCCAGAGCAATGCTATTTGAGGGGAGGGGACCACACAACGTAGGGTGTAATCAGACCTGAGGACCTCGTACCGCTGCCTGCAGCACACTACGCTCAAAGGCGATAGCCTCATGCCTTCCCACATCCACCTGATAAAATCTGGTGAATGTACGGACTGAAGACCATAATAGCCCTTGTGGAGTGTGCCTTGATTTGAAAAGGTGGAATTTTCTGTTTCAAACCGTAAGCTTGAATAATCATTTGTCGAATCCATTTTGAAATGGTAGACTGCCTGTCCTCTATTGGGACCTTCAGGCAACACGAACAAAACATCCGTTTTGTGAATTTGAGCAGTTGCCTCCAGATAGGCTTTAACTGCTCTTACTACATCCAAAGAATGTAGTGATCTTTCTTCCGTAGAACAGAGATCTGGGAAAAAAGGAAGGTAGAACAATATCTTGGTTTAGATGGAAATCTGAAACCACTTTCGGTAGAAAGCTAGGATGAGGGCGCAATACCACTCTATCCTTATGCATGATTAAATAAGGCTCTTAACAGGAAAGGGCTGCTAATTCTGATACTCTTCTAGCAGAAGAAATGGCTACCAGAAAAATTAACTTTCTTGTCAACAAGACCAAGGGAATTTGGCGTATTGGTTCAAAAGGCTGTTTCTGTAAATCTGACAGAACCAAATTCAAGTCCCAGGGGTTTAGGGGCACCTTAACTGGAGGATTAAGACGCGTTACCCCCTGCATAAATTTTCAGACAAAAGAATGTGAGGCAAGTGGCCGTTGAAATAATACTGATAAGGCCTAGATCTGGCCCTTGATGGTACTCAAGGCCAGCTTAATTTCTAATCCCATTTGTAGAAAGTCAAGAATTCTACCTATGACATATTTTCTGGGATGCCAACCCCTGGCTTCACACCAGGATACATAAGTCTTCCAAACACTATGATAAATCACTCTGGAAGCTGGCTTCCTTGCATTGATCAAGGTAGAGATCACAGGACCTGAAAGCCCACGATTCTTCAGAACGTGGGTTTCAATAGCCAAACCGTCAAATTCAGCATTTGTAAAGCAGGATGGAACACTGGACCTTGAGATAACAGGTCTGGACGTGACGGTAGGGTGGAACCTACTGTCATCCTTACTATTTCTGCACACCAAGCTCTCATGGGCCAAGCTGGGGCCACCAGAAGTACCGACTTCTTTTCCTGCCTGATCCTGCAAAGGAGTCGTGGCAGTAGCAGAACAGGAGGGAATGCATAAATCAGTGAGAACCGATGCCACGGAATCACCAACGCGTGCAAGAGGATCCTTTGTTCTTGCCACAAACTTGTCAATCTTTTTGTTGAATCTAGATGCAAAGAGATCTACATCTGGAACCCCCCATCTTTGGCATATGGCCTAAAAGACGTCGGGGTGAAGAGACCATTCCCCTGGGACTAACCGCTGGCGACTCAAATAGTCTGCCTGCCAGTTCTCTATCCCCGGAATGAAAACTGCCGATATGCATGGCACATGCTTCTCTGCCCAGACTAAAATCTGGTTCACTTCTCCCTGAGCTGCACTCCTTGATGATTGATATAAGCCACTGCTGTGGCATTGACGGACTGGATCCTGACAGGGCAACCCTGTAGCCTGAGAGTCCAGGTTTTTAGGGCTAGATACGCCGCACGGATCTCCAGAATGTTGATGGGTAAGGTCCTCTCGATTTTGGACCATTTCCCTTGGACCGCAGACTGTTCCAGAACTGGTCCCCAACCCGAAAGACTGGCATCCGTTGTTACCACTGTCCAGGTACCCAGTAAAAAGGACTTCCCTTTTTGCAGGTTTTCGGGTATTAACCACCAACTGAGGCTCTGACGCACTGTAGGAGACAAACGCATTGAAAAATCTAATGCCTGCACTTTCTCGTTCCAGGCAGACAGGATACTGTGTTGCAGCAGTCTCGAATGAAACTGAGCATAGGGAACTGCTTCGAATGAAGCCACCATCTTTCCCAGCAGCCTCATACAAAGGCGAACAGAAGGACCCTTTTTTGTCCCGACTACCTGAATCAGTTCTTTTAAGGCACAGATCTTTGCCTGAGGTAAAAATACCTTCTCTTGGCTTGTATCTATGACCAGGCCCAAATACTCTAGTCTTCTTACTGGTTTTAAGAAAGACTTTTCTAAGTTGAGAATCCAACTCAGGTATTCCAAGTAGTTGACTGTGGTGACCAAGTTCTGGTCCAGGTAGGCTACCGACCGGTCTATCAAGAGCAGGTCGTCTAGGTATGCTATGACAGTTATACCTTGGGCTCTTAATCTGGCCAGAGGAGGAGCCAAGATCTTTGTAAACACCCGAGGTGCAGTGGCTAGCCCGAAAGGCAGGACTATAAACTGAAAGTGGCTTTTTTCTACGCAAGTACTTTTGATGAGCAGGGAAAATGGGTACATGCAGGTACGCATCCTTGATATCTATTGACGCCAGAAGTTCTCCTCCTTGTAGGATGGAGACTACTGATTGAATTGATTCCATGCGAAAGGATCGAATCTTTAGGAATCGGTTTAGATCCTTTAGATCCAGAATGGGTCTGACATCTCCATTTGGTTTTGGAACCGTGAAAAGGTTTGAATAAAACCCCAATCCCTGCTCTTCTGTGGGAACCACCACGATGACCTTTTGCGACAATAGTCGCTCCAACACTAGGAGAGACTGCTTTTTCTCTGGATCTCTGGGGACATTTGATCTGAAGAAACGAGGAGAGGGGAATGCTCGGAACTCCAGTTTGAAACCTAGAGTTACCGTGGAGATCACCCATCTGTCCTGGAAATCTTCCTGCCAGAGCTTTGAGAACTGTAGAAGTCTTCCCCCCACCCGAGCGAGCGGGGGCGCTCCTTCATAAAGAGGCTTTAGCGTCTTGTCTAGTAGGCTTCTTCCCCCAGGACTTCTTTTGTCCCTGAGGTCGACTCTAAAATTTATTTCTTGAGCCTGACGGAGGAGGCCGTCGCGACTGCCTGGAGGCTGATGCTCCTGGCACTGGGGAAAGAGCCCGTTTAAAAGAGGGACGCTTACTCCTTTTCTTAACTGGTAAGAGTGTGCTTTTCCCACTAGAGATCTTTTGGATATAATTGTCCAAATCCTCTCCAAACAGCCTTGCACCACGAAAAGGAAATCCAGCCAGAAGCTTCTTACATGTTGATTTGGCTGACCAATTTTTCAACCATAAGATTCTACGCATATGCACCAACCCAAGCAAAAGGCGAGAGGTTTGGATAATAGAATCTCTGATTGCGTCAACAGCAAAACATAAAGCCGCTGGAAGGTTGGCCAACCCCTGGGCTTGCTGTTCAGGTAAAACTTTGAGGACCTGTTTAACATGGTCTCTCAAGTATTGACAGATTGCTGCCACTGCAGGTTGAGCTACTGAACCTGCTAAGGAAAAAATATTTAACAGGAATTCCATTTTTTTATCAGTTGGATCCCTAAGTATCTGAGCATTGTCGACAGGACAAGTCAGACTTTTATTTACGGAGGAAATGGCGGCGTCAACTGCCGATATACCCCACATTTTTTAAAATTTTTCCTCCATAGGATAAAGTGTTGAAAACTTTTTAGGGGGAAAAAAATGTTTATCTGGGTGATCCCACTCAGAATAAATGAGCTTTTATAGTAAACTATGAACAGGAAAAGCATGTGTTGTTTGAGGAGGCTTCAGTGAACCCAAAGAAGAGGAGGGTTCTTTAACTGACTCAGATACGGGCAACTTAAATGTGGAGCGGACCAATCCAGCAAGAATTTGCACTAACACCTTCTCATCCTGAGAAGCTGAAGAGGGCCCTTCTCCACTTGATTCCTCAGAAGAGGAATCATTAGTCTCATCCCAATCCTCTGAGAGGGATTCCTCTCCTTTTTCCCCAGAGTTCCTCTGCTCGAGGGTCCTGGGTAACAGAGGGAGACCTAGTGCGTTTTCTTCCACTGAGTGAAGATGCGATTAAGGCCATTAGTCTTTCCCCTAGTCCATTAATGGTTGAGGAAAAAACCTCCTGCGTAATGTATACAGGGGCTTAAGTGCCAGAAGCAGATGCAGCCCCTGACCCCGATAGCTCACCCTGGCCAGCCATCCTAGGTCTCTCAGGGGGGGAAGGTGCTGCAGAAGGGGGGTCCTCAGAGCCTGAGGGAAATCCCCTAGAGCCTCTGGTTTTTGGGGTATTTGTACCTCTTCTACCCATAGTGCAAAGCAACAAAAGGTGGAGGTACACAAAAAAACACTGACTGCTGAGCGATGTAGTTCAGCAACTGCCGCTGCTACCAATGCTCAGTCTGATGTTTTAAGTAAATGCTGCCTGGGAGAATGCCTGTGTCCCACCTCACATGCGCCCGTCAGCTCTGTGTCCCTCCATAGGATGTGTGCACCTGAAAGAGAGTACACTTTATAGCCTGTGTAGCCAGCGATGTGGGTGTCTAATCACACTGGATGTCGTGTTAATGCTCTGCCCCCCCTCCTCCGACCACCCCTCCCGCCCCCCCTCGTTATTTTAAAAAACGTGTGCTTCCCCGCGCAAGCCGAGGCTCCGATCCTCGGGACAAGCATGGAGGGGAGGCTGGGGTGGAGGAGAGAGAAGGGCCGGTGGATGGGAACCTGCCGAAAATGGCGGTAGTGGCGGCGGGTGGTGCGGTATACTACTGCTGTTTGCTCAGGCCACCCCGGCCCCCCTAACCATGGGGGGGAGAATCCCTAAGGAGAGAACCCCCCAACCCATCCTACCTGGAGCCTGGCTGGAGGAGCGTACGGCGTGGACACTGAGACAGACAGAACAAGCATGAAAAGGTATGTGCTCTTGATAGCCCCCCGGTGGCAACAATAGGCATAGCATACATTTACTTACATTTAATTCTAGTAGGAGAAAACCTACTAGAATTAAAAAATTCCTGAGGAGTCTCCCTTACCTTATCCAGCCGCAGGGTTCTGTTCTACAGGCCCAATCTTCACCTCTCACGGTGGGCTCCACTTGAAAAACCTTCAGAGACTGGGGCCCCCTTGAATAGGAGGATCCGCAGTTCTGGCCCCATAAAGCACCCCGCCAGGGATATGACTGAAAAAAACAAATACTGGATCACAGGGTCCAGCTCTCTAAAAAGAGAAGCGTTACAGGTAAAACCTCGTTTCTTCGGACACGAGGCCCGGGTACCATCCAATTTGGCCTGAAAAAGCACTTTGAATGGATCCAGTTGCATGGCTTGCCCCAGTATAGGATATTCCTTTGGAGCTCAGCACAGCACATCTTATTCGTGACCAACACCTAAGACACTGGGGAAAAAACTGAGGTATCCCCAGTAAGGGGAGGGGTTATATAGGGGGTTGAACTTCCTGTCTAGGGTGTGACCAGTGTCCAATCGCCTAGTGATACCCTATAACCCATCAGTGATTACTGAGGCTCTGTGTCCCGTAATGTACGAGAAAGAAAATTGTGCTATGATTAGGGGCTCCCTCAGTAGCCTAAGGTGTTAGCTTTTGTACCATGTGAAAAACTGCTGTCATGGGCAGGTCACATGGTAAAAATATCATCAGGGATATGCTGTGCTGTAATTGTTCATGATGCAAAGGGTGGTACGCGGGCTGGGTTTTGCTTCTATCATTGTATAGCTATTGCAAAAACAAGCCGAGGCTAACGATGCGCTAGAAAAAACACACACGGATGGAAAATCAGCTGCCAGCACCCAAAGTCAAAAACAGACTCCACAGGTAATATATAAATGCAAATGGTGCAGCGCTAAACAAAACAAATTATGACCATAGAAACAAAAATGAAAGAAATTTTGGAAATGGGACTAATGAAAGTCCCAAATCAGCAGTCCATATGTAGAAGGATGAAACAAAGACCAACATCCATGCTCCGTGTGGATAATGGGCTAAAGGTGAGGAGAAAGTGATATTCTTTCACACCAGAGAGAATCCTGCTCCACACCCGGTGAAAGTAATGCCTCGTTTCCACTGAGCAGATCGGTTCGGTTCGGTACGGTACGCTATTTTGGGTGTTTCCATTATGAAAGCGGCCCATACAACCGAACCATACCGCTCCATTCAGGGTCCTACTTCAGATGTGGGGCCATAGAAAATGGGACGGTTCGGTTAGGGCGGAGCTACGATACATTCCACTGATTGGCTGACAGAAAACCCTCTGCTGTGCTATGCTGAGGCATTTTTTCTAAACCCTGTATGGCCCCTTGTGGTCTCACTTGCAGTGGAAACACTCACCAGAATAGACCGGACCATTCTAGGCCATTCAAACTGTACCGACCCGAACTGATCCGCTCAGTGGAAACGAGGCATTAGTATATCCTGCTAACCAGCTGCTCGTGACCATTAACAATGGTCTCACCAAGCGCAGGGAATTGGGTCTCCCTTAATGCTTGCTGGAATCCCCGCTGTTAACACGGAACTTGGCAGAAGAAACAAAAACAAAAGGTGCTCCCATAGTGAAGTACATCGAATATCCAAGTTTAATGGTAATAAAAAGTTGCACTTACAAGAGGTAAAATCATGTCAGCTTATGATCGAATCCAACGAGTAGCGGCGTCCCTATGGGCTTCACTTCCTGGTTATCTTGTGTGTCAACCTCTCAGGAAGTATAGCGTGATGACGTCACCGCTGTAGGCTCCACCCTACACTTTGTCACAAAGAACGTGGTCTGGGGATAGGCCAGGCCTAGCTATTAGACTGTAAGCTCTTCTGAGCAGGGCCCTCTTAATCCTCTTGTATTGTATTGTATTATAACTGTATTATCTCACTTTTATATTGTAAAGTGCTGTGTAAACTGTTGGCGCTATATAAATACTGTATAATAATAATAGTAATTCCCAGACGACGTTCTTTGTGACGGAACGCGTAGAGTGAAGCCTACGACAGCGACATCATCACGTAATACCTCCCGAGAGGTTGTCACACCAGATAACCAGGAAGTGAAGCTCGTAGGGACGCCGCTACTTGTTGGATTTGATTATCCGATTTTGGGGTCGGCCAGCTTGCCTAGGTAATCAGTAATGCCTGTAAATGACTATTGCAATGCAGTACATGCATTGAGAAGTTCAAAAATGTATAAAATGTATTGCTTTACTTTAAAGTGTTACTAAACCTAGTAATATGAAAATAGTTAATCCCCCCCCCCCCCCCCCCGCAGTGCCCGCAGCTTATAAATCTTCTTTCTACATTAAAATACTGCCACTATATACCTTTTTGGCTGATCTGTATACCAAGTTCACATGATAGCACTCAGGCAGACCCTGCAGTTTGAGTGTTCAGGTAGGATGAGATTTCCACTACAGCCTGTGTCCTCATGCTCTTATGGGAGGCGGATCATCCATCAATCAAGATGTGACATCCCACCCACTGTGTTCTTTTTTAGTTACTGGGCCAGGAGGAGGAGGGAGAGACTGGGCTGTCATTTAGAATCTGTATACACACCCACATGTGTGATGTCAATAGCATGTGACCTGAAAAGCTCAGCTCAACAAGGAAATGTTCTCTCCAGCAATAGAGACCAAACTGAGCATGTGCAGCTTTACTACTCTGACTGTGTCTTATCTGGCCTTGCCAAGAGAGACCCTGCAGGAGGGGGTGGATCAGTCCATACAGGATCAAAGAGCTTTTTTACACAATGCAGAGGATTAATCCCTTAAGTTCCACAGTGGGCATAACAAGCATGCTATTTTGCATATAAAGACAGATTTTACTGTTGTGGGTTTAGTAACACTTTAAGTACATTTTTGTTTTACATACATGCTCTGGTCCCGTTGTGTACTTTAAAGTGGGGTATGCCTGTATTGTGTTTCAGGTATGATACAGGAAGTCTTGGCTCAAACCCAGAACACAGTGCAGTATGCTGTATGTAACCCCAGCTACATACAGTTTGTACCACATATCCAATGGCCTCACATGTTAGTAAGGGACATGCACTGTATTATCAAAAGTATTGGGACACCTGCCTTTACACACACATGAACTTTAATGGCATCCCAGTCCTAATCTGTAGGGTTCAATATTGAGTTGGCCCACTCTTTGCAGCTATAACAGCTTCAACTCCTCTGGGAAGGCTGTCCACAAGGTTTAGGAGTGTGTCTATGGGAATGTTTGACCATTCTTCCAGAAATGCATTTTTGAGGTCAGGCGCTGATGTTAGACAAGAAGGCCTGGCTCACAGTCTCTGCTCTAATTCATCCCAAAGGTGTTCTATCGGGTTGAGGTCAGGATTCTGTACAGGCCAGTCAAGTTCCTTCTCCCCAAACTCGCTCATCCATGTCTTTATAGATCTTGCTTTGTGCATTGGTCCAAATCATTTGGTGGAGGGGGGATTATGGTGTGGGGTTGTTTCTCAGGGGTTGGCCCCTTAGTTCCAGTGAAGGAACCTCTTAAGGTGTCAGCTTGCTAAGACATTTTGGACAATTTCATGCTCCCAACTTTGTGGAACAGTTTGAGGATGGCCCCTTCCTGTTCCAACATGACTGTGCACTAGTGCATAAAGCAAGGTCCACAAAGACATGGTTGAGCGAGTTTGGGGTGGAGGAACTTGATTGGCCTACACAGAGTCCTGACCTCAACCTGATAGAACACCTTTGGAATGAATTAGAGCGGAGACTGAGATCCAGGCCTTCTCGTCCAACATCAATGCCTGACCTCACAAATGCGCTTCTTAAAGAATGGCCAAACATTCCAATAGACACACTCCTAAACCTTGTGGACAGTCTTCTCAGAAGAGTTGAAGCTGTTATAGCAACTCAATATTGAACCCTACGGACTAAGATTGGGATGCCATTAAAGTTCATGTGCGTGTAAAGGCAGACGTCACAATACTTTTGGTAATATAGTGTAGTTTGTTTGAGCCAGGCTGGCACAAACGAACTATGTAAAATATATCAAAAGATAAAGTTCAGCTTTAAGCCCCTTTCACAAGGGTACCTCCGTTTGATGGACTCTGCTTGCTCAGTGGGGGGGGATCGCTCCACTGATCCCCGCCGAGCAGGCAGATGACAGGTCTGTCTCCGCTCACTGTGCAGAGCGGAGAAGATGGAGAGAGCCACGCTCTTCTCTATGGGGAAATCGGATGAAAATGGACCGCCTGTCCATTTTCATCCGATGCCATCCGATCCGCCAGACGGATGGAAAATACCATCCGTCTATATTTGGCGGACAGGATAGGATAGCAGTGGGTGTTAGCAGACATGTCACCGCTGACATCCGCCGCTCCATAAGGGTGAATGGATGGTCCGATCAGGTCCGCCTGAAAAACTGACAGGCGGACCTGATTGGACAGCCGTGTGAAAGGGCCCTTAACCGCTTCCCGCCTGCTGTATGCCAAATTAAGTCCTCGGCTTTGTGCGGGGATATCTGAGTGATGCCTGTAGCTACAGGCATCATTCAGATATCGTCTTTTAGAGCTGGCGAATCTGTGCACCATAAGAATGATCATAGCGGCTGTTCCGTCCCTTGATCGTTCTTACATGAGGCGAGAGGGGGCGTCCCCCCTCCCGCCGCCCTCCGATGCTTCTACCGACTCACCGCTATGATTGGTGAGTCGGACACAGGATCCGCCAGCCCCAGATGTTCAAAATAGAGATTTCCGGTGGACCAGATGGTCGCCGGAGTCTCTATGATTGTTTGGAGGCCGGGCGCGATGTTATGACATCACGCCCGGCCTCTGCATTCGGCTGGGAAGGGGTGATTCTTTTTTTTTTTAATTTCAGGCTTTCCAGCCTAGAGGTGAGATGTAGGGTCTTACTGACCCCATATCTCACTGTAAAGAGCACCTGTCATGCCATATTCCTATTACAAGGGATGTTTACATTCCTTGTAATAGAAATAAAAGTGATCAAAAAATTTGGGGGGGGAAAAAAAGTGTCAAGCTAAAATAAATAAAGTAAAATTAACAATAAAAAAAAAAAATTTTAAAGCGCCACTGTCCCCGTGAGCTTGCACGTAGAAGCGAACGCATACATAAGTCCCACCTACATATGAAAACGGTGTTCAAACCACACATGTGAGGTATCGCCGCGAACGTTAGAGCAATAATTTTGGTCCTAGACCTCCTCTGTAACTCAAAACATGTAACCAGTAAAAATTTTTAAAGCGTCGCCTAAGGGGATTTTTAAGTAGCCAAGTTTGGCACCATTCCACGAGCGTGTGCAATTTTGAAGCGTGACATGTTAGGTATCTATTTACTCGGCGTAACTTCATCTTTCACATTATGCAAAAACATTGGGCTAACTTTACTGTTTTGTTTTTTTTTTTAAAGCACAAAACTGTTTTTTTTTCCAAAAAAAAAAACGCATTTGAAAAATTTCTGCGCAAATACTGTGCGAGATAAAAAGTTGCAATGACCGCCATTGTATTCAATAGGGTCTTTGCTAAAAAACATATATAATGTTTGGGGGTTCTATGTAATTTTCTAGCAAAAAAATTATGATTTTTACATGTAGGAGAGAAATGTCAGAATTGGCCTGGTAGGCAAGAGGTTAAGGTTTCAGAAAATGTTATTAAAAAAATTATCAGCAGCATTTTGCACAATATTTACAATTAGGCCCCTTTCAGGCCCCTTTCACACTGATCCGTTTTTGTTCGGATTTTGTTTTAAAAACAGCAACAAAAAAAAAGAAAAATGCATGACTATTAAATCCTATGGAACTCTTCAAACCAGTCAATTAAGTCCCACATGCTGCAGGTTTGGTGTGGTCAAAAGAAATTGCAACAAATACTAAAGTCCGCATTGAAATGCATTAAAAATGTATCAAAAATGCACCCACTGTTGCATTTTTGGTGTGTTTTTTGAGTCACATGTCCTTTTTTTTCACAGGCACGAGCTGATGTCAGGCAACTACAAAACACACCAGAAACATGGCAAAAAAGCATATGTGTCTTTAATGCATTTTTGTAACAGAGCAGTGTAAAAGCAGCTTTATTCTACTATACTACTAAAAACTATAAACCTACATCAAGTTTCCATATATGTACATCTGAGAAAAACTTTCACATCCTACAAACATAATTGTCATTGTACAAGTGACTAAGTAGTTAGCATTTCTGCCTTGCAGCCCTGGGGTTCTTGGTTCAAACTCACAGCTACTGTAAGATGCTGTCTGCATGGAATTTGCATGTTTTTCCTGTGGTTGTGTGGGTTTCCACGGGGTACTCTTGGTTGCCTCTCATGCTTAGTTGGCTTTTGTCTAATCTGTCCCTTGCGTGTGCATCTAATATAGTGACCTTAGCTTGTAAGCTTCTTGAGGGCAAGTACTGATGTCAATGTAAAGTATGCAAAGCACTGTGTAAATTGTTGGTGCTATATACACTCTTGTGATAAGTAATTTAAAAAAATGTTTCAGAGGAACGTAAAAAATAGTCTTCTACACCAGCCACTCATTGTTAAGATTTTGTGACATGACCAGTACTAACTGCATATCAGTGGTTGATAAATGGATGCAGGTCACTAAAAAAACAATGTGCAATTGTACAACCTCGAAGCACAATTCAGTCTGTTATTTGTGCTTGATGTTGCTGATATTGCAGTTTTCTCATACATATAAGTACAAATGTAATTGTTGTTCTATGTGGGCAGATCTCAACGGAGGAGTGTTTGGTAATGAATTCCTTTAAAATTAGACAACTGACCTGGTCATAACCTTTAGTTACGAAGAGAAATAGCTTAAAAGCAAACCTAAAGGAGCATCTGAAAGTCAGCATACAGAGGTGACTGTAATTACTTTTTTTTAACCCTTACAAATATAAAGTGTGCTAAAAACTCTAACCCTCTCACTTCCCCATCCAAGTACAAGGGGGATGACAGAGCCCTCTCTTTTGCTCCTCTGCTTTCAGGGCATCTTGAT
This sequence comes from Aquarana catesbeiana, assembly GCF_042186555.1. NCBI lineage: Eukaryota > Metazoa > Chordata > Amphibia > Anura > Ranidae > Aquarana > Aquarana catesbeiana. The sequence goes on from NC_133330.1 coordinate 218,875,523, forward strand.
TTTAAAACAAAGTAATATATGCACAAATCTCTAAGTTTGCTTTTAAAGCTGAACTCAATAAATATGTAAGACACACATTATTGCAGCTCTGTTTTCTTTAACCGCTTAAAGCGGAGGTTCACCCTAAAAATAAATTTCACATTAGTATGTTGCTTTTAATGTAAAATAAATCATTTTGTTAAAAAAAAAAGTGTACTTGCCTGAAAGTGCCTGTTACTAGGCAGACTTCCTAATCTGCCTACTTCCTATTCCGCAGTGGACCTACTTTTCTTCCTGACTCGCCGGGCCTCCTGGGAAATGAGTTTCATCACTTCCCAGGAGTCTTTGGGCATTACTGTGTATCAGCGCTACGAGCGCCGCTTAACAAAACATACGCGAGATCGAACGGTGCATGCTGGTTACCCAGCATGCACCTTGCTCAGGAAAACAAGGAAGAGAAATCAACTGGGCTTCACATGACCATAACTAAAATGGAAACGGCCACAAGATCGTTGACAACATACACTGTAAGTTTTTTAAATGATAACTAAAGAGATCGGGAACGATTGATATCTGTTACTGCTTATATGTTCTAATAATGTTGAGATTGCAAAAAAAAAACAAAAAAAAATTATGGCCGGAACACCCGCCGCAGTTGTACGAATTGCCATCATTGTACGTTGGCCGCTTTAAATGAAATAGGAGGCGCACGCGATGCTGGAGCCAATGCGTGTGGCCGGCGGCTGTGATGGCTGCCGGCCACCTGCGATCGCTCCACAGAGCGACAGAATGAGGATCTGTCAACGGAAACAGACAGATCTCCATTCTGTCAGGGGAGTAGAGAGTGATCTGCTGTTCCTAGTGATTAGGAACAGCGGTCTCTCTTCACTCCCAGGCAGCAGACCCAGTTAGAAACACCTCCCAGGGAACACACTTAACCCCCTGATCGCCCCCTACTGTTAACCCCTTTCCTGCCAGTGACATTAATACAGTAGCTCTAATCGCTGTATAAATCGCTGTCTGCCGCAATGTAGTAAAATAAAAACAAATGATAAAAATGCCATAAATATATCCCCTATTTTGTAGATGCTATAACATTTGCGCAAACCAATCAATATACACTTATTGCGATTTTGTTTTTTAACCAAAAATATGTAGAAGAATACATACTGGCCTAAACTAATTTTTATTTTGGATATGTATGATAGCAAAAAGTAAAAAATATTAGTTTTTTTTAAATTGACGCTCTTTTTTTGTTTATAGCGCAAACAATAAAAACCACAGAGGTGATCAAATACCACCAAAATAAAGCTATATTTGTTGAAAAAAAAAGGATGTCAATTTTATTTGGGTACAGCATTGCACGACTGCGCAATTGTCAGATAAAGCGATGCAGTGCCATATCGCAAAAAATGGCCTGGTCATTAAGGGGGCAAATCCTTCCAGTCCTTAAGTGGTTAAAACATCATTAAATCGTTTTTTTTTTTTTTTATATTTGTGCAAGCAGATTAAGTACCTGAATTTGAATTGGTGTGAGCCTCTTCCAGCCCCTGAACAGCAAAGCCCTAGCTGGGGGGAGAGTAAACACAATAGTCAGCTTGTAAGCAGGGGTTAGTACACCTTTAAGTGAGCTCCCTTCCTGGGTGGGTATGGCAGGTGGAGTTGCTCAGCCCTATAAATTCTACAGCAAGAAGAGCCTGGGGCAGAGGGTGATGGAAAATGGCGACCCCTAGTATACAAATATGTAAGCCTGTAGCCTGAGGAAGTAGAGTCTTTGGTGTAAGCCAGTAGAGACTCAAGTGGATAACCCACCAGTGGGGAACCTGTAGTGAGGGGTATGGAAGAGATGGGCATCCTCTGTTAACTACACTGTGGTAAATTTACTGTAGCTGGACCTGAAGTGATGGAAGTGAAGACTGTTATAAGAAACTGTATTGTGATGTTTCTGCTACAGTAAAAGAAAATCATTAAGAGGCTGAACGTGTGGACTTCTTCAGGAGATGGGCCTCAGGCCAGGAGAATGCAAGTCACCTAAAATGGCAGAGTCTCTCCCTATTACAGGTGTGTGCATACCCCATCTTGTTCCTGAACCTGGAGAAGAATCAGGACAGCTAACAAGCCATTGGACTGCTTATACACTACTAACAAGGAACATGCTGAAAAGAGGAGAAAGCAGAGTGCCAGAGAGATGAGCTTGTCAGTGTTGTGCTTTTCCTTCCTTGTTTATCTACTTGACCTCTGGAAGATTTACCCCCTTTAACTGACAATTGTGTGGTCATGCAATGCTGTTCCCAAATAAAATGTATGTCCTTTTTTTCCCCACAAATAGAGCTTTCTTTTAGTGGTATTTGATCACCTCAAGAAAAGACCGACAATTTTGAAAAAAAAAACAAAAAAACAAAAAACTTTTTACTTTCTGCAATAAAACATATCCAATAAAAAAAAATGGAAAAAATCAAATTTCTTCATATATTTAGGCCAATATGTATTTTGCTACATATTTTTGGTAAAAACAATCCCAATAAAGCGTATATTGATTGGTTTGCACAAGAGTTATAGCGTCTACAAACTATAGGATATTTTTATTTCTTTATTTTACCAGTAATGGTGGCAATCAGCAAATTATAGCAGGACTGCGATATTGTGGTGGACATTCTGACAATTTTTGGGTACCAGTGATGCTAATGTGTGCCTAGTCAATGTTTTACTATACTGTGTAAGATGCTTTTACTAGGGGAAGAGATGAAATTTAATCCATGCTTTGCATGGACACAAACCCCATCCCTTCCCTGTTTACATATGCAGATTGTCATTATGCCTCTCTCCCCAGCGATCGGCGGGGATATCAACTGGGTAAAAATTAATAGCGTGTTTGTAGGCAGTTTGCGTACAGTGTGAGCTTTCTTGGTATTAGTAAGGTATTAGGCTTGCCCAGGCTAGGGAAAGGGTTAACTGTTAGAACTGCAGTTCCTGGCATTTTGGTCTTGGGCCAGCCATCCTCCCTGTGTGATTTTTAAAGTGACACTATAGGTACAGTTTTTTTTTTTTTTTTTTTAAATAACCCGATCCACCTGTTATGGGGTCCCACGACGGCTCTCGCGGCTCCTCCCCGCAATAGATAAACCCCTCTGGGAAGCTCTCTCCCAAGGGGGTTTCCTTGCGGACGTGCTCCCGTGTCATACATTCGGTGTCATTGGATTTGATTGACAGCAGAGGGAGCCAATGGCTGCGCTGCTATCAATCTATCCAATGAAGAGCCGAGAAGCCATGGAGAGAACGACGCGCCCACGGAAATTCGGGGCTCGGGTAAGTAAAACGGAGGGGGGCGGGGGCTGGGGGGCCGGACACTGCAAGGTATTTTTTCACCTTAATGCATAGGATGCATTAAGGTGAAAAAACACAAACCTTTACAACCCCTTTAAATAGGGGGGAAGGTCCGCTTTAAGAGAGATTGGAGAGTCCGGAGAGGGCCTGAGAAGGATTTATACTGGACTGGTGGAGAGGGAATGGGCTAAACAGTGTCCTTCCTAAATGCAACACACTACAAGGAAGGTGTGTGGTGATGTGGTGATGCGGGACAGCCAATCAACAGCTATTCACCACGTGATCATCTGTGTCCAATCGAAGCTGGTTATCGGCATTCTTTTCCTCATGCTGACAGCATGAGGAGTGGAGAAGAGAGCCGGTAAACAGCTTCTCTAAACGGGACATCTACACTGTCCCAACAGTGCCCACCAGCGCTGCCAGTCTGTGCCCACAAGTGCTGACAATCAGTGCCCATCAGTGTCACCTATCAGTGCCTCATCAATGTCACCTACCAGTGCCCATCAGTGCCGCCTACCATTGCCCATCAGTGACACCTATAACTGCCGCCTATCAGTGCCGCCTCATCACTGCAGCCTCATCAGCATACATCAGTGAAGGAGAAAAATTACCTGTTTGCAAAATTTTATAACAAACTATGAAAAGTTTTTTTTTTTTCTAAATTTTCAGTCTTTATTTGCAAATTTAGCAAAAAAATTAAAATACAAGTGGTGATTAAATACCACCAAAAGAAAGTTCTATTTGTGTAAAAAAATAAATAAAATTGGATTTTTATAACAGCTTACCTGTAAAATCCTTTTCTCTGAGTACATCAGGGGACACAGAGCCACAGTATTTACTACATGGGTTATATAGGCACCTTTAGGTGATGGACACTGGCACACCCTAGACAGGAAGTTTAGCTCCCTATATAACCCCTCCCCCTACTGGGAGTACCTCAGTTTTGTAGCAAAGCAATATACGTGTATTAGAAGAGAGGAGGGACCTCTGTGTCCCGTGATGTACTCCAAGAAAAGGATTTTACAGTTAAGCTGTTATAAAAATCCTATTTTCTTTATCGTACATCACGGGACACAGAGCCACAGAATTTACTGTATTGGATGTCCCAGAGCAATGCTATCTGAGGGGAGGGAGACACAAATAAAACTAGGGTGCAATTAGACCTCAGGGACCTATACTGCTGCCTGCAGCACACTGCGCCCAAAGGCGATATTCTCATGCCTTCTTACATCCACTTGATAGAATCAGGTGAATGTATGGACTGAAGACCAAGTTGCGACCTTGCAGATTTGAGCCATGGAGGCCGGGTGATTCACTGCCCATGATGCACTAACAGCCCTGGTGGAGTGCGCTTTGATTTGAAAATGTGGAACTTTCCTTTTCAAACCATAAGCTTGAATAATTACTTGCCGAATCCATTTAGCAATAGTAGATTTCGACGCTGCCTGTCCTTTTCTAGGACCTTCAGGCAACACAAACAAAACATCCGTTTTCCGAACCTGAGCAGTCGCCTCCAAATAGATTTTGACCGCTCTCACTACATCCAGAGAATGAGAAAAAATGGAGAATAGAAGCGGGACTTTGTGTGAGGCATGTTGGTGAGTATGTCCACATTGCAAAAAATATTATGATGGGATGTCTGAAATGGATCCTGTATCGAGTGATGATACCCACAAAATATGTTGCAAGAAAATGGTATACAGTTTATTACCACAAGATCATAAAACCAAGTACATAATAAATGGAACACATTTAGGCTATGATAAAACAAGTTAACATAAGTAGGTTTACAGACATGGTTCGAATGATGATTGTACATGTACAGAACATGGTAAAGTGGTGTGATACATAGTACATAGTACAGTAGATAGATGTTTGCAACAATAGATGTTAACTCTACGCGTTTCTTGATAGTTACCACCGCTCTAGGTGACCGGGTTCAAGCTTCCCGTCCTCCGCTGTGTGGATGATTGTGAGAGCCCCAGGTGCCGGCAATTGCTATTCCAATGGTATGTGTGTGATGGAAAAATCTGGACAGCCGCACTCCGGATTGGAAAAGTGAAAAATAAAATCCTCTTTATTGAAAAAGTAATAACATGATTAAAATCCGTACATGGCTTTGTTGGGATAATGCAGCATAACCGCTAACGCGTTTCACGCTCTATGGGAGCGTGAAACGCGTTAGCGGTTATGCTGCATTATCCCAACAAAGCCATGTACGGATTTTAATCATGTTATTACTTTTTCAATAAAGAGGATTTTATTTTTCACTTTTCCAATCCGGAGTGCGGCTGTCCAGATTTTTCCATCACACATCTACGCGTTTCTTGGCTTGAAACCAATCGTCAGGAGTCTGATGCAGTGTAGCTGCATTGAAAAAAATAGCTGTATGTCAGTAGAAGTATGGGGAAAATAGACGCATATAGATGCAAATTTATTTTGATATACTCACAAATGATGCATGGGTGAATGATAACCCATACATTATGGTGCAATGTTGGTCCGGGTCCACTGAATCTCCCCCGGGGTTGAGGCAGAGAGCACGCCCCAAAAGACCATCGGCCCCGACCGACAGGGTGGCCGGAGCCCCTACACGGGCCACCAAGCGGGGACAGATGACGAGGAATGAAAAGAGAAGATGTGGATTTCCTAGTGTTTCTCCTATTCACTGGGCCTCGTCATCTGTCCCCGCTTGGTGGCCCGTGTAGGGGCTCCGGCCACCCTGTCGGTCGGGGCCGATGGTCTTTTGGGGCGTGCTCTCTGCCTCAACCCCGGGGGAGATTCAGTGGACCCGGACCAACATTGCACCATAATGTATGGGTTATCATTCACCCATGCATCATTTGTGAGTATATCAAAATAAATTTGCATCTATATGCGTCCATTTTCCCCATACTTCTACTGACATACAGCAATTTTTTCAATGCAGCTACACTGCATCAGACTCCTGACGATTGGTTTCAAGCCAAGAAACGCGTAGAGTTAACATCTATTGATGCAAACATCTATCTACTGTACTATGTACTATGTATCACACCACTTTACCATGTTCTGTACATGTACAATCATCATTCGAACCATGTCTGTAAACCTACTTATGTTAACTTGTTTTATCATAGCCTAAATGTGTTCCATTTATTATGTACTTGGTTTTATGATCTTGTGGTAATAAACTGTATACCATTTTCTTGCAACATATTTTGTGGGTATCATCACTCGATACAGGATCCATTTCAGACATCCCATCATAATATTTTTTGCAATGTGGACATACTCACCAACATGCCTCACACAAAGTCCCGCTTCTATTCTCCATTTTTTCTGTACCTAATGGGATGGAGGCATGTTGGTGCATTCACTCAAAAACAAGTGGACAGGTCACAACCCCATTTTTGACATCCAGAGAATGTAGTGACTTTTCTTCCGTAGAGCAGGGTTCCGGAAAAAATGAAGGCAGAACAATATCCTGGTTTAGATGAAAACCTGAAACCACCTTCGGTAGAAAGCTAGGATGAGGACGCAATACTACTCTATCCTTGTGAATGATTAAATATGGCTCTTTACAAGAAAGAGCCGCCAATTCTGATACCCTTCTTGCAGAAGAAATGGCTACCAGAAAAACTAGCTTCCTTGTCAAAAGGACCAAGGGAATATGTTGTATCGGCTCAAAAGGCTGTTTCTGTAATGCCGACAGAACTAAATTTAAGTCCCAAGGGTTCAGGGGTGCTCTAACTGGTGGATTAAGCCGCGTTACCCCCTGTATAAAGCTTCGGACCAAAGAATGGGAAGAAATCGGACGTTGAAACAATACCGATAAGGCCGAGACCTGGCCCTTGATAGTACTCAAGGCTAGCTTCATCTCTAACCCCATTTGCAGAAAAGCAAGGATTCTACCTATGACATACTTTCTGGGATGCCAACCCCTGGATTCACACCAGGAAACATATGCCTTCCAGACTCTATAATTAATGACTCTGGAAGCTGGCTTCCTTGCATTAATCAAGGTAGATATCACTGAGCCTGAAAGCCCGCGATTCTTCAGAATGTGGGTTTCAATAGCCAAACCATTAAATTTAGCGTTTTTAAGGTAGGATGGAACACAGGTCCCTGTGATAGCAGGTCTGGACGTGGTGGTAGGGTCCATGGGGCCCCTACTGCCATCTTTACTATTTTTGCATACCAAGATCTTCTGAGCCACGCTGGGGCCACCAGAAGCATCTACTTCTTTTCCTGCTTGATCCTGCGAAGAAGTCGTGGTAGCAGCAGAATAGGAGGGAATGCATAAATCAGTGAGAACTGATCCCACGGGGTCACCAACGCATCTGTCCGGCATGCAAGTGGATTATTTGTTCTTGACACAAAGTTGTTGATATTGTTGTTGAACCTGGTGCAAACAGATCTACGTCCGGGATCCCCCATCTTTGGCTTATAGCCAGGAAGATGTTGGGGTGAAGAGACCATTCCCCCGGGAACAACTGCTGGTGACTTAAGTAGTCTGCCTGCCAGTTCTCTACCCCTGTAATGAAGATTGCCAATATGCACGGCACATGCTTTTCTGCCCAGGTTTGGATCAGGTTTACCTCTCCCTGGGCTGCACGACTTCTGGTGCCCCCTTGGTGATTGATATAAGCCACTGCTGTGTCATTGTCGGATTGGATCCTGACAGGACAACCCTGCAACCTGAATGTCCAGGCCTTTAGGGCTAGGTACACTGCCTGAATCTCTAGAATGTTGATGGGTAAGGTCCTCTAGGTTCTGGACCATTTCCCTTGGACAGTTGTCTCTTCCAGAACTGCTCCCCAACCTGAAAGGCTGGCATCTGTTGTTACCACCTTCCAGGTAACTGGTAAGAAGGTAAATGTGTGGCTGCGACTGCGACCGGAATAGGTGCAGCCGCTGGTTGTACTTGAGGTTAATTCTTTTTCTCTGGGTCTTTGGAAACATTTGATCTGAGGAAACAAGGAGACGGGAATTCTCGGAACTCTAGTTTGTAACCTAGAGTTATTGTGGAGACCACCCATCGGTCCTGGCCAGACCTTTGAGAACTGTAGCAGTCTTCCCCCCACTCGAACGAGCGGGGGCGCCCGCTCAAGATTACCATTTGTATATAGACCTGTGTGGGCTCTTTAACCATAGGTAATCATGGTGAGTTTGAAACAAAGACTGATTAATCACATTCAGGAGAAAGTACACAGCTCAATCATGTTCATTGATTTACTCAAGCCAGTCAGAAAGTCCAGTTAGTGGCTGAAAAGCAAAGATTCAAACACCTCTGGTCCAGAGGAGGTAATTGTCAGGTATAGAACTAAACCCCACAATGATATATACTGTTGTGCTCATGAGTTTACATACTCTGGAAGAATTTATGACTTCTTGGCCATTTTTCAGAGAATATGAATGATAACATAAAAATTTTCTTTTACTCATGGTTAGTGTTTGGCTGAAGCCATTTATTATCAATCAACTGTGTTTACTCTTTTTAAATCATAATCACAACAGAAACTACCCAAATGACCCTTATCAAAAGTTTACATACGCTGGTGATTTTGGCCTGATAACATGCACAAAAATTGACACAAAGGTGTTTGAATGGCTATTAAAGATAATCATTCTCACCTGTGATCTGTTTGCTTGTAATAAGTGTGTGTGTGTGTATAAAAGGTGAATGAGTTTCTGGACTCCTGACAGACCCTTGCATCTTTCATCCAGTGCTGCAGTGATGTTTCTGGATTCTGAATCATGGGGACAGCAAAAGAATTGTCAAAGGATCTGCGGAAAAAGGTAGTTAAACTGTATAAAACAGGAAAGGGATATAAAAAGCTACACAAGGAATTGGGAATGCCAATCAGCAGTGTTCAAACTTTAATCAAGAAGTGGAAAATTAGGGGTTCTGTTGAAACCAAATCACGGTCAGGTAGACCAACTAAAATTTCAGCCACAACTGCCAGGAACATTGTTCGGGATGCAAAGAAAAACCCACAAATAACTTCAGGTAAAATACAGGACTCTCTGAAAACATGTGGTGTTGCTGTTTCAAGATGCACAATAAGTAGGCACTTGAAGAAAGATGGGCTGCATGGTCGAGACGCCAGAAAAAAGCCATTACTACGCAAATGCCACAAAGTATCCCGCTTACAATACACCAAACAGCACAGAGACAATCCTCAAACCTTCTGGCACAAAGTCATTTGGAGTGATGAGACCAAGATTGAACCAAGATTGAACTTTTTGGCCACAACCATAAACACTTCATTAAGAGAGGAGTCAACAAGGCTTACGATGAAAGGTACACCATTTCTACTGTGAAACATGGAGGTGGATCGCTGATGTTTGGGGATGTGTGAGCTACAAAAGGCACAGGAAATTATGTCAAAATTGATGGCAAGATGAATGCAGTATGTTATCAAAAAATATTGGAGGAACATTTCCATTAATCAGCCAGGAAGCTGCGCATGGGACATACTTGGACATTCCAACATGACAATGATCCAAAACAAAGTGAAGGTTCTGGAGTGGCCATCTCAGTCTCCTGACCTCAATATCATTGAGTGTCAGAAACCATGAATCAGACTGAGACAGAAGTACAGTTAAATATCACTTGTTTAATAATAATAAAAAAGGTAAACAGAGTAAACGTAGTCAAAACATAGCCAGAGTTCAGGAACCGAAACAGATAGTCAGACAAGCCAAAACGTCAAGGAGCTAGAGAGAAGCGTAGTAGAACAGCAAGCAGCATCTGGAGCCAGAAGGAATGTCAGCCAAGCAAGTCTTCAACAGGAACACAGGAGAGTGTCTAGAGAAGTGACCAAGGCAAAGGCAGAGATCACCTGGGCTGGACGGCTTAAACAGGCAGGAGTGACGAGCAGGATATCATCAACAGGTGAGTCACTGTGGGGAGATAGGAGCTGGCAATTAGCCGACAGCTGAGCGGCCAGCTCAGAGAAGGGAGGGCTGAGCCCAGCCCTGACATTGAGCCACTCTGGGGAGATCTCAAACATGCAGTTCATGCAAGACAGCCCAAGAATTTACAGGAACTGGAGGCTTTTTGCCAAGAGGAATGGGCAGCTTTACCATCTGAGAAGATTAAGAGCCTCATCCACAAATACCACAAAAGACTTCAAGCTGTCATTGATGTTAAAGGGGGCAATACACGGTATTAAGAACTGGGGTATGTAAACTTTTGATCAGGGTCATTTGGGTAGTTTCTCTTGTGATTATGATTTAAAAAGAGTAAACACAGTTGATTGATAATAAATGGCGTCAGCCAAACTAACCATGAGCGAAAGAAAAGTTTTTGTGTTATCATTCATATTCTCTGAAAAATGGCCAAGAAATCATAAATTATACCAGGGTATGTAAACTTATGAGCACAACTGTATATATGGCTCTTCACCTCCCTCGCACTCGTGTAAAACAATTGGCTGCTCAGCTGTTCCATGGCCAGGTGTGTGTTATTCCCTCATTATCCCATTTACAAGGAGCAGATAAAAGGTCCAGAGTTCATTTCAAGTGTGCTATTTGCATTTGGAATAAGTTGCTGTCAACTCTCAATATGAGATCCAAAGAGCTGCCACTATCAGTGAAGCAAGCCATCATTAGGCTGAAAAAACAAAACAAACCCATCAGAGAGATAGCAAAAACATTAAGTGTGACCAAATCAACTGTTTGGAACATCCTTAAAAAGAAAGAAAGCACCGGTGAACTCAACAACACCAAAAGACCTGGAAGACCACGGAAAACAACTGAGGTGGATGACCGAAGAATTCTTTCCCTGGTGAAGAAAACACCCTTCACAACAGTTGGCCAGATCAAAGACACTCTCCAGGAGGTAGGTGTATGTGTGTCAAACAATCAAGAGAAGACTTCACCAGAGTGAATACAGAGGGTTCACCACAAGATGTAAACCATTGGTGAGCCTCAAAAACAGGAAGGCCAGATTAGAGTTTGCCAAACAACATCTAAAAAGCATTCACAGTTCTGGAACAACGTCCTATGGACAGATAAGACCAAGATCAACTTGTACCAGAGTGATGGGAAGAGAAGAGTATGGAGAAGGAAAGGAACTGCTGATGATCCAAAGCATACCACCTCATCAGTGAAGCATTGTGGTGGTAGTGTCATGCCATGGGCATGTATGGCTGCCAATGGAACTGGTTCTCTTGTATTCATTGATGATGTGACTGCTGAAAAAAGCAGCAGGATGAATTCTGAAGTGTTTCGGGCAATATTATCTGCTCATATTCAGCAAAATGCTTCAGAACTCATTGGACGGCGCTTCACAGTGCAGATGGACAATGACCCTAAGCATACTGCGAAAGCAACCAAAGAGTTTTTTAAGGGAAAGAAGTGGAATGTTATGCAATGGCTAAGTCAATCACCTGACGTGAATCCGATTGAGAATGCATTTCACTTGCTGAAGACAAAACTGAAGGGAAAATGCCCCAAGAACAAGCAGGAACTGAAGACATTTGCAGTAGAGGCCTAGCAGAGGATCACCAGGGATGAAACCCAGCGTCTGGTGATGTCTATGCGTTCCAGACTTCAGGCTGTAATTGACTGCAAAGGATTTGCAACCAAGTATTAAAAAGTGAAAGTTTGATGGATGATTGTCAATCTGTCCCATTACTTTTGGTCCCTTAAAAAGTGGGAGGCACATATACAAACTGTTGTAATTCCTACACCGTTCACCTGATTTGGATGTAAATACCCTCAAATTAAAGCTGAAAGTCTGCAGTTAAAGCGCATCTTGTTTGTTTCATTTCAAATCCATTATGGTGGTGTATAGAGCCAAAGAGATTAGAATTGTGTCTTTGTCCCAATATTTATTTCAATGGACTTCAATGGACACGCATCCAAAATGCAAGTACTGAGTTTTTACCGCAATTTTCGTTTTGAGTTTTTTTTTTTTTTTACATTCACTGTATATACAGTATCTCACAAAAGTGAGTACACCCCTCACATTTTTGTAAATATTTTATTATATCTCTTCATGTGGCAAAACTGAAGAAATGACACTTTGCTACAATGTAATGTAGTGAGTGAACAGCTTGTATAACAGTGTAAATTTGCTGTCCTCTCAAAATAACTCAACACACAGCCATTAATGTCTAAACCGCTGGCAACAAAAGTGAGTACACCCCTAAGTGAAAATGTCCAAATTGGGCCCAATTAGCAATTTTCTCTCCCCGCTGTCATGTGACTCCTTGGTGTTACAAGGTCTCATGTGTGAAGGGGCAGCAGGTGTGTTAAATTTGGTGTTATCACTCTCACTCTCTCATACTGGTCACTGGAAGTTCAACATGGCACCTCATGGTCGACCAAAGAAGCTGAGTGCACATGCTCAGCATCATTTCCAGAGGTTGTCTTTGGGAAATATACGTATGAGTGCTGCCAGCATTGCTGCAGAGGTTGAAGGGGTGGGGGGGTCAGCCTGTCAGTGCTCAGACCATACGCCGTACGCTGCATCAAACTAGTCTGCATGGCTGTCATCCCAGAAGGAAGCCTCTTCTAAAGATGATGCACAAGAAAGCCTGCAAACAGTTTGCTGAAGACAAGCAGTCTAAGGACATGGATTACTGGAACCATGTCCTGTGGTCTGATGAGACAAGATAAACGTATTTGGTTCAGATGGTTTCAAGCGTGTGTGGCGGCAAACAGGTGAGGAGTACAAAGACAAGTGTGTCTTGCCTACAGTCAAGCATGGTGGTGGGAGTGTCATGGTCTGGGGCTGCATGAGTGCTGCAGTTCATTGAAGGAACCATGAATGCCAACATGTACTGTGACATACTGAAGCAGAGCATGATCCCCTCCCTTTGGAGACTGGGCCGCAGGGCAGTATTCCAACATGATAACAACCCCAAACACACCTCCAAGACGACCACTGCCTTGCTAAAGAAGCTGAGGGTAAAGGTGATGGGCTGTCCAAGCATGTCTCCAGACCTAAACTCTATTGAGCATCTGTGGGGCATCCTCAAATGGAAGGAGCGCAAGGTCTCTAACATCCACCAGCTCTATGATATTGTCATGGAGGAGTGGAAGAGGACTCCAGTAGCAACCTGTGAAGCTATGGTGAACTCCATGCCCAAGAGGCATAGGCATCCTTAAGGGGTGGCTATTGTGGCTGCAGCCCTGAATGTGGGGCCAATAGCCTGAATGTCTAAGTGGGTCCAGCAGTCACTAGAGAAAGAGAGAGAAAGGACGGACAGCAGCCGCATTTTACCTTCTATGTGATTCAGGCCACCCACTGCACTGACTGTTACCGGCGAAGTAATATGCCGCCCGGCCTGAGCAAAGCAGCAGGAGATATGGGGAATGATAGCGGTGCTCGATTTCTCCTTGTATGGAGCCAGCGCGGCGATGCCCCTTTCTCCCTCCAGAGTCAAGCTGTGTTAAGCAGCCAGCAGGAGAATAGAATAATGGTTGTGGTGGCTGGGAGTGGGACAGAAGAGAAGAGAAGATTAAAGGAACCAGGTCAGGTAGGTCAGTATGTGTCAGTGTATGTCAGATAGGTAGGTCAGCGTGTGTCAGGTAGGTCAGTGTATGTCAGCCAGGTAGTTCAGTGAGTGTCAGGTAGGTCAGTGCGTGTCAGGTAGGTCAGTGCGTGTCATGTAGGTCAGTGTATGTAAGCCCAGTAGGTCAATGTATGTCAGCCAGTTAGGTCAATGTATGTCAGATAGGTCAGTGTATGTCAGATAGGTCAGTGCGTGTCAGTGTATGTCATGTAGGTCAGTGTATGTCAGTCAGGTAGGTCAGTGTGTGTCAGCCAGGTAGGTCAGTGTGTGTCAGCCAGGTAGGTCAGTGTATGTCAGATAGGTAACACCCCCCCTCCACACAACCCCACCGCCTGCCGTCCCAGTGTATGTCAGATAGATCAGTGTGTGTCAGGTAGGTCAGTGTATGTCAGGTAGGTCACTGTGTGTCAGGTAGGTCACTGTGTGTCAGGTAGGTCAGTGCGTGTCAGGTAGGTCAGTGCGTGTCAGGTAGGTCAGTGCGTGTCAGGTAGGTCAGAGCATGTCAGGTAGGTCAGTGCATGTCAGGTAGGTAACACCCCCACACACAACCCCACCGCCCACTGGTCATGTGCTCTGACTTCGGGCTGAAGCCCCTGGTCTTTTTGCCACCTAGCAACGTCCCTGCCAAGAGGGTTAAGGCAGTTCTGGAAAATAATGGTGGCTACACAAAATATTGACACTTTAGGCCCAATTTGGACATTTTCACTTAGGGGTATACTCACTTTTGTTGCCTCCGATGTGCACTCAACTTCTTTGGTCGACCATGGCTAGGCCTGTTGTGAGTTGAACCTGTTCTGTTAAACCGCTGTATGGTCTTGGCCACCATGCTGCAACTCAGTTTCAAGGTCTTGGCAATCTTCTTATAGCCTAGGCCATCTTTATGTAGAGCAACAATTCTTTTTTTCAGATCCTCAGAGAGTTCTTTGCCATGTTGAACTTCCAGTGACTAGTATGAGAGAGTGAGAGTGATAACACCAAATTTAACATACCTGCTCCCAATTCACACCTGAGACCTTATAACACTAAGGAGTCACATGACAGCGGGGAGGGAAAAGTGCTAATTGGGCCCAATTTGGACATTTTCACTTAGGGATGTACTCACTTTTGTTGCCAGCGGTTTAGACATTAATGGCTGTGTGTTGAGTTATTTTGAGGGGACAGCAAATTTACATTGTTATATAAGCTGTACACTCACTACTTTACATTGTAGCAAAGTGTCATTTCTTCAGTGTTGTCGCATGAAAAAATATAATAAAATATTTAAAAAAATGTGAGGGGTGTACTCACTTTTGTGAGATACTGTAGATGGTTGCTAAGGAGCGGGCCGGGAAGCTGGCCGCTGCGTTCTTAACAATCGATGCGTTATCAGCTGTCATCTTCCCCGCTGACAGCTGAATGTAAAAAAAAAAAAAAATTGCCGGCTAAAAAAATTCATGAAAAATAGCCGCGTCGCCCCCCCCCCCCCCCCCCCAGAGCATACCACATCCTTCAGTCTGGTATGGATTGGGGACACCCCCAAAATCCGTACCAGACCCTTTTCCGAGCATGCAGCCTGGTAGGTCAAGAAGGGGAGGGGACGAGCGAGCGCCCCCCCCGAATCATAACGGGCTGCATGCCCTTAACGTGGGTAGGTGGGTGCTTTGGGGCAGGGGGGGCCATCTCAAAGCACCTTGCCCCCATGTTGATGGGGACAAGGGCCTCTTTCTGTCAACCCCGGCCGGTGGTTGTCGGGGTCAGCGGGCGGGGGGCTTGTAGGAATCTGGAAGCCCCCTTTATTAAGGCCCCCCCCAATGTAAATGGGTATCGGGTACATCATACACCTACCCATTCACCAAAAAAGCAGTGAAATGAAAAAAACAAAAAACAAGAGCCAGTTTTTGACAAGTCCTTTATTTAAAAAAAAATAGCTCAGAGCCATCTTCTCCCTCCGCCGTTTTCTCCCGATGCCGTATTCTTCCACTGCCGTCTTCTCCTGCTACCGTCTCTCCCAGTGCTGTCTTCTCCCGGCACCATCTCTCTCAATGCCGTCTTCTCCCCGAGCGATATCTTCCACCACCTTCTTTTCTCGGAGCTGTCTTCTTCCTCGTCACCGCTGTCTTCTTCCTCGCTGCTGGTTACCTGTTAAAAACAAAAAGACTGCTCTTGTCCTGAGGCTGTCTTCCTCCATTGTGACGTCCCCTGTTGTCTGACATCTCTTATATAGCCATGGGGCGTGGCCATGAGCCCGCCCCTTGTGACATCACAAGGGAGGGGCTTTCCGGGTGATGTCATCGGATGGCCACGCCCCATGGCTATATAAGAGATGTCAGACAGCGGGGGATGTCACAACGGAGGAAGACAGCCTCAGAACAAGAGCAGATTTTTTTGTTTTTAGGCGGTAACCGGCGGCGAGGAAGAAGACAGCTCCGGGAGAAGAGGGCGGCGGAAGAGATGGCTTAGCGAGAAGACAGCACCGGGAGAGACAGTGGTGGGAGAAGATGGCTCGGGGAGAAGACAGAGCCATATTTTTAATAAAGGACTTGTCAAAAACCGGCTCTTGTTTTTTTTTTTACATTTCACTGCTTTTTGGTGAAGGGGGGGAGTTGGGATCTGAGGGTCCCCTTGTTAAAGGGGGCTTCCAGATTCTGATAAGCCCCCCGCCCGCAGACCTCGACAACCACCGGCCAGGATTGTCAGGAAGAGTCCCTTGTCTGGGAGCAAGGTGCTTTGGGGTGGGGGGGGCACAGAGCTCCCCTATGTTGAGTGCATGCAGCCTGGTATGGTTCAGGAGGGGGTAGGGGGGCTGCTTGCTCGTTCCCCCCCCTTGACCTTCTGGACTGCATGCTCGGATAAGGGTCTGGCATGGATTTTGGGGGTGTCCCCCACGACATATTTTTTAATTGTGACATGGGTGTTCCCCCTCCAAATCCCCTCCAAATCCAAGGGTCCGGTATGATATTTAGGGGGGAACCCCACGCCATTTTGTTTGTGAATTTTCTTATTTTTTACATTAATTTTTTACATTAATTTTACATTCAGCTGTTAGCGGGGAAGCCCGCTGACAGCTGATGACTCATCGGTTGTTAAGGACGTGACGGCGACCCGCTCCTTAGCAACCAGCTACATATAGTGGATGTAGAAAAAACAACACAAATCGCGGCAAAAACGCAGAAAACATAAGCAAAAGGCACTGCAGAAACGCTCAAAAGTGTTGTGAATCGAGCCTTACAGGTGTTGAGTGTTTTGGCCAATGGAATTAATAAACACTTAAACACCTGACACACCTGAATGCCGTGCAACACACGGCTTTTAACGTGTTTTTATACAGCATTTTCCCAAGAGTTGCAGCATTCAGAGGAATGGATCAGATGGACTGCTTGAGGCCGTATATTATCTTTGTAAAACAGCGATATCACACCACCACTATGCTACTTTCTAAATAACCCCACAGCTGCAGTGTAGCTACTATATCACCATACCTCCCAACATTTTGAGATGGGAATGAGGAACACCTACATAAGACAATCCCCCTGCCACATCCACTTAACCACTTCAGTACCAGAAGGTTTTACCCCCTTGACCAGAGCACTTTTTACAATTTGGCACTGTATCGCTTTAACTGGTAATTGCAGTCATGCGGTGCTGTACCCAAACTAAATTTGCTTTCTTTTTTTCCCACAAATAGAGCTTTCTTTTGGTGCTATTTGATCACCTCTGCGTTTTTAATTTCTTGTGCTATACACAAAAAACAGCGACAATTGAAAAAAAACAAAAAAAAAAACAATATTTTTTACTTTTTGCTATAATAAATATCCCCAAAAATGTTTTTAAAAAACAAATTTCTTCATCAGTTTAGGCCAATATATATTCTTCTACATATTTTTGGTAAAAAAAAAAAAAAAAAATTGCAATAAGCGTATATTAATTGGTTTGCGCAAAAGTTATAACGTATACAAACTATGG
The DNA here is from genome assembly GCF_042186555.1 of Aquarana catesbeiana. Taxonomy (NCBI): domain Eukaryota; kingdom Metazoa; phylum Chordata; class Amphibia; order Anura; family Ranidae; genus Aquarana; species Aquarana catesbeiana. The sequence continues at coordinate 218,893,279 of NC_133330.1, forward strand.
GAAAGATTTAGGCCCCTTTCACACGGGCGGATAGAATTCAGCTTTTAGCTGTGGATAGATCAAGTTATCTACTGCACCTAAACTCACACAATGCTTTCCTATTGCCCCATTCACGCACTGCATTTAGCAACAGTTTCGTTTCATGGGGTTTGGTGCGGTTAGAAAAAATAAATTTGACTGCTTCCAGGACCGATTTATTGCAGCTGTCTGCACATAACTGCAGGTAATCACAGTGTACTATTTCACCTGCAGATAGCAGCGGCAAAAAGGAAAGAAAAACAACAGGAAGCACATCAGAAATGGCAAAAATGTTCCAATGCAGCTAAACGCAACCACATGTAAAGCACGTAAATGCAGCTAATCGCAATGTACAACTGCAAGTAAACGCTGTGCCAAGATTCTCTGAATGTCAAAATAACAAAACATGCTTTTAACAGTGGCAGAACAGCCGCCCGTGTGAAAGGGGCCTTATGGCATTTTTATTACTAGTAATGATGGTGATCTGCAATTTTCAGCGGTACTGCGACATTGCAGCGGACAGATCGGACACTTTTGACACATTTTTGGGACCATTCACATTTATACAGTGATCAGTGCTATAAAAATGCACCGATTACTGTGTAAATGTCACTGGTAGTGAAGGGGTTAACACTAGGGGGCGATCAAGGGGTTAAATGTGTGTTCCCTCAGTGTGTTCTAACTGTATGGGGATAGGACTGAGTAGGAAAGGAGACATATCGCTGTTCCTACTTAGTAGGAATGAACTACATGTCTCCTCTCCTCTGACAGCACAGGGATTTATGTGTTCACACAGACACACAAATCCCTGTGCTGGTGCACACGATGGCGACCGCCGGCCACACGCATCGGGTCCCCCGTAAATACATGTGAGCCAGTCGGGAACGGTTAAAAGTGAATTAACCAAAAAAAGGTCTTTTTTTTTTTTTTACCACTTCTATTCCTTTATATTGGCATTTAACATTTACAAATACAGCAATTTAGAATTTGGATGAAAGGTTTAGCTCTGGGAAACACTTTTTGAAAGATAAAAAGTGCATTTTATATACAACTATATAGATCAGACCAAAATGAGGCACATTGCTCCAAATCAGCGACAGTCGGGAGCTATGTATCATTTCAAAAATGTTTCACCTGTTACAAATTACAGCTGTTGCCATCCATATCCCTGGAAATCCTAGCAAAGGATCAGTAAGCTGGGATTTATTTTTTTTACCAAGGTGCAGATATATTAATGCACTATGTCACTTATCATTTCAAACCACACGCCATCTTTCTTCCACAGTGCGCGGGTCAGTATCACGTGACGCCCGAGGTTCCTCTATGATCAGACACAAGCAGAGTGATCCGCGCCTTCTGAGAACCACAATGGTCCACACTGCCCCCAGCGTCTGGTAGCCGGCACTACACCGCATTGCTTGCTACGCGGCGGAGCCCGCGGAGTGATCTGTGCGTCGCCTTACTGCCGAGGCGGGGTAATCTACGCAGGGAGAACCGCTGAATGTGGCTGCGCTGTCGAAGGTTGGAAAACTCAGTGAGTATTTTTCACTTATAGCACAGCTTTAAAATATAAGACTTGAATTGCATACACATATCACCAGGAAGGAGGGTTGTAATACTATAAGGTGTCTAGGTCCATAGAGTGTCCTTCATGATGTGCTGGCCCAGTTTTGGACATACATCTTGCCATGTCTCCTAGGGTCCATTTAAACAGGGTGGATCTATTTGGGTGTGTTGAAAAGAGCCCATACATTTCACTTGGCACTTGACTAATGCACAACAACGAATCTAATAGTGAATTCTCTGCATTTTTAAGGTGTTTTGGGTTTCATTTAAAACTCTGTTCCTTACTGCAATATAATAGTGTGACTAGAGCTACCAAAACGATGCTAGAAGGCAGAGGCGTAACTAGAACCCTCAGGGCCCCAGTGAAAGAAACCATGAAGGGCCCCCCTGTTCTGGGGTCCCTTGCCACTAATTCAGGCCCTTTAATGCCATTGCAGGGCCCCTTATTGTGGTCCTGCAGTGGGACCCCTTCCTACATGGTTGCCTAACTTTCCAAAAGAAGTCAAGTACACTTTTCTTTTTATGTGTTCAGCCAGCCATTGTAGGGAGAGAATGTATCTTATTTAGGGGTGGGACATATAAAATGTGTGACAGCCTTCTAATGCCATACCCCTAGGTACATCATTACACCCCCCCCAGAATGCCTCTGTACCCCCTGGACATCTCTGTACATCCAAAATAACCCCTAGCTCACTTTTGTACCCTGGTGCACCTCCTACAAATACCTCTGCAGCGCCTAGCATCCACCATACCCCCCAGCACATCTCTGCACCTCCTAGAATCCTCTTTGTCCCTCAGTATGCCTCCATAAGCCCAGCAAGCCATTGTAAACCTCCGCACACCCCCCCCCCCCCCACACACACACACACACACACCCACACACCCACACACCCCTACACCTCTGCATTCTCCAGCAAACCTCAACACCTCCCAGCACATCTATGCACTCTGCTGCACGTTTCTGCACCCCCCCCACATACATCTGCACCTCTGTATCCCTTCAGCACACCGCAGCAAGTGAACTTGGCACCCCGCACACCCCTAAGGCCCCTTACACTGGAATCCGCTTGCTGTTGCATGGAAACCAGGGTGGATTTGATTTGAATCAAGTTGATTTAAATTATGATTTAAATCGCTAGTAAAAAGGCTTGCTTTAAATCATAATTTTTAAAGAGCAACTGTCATCTCTGTCCCACAGCGGCTCCTCTTCTGACCCGCTGTTAAATCACCAACAGTCCCATTCACTTTAATGGGACGGCTGATGATGCGGCAGTGACACAACCAGGTGAGTGGATGCCCGCTAACAGGCGCTGCCATGATGGATCTGAAATGACAGGTGCTCTTTAAATGTAAGGACTTATTCTTGCTGGTAGTTAGAATCTTTATTATTTGCAAACCAAACAAAGGTTTCCTTTTTAGAATAATAAGCTGTCAGGTTAGTAAAACAGCAAAATCCGAACCGATTCAATCATACAGTTTGTAGTGTACACAGATTTGCAGTGTGATAAAGGAATATTCATAAACTTTGTTTTATCTCATGGTTACTGTGAAATTGTGGGAATGCATCACATGTTAACGGACAGGAGGACCAGATAAGTCCTCCAGTGTGAAAGGGGCCTAACACATCGGTTCTCTGTATCCACTCCACCTCCAATCCCCAGCACATCTCTGTACCCCTTCCCCCCACTTTCACCCCATGGCCACTCACTTGAATGTTGAAGTCAGTCTGTTGTGCCAGCAGCATCTCCCCTGCACCCCAGAATATTTCTGTTCCAGTTTACTATGCAGTGGTGAGAGGGGGCGATCGGCAGCTCTGTGGTGCCTGTGGCATCTCCCTGGGGCTTGTAGTTTACTTCCCGAGTGTATACACTGGAGAGGGGAGGGGCCTCTGACCCAGGCATGTATTGGCTTCACTCTTCAGTGTATAAGTGAGTTGCTCTGCTTGAACGCTCTTGCTGATACATGCCTGGGTCAGAGGCCACTCCCCTCTCCACTGTATACACTCGGGAAGTGAACTACTAGCCCCAGGGAGATCCCACGGGCATCGCAGAGCTGCCGATCTCCCCCTTCCCCCACTGCATAGTAAACTGTCAGCCAGAGGTGCAGAGGGAGATTCCGGGTCTTGGGAGCCCCTTCCACAGCGGCAGAACACTCCCCCCCGCAGTGCCTGGGTGCACCCCGCGCACCCGCCCAGGATCAGCTCTGCATACAGGGGGGGCCCCTGCAGCATTGGGTGCCTTCCCGACTCCTATAGCTACGCCTCTGCTAGAAGGTCTACATAGAAGCTTGATCAATAAGATTGCAAGGTCTACGGCCGGCTTAGGATTTGGAGATCTTGTCTGGAACTGTCCATGATTTAGGCTGGTTGCCCATGGGGCACCTAGCTGCTGTGCCTTCAATTTTGCATTTTAGTTTGCTCTGGAAACACAGAGACAGCATCCAGCCCAGTGATGTCACTAGGGTAGGTGTCACCTGGTTCAGTAAAACATGGTGTCACCCCCCCCCCCCATAAGTTTTGGGGTGTCCTTAACTTTGCACTGACACCCTCAGCAGATCGCAAAGGGCAGCGCAACTGGAATGCGGTATGGGAAGCCGCACGGGAACGTGGCTTTTCCTCACTGCTTTCTAGTGTGAAAGCAGTCCTTTGCATCCCGGATTAGTGGAGCAGGTGAACTCTCTCTCAGACCTGTTCACATTGGTAAACTCACATTTCCCGCACTGCATTTCAAACACACTGCCCTTGCGATCTGCAGCGGGTGTCAATGCAAACTTCAGGGCACCTCAAATGCAGGTGGCAACTGCAGTGCGTTTGCCCCAGCTGGATTGCATGGTATAGAAGTACCATGCGACCAGTTGTAGTGCATGCCCTACTTTTGGTGTAGTGTGATTTCAGCCCATTTGAAATGAATGATAAGAAAATATGGAGGTAAGTACAGCGCTGCGCCAGAGATTACGAAAATGTATATACCGATTAGCAGCTAACACACCTATAGACTTAGGTTGGGCTTCACAATAAAAATAAAAAAGTGTAGTGCTATATACATTTGGATTTGGAAGGAGACAACAGGATCGTTGGTGGATATGGAAAGCTTTGCTGATACCCCTCTTCCTATCGCAAGTTGAAGATTGGTGACGAGTTACCCTGTCCAGACCGGTTGGTCAACAAGCCTTTTTGACTTGTAAGACGTAGGTCTTTTCAAGTCACTAAGTTCCGGTAAGCCTCCTGAAGTTTCGGTGATGGTATTGTCACCCATTTAGATCCTTTGTCCACCTGTGGTTCCTTCCCTATTCATCAACTTGTTGGATGTGACAAATTTCATTTACGTGTGACGTTGGAAGTAATTTTCCACCATTTTCAAACGCACAACCCCCATAGACTTTCAGTGGTGGTTTTCTTTTCCACGACTTATTATTTATTCATACTTTGGACTTTTATATTTGAATTTGAGTGGCTGATCCGCCATACTTTCACAGTTTTTCAGATTTATTGTATTTATTTCATTTTTATATTTTGGTCACTAATATTCATATTGTATTTCAATCGGTGTTTTGAATCATATAGTGTCACTTTGTTCCACATTTCATACCTTTGTCTATAAGGGTTGTTTAGGTTTATCTACTGTCCCTAGGCACGTTAAACCTTTTGTTCAATGTATATAGCGCTACACTTTTTTATTTTCATTTGAAATGAATGGGCTGAAATTGTACTGCACCGCACTGCACTTGGATCATGCGTACCTGTATGAATGGGCCCTGAAGCTGTGAAAAATAAACAATGAACCAAGTTGAAAAAGAGCCATAAACAAAGCATTAATATTAAAAACAAAAACTTTAAGGCACTCCCAAAAGGAGAAGTAAACCACTTCAGCCCCTGTAGATTTGGCTGCTGAATGACCAGAACATTTTTTGCGATTTGGCACTGCGTCGCTTTAACTGACAATTGCGCGGTTTTGCGACGCTATACCCAAACAAAATTGACGTCCTTTTTTTTCCCACAAATAGAGCTTTCTTTTGGTGGTATTTGATCACCTCTGTGGTTTTTATTTTTTGCGCTATAAACAAAAAAAGAGCAACAATTTTGAAAAAAAAAAACAATATTTTGTACTTTTTGCTATAATAAATATCCCCATTTTTAAAAAAAGCTAATTTTTTCTCAGTTTAGGCCGATATGTATTCTTCTACATATTTTTGGTAATAAAAACCGCAATAAGCGTATATTGATTGTTTGCGCAAAAGTTATAGCGTCTACAAAATAGGGGATAGATTTATAGCATTTTTATAAATTTTTTTTTTTTACTGTAGTAATGGCGGTGATCTGCGATTTTTATTGTGACTGCGACATTATGGCAAACACATCGGACAATTTTGACACATTTTTGGGACCATTGGCATTTATACAGCGATCAGTGCTATACAAATGCATTGATTACTGTAAAAATGTCACTGGCAGTGAAGGGGTTAACACTAGGGGGCGATCAAGGGGTTAACTGTTCCCCAGTGTGTGTTCTAACTGAAGGGGGGATGGGACTAGCTAGGGGAAGAGATAGATCGGTGTTCATACTTTGTATGAACACATGATCTGTCGCTTCTCCCCTCAGAGAACCAGGATCTCGCCGTGTCACGAGCGACCGCCGGGGGCGAGCAGCAGGCGCGCGCACATTCAGCGGCGCGTGCGTGCCCCTAGTGGCCACGAATAGAAGCGACGTAACATGACGGCAATTCGCGCAGCGGAGCCATGTTGCCGCAGTATAACTGCGGCGGATGGTCGGCAAGTGGTTAAATTGGAAGTAAACCCTCTTATTGTTTTCAGCCAAGGAAGCTGCCATTTTGGCCCCTCTTTATTCTTCAATTGCCTTGATGCTGCACATGTGATCAGTTATCACACCAGCCATTGGATGGTTTGACAGTTTGGTTTGGGGGGGTGGACGGTGTCGGTGTCTCTTATTTATTTTACAATTTTTACTTTTTAATATTACAATTTTCCTTTTTTTTAATTTTATTTATTTTTTATCAACCTTGTTGAGGGACGGGCGGGCTTTTATGAGATATCAAGGGTTTAAATGGACCCCTGACATCTCCCCTTTGAGACAGAGAAAGGGACTGAGAACACAGATTCCCCAGTCCCTTTTTCAGCAGCCTTAGCTGCACTGAAGATGAATGGACAGGAGACGGAGGCTCCCCTCCATTCACAAACTGAAGCATCGTAAACACAATTTACGTTGCTTAGTTATGAATGGACAGAGGCAGTGATCACTGACTCTGCTTTCAGAAAACGGAAGGAGCCGGTAAATGACAGAAACATTGATCTAAAATACCTGGCTGATCCTGCCTGGTGCTGGCCTCCCCTCTGGAAACTGACCATGTTTATCATGGCTGCTAAGCCACTAATACCGTGATCAGTTTATGTGCCTCTGTCTCTCCTCTCTCCCCCTCTCTGCCTGTCAGCTGGTGTCAGTGCCTGCCCCTCCTGCTGCTAAAATAACTTGGTGTACTTTATAGATTCCCCTCTGTTCAATGATGTTATATGCCACGATGTATGTTCTATATAAAAAAAAAATGTAGCTGTATACCTTATTTCAAAATGCAGCTCGGCAGTCACGTAACCGCCCACCTCTCTCCCCCTCTCCTCCCAACTGATGTCAGCCCCTCCTGCTGTACTTCTCAGATCGGTAGAGGAGAGTGAGTGGCGGGCATATAACCTCATTGAACAGAGGGAAATTTTTTGATTGCGCTGCACTATTATTTATTTATTGTACTTTTTAAAATTTTTTTTATTTTATAAAAATGTCATCTCATCGTACAATAATACAAAACACATGTTTACTTACACTTTTTTCATATTTCCATCCCCCTTCCCCCCCCCCCCCCCGCCCCCGCACCCTCTTCATGCTTAAGGGACAGTCACATTAGCTTTTATTTCCACCCATTTCGACTAGAGGTCGACCGATATATCGGCCGATATTTGGCTTTATTTACTTAAAGCGGGGGTCCACCTATCTATCATTTTTTTTTTTTTTTTTTTTTTGGAGTTCATTCACAAACTTTTCTTCTCATGATTATCTACTCACATGTTCTGTGTAATAAGTCCGCCTGTGTCCGATTTCGTTGTAAAGAATAACTTACAAAATTCACTGAAGGCGGTTTCCATCTTCATTGTGGGCATTTGAAGCCCACAAGCATGTATTTCCTGGATGCGGTGAATGCTGTGCTCCCAGCATTCACCGAGATGTTGTGATGACGCTGTTGCACAATGCATACTGGGAAGCCTGAGACTAGCTCCCAGGGGACTGTGGGAGGTCTGGGAGAGGCTAGAAACACGCCTACTCCCATGGGAGGAGAACCAGGAAATGCTAAGAAGATTAGAAAAAAAAAGGTAATTACGGCGATTTAAATTTTTTTTACACAGCATGTCAGCATCTAGGCAAGGAAGAGAATGCATAGAGATAAAGTTCAAAATTTGGGTGGAACCCCGCTTTAATCGGCATCAGCCGATTGTGCTGATAAAAAAAGCCGATTATAGGGGACTTGCAAATGACTTCTGTAGATAGAAGTCAATGCAAGTTGCCTGAAAGTTATCTGTGGAGAGGATTCTCTCCTCCCTGGGCAGCCTGCCAAATCTGATAAGAAGAAACATTGTATCTTTTCTGGTTCTTTTATCAATGAGCTGAACTCTGTGTAGAAGCTCTCAGTTTAACCATTTAAAGACTAAATCTTTTCTGACACTTGTTGCTTACAAGTAAAAATCCTGTATTTTCTGCTAGAAAATCACTTAGAACCCCCAAACATTATATATATATATATATATATATATATATATATATATATATATATATATATATATATATATATATATATATATATATATATATATATATATACTAGGGAATAAAATAGCGGTTGTTGCAATATTTTATGTCACGCGGTATTTGCGCAGCGGTCTTTCAGACGCAATTTTTAAAAAAAAAATACACTAATGAAATAAAAAAAAAAAAAAAAAACTAAGCAGTAAAGTTAGCCCATTTTTTTTCGTCCAAAAGTTTTGATTACCTGTTTTTGTGTATTTAATATTTAAGATATCGTTTTTTTTTTTTTTTAATCTAAATTATACATACAAGTGAACTGATTGGAGGTTTGTTTTGTTTAATAAATGTTTAAATGTAAAAAATTTTCTGTATTACTTAAGGCTGCTCTCACACTGGAGCGGGCATGCGTTGACGGTAAAACGCTGTTAGTTTTAGCGGCGCTTTACCGTCATTTTAGCGGCGATATTCGGCTGCTAGCGGGGCGCTTATAACCCAGCTAGCGGCTGAGGAAGGGGTAAAATGCGCCCCTGAAGCGCTGCTGCCGAAACGCTTTGCAGGCGCTTCGGCAGCGGTGCGCATTCATTTCAATGGGCAGGAGTGGTGGAGGAGCGGTATACACCGCTCCAAAGATGCCGCTTGCAGGACTTTTTTTAAACATCCTGCCAGCACATCGCCTCAGTGTGACAGCACTTGGGATATCACACTGAGACTGCAGGGGAGCCATTTTACAGGCACTTTACAGGCGCTATTTTTAGCCCCAAAGCGCCTGAAAAACGCCCCAGTGTGAAAGGGGTCTAACTGTTAGATTTTATGAGATGAAGGGAAAGAAAAAAAAAAAAATCGGCCTAATATATCGGCCCCAAAAAATCGGCATCTTATATCGGCCACTGCGATTTCCAAATATCGGCATCGGCCAGAGAAAAACCCATATTGGCCGACCTCTAATTTCGACCATTATCCCCTTCTGTTATTGACTTAGTACCTTGACGTATCTCCACGTCGTTTTAAGCACTTTCCAGCTTTCCCATTTATCCTTTCGGTCTATCCCATCTTCTTCTTCCCAACTATGATTTAAACTCTCCATGTTATAGGTTTCATTTATTCCGAATATCCAGGCTCGGATTTTGGGGCTGTCAGCTTCCTGCCATTTTTTGGGTATGGTACTTTTCGCTACGTTAATCAAGGTGGAGATTACGGATACTTTGTATTGTTTAACGGAGCTGTCCACCCCATGGAACAAGCATGTTGAAGGATTTTCCGGTATTACTTTGTTGGTAATTTCCTTTATTAATTGTAAAACCTCTTTCCAGTATTTTTTTAATTATGGGGCAGTCCCACCACAAGTGGATTTCCCCGGTTGGTAATTACTTGTTTTATCTGGGGTTGCATTGCATACCGCCTTGCCAGACAGTTATAATTCATCTCAACCGTCTTTATATCTACCGCCGAACTATGTATTTATTTCATAATCTTTTCAATCGTGTGTTTATTGCTTCGTGGCCCCAGTTCATTTTCCCATTCTGTTGATATATGGCGGAACCTCCAGGTCATCCCCAGCTGATATTATTTTATATATCCGGGCTATATTATTTCTTGATTTTTTTCCTTCATACAAAGCCGCTCCAGTGGCCTAAGATCTTCCCCATATCTTATAGAATGAGGCAGTTTCTCCACAAAGTGCCTTAGCTGGAGGTACCTCCATTTATCAATCACCATTAAATCCGTGTCAAGTCTTAATTCTTGGTAAGTGCTTAATTTACCCATCTTTAGTATGTATTTCAACTGTGCATTGTCTTTTTTTTTTTTTTATCCAATTCCCCCCAATTGACCTTTTCCCTGGTGCAAAATAATCATTATCTTTAAAAAAAATCAGAGGTGAGTTATATGCCCATTTATTTTGTGTCCCAAATTTTTAGTGTGTTTCGTGTAGAGGTCGACCGATACGGGTTTTTCTCTGGCCGATGCCGATATTTAGAAATCGCGGCGGCCGATGGCCGATATATGATGCCGATTTTTTTCGACCGATATGTTAGGCCGATTTTTTTAATTTTTATTTTTTTATTATTTATTTTCCCTGCATCTCATAAAATCTAACAGTTGGACCCCTTTCACACTGGGGCGTTTTTCAGGCGCTTTTGGGTTAAATATAGCGCCTGTAAAGTGCCTGCAAAACGGCTCCCCTGCAGTCTCAGTGTGAAAGCCCTCAGTGCTTTCACACTGAGGCGATGCGCTGGCAGGATGTTAAAAAGAAAAAAAAAAGTCCTGCAAGCAGCATCTTTGGAGCGGTGTATACCGCTCCTCCAACTCCTGCCCATTAAAAAGAATGGGCAACGCTGCCGAAGCGCCTGCAAAGCGATTCGGCAGCGGCGCTTCACAGGCGCATTTAACCCCTTCCTCGGCCGCTAGCTGGGTTATAAGTGCCCCGCTAGCAGCCGAATAGCGCTGCTAAAAATAGCAGCGTTTTACCGTCAACGCCTGCCCGCTCCAGTGTGAAAGCAGCCTTAAGTAATAAGTGACACAGAAAATTTCTTACATTTAAACAATTATTAAACAAAACAAACCTCCAATCAGTTCACTTGTATGTATAATTTAGATAAAAAAAAAAACTATCTTAAATATTAAATACACAAAAACAGGTAATCAAAACTTTTGGATGAAAAAAAATGGGCTAACTTTACTGTTTTAGTTTTTTTTTAAATTCATTAGTGTATTTTTTAGAAAAAAATTGCGTTTGAAAGACCACTGCACAAATACCGTAACATAAAATATTGCAACAACCGCTATTTTATTCCCTAGGGTCTCTGCTAAAAAATATATATAAAATTTTAGGGGGTTCTAAGTGATTTTCTAACAGAAAATACATTTTTACTTGTAAGCAACAAGTGTCAGAAAAGATTTAGTCGTTAAACTGAGACACATGAAGTTCAGTCCATTGATAAGTAGAAACATTGTATCTCTTTAGCTCCTTTTCTCAGACTTGGCAGGTTGCCCAGAGAGGAGAAACAAGTCGCTCCATAGAAGACTTCAGGCAATTTGCAGTGACTTCTATTACAGAAGTCATTTGCAAGTGCACTGAAGTTATAATCGCCTTTTTTATCAGCCGATGCCGATTAATTAAAAAACGCCAAATATTGGTCGATATATTGGTCGACCTCTAGTTTTGTGTCATTTCGTGGGTGTTCGCTCCCAGTGCCCTGTATTGTGGGGGGTTCCATATTATACTTCTTAATTGTGTACTTCTCATTTCATTTTCTAGATTAACCCACCTTTTTTCATTGTCCTCCTTCGCCCATTCCACCACCCATGTAAGTGCCACAGCATTATAATACTTTTTGAAATCTGGGACAGCTTTTTTTTATATTTCCATATCAACTTCGTTATTATATTTTTTTAAAGTTTTAAAATATGGTTGCAGCAATGATAAAGGCAACATTTGGAACTTATACTTATTTGGAACCTATTAGTTTTAATAGTCTGGAGGAGGAGCAATGTTCTCACACCGCTGTCCCTCCCTTCTCTCCCTGGGATAAATCCGACCTGGTCCGGATGAACCAGGTCGGTCATCCACTCCTTCAACCTGGATGCTAATACTTTTGCATAAAGTTTGGTGTCTGCATTCAATAAGGCTATTGGCCTATAGTTTGAACAGAGCGTACTATCCTTCCCCTCCTTCAGAATAACCGTTATTGACGCAGACAGGGCTTCCCTGCCCATTTCATAATTTACACCCAGTCCATTCATATACTGATAAAGCTTCGGGACTAAAACCTCTTTATATTTTTTGAGATAATAGGTCGTAAACCCATCTGGTCCTGGGCTTTTACCCGGGGTAGAATCTTTTAATGCTTTATGGATTTCCTCTGTTATGGGTCTATCTAATATGGACCTGTCTCTTGCCGATAGGTGAGGGAATCTGGCGTTTTTTAAAAATTCTTTGATCTTCTCAGTTTTCTCTATTTCCTGTTGTCCCTTATGATTTACGGAGTAAAGAGCCCCATAATAATTCTTAAACACATTCACTATCTCGTTAGTTGTATATACCGTTTCCCTGTTCGTATTTTGAATTTTTTCTATATAATTAATTTCTCTTTTCTTTTTCAGTATTCTCGCTAAGTGTTTGCTCGCTTTATTTCTCCATTGGTATCTTTCTTTTGCTATTCTATTGAATGTTCTTTTTCACTCCAGTTCCATTATATCCTTTAGTTCATCTCTCTTATTGACTAATTGGTGGAATATCTCCTGATGTTGTCCTTTGTATTTTTTGTGTCCTTCTTCTAATCTATATATATCTCTTCTATTAAAACATTCATTTTTTGAATTCTCTCTTTTATTTCGCCCGCGCCGATGGAGATAAGGATACCCCTAATGTAGGCTTTATGTGCCTCCCACAGGGTAGCACTTGAAATTTCCCTTGTATCATTGACTAGAAAATTGTGTTCTATTTCTTTATGAACTGCTTTTGCTACTTTATCATCCTGTAGAAGGGCTACGTTTAACCACTTACCAACCGGCCCATAGCCGAATGACGGCTGCAGGGCGGTTGGATAACTCTGGGAGGACGTCATATGACGTCCTCCCGGAATTCCCCTCTCGCGCGCCCCCTGGGGCGCGCACCCGAACACATCCGTGACCGCCGGGTCCAGAGGACCCGGCGCATCACGGATCCTGGTAAATGGCCGCTGATCGCGGCCGTTTACCATGTGATTGCGCTGTCAAATGACGGCGCGATCACATGTAAACAGACCGGCGTCATCTGATGACGCCGGTTCCTCTCCTCCCCTCCTGTGTACCGATCGGTACACAGTGAGCGGGGAGGGGGATGGATGGATGTCTGCAGCGCTGTGGGCTGTATTTGTAGTGCCGACAGCGCTGCACAGAGACATCCAGCCATCCATCCATCCATGCTCAGCCATCCCTCACTATTCTGCAATGCTGTGCAATACTCTGCAATACCCCCACAATACGCTGCAATACCCCCACAATACTCTGCAATACTCTGCAATGCCCCCACAATACTCTGCAATGCTGTGCAATACTCTGAAATGCTGTGTAATACTCTGCAATGCTGTGCAATACTCTGCAATACCCCCACAATACTCTGCCATGCCCCCGCCATACTCTGCCATGCCCCCGCCATACTCTGCCATGCCCCCGCCATACTCTGCCATGCCCCCGCCATACTCTGCCATGCCCCCGCCATACTCTGCCATGCCCCCGCCATACTCTGCCATGCCCCCGCCATACTCTGCCATGCCCCCGCCATACTCTGCCATGCCCCGCCATACCCCGCCATACCCCGCCATACCCCGCCATACTCCGCCATACCCCGCCATACCCCGCCATACCCCGCCATACCCTGCCATGCTGAGCCATGCTCAGCTGTACTTGCCCTCTGTATGTGGCCAGGCTGTGGAAGTCTCACACATGTGGTATCGCTGTACTCAGGAGGAGCAGGAGAATCTATTTTGGGGTGTCATTTTTGGTATGTACATGTTATGTGGTAGAAATATTGTATAAATGGACAACTTTGTGTTAAGAAAAAAAAAAGCGTTTTAACCACTTCCCGCCCGCCGGCCGTCATACAATGTCCTTGACTTTGTGCGGGGATATCTGAATGATGGGTGCAGCTACAGGCATCATTCAGATATCAGCTTTTTCAGCCGGCGATTCCCTACACCATAGGAATGATCATAGCGGCTGTTCCACTGCTTGATCGTTCTTACGGGAGGCGAGAGGGGATGTCCCCCCCCCCCCCACGCTTCTACCGACTCACCGCTACGATCGAAGCCAGGATCGTTTTTTTTTTTTTTTTTTTTTTTTATTTCAGGCTTCCCAGCCTAGAGATGAGACTCATTGACCCCATATCTTACTGTAAAGAGGACCTGTCATGCCATATTCCTATTACAAGGATGTTTATATTCCTTGTAATAGGAATAAAAGTGGTCAAAATTTTTTTTTTGGGAAAAAAGCATCAAACTAAAATAAAGTAAAATGAACAATAAAAAAAAAAAAAATTTTTTTTAAGCGCCCCTGTCCCTGTGTGCTCGCATGCAGAAGCGAACGCGTACGTAAGTCCCGCCCACATATGAAAACGGTGTTCAAACCACACATGTGAGGTATCGCTGCGATCGGTAGAGCGAGAGCAATAATTTTGGCCCTAGACCTCTTCTGTAACTCAAAACATGTAACCAGTAAAAATTTTTAAAGCGTCGCCTATGGGGATTTTTGAGTAGCAAAGTTTGGCGCCATTCCACAAGCGCGTGCAATTTTGAAAGGTGACATGTTGGGTATCTATTTACTCAGCGTAACTTCATCTTTCACATTATGCAAAAACATTAGGCTAACTTTACTGTTTTGGTTTTTGTAAAGCACAAAACATTTTTTTTTCCAAAAAAAATGCGTTTAAAAAATTGCTGCGCAAATACCGTGCGAGATAAAAAGTTGCAATGACCGCCATTGTATTCTCTAGGGTCTTTGCTAAAAAAACATATATAATGTTTTGGGGTTCTATGTAATTTTCTAGCTAATAAATGATGATTTTTACATGTAGGAGAGAAATGTCAGAATTGGCCTGGGTGCTCCAGAACGCCTGAAGGTGCTCCCCTGCATGTTGGGCCTCTGTATGTGGCCACGCTGTGTAAAAGTCTCACACATGTGGTATCGCCGTACTCGGGAGTAATAGCAAAATGTGTTTTGGGGTGTCATTTGTGCTATGTATATGCGGTGTGTGAGAAATAACCTGCTAATATGACAATTTTGTGAGGAAAAAAAAAAAGTAAAAAAAAAAACCTTGATTTTGCAAAGAATTGTGGGAAAAAATGACAACTTCAAAAAAACTCACCATGCATCTTTCTAAATACCTTGGAATGTCTTCTTTCCAAAAAGGGGTCATTTGGGGGGTATTTGTACTTTTCTGGCATGTTAGGGTCTCAAGAAATTAGATAGGCCGTCAGTACTTCAGGTGTGATCAATTTTCAGATATTCGCACCATAGCTTTTGGACTCTATAACTTTCACAAAGACCAAATAATATCCACCGATTTAGGTTAATTTTACCAAAGATATGTAGCGGTATAAATTTTGGCCAAAATATATGAAGAAAAATTACTAATTTGCAAAATATTATAACAGAAATAAAAATGTATTTTTTTACAGATTTTTCGGTCTTTTTTCTTTTACGGCGCAAAAAATAAAGAACCCAGCGGTGATTAAATACCACCAAAAGAAAGCTCCATTTGTGTGAAAAAAAGGACAACAATTTCATATAGATACAGTGTTGCATGACTGAGTAATTGTCATTCAAAATGTGAGAGCACCAAAAGCTGAAAATTGGTCTGGTTAGGAAGGGGGTTTAAGTGCCCAGTGGTCAAGTGGTTAATCACCATCAATACTGCTGTCTTTGGATTCCTGGTATACTCATCCTCGTCGACACAGGGAAGTGGTCAGATAGCGTAGATATTTCTATGTTTGTTTCCCTTACCTGTTCCAGTAACCTATGATCCACCATTATATAGTCTAGCCTCGAACGTCCCGTGTACAGGGGAGAAAATGTGTAATCCTGTGTCTTTGGGTGCTGCAACCTCCACACATCCATCATTTGACATTGGTGCATTTTCTACTTTATAATTTTTAACAAGGCCTTATTTGTCCCCTGTACCCGGGACATACTATCCAGAGCCAGATCCATACAGAAATTAAAGTCTCCAGTCAATATCACATCCCATCTTAAAATCCATTAACCTTCCCAAGGCCTGTTTTAAGTACAATATGGGGTTCTTATTAGGGCAATATATGTTTGCCAATGTATATGTCCTTTCCCCCAGTCTGCCCTTCAAAAAGAGGTATCGGCCTTCTGGATCTGTCATCCTATATTCCAGCATAAATCTCGTTGTTTTCGCAAACCCAATTGCCACCCCCTTGGTTATTGAATTTCCATAATACCAAGTCGGAAAGTCTTTGGAATATAATTGATGTGTGTTTCTTGAGAAAGGTGGGTCTCCTGTAAAAACACCACTTCTGCTCTATACTGCTTAAGTTCTTTTAAAATTTTGTGTCTCTTATCTGGAGAGTTTAGACCTCTGACGTTATATGTCAAAAAATTTATTTCTGTCATCTATAATTCTCCATTTCAGTGCGTTCCAATGGGGCCGAAATTTATCCTGGGTAATTCCTTTCCTCTTACAGTTTGGTGGCTGATAGACCCTAATAGGTTTACTTCCTCTTTGTTTCCCTGCAAAGGTAAAGCATAATGGGCTGCTATGCATCGCATAGTAGCCCATTATATGTCACTGACACAGGAGCCTGCGATGTCACCGCTGTCCCCTCTGCTACGGAGCGTACATCTTCTTCCTGGGTATCGTGGCTCCGGCGCTGTGATTGGCTGGAGCCACGATGACGTCACTCCTGCGCATGCGCAAGGGAGCCGCCACTAACGGCATATCGCCGTTAGCAGCGGCATGCTCAGTGCGCCTGCGCGCCGCTGTCTACGGAGCATGCGAAGTAGACAGCGGTGCCTGTCTTTCTGCAAATATCTCCTAAATCGTGTAGGTTTAGGAGATATTTCTGGGACCTACAGGTAAGCCTTAGTTTAGGCTTACCTGTAGGTCAAAGTGGCCTGTAAGGGTTTACAACCACTTTAATGTGCAATTAAACAGTAGTGTAGGCAAGCAGGCGAGTGCATAAACAAGCTCCAATACAGTTCAAAAAATGCAGGGAAACAAGGATCTAAACGAGCAGGGCTATGCATACGCAAGCTCAATTACAGTTCCGAGACAAATTAAGCTGCAATAACTCCACACTACAGCGCTAGAGGAGTAGCAAAAATAATAGTCCCAGGTATATGATAATTCAATTACTCAGGGTGTCAGCTGGTAATTATACAGTTAGGCAGGAGTGCAGGCAAGCGGGTATATGCAGAAGCAAGCTTTATATAATTCAGTATGATAAAAGTGCAGCTGAGCAGAGAAGCAGACTAGCAGGTTTATATATAAGCAGGCTCTGATACAGTCCAGGAACAAGTTTAGTGCCCGATAGTTCCACACTCAGTTCTGGGGGGACGTCAAGAGATGACAGTCCCGGGTGTATGGTTAGTTCAATAGCTCAGGACATCAGCTGGTAATGGTGCAGTTAAGCAGGAGTGCAGGCAAGTAGGTCTATGCAAACACAAACTCTAATACAGTTCAGGTACAGATTAGATTGCAGTAATACCTCTTTCTCTGCCGCCTCCTCTTTGTCCTGCTATTCCCTGCTTTCGCCTTTGTCAGAAAGCCATCTGTCCCATCTCTCTCCCACCTGGGCACCCCAGGAGTCCTCCGTACAGCTTCTCTGCAACCACCGCTCGTTTCAAATCATTCGTCCACAGGTACTAGCAGAAGGGGGGGCGGCAGGGGGGGGGAAAGCGGCGTGTCTCACTCTTCCAGCGGTCTGTCGATAGTCAGACCCCCGCCTGTCATGCTAACCAGCCACTGCTTTCTGGGTAGAGAGTGGGTTCTGATTCATCATCAACCGAGGCACCCCAGCCTCTCATGCTGCGGGTCCCCCTTGGCTATTGCTGAGTCACCTTGTGCACCCTCCTCGGCTGCACGGTCAGGCCCCTCCCTCCGCAAGGAGCATCACGTCCTCACGTGTCCATCTCTCCGTAATCTTATTTATTGCACTTTTTAAGGGAGTGTTGTGGGAAACGCCTTTTTATTGTTTACAATTATTTTTAATAGTTTGCAATATCACTTACACATAAATTGATCTTGACTGCACTGATTGATTCACATATTGTTGTAGAGGACTAAGTGTCTGTATCCTTCTGGGTGCTGGTATCAGAAGTGCGATGATGCACTTCGTTATCGCACTTTGGTTAGCGTCACTCCCAGTGGTGGCTGGTGCTCAAAATTTTTTTTTTTGGGGGGGGGGGGCGCAAATAAATACCACCAAAAGAAAGTTCTATTTGTTGGAAAAAAAGGACATTAATTTTATTTATGTACAGCGTTGCATAACCACACAATTGTCAGTTTAAGTGATGCAGTGCTGAATAGCAAAAAATTGATTCCTATCTGTGGCTGATCACAAACACCTGGCCATGCCCGCTGTAAACATATGCTGATCTGAGTGGTGTACGGCTCTTAATTGGACATATGCATGAGATATAGGACAACTATCATCTTATCTTACCTGTCTCTACCTAACACACTTAAGGTAGATGTTAACTACTATGACAATTACATTTAGTTTGCTAAAGCACTGTTTATCATAACAAATGCCATTTTTTTTTTTTCATGCAGTTGTGCATCTTAGCACTTCTGATCTCCCGCAGCCTCTTAGCAGCCACTTCCCATTTATATGCATGCCCCTGCACCAGCTGCATGTCATTGGTTGGACATTTCTGCACAATGCATGTTGCCACATCCCCCTCCACCAGAAGTAAGTGAAACAAAGTGACAACCCAGGAAAACAATTGGCAGAGGGGGACAGAGCATTGCCACTGTAACAGGAAGTGCCTGAACATGGACCTTCACAGAAGGATCGCTGGGTATTATTATAATGACAGCTGCAGATTTGAAAAGATTGACAAGAACTTACATTACAAGAAATAACATTGACATGATGAAGATTGGATGAGATTGGGTGCACAGGTCACAGATACAATCCAGCTGTGGGAACTATCACAATTCAGATGACAAACATATACATCATCATTCATTGCTTCCTAATTCAAATGTAATGAGAAAGCCTGTCCTCTTATTGGATGAGATGATCAGTGCACTCATAGGATGTCTGACAAGGGGGATTTTTTACAAAATCCGCAAAACATCCGTCCTGAAAAGTAATTTCCCCATTCCCCTCAGGAATGCAAGCCTGATTCCCAAACAAAGATTTTCCCATCTGTGTGGACTGGTGGCACATAAACATGACATTGGGTGGAAGAGGCAGGGATGGAGCCTGGGATGGATGGTGGGTGAGCAGAGCCCGTGTGCTCTCGCTGACGTCCCTCATGCAGCAGAAAGTGAGGAGCTCAGCCATGCACTACTGCTGGGGAAAGGGAGGCCCTTTGTGTGCAGCTCACTCACATCACCAACACACGCCATGGCGTGCTCGCAAAACACTTTTTATTACAGGAATAGATCATCAGACACAAAGCAAAGATCGGCCATAAGACGTAAATAGTCATTCGTTGTCACAAAGCACTTTGCAGGCTACACAGTGCTCTGAAAGTAGTTTGCATGCAGATCAGAGGGGGATAAAGTCTGTCTGAGCAGAACTATGGGGGGAGGGGTTCTGATGATCGCAGTGGGATACACAGTGACAGAGGCAGAGCATTCACATTGACAGCAGATTGGGAAGCAAATATCCACACAGACAACACAATCCGCTCCCATGTCTGTCAGTCCAGACACCCTCCGTCCCCTGTACACAGCCTGCACCTACCTTTCCTTCCCCTTCATTCTCCGATGGTCAGATGGGGGATGATGAAGATGAGGAGTTAAATGTCTGGTGTGTCCTGGCATGTCCTCCGATCTGTCCGATCAGACACTCAGCCCTCGTCCTGTCTGATAGTATAACATGGCAATGCTCTGATCCATCAGTACAGTATAACATTGCTATGTTATACTGTCTGTACCGATGAATCAGAAGAACATTGCCATGTTATACTGTATAAATGTCAACGGTCCCAAAAATGTGTCAAAAGTGTCCGATTTGTCCACCGCAATATCGTAGTCCCGGTAAAAATCGCTGATCGCCACCATTACTAGTAAAAAAAAAAAAAAAAAAAAAAAAGAAAATAATAAAAATGCCTAAAATCTTTTCCCTATTTTGTAAATGCTATAACTTTAGCGCAAATCACTCAATATACACTTATTACGATTTTTTTTTGGGATATTTATTATAGCAAAAAGTAAAAAATATTGTGCTTTTTTTCAAAATGGTTGCTCTTTTGTTTATAGCGCAAAAAAATAACCGCAGAGTTGATCAAATGCCACCAAAAGAAATTTCTATTTGTGGGGGAAAAAAAGGACATAAATTTTGTTTGGGTATACCGTCGCACGACCACGCAATTGTCAGTAAAAGCGACGCAGTGCCGTATCGCAAAAAATGGCCTGGTCAGGAAGGGGGTAAATTCTTCCAGGGCTGAAGTGGTTAAAGGGCCTTTTTTATTTAATTTTTTGTGACTAGCTTTGGGGGAGCGGCGCCCGTGCGCCCCTTATGGACTGGCTGCCACTAGTCACTCCCTTCTTAGAGCCAGTATGTTTTAAAAAGCTAGGGTGGCTGCCGCTTGAGCTGCAGTAGTACCTGGCTGTGGCGGGTTGCTGACATTCAAGCTGTGGAGTCTTTAATTTGCCACTTTACAAGTGTGGATTAAGGGTTTCTTTTGTGACTATGGATAACGATGACCCTGATGGAGATCGAGCCTCTCCACAAACCAGGGCAGAGAGTGCTGCTACCTCCAAACCCACACCACCTAGGGTAACATAGAGATCTCTTTTATGTGTAAATAGCGAGAATTTCTGTGATTTAGGGGTGTTTTCTCTGTATTTTTTCAGGTTGATAAGACTTAAAAAGAGATGTGGCAACTGCACAGTTAAAATCACAGTATTTTACAACAAGCTGCCTTGTGAATATTGTATTGTATTGGTGAAAGGCTCTGAATCTGCTTCATGCATGCAAGAATTTGTCACCTATGCATGCAGAAATGATTTAATCTTTTAAAGCATTTAGAGCAGTTATAGTAAGGGTTGGGTCCCTCTACCTCTTATCTATTTTAAACTTTAAATGATTCCTATTATTATTCTCCACCATCACAGCATAATGTTTAACTAGAGTCTGGTCTAGTAAACTGTTTTTTCTTTTCCTCCTATCAGTATAATGGTGAGACCAACATCTAGAGTTCAGAAACATTTCCACTGTGCAATTTCTGCTGCGTGTAAGGCTCCAATTTGCAAATATTGTTAGAAGAAATATTTTCCAAACGCTACATGAATGGCAAAACACATCCTTACATGCCAGAGGTGCTCTAAAGACATTAAAAAAAAAACTTATGGAATTAAATGATGAGGACCATAATGAAAGTGCAAGTGTTTCTTCACCAGCAGCATCTGTGTTGCAAACCACTGCCTCACAAAAATACACAATACCCCTTACTTTATAAATAAATTTACACTTGATAATCAGGAAAGGCAAATTATGCTTCTGGATCAGCATTGTCAATAACTGAAAATGCATATTGGCAGAAAGCTTTTAAATTAAGAGGGAAAGTGGGGTGGTTACTGAAAGGATTAATCCTGTGTCTAGGGTAGTCCCTTAACCTCTCAGACCTTGGATCGATGTACTATGCAATTTCAGGTATATCTGGAGCCAAGTCCCAAAACAAACGACACGCACTCGATAATTATGTTCTGGGAATTGTCTGTATTGGTGCACATCTTAGCTTCTTTTATAGCAGATTACAAATCACACAGAATATTCATAAAAAACATGCTCAGTTCTTTGTTCTCAGGCTGCTGAATACAAGGGAATAAGGAATTTAGATAAGGAGCGTGTGAAACAGTTCATTTAGAAGAATTCATGCTGATACAAACTTCTGGAAAGCTAAAGAGATACTCAAACTGTACATATATTGTAAAATGGAAGCTTGTGAATATTAAGATGGCTGACAGAACAAGATGGATGCTTAACATAACCTTTCAACCCCCTCTTAAAGTCATAAATATGACTTTCTACAGATCCGCAGCCTCCTGAAATCTATGGTTCTTTCTACGTTTGTTATATTCATTTACATAAAGCTTCAGATATTGTGTATATGCGTGAGAAGGTTGGTCTGGTGTAGTACATTTGCTGATACAAAGCAAAATGAGCTTGAAAATCAGGTAGCCTATCAATCCTAACAATAGTACTATGATAATCATAATCCCTATGTCCTTTTAACCATGAAAACATTCCACCTAAACTAGAAAAGGGGTTCCATCCATAATTACCTACGTCCCTTGCTTGTTTCATTAATTCATTTACCTAACAACTTCATAGTAGTCTGGGATTTCCAGACTGGTATTGTGAATCCATGTACAACATTCATAATCCTGGGTCATTTCACTTAAACCTGTTAGAGCTGCACTCATGCTTTCAATAGCTAATTCGTGTAACTCTAGTTGTCTTCTAGTTGCTTTGAGCTCGACATTGAGTAGTTCTATATCTTGGGAGTTTTTTTTACCATAACATCATTTATTAAACTAGTGTAGTTATTTAATTTGTCCATCATGGTTATGGCCCATCCTGCCCAGGATGGAAACCATGCCCGTATCTTATCCGAGGCAGAAAACATAGGTGGGTTTTTTCTCTTGTATTTATAAGTTAACCTATGTATTGGACTTGAAGTAACTTGTATGTGATGTTCCTGAGTCTGGCCTAGGGCTGACATGATCAACTCTGCTAAATAACACCATCCTTTCAATCCTGCGGGGATCCATGGGTAACAAATTTTACCACAGCATATGTATGTATTGTTTCCCAATGAAAAACTTCTTAGAGAACTACGTTGGGGCTCAGTTCCAGTCTCAAGCGCAGCACTAATGAGTTTACCCACAAGTATCCCAGAGGTTGTATTCCTGTATGTAGTAAGTTTACTAATGGTGTTGTTAAGGGATTGATTTTTGTAACTACACAACTGGCCTGTATACGTAAAATTACTGGTGCGGATGGGAATTGTTAAATTGTTAAATTGTTAAATTGTTGAATTGTTAAATACTGACTTGGAGAACATACCTACTCCTATGGATGTATTGCCTAACTGAACACACCACTCGGGTTCATGTGTCCTTCCTGAAGTGTAAAACATAATACTCCTGATTGCGGTATCCTTTTGAGACATTCTTAATACTTAAAACTAGAGTATTTTTCAATAATGACTTGAGGTTTAGAGGGACAGCTAAAAGTGGGATCTTAGCAGTTTCTGGGTGTAACTTACTACAAATCCAGCATTTATCATATCCTGACTTTCTATCATAAGCATATTTAAATTTTATAGGGTTGTCCCGATACCGATACTAGTATCGGTATCGGCACCGATACCGAGCATTTGCCCAAGTACTTGTACTCGGGCAAATGCTTCTGATGCTTCCGCCGATACCTAGAAGTCAGCTGTGATCGGCGCGTGGGGGAGTTACAAGATTCTCCCCCCGCCGGCTTTCAGCTGCTTAGTGACATACAGCGGTGATCGCTCACCGCTGACTGTCACTGCATCCTCCTCCATGCCCCCTCCTTTCCTCTGTGCCTCTCCGCTGTCCCCCTCCGTTCCCCTCTCCCTCTCTGTGCCTCTCCGCTGTCCCCCTCCGTTCCTCTCTCCTTCTCTGTGTCTCTCCGCTGTCCCCTCCGTTCCCCTCTCCTTCTCTGTCCCCCTCCGTTCTCCCCCTCCGTTCCGCTGTCCTCCTCCTCCTTCCTTTGTGAATGGACAGAGTCAGCTGACTCTGTCCATTCACATAACTGAAACATTGTAATCTCCTGTGATTACGATGTCTCAGTTTATGAATGGAGAAGCCGCTGTCTTCTCTCCATTCATTCTCAGTGCAGCTGAGGCTGCGGAGAAAGGGACTGGGGAATCTCTATCCTCTGTCTCTTTCTCTGTCTCAAGGGGGAGATATCAGAGGTCTGTTAAGACCCCTGATGTCTCACCAAAGCCCCCCAACAGGGCTGATTTAAAAAAAAACAAAAAAAAAACACATATTGCAATAAAGAATAAAAAAAAATATTATTGTAAATAAAAAAAAAACACACACACACACACACCGTTCACCCCCCCCCCCCCCCCCCCAAAAAAAAGAAAGCACTGTTAAAAAAAAAACAAAAAAAAAAAAAACACTGTCACGTGACATTAAAAAAAAGTATCGGTAATCGGTATCGGCGAGTACTTGAAAAAAAGTATCGGTACTTGTACTCGGTCCTAAAAAAAGTGGTATTGGGACAACCCTAAAATTTTAACAGTAACATTTTTCCAGAAAAACCCGTTTCTTTGATCAATTCATTAGAAACATCTCTCTTACTGTGATTTCTGGGGTGAAAATCAGTACGGTTGGTGTGTACTTCGCTTTTACCACATATGAGTTTCAAGGCTCCTAAGTCATCAGGATGATAGATACAGTTAGTTATTATCCACATTGGGACAAAGATCAGAAGTAGAAACATCACCAGAAGGCACAAGGCCTTCCCAGAAGTCTGTGGTGAAATGAGCGACATCACTGTCCTTTATTTCTATGCTTGTCTTTTGAGGACTTAAAACACCTGCTTCGCCTCTTTTCAGCCTTTCTTCAATTCCTGGGCTTAGATCAACCTTCTTTACCCTGCTGGCATGGATCCAGGTAGGACTTTCCTCGGTAAGGATGGCGGTCCTGGTGACGGCTACCACTTTGGTCAATGGTCACAATGGAACTTCTTGTGGCTTTCGACCTTTCTGAAGCCTCTGGACCACAACTTGATCACCGACCTGGAACGGGTGGGTTGGTACGTATGAAGAAGAAGAGGTGCGAGCTACTCTTCTTTCAACAATATCAAGAGTTTCAATCAGTTTTTTTTACATATTCCTCCTGTATCTGTTCCAAATCTCCTTCCTCCACCATCAAAGGATGATTAGCCCACGGTGTGGGGAATGGCCTACCCATGAGTACCTCAAAGGGAGAATAACCAGTCACTCTGAGGGGTCATTCTGATCTCAGCTAATACAGCTGGGAGAACTTTTCTTCATTTGCCAAAATTCCCACCTGTAGCTTTCCTTATCCTGTCTTTTAATTGTTCTATTCATTCTTTCTACAATCCCTGAACTCTGTGGATGGTAGGGGAAGTGAAATTTCCAGTCTATTCTTAGTACTTTTACAAGATCCTGGCAGATTTTAGCTGTGAAGGCTGGGCCATTGTCTGAATTTATTTGTAATGGACGTTCCTACCTAGGAATCATTTCTGTGTGAGGATCTTCACCACAGTCTGCGCGTTTTCATTGTTGGTGACAATGATTTCTGGCAAGCGTGACTTCATGTCCACTATGACATATATTGTTTATTTCCTTCTTTGGGCATATGTGTAAAGTCTACCTGTTATTGGGTAAACGACGTTGTTGGGTACTCAAGATGTTCATGTTTTTATTTCTTTGGGCTTGTTGGATTGTTCCTAATGCAAGTGAAACATCTCCATACAAAAGCTTTGACTAGATTAGGTAGTCCTGCAATTAAAAAATCTGCATCTAGGAGTTCACATGTGGCCTGCCAGCCTCTGTGACCCAGTCCATGATACTGTGCAATTAACAGGGGGGCGCTAGCAACCGGAATACACAGTCTCCCCTCTTTGCAGATTAATCCTGTTTTTTGATCCCTCTGCACCATTCCATCACAGTTCCATTGCGCAATATCATCAGGGGTGGAAAAGGCCTGCAGTTCAGTGAGCCAATGAGTCTCTTTCAGGGAACATGGCTGAGGTGTTAGCATGGGCATTTGAATGTCTGCCTTTTGTGTAGATGCAGCTTCTTTGGCAATTTTGTCAGCTAGTGCATTCCCTATTGGCTATATCAGTCATTTGGCCTGTATGTGCCTTACAGTGCATGATAGCTAGTTTTGAAGGCAACTGAATTGCAACTAGTAATGCTGTGACTAGGCCGGAGTGTGAGATGCTTTTTTCATCTGCTGCCACATATCCTCTGCGAAGCCATATTACACCATGGTCCCAGACCACACCATGAGCATATATGGAATCAGTGTAAATGTTTACCTCTTTTTTCCTGCAAACAGCTGGCATGCACGGGTTAATGCTATCAATTCAGCAGCCTGTGCAGACTGATAGGGTATTGGATTGGCCTCGAGGACAGTATCCGGCAGTTGGACTACAGCATATCCTGCGTGATAGACATTATCATTTGGTTTGCTGCAAGAGCCATCAACAAAAACTGTTTGTGCAGTAGGGATTGGTACTGAAAGCATATCTGCTCTAGGTGAAGTGTCCTGATGTATTAATTGTGTACAGTCATGAAGTGGTGGTAAGTCATCCTGTTCTCCTTTTTAAGACCTAATAAGGCATTCAAAATTGGAGCTGGGCGGGGGGGGGCGTGGCCTGGCAAGCGATGGTGTAGGACGCAGCTAGCAGGAGCTCCTCTTGCCAAATCCTCCTGTTTACCAGCCTGACTGCTAATTAGACCGTTAGCACATCTAAACGGACACTACACTGACCCGGGATCGGGATCCACTATGTCGCCCACGAAAAAAGCACCTACAACGGTGGACAAACTAGCCAAATACCGCCACGAGTGTGCCGAAGGGCAGGCCAAAGATGGCGCCGCTGCGTGCTCGGGAGAAGACCGCCAGGCCGCAGAAACAGCGAAAGTATTGGAGGCAATCGCAGACCTGCAAACTAATATCACTACTAAGATAGATGAGGTTAAAACAGACATCTCGCTTCTCAGACAGGATTTATCCAAGGTGAGAGACAGAGCCACGGAAACCAAAGAGCGCATCAGCACTGTGGAGGATATACTGCATCCACTACAACACACAACAGAAGAAATGAAGCGCCAGATCCAACAGCTTCATTCTCACCAGGATGATCTGGAGAACAGAAGCCGCAGATGCAATCTCAGATTTATTGGATTACCTGAAAGGAGTGAAGGTAAAGACCCCGCAGAGTATCTGGAGAATCTCCTTATTGCCACATACGGCCGGGAGGCCTTTTCAGTGATGTTTGCGGTGGAGAGGGCACACCGCATACCTGCTAAACCTCCACCTACAGGTGCACCTCCCCGCACTTTTATTGCTAAATTCTTGAACTTTAAAGATCGGGCTAAGATCATGCGAATTACAAGGGAGAAAGGCAATATAAGATTGGAAAATGGGCATGTGGCTGTATATCCGGATTTCTCCAACGAAGTGCAGCGGAAAAGATCCCAATTTCAGGATATCAAGCGCCGCTTGAGGATACAGCACCTCAAGTATGCCATGCTTTTCCCAGCCAGGCTCAGGGTAGAAGAGGATGACCGCGTGCACTTTTTTGAGACCCCCGCCGCAGCAATGGCATGGCTGGATCGGCACGAAAGGCCGACCTGAAGTTCACACCACAAACATGGAATTGTACACTAACCCAACCCCACTGAAGTTTGAGACCCCACAACAGCTTCCCTCTCTGACACTGGCTGGCAGCCTTGTACTGTGTTTTGTTTTCCTCACAGGCTGTTGAATAACTGTTAGGACTCAGACTGCCCAAATCCTATATTGATATGAGGAGCTGTTACAATTTACTAAGGGTTGGTGCTGATTCCTGTTCCCAATACGTTTGACTGTTTCAGGGTATAGATCTCCTGGCATGCGTCCCAAATACTGGAACTGTGTTGCTAATTGGCAGACAAATTCCCTTGCAAGTTCAAGAGGACACCATGCACGCTCTGCAAAACTATACCACACTAAGATCAGAGAGGAATCGCTCCCATAGGGACAATGTTACTAGATGCAAATTACCAAACACAAATCTCAAGCTTTGTACCTCCAGTGAGTTTTTTATGCTGGATGCCTGTTTTTTTACTTAATTTTTTCGTTAGGAGATGCATGCTCTCACCATGTTGGGGAGGTGTGGAGCTGGGAGGGAGGGTTGTTGCCCGATTACAGGGCCTAAGTTTTGAACCACATGATATACACAAAGGTTTGATTAGATGCCAGATATATATTCATACAGGTATAAATAACATGTTTGCAGATGGTGATGTAATTCACAGTAGGAAATATGCAAAGTCTATAGACAGGATAGCTCTGGTGGTCTACTCCATAATGCTCGGATGTATGCCTAAATGACTACACTTAAATTTTTGACCTGGAACGTCCGGGGAATGAGAGATAAAATTAAACGCACAGCAGCCCTTACATATTTAAAATCACAGAAAGCAAATATTATAGTCCTCACTGAAACTCATGTTACAGGACATCTTAGATCCGCTCTGAAACGTCCCTGGATAGGTTGGGCATACCATAGTACACACACCAGCTTTTCCAGGGGAGTTACCTTAATGGTGACCAAAAACACACCATTTGAGCTTGTTTCTATGGAGTCAGACCACCAGGGGAGATATTTATTTTTACATGCTACTATAGGGGGAATGCCTGTGTTATTGATTGCGTGCTATATCCCCCCTCCATACAGCTCGAAAGTGGTCAAGGGGGGTCTATCTTTTATGGCCCAATATCCGACGGTCCCGGCTGTGTGGATGGGGGATTTTAATATGACAATGAATCCATACCTGGACCGCCCAGCACAGGCTGGGGCAGGGACAAGCGAAACACAGCAGACTAGGCTAAGTAGGATGATGGAGGAATTTGCGTTAATTGACGTATGGCGATATAGAAACCCAAATGAAAGAGCATATACTTGTCACTCCACTAGCTACACCACCATGTCCAGGATAGATCACATCCTAGTTTCCAAAGTACTACTTCCTAAGGTTGTAGGGGCAGGATTTGCACCGAGGGCTCTGTCGGATCACTCCCCATGCTGGATACAGATGTCCATGCTCCCCAAGGCACCTACATCTGTCTGGAGACTTCACCCATATTGGTTATCTGTATTAACAGACCACACATCTATAGAGAGAGAACTGAAATTCTTTTTCCAGACTGATCAAAACCTATCATTATTTAACACCCAATGGGATATGTTTAAATTACACGCGAAAAGAATACTCGATAGCAGAATTAAAAGGCTTAAAGCTTCCTCTAAAATGATAATACATCTCACAGAAACTACCCTACAGGAATTAGAGGAGACATACAACACTCATCCTTCCCCTGAAAACCTCAACAAAGTAAAAATGCAAGAAAGAGTAGTATCACAACTGCACGTCGAAAAAGCCAAGCAACGTTTATTTTTTTTGTAAAACTAGAATATATGAACATGGAGAAAGGGCTGGGAAACTGCTAGCATATCTGGCACATATGGAGGACAAGCCGCCGGTAGTGGTGTCTCTGATGGGGCCCGATGGGGCACTTATTACAGACCCTACACTGGTGGCCAACCAGTTTCTAAGCTTTTACAGGGAACTCTATCGTTCACAAAGTATTAACACGCCCCAGGAAATTAGAGCATATCTACACACGATACAATTCCCACGCATAAATCCAGAACAATTCCAGGCACTAGAGAGCCCCATAACCACTCAGGACATAACCACAGCCATCTCCCAATTGGCCAAATCCAAAGCCCCTGGGCTGGATGGCTTGCCCCTGGAGTTTTATGCCACATACGCCGAAATACTTATCCCAAAATTAAAAACCTTATTTCAATCAATATTTGAATTAGGTAGTCTTCCTCCATCAATGAGAGAAGCCCAAATTATAGTCCTCCCCAAACCAGGTAAAGATCCCCACTACCCAGAATCGTACCGCCCTATATCACTACTACCAGTTGACATTAAGATATTAGCTAAAATTCTGTCCTCTAGATTGAATACAGTCATTCTTTCCCTGGTACATCCGGATCAAACCGGATTTATGCCGGGAAAGAACACGGCAATGAACATCCGGAGACTGTTTTTGAACCTTCAAGCCCGGCAGGACAACACAGGAACAAGAGTAGTAGTGGCCCTTGACACTGCCAAGGCATTCGACTCTGTCGAATGGACTTACCTGTGGGAATGCCTACGCTGCTATGGGTTTGGCCCCATCTTTATAAGGTGGGTACAACTTTTATATCAGACGCCAAAGGCACGAGTGTATGTGAATGGGTGGCTGTCAGATCAAATTTCCCTGGAAAGAGGAACGAGGCAAGGGTGCCCTTTGTCACCCCTGTTGTATGCTCTTGCAGCGGAACCTTTGGCCATAGCTATAAGGGCAAATCCGGAAATAATAGATCTTAGACGGGGGGATTCGTGGGGAAAAAATAGGATTATATGCAGACGATACCCTTTTATATCTGGCTGATCAGGGTCCCTCCTTACAAGCAGCATTGGAAATCATAGAGACCATGGGAAAATACTCCGGACTACGCATCAATTGGGAAAAATCACAAATCCTCCCCATAGATCAATTCCCCCCTGCAGCGGTAAACCCAGAACTTCCCCTACAGAGAGTAGCGGAGATGAAATATTTGGGAATCAAGGTTACCAGAAATCTCAAGGATTATGTGGCCCTAAATGTAGAACCCCTATTTGCGATTATTAAATCTAAGACACAGACCTGGGCAAGATTGCCGCTAGGATTTATGGGCAGAATCAACTTAATAAAAATGATTCTC
The DNA here is from genome assembly GCF_042186555.1 of Aquarana catesbeiana. NCBI lineage: Eukaryota > Metazoa > Chordata > Amphibia > Anura > Ranidae > Aquarana > Aquarana catesbeiana. Next base: position 218,923,892 of record NC_133330.1, read on the forward strand.
CTGCCCAAGATTCTATACATGGTATGGCATGCCCCCTTGTACATTCCACTCAGGGTGTTTAAACAAATTGAGGCTATTTTGAACTCCTTTGTGTGGGGACAAGGTAGGCACAAGATAGCATGGCATATTCTTAAGAACTCCACCCAAGAAGGCGGGTGTTCCCTTCCCGATATACAAGACTACTATGTGGCATCACAATTATCGCATATATACTACTTTAACACATCTGAATCACAAAGATATAGGTCTTTAGTATGTGACAAAATGGGAAATCCGCTATTCACCCCTATTCAGGCAATCCTTAGAAAAGGACAATACAAACATGACACTACATGTTTCAATACAGGAATGTTACAACACCATCAGAAAATTTGGGACATAGCAAATAAGAAGCAAAACCAGTCCATTATACACTCACATACTCCGTTGTGGTACAATGACCAACTACCTGCGCTGAAAACGGTACCAGACTCACAGATATGGGCAACATATGGTATCGTATACTTATCACATCACATGTGCTAACAGCAGAGGGACCTATAAGTTTTCAATCACTCAAAGACAGATTCTCACTTCCAAACCACCTACTGTTTAGGTATTTACAGCTTCGACATGAACTCAGAGCACAGATGACCACAACTAATATTACGCTGGACATCCCCCCCCGGTACTGGATGTCCTACTCGGAACAGACCCCACAAAACTTATATCTAACCTCTACTACATTCTTAGACGATATAGATCACACAAAGTCTCCCTAGTGGCAAAGGAAAGATGGGAACAAGACGTGGGCCCAATTGATGACACAGACTGGGATGAAATTCTGGAGGGGGTTAAGATGGCTTCCCCTAAGCTTTCAGATAGACTTACTCAATTAAATATTGTGCACCGCACGTACATCACACCTATACAAATGGCCAAATTCCAACAAGATAGAAACCCCATGTGCCCTATGTGCTTATTGGCCCCAGGTTCCTTTTACCACTTACCGTATATACTCGAGTATAAGTCGAGTTTTTCAGCACATTTTTTTTGTGCTGAAAGTGCCCCCCTCGACTTGTACTCGAGTCAAGCACTTTTCTGCAGCAAAAAATGTAATTTTCCGAACCGAATTTGGGGCCCTGTATCTCAGGGCCACTTGGTGCTAGGAACCCCAAATTTGGTGTGCCAACCCAGTGGAACTGGTACCACAACATATCCAAAGCTGGAGTTCCTAGCACTAAGTGACCCCGACATACGGGGCCCCAAAATCGGTTCGGAAAATGTCATTCTCTGCTGCAGAAAAGTGCTTGACATTTTCTGAACCGAATTTGGGGCCCCGTATCTCAGGGTCACTTAGTGCTAGGAACCCCAGCTTTGGATATTTTATGGTGGTAGTTCCACTGGGTTTGCACACCAAATTTGGGGTTCTTAGCACTAAGTGGCCCCAAGATACGGGGCCCCAAATTCGGTCAACTGTGTCCATCTGCAGCAATGTCATTTTGGGACCCTTTGGGTTCAGAGACCCCAAATTTTGGCTGCAGCTAGGGGGGCATCTAGGAACCCTTAACTACCGAGTTTGAAGTTCGGGGGACCTATGGCTGCAAATGGGCACAGTGAAGCATGCAAATGGGCACAGTGAGGGTGCAAATGGGCATTGTTGACCCTCTTTTCCACTTACAGTAGCTGTGCATTTCTCACCCTAGGCTTATACTCGGGTCAATAAGTTTTTCCCATTTTTTTTGTGGTAAATTAGGGCCTCGACTTATACTCGGAACGACTTATACTAGAGTATATACGGTAATATGGAGTTGCCCAAACATACAAACGTACTGGCTGCAAGTAACCAAATTTTTACATGATAATATGGGCTCACCGGTGGGTCTTGATCCAAAATTATGTCTCCTAGGATTATTGCCTGACGCCGATATAGACAAATACTTAGCTATATTTATTCAGGAAGCACTATTCCTAGCTAGGAAAACAATCGCTAAGGTGTGGATTCAGGCGATGTCTCCTACTTTTCATAATTGGAAAAGGGAAATAAATGGTGTTCTCCCATATAGAAAAATGATATATGCAAATAGAGGCCGTCCGCAAAAATTTTCCAATATATGGGATAGATGGCTGGAGGATGGTGAAACATGCACTACTTGATGTAACTTAGGGGAAAATACACCCCAGTGTAGGACTTTATTCTGCTCAACTATTGAATAGATATGCATATATGTAATCATAGTTTTTAAAAAAAACTTTATATGACTATTGTAAACTGTGAGTTATATGCTGTATTATTCCTATGTGATTTCACTTAAATCTAATGGGAATGCATGTATATGTCTGGTTCATATTTCAATAAACTGATATTTTGGTTAAAAAAAAAAAAAAATTGGAGCTGGGCCAGAGTTTATGTTGGAACTTGTTATTTTCAGGTTTGGATTGGACAGGAGGATGACTTCATACCCACTCAATCTTTGTGCTGACATATGCTCAGTATGTAAAGTTTTGAGGAGTGTGGTGACATTGTGTGTAGTATGTAAGGTAGTGTCGCGACCCAAGGTAAAAGGTGTTGCCATCTCCACAACCATTGCACAAGAAGCCAACGCTCTGAGACACGCAGGCATGCCTTGCACCTTTACTGGAACCACCTTTGAGAAAAAAGCTACAGGGCACCGTCTCCCACCATGTTCCTGGGCCACTACTCCCGCCATTGTTCTACAATTTTCCCTGGCAAACAAGTGAAACATTTTGCCATATTCAGGGAGGCCAAGGCTCGGGCTGGTAACCATTGCACATTTCAACATGGCAAAAGCATTTAACATTTCATCAGACCATTTTACAATATCAGACATTTCAGAGAGGGTTGCTTGTCTCAGTATATTGTCCTAAAGAGCAGTCAGGTATCCATTGGCGGCAGTAACCAATCATACCAAGAAAGGTGAGCATGTCTTTCTTTGTAAGTGGGCGGGGCAGACCCACAAGAGCCGCAGCTCTTTTGTGACTGACTTTCCTAACTCCTGGAGACAGCACAAACCCTAGGTACTCAACCTCCTGTTTACACCATTTAACTTTTTCTTAGACACTTTGTGACCACATACATGTAACCATTACAATAAGGATAGGCTATCAGCTCGGCAGTTCTCCTCTGAAGAACTACAAATCAAAAGATCATCAACATATTGCAACAGTACAGAACCATGAGGGGCAGTCCAAGGCCTGAGGGTGGCTTTGAGTACTATAGAATAGACCACAGGTGAGTCTTTGTAACCCTGGGGCATTCTACACCAGGTAAACTAGCGACTGTGTTGGTCAATCGACACAGTAAAAGCAAAGAGAGGCCGTGTCTCCTCGTCTACAGGGACGGAGAAAAAAGCATTCTTTAAATCAATTACAGTAAAACATTTTGCTGTTGCTGGAATGGAGGACAGGAGTGATGGGACATCAGGTACAATGGGTGCTATTGGGACTATGAGGTCATTTATGGCCCTCAAGTCCTGTACAAACCTGAAGGAGCCATCTGGCTTTACAGGGTTAACAGGTGTGTTGTAGGGAGAAATAATTTCTTCCAGGATCCCATCCTGCAGAAACTTTTTCACCATTGGCACTATGCCATCTATCTTTTCCTTAGAGAGTGGATATTGTTTGTGATAGATAGGAAATGCACCTTCTTTGAGAGTGGCCTTGTATGGTGTGCGTGAAATAAGTCCTACATCCAGATCTGTTGTAGACCTGACCTGGGGTTTGTATCCTCAAAATCTTCTTCACTACTTTGTTGTGACAGCATCAATAAACCTGGTTTACATGCTACTATAGTGATTTTATCTGAGGAAATGTCTAGACCTCCTTCTGAGTTGGTTCTAATTGTGATTCCTAGTGGCCCAAACAAGTCTCTTCCCATCAAATTTACAAGGCACCTTGGTGTTATCCTAAAAGAGTGTGCATATGGTGTAACCTTCATCATCTTCTATTGGTAGGGGTGGAGTCCTATATAGAGGTCGACCGATATGGGTTTTTCTCTGGCCGATGCCGATATTTACAAATCGCGGTGGCCGATGGCCGATATGTGATGCCGATTTTTTTTTTGGGCCGATATATTAGGCCGATTTTTTTTTTTTTTTTTTTTTTTTTTTACCTTCATCTCATAAAATCTAACAGTTAGTGCCGGTTCACACTAGACGCGGCACGACTTGCAGGTCGCCTCACCGAGGCGACCTGCACACGACTGCCGGGGCGACTTGCAAGACGACTTCTGTATAGAAGTCTATGCAAGTCGCCCCCAAAGTAGTACAGGAACCTTTCTTCTAAGTCGGAGCGACTTGCGTCGCTCTGATTAGAACGGTTCCATTGTACAGAACGGGAGGCGACTTGTCAGGCGGCTAGGTCGCCTGACAAGTCGCCCCCGTGTGAACCGAGCCTTAGACCCCTTTCACAATGGGCCGTTTTTCAGGCACTTTTGGGCTAAAAATAGCACCTGTAAAGTGCCTGTCAAACGGCTCCCCTGCAGTCTCAGTGTGAAAGCCCGAGTGCTTTCACACTGACGCGATGTGCTGGCAGGATGTTAAAAAAAGTCCTGCAAGCAGCATCTTTGGAGCGGTGTATACCACCACTCCTGCCCATTGAAATGAATGCGCACCGCTGCCAAAGCGCCTGCAAAGCGTTTCGGCAGCGGCGCTTCAGGGGCGCATTTAACCCCTTCCTCGGCCGCTAGCTGGGTTATAAGCGCCCTGCTAGCAGCCGAATAGCGCTGCTAAAATGATGGTAAAGAGATGCTAAAACTAGCAGCGCTTTACCGTCAACGCATGCCCGCTCCAGTGTGAAAGCAACCTTCAGTGATACGGAAATTTTTTTACATTTAAACATTTATTAAACAAAACAAACCTCCAATCAGTTCACTTGTATGTAGAGTTTAGATAAAAAAAATATAAAATAAACCTCTCTTAAATATTAAATACACAAAAACAGCTAATCAAAACTTCTGGATGAAAAAAAATGGGCTAACTTTACTGCTTAGTTTTTTTTTTTTTAAATCTATTAGTGTATTTTTTTTTTTTTAAATGGCATTTGAAAGACCGCTGCGCAAATACCGTGTGACATAAAATATTGCAACAACCGCTATTTTATTCCCTAGGGTCTCTGCTAAAAAAAATATATATAATGTTTGGGGGTTCTAAGTGATTTTCTAGCAGAAAATACAGGATTTTTACTTGTAAGCAACAAATGTCAGAAAAGATTTAGTCTTTAAATGGTTAAACTGAACTTCTACACACAGAATTTGGCCCCTTTCACACATGCGGACCGTATGTCCGTATTTCATCCATCCGTTTTCAGATGAAATACGGACATACATGCATCCCTATGGGATAGCGGGTGTCAGCGGATGTACATCCGCTAACACCCGATGTCGTCCGCCTCCGCTCTCGTCCGATTCTGCGGACGGAAGAAAATCCTATTTTTCTATCCGTCTGCAGAGCGGATCGGAGGAACACGGACAGACGGTCCGTGTTCCTCCGATCCCCCATAGGGGAGAGCGGAGATCTGACAGGGCGGTCCCTGCACAGTGTGCGGGTCCCGCCCTGTCATCTGCCTGCTCAGCTGGGGAAAGCGGAGCGATCCCCGCTGAGCAGCGGATAAACACGGGGCGGATCAACACGGATCCGTCCCGTGTGAAAGGGGCCTTTAGTTCCTTCACAAGTGTAAACATTGTATCCTTCAGGTTCTTTTTATCAGATTTGGCAGGCTGCCCAGAGAGGGGGAGAAGTCGCTTCACACAGGCAACTTGCACTGACTTCTATGACAGAAGTCTTTTGCAAGTCGCGCTGAAGCTTTATCGGCTTTTTTTATCAGCACAATCGGCCGATGCCGATTAAGTAAAAAACACCATATATCGGCCGATATATCGGTCGACCTCTAGTCTTATATATGTTTGTCAGTATCGCATTAATTCCCAAAGAGGGTTCTGCTGGTTCCCATTTGCCTTTAAAATGATCTTCACAAATAGTACTCCTAGTAGCACCGTTATCGACGAGATAAGGAAGGAGTCTCCCATTTACTGAAATAACCACTGGACTGTCAGTGAAATCATTTGAGACAAAGGGAAAAGCTGGGACACTACCCTCCGGGCCCCATCATTGTTGTTTTCCCCATTTGATTGGAAATGTTGGAGCTTGTTGGGTGGATGCCTGTGGTTGTTGTGTCTGGTTAGGGGCAGAGCTGGAGTTGGAAGTCTGAGGAGAGGTGGGGTGAGGACACTGACTCACCCAGTGATCCTCGGCACCGCAGTTGAAACATCCATTGTTTCTAGGGCGACTCGTCCCTTTTCCATTTCTGTCTCTAAACCTGCCTGTACCTTTTCCTCTAAAGTTTCCCTTCATATTTCCTTGGAAATGTTGTGTGGAGACAGGTGATGGTTTTGGTATATCAAAACAACCTGGTGCATCTTTCTGTGAAAGTACTTTGCCAAAGTCAGTTCTAGGAAGGGTTGACCATTCAGTAATCATTTCTTTGACTGGGACCACTAAATGGGGTTTGAGATTACTCAGGAAAGTCTGGATCAATAATGGATCCATAGCTGGCAGAATACCCAAACCGGCTTCCTGTGTCCACACATCATTAAATCTTTTCCAAAATTCAAGAACTGATTCTCCTGTCTTTTTAGTTTGCATGCTATGGCGGTGGGCAATGAAGATTTTGGTTTAAAACTCTCTCTAACATGTGAGTTGTTAATTCAGTCCACATATCATCTCTCCTTTGTTCTGTGTTAAGCTTGTAATCGGTTGCAGCTGTACCTGCAGGTTCTATAGTAGATATGGTTCCAACCTGTACTTGTCCCTACAACACCCTCAATAATTAACCTCATATCCTTCTGTGTGTAGTTTCTGCCTTTTACAAGCTCTTTTCAGATAGGCGAGAGTGGCGGGTGCAGAGACAGTGGGTTTAGGACACTTTTTAACTATGTGATTTATGTCTTCAATCCCTATAACTTTCTTTAATAGACTGTCACCTACGGTCATGAAGGGCAGCTGCTGAGTTGCAGCGGCCGCTTCTTTCTCTTTCCGCTGTATCCTTTGAGCTCTAGTCTCGTTTTGTTTTCCTGATGGGCTTATTATGTTATACCAGATCTGTCAGTAACACTAGTAATAAGGGATCCTCCCGTATCTTCACTATCCTTACCTTCCTCAACATCCTACTCTTCCTCTGTATCTCTCACTGTGGATTAAACTACGGCTGTTCTGTCTGCCTGTTGTTGTGGAGGTGGTGGCTGTGGTTTTTGGGGAACAGGATTTGGAGGATTAGGGTTGTTGGTTTGTGTAACATGGTAACCTGCTAGCAAATCTAAGTCCTCAGGACTCAAACTTGGGTATAAACTTTTCGGGGCAGTGGGAGTTGTAGTAGTATTATAGGGCGGGGGCAGCGTAACGGCAAAGCTTCCATGGTTTAGAGATTTCTCTAACTCATGTTTCTTCTTCGAAGCTGGATCTTTATCCCGTATTTTGGGAGGTTTAATTTTCTTATTTGTCCTATGATACCAATAGGGAGCATATGTCAACCAATTTTCTCCTCCCTTTCGCATATAGTCCTTGTCCCATTGGGGATCCAGACCATAATATGGCCATGCATCTGTCATTTAGAAAGAGACCTTTTTATCATGTCCATATGAAAGGGGCTATTTGCGCCATCCCGGGGAAAGGAACTACAATTGCCTAGACCTTCTATCCATCCTGCCATATGATCCACCCAAGGGTTGCCACCTAGCGGTGCAAGCAGACAATACCTCAATTTATTTTCCTTAACAGAATACAGGAGATGGAACAAACTCAAAAGTTTTGGACATACAATAAATTCACAACCTTCTTCACGGACCTGCTGTCTTGTTTCAGACAAACTTAAACCTTCTATGAAATTAACTTTACAATGTACATTAATTCTCAACACTTCTATATATGGTTTACCTTTCCTAAAATATGGACCTTTACCTAAATTGTGTCTATAACCTTCGGGAACACTACTCACCAAGTGTGCCCTTTGGTTCTTGAAACAAAACAGCAGTCCACATATACACTCAGTGCAATTCATCCAGTGTGATACTTTTAAAGCAGTTATACAATAATACACAGTTTACACAACGCATCGATCATCAGTCTCTTGTTCTGTCCCAAACAGAACTAAAACTCTAGAGTACTCTGTAAAATTCTCCTAAGGTTATCAAAACCTTTTCAGGTGTTCCCAAAACACTATTTATATGACCGGTCAACTTTTATCTCTACTTATGAGAGGTTCTATAGCCCAACAGCAATCTCTATGGGGTGGAATCCACACGGGCCCCGGCAAGTCAATTTCACTCAATAAGTATAAGATTCACTTACCGAGTCCATTGAGAGTAGTCTTCCATCTCCTGGTCGAGCCACCAGTGCTGAAAGGGTTAATCCTGTGTCTAGGGTAGTCCCTTAACCTCCCAGACCTCGGATCAATGTACTATGCGATTTCAGATATATCTGGAGCCAAGTCCCAAAACAAACGACATGCACTCGATAATTATGTTCTGGGAATTGTCTGTATTGGTGCACATCTTAGCTTCTTTTATAGCATATTACAAATCACACAGAATATTCATAAAAAACATGCGCAGTAGAAGTTAATTTCTTATGCAGTTACAACTTGTTAAAACAAGTAGCCTTTGTTCTTTGTTCTCAGGCTGCTGAATACAAGGGAATAAGGAATTTAGATAAGGAGCGTGTGAAACAGTTCATTTAGAAGAATTCATGCTGATACAAACTTCTGGAAAGCTTAAGAGATGCTCAAACTGTACATATATTGTAAAATGGAAGCTTGTGAATATTAAGATGGCTGACAGAACAAGATGGATGCTTAGCATAACCTTTCCGTTACCTGTTCTCATGTATAGCTGAAATGTTCTTAACCACTTCAGCCCCGGAAGGATTTACCCCCTTCCTGACCAGAGCACTTTTTACAATTTGGCACTGCGTCGCTTTAACTGCTAATTGCGCGGTCGTGCAATGCTGTACCCGAACGAAATTTGCGTCCTTTTCTTCCCACAAATAGAGCTTTCTTTTGATGGTATTTGATCACCTCTGCCGTTTTTATTTTTTGTGCTATACACGTAAAAAGACCGAAAATTTTGAAAAAAAACTGATATTTTCTACTTTTTGTTCTAAAAAAAAAATCCAATAAACTCAATTTTAGTCATACATTTAGGCCAAAATGTATTCGGCCACATGTCTTTGGTAAAAAAAACGTCAATAAGTGTATATTTATTGGTTTGCGCAAAAGTTATAGCGCCTACAAACTAGGGTACATTTTCTGGAATTTAAACAGCCTTTAATTTATGACTGCCTATGTCGTTTCTTGAGGTGCTAAAATGTCAGGGCAGTACAAAACCCCCACAAATGACCCCATTTTGGAAAGTAGACACCCCAAGGAAATTGCTGAGAGGCATGTTGAGCCCATTGAATATTCATTGTTTTTGTCCCAAGTGATTGAATAATGACAAAAAAAAAAAAAAATTACAAAAAGTTGTCACTAAATGATATATTGCTCACACAGGCCATGGGCATATGTGGAATTGCACCCCAAAATACATTTAGCTGCTTCTCCTGAGTACGGGGATACCACATGTGTGGGACTTTTTGGGAGCCTAGCTGCGTACAGGGCCCCGAAAACCAATCACCGCCTTCAGGATTTCTAAGGGCGTACGTTTTTGATTTTACTCCTCACTACCTATCACAGTTTTGAAGGCCATAAAATGCCCAGATGGCATAAAACCCCCCCAAATGACCCCATTTTGGAAAGTAGACACCCCAAGCTATTTGCTGAGAGGCATGTTGAGTCCATGGAATGTTTTATATTTTGACACAAGTTGCGGGAAAGTGACAATTTTTTTTTTTTTTTTTATGCACAAAGTTGTCACTAAATGATATATTGCTCACACAGGCCATGGGCATATGTGGAATTGCACCCCAAAATACATTTAGCTACTTCTCCTGAGTACGGGGATACCACATGTGTGGGACTTTATGGGAGCCTAGCCGCGTACGGGGCCCTGAAAACCAATCACCGCCTTCAGGATTTCTAAGGGTGTAAATTTTTGATTTCACTCTTCACTGCCTATCACAGTTTCGGAGGCCATGGAATGCCCAGGTGGCACAAACCCCCCCAAATGACCCCATTTTGGAAAGCAGACACCCCAAGCTATTTGCTGAGAGGCATGGTGAGTATTTTGCAGCTCTCATTTGTTTTTGAAAATAAAGAAAGACAAGAAAAAAAAATTTTTTTTTTTTCTTTTTTCAATTTTCAAAACTTTGTGACAAAAAGTGAGGTCTGCAAAATACTCACTATACCTCTCAGCAAATAGCTTGGGGTGTCTACTTTCCAAAATGGGGTTATTTGGGGGGTTTTTTTGCCACCTGGGCATTCCATGGCCTCCGAAACTGTGATAGGCAGTGAAGAGTGAAATCAAAAATTTACAGCCTTAGAAAGCCTGAAGGCGGTGCTTGGTTTTCGGGGTCCCGTGCGCGGCTAGGCTCCCAAAAAGTCCCACACGTGGTATCCCCGTACTCAGGAGAAGCAGCTAAATGTATTTTGGGGTCTAATTCCACATATGCCCATGGCCTGTGTGAGCAATATATCATTTAGTGACAACTTTTTGTAATTTTTTTTTTTTTTTTGTCATTATTCAATCCCAAAAAGTCCCACACATGTGGTATCCTCGTACTCAGGAGAAGCAACAGAATGTATTTTGGGGTGTAATTTCACATATTCCCGTGGCATGTTTGAGCAATATATCATTTAGTGACAACTTTGTGCAAAAAAAAAAAAAAAAAAAATGGTCTCTTTCCCGCAACTTGTGTCACAATATAAAATATTCCATGGACTCGACATGCCTCTCAGCAAATAGCTTGGGGTGTCTACTTTCCAAAATGGGGTCATTTGGGGGGGGGTTTGAACTGTCCTGGCATTTTATGCACAACATTTAGAATCTTATGTCACACACCACCCACTCTTCTAACCACTTGAAGACAAAGCCCTTTCTGACACTTTTTGATTACATGAAAAAATTATTTTTTTTTGCAAGAAAATTACTTTGAACCCCAACACATTATATATTTTTTTAAAGCAAATGCCCTACAGATTAAAATGGTGGGTGTTTCATTTTTTTTTTTTCACACAGTATTTGCACAGCGATTTTTCAACCGCATTTTTGGGGGAAAAAACACACTTTTTAAAAATTTTAATGCACTAAAACACACTATATTGCCCAAATGTTTGATGACATAAAAAAGATGATCGTAGGCCGAGTACATGGATACCAAACATGACATGCTTTAAAATTGCGCACAAACGTGCAGTGGCGACAAACTAAATACATTTTTAAAAGCCTTTACAGGTTACCACTTTAGATTTACAGAGGAGGTCTACTGCTAAAATTACTGCCCTCGATCTGACCTTCGCGGTGATACCTCACATGCATGGTGCAATTGCTGTTTACATTTGACGCCAGACCGACGCTTGCGTTCGCCTTAGCGCGAGAGCAGGGGGGACAGGGGTGCTTTTTTTTTTTTTTTTTTTTTCTTTATTATTTTTTGCTTTTTTATCTTATTTTTAAACTGTTCCTTTCATTTTTTTTTTTTTAAATCATTTTTATTGTTATCTCAGGGAATGTAAATATCCCCTATCATAGCAATAGGTAGTGACAGGTACTCTTTTTTGAAAAAATTGGGGTCTATTAGACCCTAGATTTCTCCTCTGCCCTCAAACTATCTGACCACACCAAGATCGGTGTGATAAAATGCTTTCCCAATTTCCCAATGGCGCTGTTTACATCCGGCGAAATCTAAGTCATAAAATGCTCGTAGCTTCCGGTTTCTTAGGCCATAGAGATGTTATGAGCCACTCTGGTCTCTGATCAGCTCTATGGTCAGCTGGCTGAATCACCGGCTGCATTGTCAGGTTCCCTGTTGAGACAGGAGAGCCAGAGAAAAACACGGAAGACGGTGGGGGGGCATTCCCTCCCACTGCTTGTAAAAGCAGTCTAGAGGCTAATTAGCCACTAGGATTGCTTTTACATGAAAGCCGACCGCTGGCTGAAAAGAATGATACCAAGATGATACCTAAACCTGCAGGCATCATTCTGGTATAACCATTCAAAGTCGTGAATGGCGTACCTGAAGACAAAAAAATGGTTAACAATAAAGCACAGTAGACCGTAAAGTATAAAAAATTGCATACCTGAAAAGCAAACATGATAAAACATAATAACAATAAAACATTGCAGAATAGAATACAGTAAAAAAGAGCAGAACAAGAGAGAGAGAGAGAACAATAAAACGACAACTATTTTTTTTATTTTATATTTTTGTATGTGTTTTTTTTTTTTTTTTGTAACTGTAACTTTTATAACGGTAACCAGTTCCAGGTTCGGGTCTCTCCAAAATGCGATGGCATCTTGGGAGACCCTGGGAAAGTGTGCCTAGTCTGTGCAATGCTGTACCCTACGCTAATACTCAACTAGTGTATGGTAGCGTTCAAAACATTCACCAATGCAAAGACCAGGATTGTCAGAACAGGAGGGACAATAATAGCGGTTGTCGCGCCTATATCTGCGCTTGCTGCAGACACGACATCTTTTTTGGGGGGTTCGCTGGGTAGGGGTACTCGGGAGGACATAAAGAAAATGCCTCTCATGCAGCCGACTGCATTTGGTTGGGGATGTGAATGGGGGAAGTACGGGCGCTGCAGAAGCGGTGGGTTCCCAATTAGGATTGGCGAATGCAGCAGGAAGGGCACTATGGGCACGACGGGCCTGTGTTTGTCTTTTTGGTGGCAGCGGGACACTACTTGTGCTTGCCACCTCACCAGCTTGAACTGCACTTATGGGACTCGCCACGTCACCAAGTGTTACGGCAGTGCTGGTTTGACTACGACCGGGTTGTACTAGGCCACTGGTGCTTGCCAGTTCACCAAAACGCTACCAAAAAAACTGTTAGCGATCTCAGGGATCAGGCCTGACTCTGCGAACGCTGCAGTTATGCGTTTAGTGTTTTGTAAGTGAGAGTGCTCGATCGATACTGCACTTGGGTGAGCTGGGCGGAGGGGCAAAACGCAGGTGCTAGCAGGTATCTGGGCTGATCCCACTAACACTGCGTTTTTGGGAACCTTAAACTGCTGGGGACGCCAGTATAGATCTGATCGGATCAGATATTGATCAGTTCAGATACTATACCACTAAGGGAGGTGTACGGTGCGTGCGTGGGTGTTAGCGGTACTGGCGCTAATCTGACGCTGCCTGGGGCTGGAGCTTGCCAGTTCACCAAAACGCTACCAAGAAAACTGTTAGCGATCGCAGGGATCAGGCCTGACTCTGCGAACGCTGCAGTTATGCGTTTAGTGTTTTGTAAGTGTCAGTGATCGATCGATACTGCACTTGGGTGGGCTGGGCCGGGCCGGGCGGAGGGGAAAAACGCAGGTGCTAGCAGGTATCTGGGCTGATCCCGCTAACGCTGCGTTTTTGGGAACCCTAAACTGCTGGTGACGCTAGTATAGATCTGATCGGATCAGATATTGATCCGTTCAGATACTATACCACTAAGGGAGGCGTATGCTGCGTGCGTGGGTGTTAGCGGTACTGGCGCTAATCTGACGCTGCCTGGGGCGACGCATATCACCGCCGGGCGATCAGGGGGCTAAACCTTTATTCGGTAATAAACGGCGGGTGCCCTGACACTATAAAAAATAAACGAACTAGCCAGTGTCAACCGTAACGGTTATACGGTGATCAGTGGTGAAAGGGTTAACTAGGGGGCAATCAAGGGGTTAAAACATTTTATTAGATAGTATATGGGGGTCCCTGACGCTATAAAACGATGACGGCGAACCTAAATATTTACCTCCCTAACTAGCGTCACCAACGACACTAATACAGCGATCAGAAAAATGATCGCTTAGCGACACTGGCGACAGGGGGTGATCAAGGGGTTAAAACTTTATTAGGGGGGGTTAGGGGGGTACCCTAGACCTAATGGGGGCTAACCCTAACTGTCCTAACACTGTAACTGTCACAAACTGACACCATGCAGTAATCAGAAAAAAAAAAAAAAAAAATACTGCTTGGTGTCAGTGTGACAGGAAGGGGGGAGGGGTGATTGGGGGGTGATCGAGGGTGTAAAGTATGCCTGGCATGTTCTACTGTGTGTGTGTGTGTGTGTATGTGTTGTGCACTCACATGTCTTCTCTCCTCTGCGCCAGAACGGAAACTGCCGAGCCGAGGAGAGATGACATCACATCCTCTGCCTGTGTGTACTACACACAGGCAGGGGAGGATTCCCATTGGCTGGGAGCGATCGCGAGGGGGGGGCCACGATCGGATGGCTTCCCCCTCGCCTCTCAATGCTCCCGGACAAATGCCGACCGCCGCTGGCACCGGGGGGGGGGGGGGGGGGGGTACGTGATTCTGCCTGCCGTGCCATTCTGCCGACGTATATCGTCGTTAGGCGGTCGGCAAGTGGTTAAAGTGGTTCTAAAGCCTTAAAGTGGTTGTAAAGTCTTGTTATTTAAAAAAAAAAAAAAAATCTTATACTTACATGCCCTGTGCAGTGATTTTGCACAGAGCAGCCCTGATCCTCCTTTTCTTGCGTCCCTCTTCGACTCTCCTGGCCCCTCCCTCCTGTTGAGTACCCTGACAGCAAGCAGCTTGCTATAGGGGCACCCGAGCCGAGTCACAGCTCCCTGTATTTAGACACAAAGCTGCGGGCCGGCCACGCCTCCTCTCTCTTCTGATTGGCTGACTGACTTTGACAGCAGCGGGAGCCAATAACACCAATGCTGCGTCTCAACCGATAAGGAGGGGAGTCCTGGATGGCTGAGGCAGTCATGCACATCGCTGGATAGAAATGGGGCTCAGGTAAGTTTTAGAGGGGTTGAGGGGGGCTGCTGCACACAGAAGGCTTTTTATCAGGCATAGAATGCATGAAAATAAAAAACCTTCTGCCTTTACAATTCCTTTGAGGTTTTTCACCTTAAAGCATGCATGGGTGCCCCTATGAAGAGTGGTCAAAGAGGGGGATCCTGGAGCATCGGTGGGGGACGCAGAAGAAAAGGATCGGGGTTGCTCTGTGCAAAACGACTGCACAGAGCAAGTATGACATGTTTGTTATTTTAATACAGAATGCATTATTTGTTTACATATCAGGAAATACAGTGCAGCACACTTACAGGTCAGCACACCGTCCATACATGTCAGTAAGTGTCTGAGAACTTGTGAATGTGTGAGGATCAATGACTCATGGGACCTGTAGTCCTGGGCAAGAAGTGAGTGGTTCTAAAAGGCAGAAATGTTTTTACTTTGCTATAGGGGCAGTCTATACTATACTTTGCAGCTTGCTATAGGGCAGGCATGTCCAAAGTCTGCCCGTGGGCCAATCGCGGCCTGCGTTCCAGTTTTGAATGGCCTGCCTGGTTATTTGGACATGTATATCTTTAGTGGCCCCCAACGATCTCCCAGCACAGGGGCCACAAAATTATATATATATATAGATAGATAGATAGATAGATAGATAGATAGATAGATAGATAGATAGATAGATATATAGATATATATATATATATATATATATATATATATATATATATATATATATATATATAGATAGGCTTCCTTGGAGGGGACCGGGAGGAGGCCGAAAGAGTGCCGTACACACAGGAAAATTTCCTGTTTACATGGCAGCCTCTGTAATAGAAAGTCCCGTTTCCTGCGCTGCCATTGGACAACTGTTCAATCCATAATAGGGGGCGGGACTTTGTATTAAAGAGGCCGCCGAGAAAACAGGAGTTTTTCCTGTATGTAATCTTTTGGCGCTTGTCCCGTCCCCCTCCCTGTCCCTTCTGAGGCTGCAGATGGATGGGCATCAATCAGGATGCACTGATGGCAATGGTGAGTGCTGCATTCCTGGCAATGGTGAGTGCTGCATTCCTGGCAATGGTGAGTGCTGCATTCCTGGCAATGGTGAGTGCTGCATTCCTGGCAATGGTGGGTGCTGCATTCCTGGCAATGGTGGGTGCTGCATTCCTGGCAATGGTGGGTGCTGCATTCCTGGCAATGGTGGGTGCTGCATTCCTGGCAATGGTGGGTGCTGCATCCCTGGCAATGGTGGGTGCTGCATCCCTGGCAATGGTGGGTGCTGTATCCCTGGCAATGGTGGGTGCTGTATCCCTGGCAATGGTGGGTGCTGTATCCCTGGCAATGGTGGGTGCTGCATCCCTGGCAATGGTGGGTGCTGCATCCCTGGCAATGGTGGGTGCTGCATCCCTGGCAATGGTGGGTGCTGCATTCCTGGCAATGGTGGGTGCTGCATCCCTGGCAATGGTGGGTGCTGCATCCCTGGCAATGGTGGGTGCTGCATTTATGGCACTTGTGAGGTTGCAGATGGGCACTGACCCTTATTTTACATCACAGTTCTTTATTTAAAATTTATGTTTTTTTTTCCTGAAACTTCCCTCTTAAAGTGAAGGTGCGTCTTATACGCCAATAAATACGGTATATCCAAATAACATGCCCAAGCTCATCTCTTTACTCACCCACAGAGGCAAGAGAATTCTTGTTGAGCAGTGTATTAGTGCTTGAACGAACACACTTAGACCGACTTGTAATGGTTCAGTGAATGTCAGGCAAAATGGTTGGCCCTCACGCATGTTCACTTCATCAAATTTGGCTCTCTTTGAAAAAAGTTTGGGCACTCGTAAGGCAGGAGGAGCCAGGAGCATCAGTGGGGGACCCCAGAAGAGAAGAATCAGGGCTGCTCATTGCAAAACTATTACACAGAGCAGGTAAATATACCATGTTTGTTGTTTAAAAAAATTACTTTAAAGACTCTGTGCAGGGAAGATCAGAGTCTGAACCCAGAGAAGGTGGAGGCTGATAGACTGGAGGTAATAGAAGGCATTGCTATTACAAGTAAACTTTTACCAGTATTGTGCATTATATTTAAATGATTATATCCATGAAAAAAAAGTCTCAGCTTTTAGTACTACTTTAATATAAAAGATTTAAATCTCCCTTCCACCCTTCATATAGCTTCATGTCTGACTCCTAGTTAAAATGCCCATATAGAACTAAATGATGAGGACAAAGGGATGTCACCCGAACGGTAAAAAATAGGAGGGTCAGCTACAGTCTATATGCAAAAAATTGTAAGACTTTATTGATGAAACAAAATTGGATAAAAGGCGTTAGGTTCACCAGAGGCGGTACAGAACGCGCACCCCATCTAGTGTACCACGCTCTCACATGTACCAATGAACAAATTACAGCTGTAACATAAAAAGTCAATAAAAACCACTATGCTCAAATAGCCCCCCATAAACTCCACAGTCCAGGTACCACTCTCAGAACAAAAAGTTTTGATCGACCAATTATCTGCTAATTGTGCCACATCCTAAATTCAAATTTGAAGCAAAAGGAAATCCCCTAGTGGACTTTAAAGGCACTTTCAAAAAAACATTTGGAAGAATATATAAAGTAAATAACAGTTTATTTATTACAAAAAATCATCGAGTGAATATCACACAATCACATAATTAAAAACACGGAATGCAGTTCCATAGATACAACACTAGTGATACCAATATATTAGTACCCGACGCGTTTCGGAGTTACTTATGCCTCCTTCTTCAGGGGTGATTGTAGGGTTTGCAATAGAATGCATAAACCAATATCTATAGATACCATTATAATTCTATTGCAAACCCTACAATCACCCCTGAAGAAGGAGGCATTCTTCCAAATGTTTTTTTGAAAGTGCCTTTAAAGTACCACTCTCAGAAGGGGGAGTTAATGGACACTAAGTTGGAAAATTATTCATTTAAGATATCCCGTGGCTGTCCAGTAGAGTTGTCTGGCAATTAATAATTGGTAGCCGTGTCATGCATTGCTATAAATTTCTTGCTGTCCACAAGCCGACTACTGGTGCAGAAAGCCGGGATACTAATTGAATTTGTTTCACTCCCTAATCTTGTTAGATGACAGACGTAGACCAGACCTGCATTTAGAACCCATGCACCGTGGACCGTCCCATAGAATAATGGCTGTAAAAAGATGTCATCCTGTGATCATGGATAACTGCATAGTCTAAATGATTCCAATCCCTTCCTTCCTCTGAAACAGAAAAATGGATTTGAAGCTCAAAGTGCAAGTGTCAATTAGGGTTGTCCCGATACCACTTTTTTAGGACCGAGTACAAGTACTGATACTTTTTTTCAAGTACTCGCCGATACCGATACTTTTTTTTTTAATGTCACGTGACAGTGTTTTTTTTTTGGGGGGGGGGAGGGGGTGAACGTTGTATGTGTGTGTGTGTTTTTTTTTTTTTTTTATTTACAACTTTTATTTTTTACAATCATTTTTTTTTATTCTTTATTGCAATATGTGTTTTTTTTTTTTAATCAGCCCTGTTGGGGGGCTTTGGTGAGATATCAGGGGTCTTAACAGACCTCGGATATCTCCCCCTTGAGACAGAGAAAGAGACAGAGGATAGAGATTCCCCAGTCCCTTTCTTTGCAGCCTCAGCTGCACTGAGAATGAATGGAGAGAAGACAGCAGCTCCTCTCCATTCATAAACTGAGACATCGTAATCACAGGAGATTACAATGTTTCAGTTATGTGAATAGACAGAGTCAGCTGACTCTGTCTATTCACAAAGGAAGGAGGAGGGGGACGGTGGAACGGAGGGGGAGAGAGAAGGAGAGGGGAACGGAGGGGACAACGGAGGGGACAGCGGAGAGGCACAGCAGAACGTAGGGGACAGCGGAGGGGGACAGAAAAGGAGAGAGGAACGGAGGGGGACAGCGGAGAGGCACAGATAATGAAAGAGGAACGGAGGGCACAGGAGAGGCACAGATAATGAAAGAGGAACGGAGGAGACAGCGGAGAGGCACAGAGAATGAAAGAGGAACGGAGGGGACAGCGGAGGGGCACAGAGAATGAAAGAGGAACGGAGGGGACAGCGGAGAGGCACAGAGAATGAAAGAGGAACGGAGGGGACAGCGGAGGGGCACAGAGAATGAAAGAGGAACGGAGGGGACAGCGGAGAGGCACAGAGAATGAAAGAGGAACGGAGGGGACAGCGGAGAGGCACAGAAGAGGAGAGAGAAACGGAGGGGGCATGGAGGAGGATGCAGTGACATACAGCGGTGAGCGATCACCGCTGCATGTCACTAAAGCAGCTGAAAGCCGCTGGGGGAGAATCTTGTAACTCCCCCACACGCCGATCACAGCTGACTTCCAGGTATCGGTGGAAGCATCGGGAGCATTTGCCCAAGTACAAGTACTTGGGCAAATGCTCGGTATCGGTGCCGATACCGATACTAGTATCGGTATCGGGACAACCCTAATGTCAATAGATCGCAGACAATGTAGCAGAAACATACAGATGCGTTGAAAAGTCTCTCAATTAAATAGCAACATCCGTTTGCGTGTGTCCATTCATTAACATAACAGGCGGGGTGTAACAGCTGAGACTATTGTGTGAAGGTAAGCAGAGCGTTATCCAATATAGTCTCAAAGATATCGCTTTGGTATATATAAAGTATAAGGTTACACCCCGCCTGTTATGTTAATGAATGGACACACGCGGACGGATGTTGCTATTTAATTGAGAGACTTTTCAATGCATCTGTATGTTTCTGCTACATTGTCTGCGATCTATTGGCATTTGCACTTTGAGCTTCAAATCCATTTTTCTCTTTCAGAGGAAGGAAGGGATTGGAATCATTTAGACTATGCAGTTATCCATGATCACTGGGTGACATCCTTCTACAACCCTTATTCTATGGGACAGTCCGCAGTGCATGGGTTCTAAATGCAGGTCTGGTCTACGTCTGTCATCTAACAAGATTAGGGAGTGAAACAAATTCAATTAGTATCCCGGCTTTCTGCACCAGTAGTCGGCTTGTGGACAGCTAGAAATTTATAGCAATGCATGACACGGCTACCAATTATTAATTGCCAGACAACTCTACTGGACAGCCACGGGATATCTTAAATGAATCATTTTCCAACTTAGTGTCCATTAATTCCCCCTTCTGAGAGTGGTACCTGGACTGTGGAGTTTATGGGGGGGGCTATTTGAGCGTAGTGTTTTTTATTGACTTTTTATGTCTTTTTGTGTTACAGCTGTAATTTGTTCATTTTTTACATGTGAGAGCGTGGTACACTAGAGGGGGTGCGCGTTCTGTACCGCCTCTGGTGAACCTAACGCCTTTTATCTAATTTTGTTTCATCAATAGTCTTACAATTTTTTGCATATAGACTGTAGCTGACCCTCCTATTTTTTTACCTTTCGGGTGACATCCCTTTGTCCTCATCATTTAGTTCTATAGTTAACTACTGGTATAACAGGAGGTATCCCGTCTGATTGACAAACCAGTCATTGCTTGCCAATTGGATTCAGTGGGGCTTTTACCTTTATTCTAAAAATGCCCATATATCCTTCTTCTGGGTGTATTTATTATTATATATATCATATAAGTAATATAGATTATTACTTTCACTGTTTCACAGTATAAATGAACCCCTTATAGTAGTGAGTATCTACTCTTTTTGTACTTTTAAAGGGCTAATTTTATTTTTTTTAACCCCATGATGACAGGTGATAAAAAGAAAAGCATGCTACTGCTACTAAGACCCCTTTCACACTAGAGGCGTTTTTCAGGCGCTTTAGCGCTAAAAATAGCGCCTGTAAAGCACCTGAAAAAAGCCTCAGCTGCAAACCCAGTGTGAAAGCCCGAATGCTTTCCCACTGGGGCACTGCGCTGGCAGGGCGCCACAAGAAGTCCTGCAAGCAGCTTCTTTGCAGTGCTATAGGAGCGGTGAAATCAATGGGCAGCGCCGCCGTATCATTGGCAAACCGCCGCTGCAGCGGCATTTTGCGAGCAGTTTTAACCCTTTTTCGTCCACTAGCCGGGGTTAAAACCGCCCCGCTAGTGGCCGAATAGTGCAGCTAAAATGATGGTAAAGCGGCGCTAAAAATAGCGCCGCTATACCGCCGACGCCGGGCGCTTTCAGTGTGAAAAGGCTCTAAACGTCTTAGGCCTGGTTCATACCTGTGCTTTTTGCAGAAACCCATTATGGTTCATTTAACAGTGTTTTATATGGGACATGTTCTATCAATGCTTTTTTAAGACGCTGCGTATTTGGAAAGGGTCAACACAAAACGGTGCTTTTTTTGGTTCAATAACTTAAATGGAGAAGCTGCAGAAAAGCATGTAGTGCGTTTTTTGCAGCAATTGGCATTTTTTAATCTGCCCAAAAACAAATTAGCCAAAAAAAAGCATAAAGATTGCAAAACGCAAATTGCAGCAAAATCGCAGAAAAACTGTAGAAATGGATGAAAAACAAACTGCATAGGTGTGAACCGAGCCTTATGCTGGCCATACACGTATCGATTTTCGAACAAGAATATTTATATGAAAAATCTTTGTACATTTTGCTGAATGAAAGAATGTTGTAAATTTCACTTTCTTTTAACATTCAGTTTTTTAAAAACGAATGTAATATTTGAACGAAAACCACATACACGGTCTGAAAATTCCTTTGACCAAGAAGTTTTCTATCCTGCCCCTTCGAATTTTCCCATCACTGTGGTCGAAAACGAACGTCGATTTGACCCCACTAATGATTAGAAAATGGAACGAACGTTCTTAAAATGACATTTTTTTTTGAAGGAAGACATTGTTTTTGTATGGCCAGCGTATAATATATTAGAGTTCTGTCTGAAAATCGGCAAAACAGAATTTAATTTTTTTTTTTCTTTAAATAAAAAATGTGATCTCTGAGTCTGATGATATTTACCAGATACGACCTCTAACAGTATATACAGCAGGGGTAGGCAACCTTAAAGAGGTGGAGATCTACCTGAATAACATGGTAAAAGTCAGGGATCATCGGGCACATTGTCGCCTCCTCACACCTGATTTAAACCTCTAATTGCCGCACTACCGAGGCAACATATCCCCCCCTCACCACCAGTCAAGCACACTCTAATCACTTTTCAGAGGAGCAGCAGTATCTGCTGCACTTATGAATAAATCCTTAGTTGCAATCTGCATCAGCACCCTTTCACACTGGAGGCGTTTTTTAGGCGCTACAGCGCTAAAAATAGCGCCTGCATAGCACCTGAAAAAAGCCTTAAGCTGCAAACCCAGTGTGAAAGCCCGAGTGCTTTCACACTGGGGCGCTGCGCTGGCAGGGCGTCACAAAAAGTCCTGCCAGCAGCTTCTTTGCAGCGGTAAATTCACCGCTTTGCGGGCGGATTTAACCCTTTTCCGGCTGCTAGTGGGGGTTAAAACCGCCCTGCTAGCGGCCGAATAGCGCCGCTAAAATGATGGTAAAGCGGCGCTAAAAATAGCTTTGCTTTACCACCGATGCCCGGGCGCTGTGAGTGTGAAAGCACTCCTAGGGCTCATTTACACGTAACGTTGTGAAGTGGTAAAACCTTGTGGCTGAGTCACGGTTTTACTATCCCTAATCCTTACCCCCTTTAGCAGCTACTGAGGCACCACCCCGAAAACTGCAAATGTAAATGAACCCTTACTGTTCTGAGCCCCCTATAAGGCTGTTTGCACACTGATGTGCTGCAGTTTACCCACAGCACAGGTGCAGTGCACTGCAACCTTCCTGGGTTAGCTGCGCTTTGCTATAGACTTCTTTTATATCCTGCAAAACTCCTGCGTTCAGAAGGTACACCAACCCCGCAGGATATAATAGAAGTCTATGGCTAAGCACAGAAAATCCGCAGAAAAGCTGCAGGTACACTGCACTGCACCCGCGGTGTGGATAAAGCAGCCCTATGCGAGTATGCCCGATGTATTGCTTCACACTGACCTAAAGATCTCTTCTTTGCTGTTGCTGGCACCACTCTGGAGACCGCTAGCCGGGATAAGAGGTGGAGTGCAGTTGGTATCACTCCGCATGGGACAGGAGCCAGCACTACAAAGAAGGCATCGGCTTATGTGGCTCTTGCTCCCTTCTACAGCTCCAACTTTACAAGTAATTCCTCTGCTTTGAACTTGGTTTGATGCTCTGGAATGGCAGGTCAGCAAGCCCAGACCGCGATCTACCAGTCGCCTGTACAAGATCTACTTGTAGATTGCGATCTACAGGTTGCTGACCACCCGAAATATTATTATTATTATTATTATACAGGATTTATATAGCGCCAACAGTTTGCGCAGCACTTTACAACATGGGGCAGACAGTACACTTACAATACAAATCAATACAGGACGGATCAGAGGACCCTGCTCGTTAGAGCTTACAATCTAGAAGGGAGGGTCAAGTGGAGACAAAAGGTAATAACTGTGGGGGATGAGCTGATGGGGGAAAAAAAAAAAAAAGTACAGTTGTTAGGTGTGGGTAGGATAGGCTTCTCTGAAGAGAAGGGTTTTCAGGGATCTTCTGAAAGCTAATAAAGTAGGAGATAAGCGGACAGATTTGGGTAAGGAGTTCCATAGGATTGGAGAGGCTTTGGAAAAGGCCTGGAGGCGAGCATGGGAGGAGGTGACAAAGGAGCTAGAGAGCAGGAGGTCTTGAGAGGAACGAAGAGCGAGTAGGTTGGTATTTAGAGACTAAGCAAGTGATGTAGCTGGGGGCGAAATTGTGGATGGCTTTGTACGTAGTTGTTAGAATTTTGAATTTAATTCTTTGGCCGAGCGGAAGCCAGTGGAGGGATTGACAGAGAGGAGTGGCAGACACAGAGCGATTGGTAAGGTGGATGAGTCTGGCAGCGGCATTCATAATGGATTGAAGAGGTGATAGACTATGTAGAGGTAAGCCAATGAGAAGGAAGTTGCAGTAGTCAAGGCGAGAGATGACCAGCGAGTGAATTAAGAGCTTTGTTGTGTCATTGGTTAGAAAGGGGCGTATTTTGGAGATGTTGCGGAGGTTGAGGCGGCAGGATTTGGACAGTGATTGGATGTGTTGCTTGAAGGAGAGTTCAGAGTCTAGGACTACACCTAGAACCTTGGCATGTGGGGATGGGCTTATAGTTGTGCCATCGATTTTGACAGAGAGATCAGGGGAAGAGGCATGGGGGGGGGGGGTTAGAAGTTCGGTTTTGGCTAGATTGAGTTTAGGGAAGTGGTGAGACATCCAGACTGATATATCTGAGAGTAAATTACTGATACGTGAGGAGACAGAGGGAGTGAGCTGAGGGGTAGAGAAATAGATTTGGGTGTCATCAGCGTAGAGGTGGTATTGGAAGCCATGGGAGGCTATTAGTTGACCCAGGGAGGCAGTGTAGATTGAAAATAGTAGAGGTCCAAGAACAGAACCCTGAGGGACCCCAACAGAGAAAGGAAGAGGAGAGGAGGAAGTAGAGTTATAAGAAACGCTAAAGGTGCGGGTGGATAAGTAGGAGGAGAACCAGCAAAGTGTACAGTCACGGAGACCAAAGGTGTGTAGTTTTTTGAGTAGGAGGGGGTGGTCAACCGTATCAAAGGCAGCAGAGAGGTCCAGGAGTACAGAATAGTGTCGATTGGTTTTGGCCGTTAGTAGATCGTTTGTTAGTTTTAGGAGAGCAGTTTCTGTGGAGTGTTGAGGGCGAAATCCAGACTGAAGGGGATCGAGAAGGCCATTATCAGCGAGTTGTACGCTCAGTAATATAGTATATCTATTCTGTCTGTTATTCTCAGACAGTGTTGCCAACCGCCCGTAGATTTACGGGCAGCCCCGTAAAAATGATGGCCGCAAGCCGGCCACGCAACTGTGCATGCGCCGTTCCGAAGCCGGCCGGGCTCGGGAAAGCTCATACGCGCTCGGCCGGGCGGCGCATGCGCAGTAACGTAATACCGCCGCCCGGCGCCATTTTCGAATCGATCGAGCGCCGCGGCAAGGCAAGCTGACAGCTGAGCTGAGCCAGGCGACGAGGCGACTCTGTCCTGTCATGCGGTGCATGACTTGGCTGGCTGCACACACAGGAGGTACGGAGAGTGAAGCTGTGGGGGGGATGGGATTGGGATCTAAAGGAGGACATTACTGGGACTGGAGCCGGGAGAAGTAATATGATGGTGAATAGAGCACATCAGTCTCTGTCCCTGGGCCCTGGCTGCATGGCATATGCAGGGGACAGAGACTGATGTACTCTATTCACCATCATATTACTTCTCTAGTCCACATAAGATTCATCAGTGTGCTGTGTCCTCCTCCTGTACCCCTTTCACCTCTCCACAGGTCAGGGCAGAGGTGAAAGGGGTACAGGAGGAGGACACAGCACACTGATGAATCTGATGTGGACTGGAGAAGTAATATGATGGTGGACAGGGGAGGAGGATGCTGTGAGGATGTGTCCTGTCTGCAGTCTTTGTCCACCTCCTGTAGTATGTCCGCAACCTCTGTCCCCCTCCTGTAGTATGTCCGCAGCCTCTGTCCACCTCCTGTAGTATGTCCGCAGCCTCTGTCCCCCTCCTGTGGTATGTCCGCAGTCTTTGTCCACCTTCTGTAGTATGTCCGCAGCCTCTGTCCCCCTCCTGTAGTATGTCCGCAGCCTCTGTCCCCCTCCTGTAGTATGTCCGCAGCCTCTGTCCCCCTCCTGTAGTATGTCCGCAGCCTCTGTCCCCCTCCTGTAGTATGTCCGCAGCCTCTGTCCCCCTCCTGTAGTATGTCCGCAGCCTCTGTCCACCTCTTGTAGTATGTCCGCAGCCTCTGTCCACCTCTTGTAGTATGTCTGCAGCCTCTGTCCACCTCTTGTAGTATGTCCGCAGCCTCTGTCCACCTCTTGTAGTATGTCCGCAGCCTCTGTCCACCTCTTGTAATATGTCCGCAGCCTCTGACCATCTCTTGTCTCTTATCATGTCTGCAGTCTTTGTGGGGATCCTAGAAAGGATTCAAGAGTGGGAGTGCTGCCGGGATGGGGGTTACGGGAAGAGACAGACACGTGTGGACTGTGGAGAGGAGACTATAGAATAGCCACCAAGCTGGAGCCATCTGACTGAGCCCTGCTGGGTGCACCTGAGAGGAGGTCAGTGACAGTGCCGCCAGGCCAGTCTGGGGGGGTCACTGATGTAAGGCGGAAGTGAATACAATAATGTAAGGGGGCACTGATATAAAGGTTCCCCCCCCTATATTAGTAATCCCCCCCTTACCTTAGTGTATTCACACTGCGGAAGGTGGTCTCTGGTCACCATCCTGCAGACTCTGATGTAAGGGAGAACTCTCTGCTGGCCGGGTTATAGTAACCTGACCTTCATGTAAATTGAGAAATATGTTTTTTGACTTTTGTTTAACTTAAACACATTGCTAATAGCACTAGCTATGTGTTTATAGTTCAAATATTAATATTTGCAATGTTTAGCACTAAAAACAGAAATTTTAGGCACTTTTTTTTTTTTTTTTTTGTAGTGTCAGTAAAAAATGTGGATCTGCCAGTAAATCTCATGGTTTTTTTTTTTTTGCCAGCAAAAAAAACGGGCACCGCTTGTAAATTTTGACGTTCTGCCAGTAAATTTCACTTCGGGGGGTTGGCAACACTGTTCTCAGAGTGGATTGGAGATTTTGCTCCCTAACCATATAGCTGGATATTTATATTTACCATTGCATATAGATATTTAAGAATGAATT
Organism: Aquarana catesbeiana; assembly: GCF_042186555.1. NCBI lineage: Eukaryota > Metazoa > Chordata > Amphibia > Anura > Ranidae > Aquarana > Aquarana catesbeiana. The sequence continues at coordinate 218,950,491 of NC_133330.1, forward strand.
GCCTTTTTTTTCTTTTTAATTTACATATTAACTAAATTATACACCACACTTTTAAACCCCTTTCACACTGAGACCTTTTTCAGACTCTTTTGGGTTAAAAATAGCTCCTGTAAAGCGCCTGAAAAACGGTTCCCCTGCAGTCTCAATGTGAAAGACTGAGTGCTTTCACACTGAGGCGATGCGCTGGCAGGACGTTAAAAAAAACTTCTGCAAGCTGCATCTTTGGAGCGGTGTATACACTGCTCCTAAACTGCTTCTGCCCATTGAAATGAATGGGCGGTGCTGCAGTGGCGCTTTGCGGGTTGTTTTAACCCTATTATGGCTGATAGCGGGGGTTAAAAGCACCCCGCTAGCAGCCTAAAACCTCTGCAAAAACGCCGCCGATGCCCCAGTGTAAAAGCAGCCTTAACCATTTGCCTACCAGGCCAATTCTGACATTTCTCTCCTACATGTAAAAATCATCTTTTTTTTGCTAGAAAATTACATAGACCCCTCAAACGTTATATGTGTTATTTTAGCAAAGACCCTAGAGAATACAATGGCGGTTGTTGCAACTTTTTATCTCACACAGTATTTGCGCAGGAATTTTTCGAACGCGTTTTTTTGGGGAAAAAAACAGTTTTGTGTTTAAAAAAAAAAAAACAAAACCGTAAAGTTAGCCCAATGTTTTTGCATATTGTGAAAGATGAAGTTACACCGAGTAAATAGATACCTAACATGTCACGCTTCAAAATTGCACACGCTCGTGGAATGGCGCCAATGTTCGGTACTTAAAAATCCCCATAGGCGACGCTTGAATTTTTTTTACTGGTTACATGTTTTGAGTTACAGAGGAGGTCTAGGGACAAAATGATTGCTCTCGCTCCAATGTTCATGGCCATACCTCACATGTATGGTTTGAACACCGTTTTCATATGTGGGCGGGACTTACGTATGCGTTTGCTTCTGCGTGCGAGCACACGGGGACAGCGGTGCTTTAAAATTTTTTTTTTTTATTGTTAATTATATTTTCTTTTTTTATTTTGACACTTTTTTGAAAAAAAATAAATTGATCACTTTTATTCCTTTTACAAGGAATTTAAACATCCCTTGTAATAGGAATATGACATGACAGGTCCCCTTAATAGTGAGCTATGGGGTCAATAAGACCCCACAACTCACCACTAGGCTGGGAAGCCTGAAATAATAAAAAAAAAAAAAAAAAAAAAAAAAAAAAAAGATCACTGCTTCTCAGCCGAAGCGGCGCCGTTATTTTGAATGGAGAGGCCGCGCGTGACGTCATAACATCGCGCCCGGCCTCCGACGATCCTAGAGACTCCGGCGACCATCTGGTCTGCCAGAAATCTCTATGATCTACATCCGGCGCCGGCGGATCCGCTCTCCGCCTCACCGATCATAACGGTGAGTCGGAACAAGCACCGGAGGGCGGCGGGAGGGGGGGTGTCCCCTCTCGCCTCCCGTAAGAACGATCAAGCGCCGGAACGGCCGATATGATCATTCCTATGGTGTAGAGATTCGCCAGCTGAAACCGGCAATATCTAAATGATGTCTGTAACAACAGGCATCATTCCGATATACCCGCTCAAAGTCCACGACGTCATATGACGTGGGCGGTAGGGAGGTGGTTAAGGTTGTTAACCAATTAATTGAAATGATAATCGGCCATGAAAATAATAATTATTATTATTATACAGGATTTATATAGTGCCAACAGTTTGCGCAGCGCTTTACAACATGGGGCAGACAGTACACTTACAATACAAATCAATACAGGAGGGATCAGAGGGCCCTGCTCGTTAGAGCTTACAATCTAGAAGGGAGGGTCAAGTGGAGACAAAAGGTAATAACTGTGGGGGATGAGCTGATGGAAAAAAAATGAAAGTACAGTTGTTAGGTGTGGGTAGGATAGGCTTCTCTGAAGAGAAGGGTTTTCAGGGATCTTCTGAAAGCTAATAAAGTAGGAGATAAGCGGACAGATTGGGGTAAGGAGTTCCATAGGATTGGAGAGGCTTTGGAAAAGGCCTGGAGGCGAGCATGGGGAGGAGGTGACAAGGGAGCTAGAGAGCAGGAGGTCTTGAGAGGAACGAAGAGAGCGAGTAGGTTGGAATTTAGAGACCAAGCTAGTGATGTAGCTGGGGGCGAAATTGTGGATGGCTTTGTACGTAGTTGTTAGAATTTTGAATTTAATTCTTTGGCCGAGCGGAAGCCAGTGGAGGTATTGACAGAGGAGTGGAAGACACAGAGCCATTGGTAAGGTGGATGAGTCTGGCAGCGGCATATATAATAATCGTTAGTTGCAGCCCTAACACAGTCCTTCTTGTTCCATTTGTATTAAAAACTGAAATTTTCAAAAGCAAGTTTAGTTTATTTTCTGAATAAGCTGCACTTTTATTTCAAGCATAATACTTTTATATACACTGCATTTCCCATTCCCAGTGTAACAAACACTGGGAATCCAGGAAAAAAACAATGAAAAAAAATCTTTTTCTCATGGCCTCAAAATTTCTAGAAATTTTTACATTTCTAAGCAGAACCTGTACCCCCATTACCACCTTTGGAATTAGAAACTGTCAGGTTCTAGAGCTGTCTCTCACTGGGACGAGGGCGAGCATCCAGATTCTCTTTCTAAAGATAGTGCTTCCTCAATAGAAGAGAAAGGGAGTAGTTCTTCCAGATAACTTTTTCCTATGGATGAGGTGGACAAGTTGCTTAAAGTGATTGTAAACCCTTAAGACCACTTTTTACTACAGGTAAGCCTATATAATAAGGCTTACATGTAGCTACCCTGGATATCTCCTAAACCTGCACGGTGTAGGAGATATCCCCTGTATCACCATATGCCGACGTCATCAGCACATGCACGCTAAAGCAATGGCACGTTAGTGCCGTTGCTTCAGCTAGTGTGCTGTTATCTGCGGCTCCCGCATGCATGTGCAGGAGTGACGTCATCGCGGCTCCGGCCAATCACAGCGCTGGAGCCCGCAATACCCGGAAGTAACTACAAGAGCGATGTCGCCGGCCTGATCTGTGTACGCGGACCGCTACGTGGGCTTGGATCTAAGGTGAGTATTTAGCAGTATTAGTAGCCTTTTGTCTTGCAGTTTTTTATTTATTTTATTTTTTTTGTGGGTTTACAACCACTTTAAAGCTATTTATACTTCTGCACAAACTGAGGTGACACAACCAGCCTTATCTCTTCAGGATACGTTATTTTGGGTGCTATAAGAACGTGGGAGTAGCCGTTTCCCTTTTCATCAGGCTCTTAGAGATATGATCCTCAAAGAATGGGGAGAGGCAGAGAAAAAACTTTTCTAGAGGGCATACGAGGCAGTTTCTTTTTGACTCCAAAGAGGAAGAGTTATTTTTTAAGTGCCCCAAATTGGACTCTGCTTTATCACAGGTAATGGTATCCAAAAATACAGCCCTTTCTTTTGAAGATGTAAGGGTAGATGGACAAAAAGGTATAATCTCTTTTACTCAAGGTATAGGATGCTTCGGTCTTTGCATTAGGTCCTGCTTTAGCCTCAAGATGTGTAGCCAGGAATATGGATATCTGGATCCACAGGTGAAATCACTTGCTCTCTACCAATACTCAGATTGAGCAAATTAGGGAGCCTTTCCTTTTCGCGGCTAAGTCAGTGACCCTTAAAACCAACTGGCATTTACATTTTTTTAAATATTTTTTTTTTGGGATCTCTTACTTTATTACAGCTTTTTTTTCTTTTTGCACTTCCTCCTTGTGGTCACGGCTTTGCAATGTCTCCTGGGAGACGTGTCCTAAATCCCAGGAGGCAATAGGTTTTCATAGCAAAGGGGCGGCGCCGCTCCGACGAAGCCCTTTTGTCGACTTAAAGGAAAGCCTGAAGGTAAATCCACTAAGGTACAGAATAAAAAGAAAAATGGTCCTTTGACGAGACTAAAGGCAAAGTGGCCATGCTCTTTGCTGCTTTAAACCCCTCCAAGGCCAATCATTGATGGGGTTGGGGAAGACTCGCCTTATTTTACGCCTTATTTTACCAGCATTGGGTAGAGCTGAAGGGGAGCCCCCCCATCCGCCAGAATATCAGGGAGGTTTACAAGTTGGAATTCTCCCACCTTTTTCGTGGGAGGTTTTATGTCACCAGCCTACCAAGAGACCCAGTGAGCTGGGTAGGGATGTTGGAGTTGATCTCTTAGTGGGTGAGAGAAGAAGTCATTGTGCAGATTCCGGTATCCAGAGATCTCACTTTTTTTTTTTTTTCCTCCTGTGTTTCTTTTCCAAAAACCATCAGGAAAATTCCGGGTGATCATGAATTTAAAACTTACCGTATTTTCTCTCTTGGAAAGGAGCCTTCAGCTCTGGGAACAAACACATTAGATCATTTCTTGCCCTTCAGAGTAGCTTATGTCTTTTCGCCAGTGACCCTCCTTTTACTGGAAATTTGTCCTGGAGAAAGGCAATGTGATACTGATAGCTCCTTAATGGCCCGGGGGGAGTTGGTTCTCGTTTCTGGTGTCATTGGCACTTTCACCCCCCTTGGATCCTGCTAACTTGATGAAATCTGCTGTCTCAAGAGTTGGTCTTGTATCCAAACCCTCAGGTTCTTCCATCTGATGACTTGGAGGCTGAAAAGCAAGTCCAGAAAGCTAAAGGTTTTTCAGACAAAGTGATTGGTACATTGCTCCTGAGCCGCAAATTGACCACTAGCCATATTTTTGCGAAAGTTTGCAAGGTTTTTTCAGCCTGGTTAAGAAAAGGATGGACGTAGCCCCTCTTCTCTTCCAGACATTCTAGATTTTTTGCAAAATGGGGTTGATAAGGGTCTTTCATTTAGTACCTTTTAAAATTTAGGTAGTGGCCATATCTGTCTTTTTTGAAACGCAGGTTATCTGAGGATTCAGTAGTTAAGATTCTTTTTGGCAAAGGTTAGGTGTCCACCTAGGAAAGTCAAATCTACTGCTTCAAAGGGTTTTATCCCTAGTGTTAAATGCACCTACTAGGGTTCCTTTTGAACACCTGGAGGAGACAGATTTGAAGTTACTGTCACTCTGTCACCTCTAGCAGATATTCAATCCTTGTCATGTAAGGATCCTTTTCTGATGATTTTAGAGGATAGGGTTATTTTAAAACCAGTCCCTCTTTATTTACCCAAGTTGTCTTCTAAATTTCAAAGATCACAGGAGGTTGTATTAATTACCCAGCTTTTGCAGGGCTTAGGGCATCTAAGACTACCATTGATAGGTGGGTTAGAGATGCTGCTGTTCTAGCGTACAAGCATTCAAGTCAGGAGCCACCAGTCAGTATTCCACAAGATCGTTGGCCTAGTCTTGGACGGAAAGAGCAGGTGCATCACGGGAAGAGAGTCCTTATCCCATGCTTTTCTCAAGCACTACGGAGTGGAGATGCTATTCAGCTGAGATCTGTCCTTTTGGAAGAAACGTTTTACAGGCAGTGAGGCAGTGGTCTCCTCTTAAAGTGGTTGTAAATTTAGTTACACCACTTGTACCTACAGATAAGCCTATAATAAGGTGTACCTGTAGGTACTATAAATATCTCCTAAACCTGCACAGTTTAGGACATGTTTAACATATACACTTGCTAGGGCTGGGAAAAAAATCGATTTTAAATCTTGAATCGCGTTGAGAGGTCAAATCGATTCAAAATTTAAGCAAATTGATTTTTTTAGATTTTTTTTTTTCACTGTGCCGGTCCTGAGGAGCTGCGGGCAGGAGTTTTTAGGCGAGGCCGCGGCTTTGGCCTAGTCTGTGGCTTCGGCCTAGTCCACGAGGCTGGACGCCGTGGCCTCGCCTAAAAACTCCAGCTCGCAGCTCCTCAGGACCGGCGCGGTGTCCAATAAAAAAAAAAAACTTAATTCAAATTGAGAATCGAGTTTTTTTTTTAAAGAAAATCGCAGATTTCTTTTTTTGGAAAATCTTCCAGCCCTAACGCTTGCGCCAACGTCATCGGTGCATGCGCACTGAAGGAACTGCTCGCTCATGCCGTTTCTTCAGCAGCCGTGACCGGCATCGCGACTCCAGCCAATCTTGGCACTGGAGCTCGCGAACCTGGAAATAACTCCGGGAGACATGTCGCCGGTCACATCTGTGTGTGAGGACGCTGCAACAGCTTAGATCTAAGGTAAGTATTTCATAATAAACTAGTATGCGATGCATACTTGCTCATTATGCCTTTTTGTTACAGGGTGTTTTTTTTTTTTTTTTTTTTTTTTAGGTTTACAACTACTTTTAAAGCTGGATACACACTATATATAACTTTGTCGTTTTGATTTCCTTTAAATTTACCTTCAACTATGTAGTGCAAGAGCCTGCCTAATTGCATACAAATTGAAGGTGCTTAGGTTTGACTTCATATTATATGGTTTTGGAAAATCTAAAGAAAATTGTATAGTGAGTATCGAGCTTTAGGTATGATTTGTGTTTTTGTTTTTTCCCCAAACCAGCTGTCCTCGAAGATGATCGGGAAAAACCTTGGTTAGTCTTAGCAATAATGGTATTTCTGGGAATCTTCCAGGACAGTGCCTATTTCCACCCAGTTTTATACTTTTTTTTTTTTTTTTAAGAGTATCGGAGGCTTTTCGGGTTTAGTATTTTAAGTGTGATTTGCTTGTGCTTGTGGGGATCAGTGGCAGTGCTAGGGAGGGATGGTGATCAGTGACAGTGCTAGGGAGAGATGGGGATCAGTGGCAGTGCTAGGGAGGGATGGTGATCAGTGGCAGTACTGGTGGGGGGGGATCAGTGGCACTGTTAGAGGAATGGGGATCAGTGGCAGTGCTAGGGAGGGATTGGGGATCAGTGGCAGTGCTAGGGAGAGATTGGGGATCAGTGGCAGTGCTAGGGAGGGATGGGGATCAGTGGCAGTGCTGGGGAGGGATGGGGATCAGTGGCAGTGCTGGGGAGGGATGGGGATCGGTGGAAGTGCTTGGGAGGGATGGGGATCAGTGGCAGTGCTAGGGAGGGATGGGGATCAGTGGCAGTGCTGGGAAGGGATGGGGATCAGTGGCAGTGCTGGGAAGGGATGAGGATAAGTGGCAGTGCTGGGGAGGGATGGGGATCAGTGGTAGGGGTGAGGGGTGGGTCACAGGTAGTGGGTACTCGCTTTGTCTTTGGTTCCATGTTGTCTGCGGCAGCAGCGACACCTATGCCGAGTTCAGGAGATGGGGGTCTCCTCCAGCCCCTCCCACTTCATGACTCACGAGTCAGCTGACTTCTAATCTCCGCCCCCGGCCATTCCGTGTGCTGAATGGGTGGCTGAAAAGAGGCTGAATGGGCGGCCGCGGGCTCCAGGTACAGCCCAGCTTCTTTGTGTCCCACATGCAGCCCCGCTCACTGCTGGGATGCCCCATCTGCCTAAATGGACGGGGGGGAGACGCAGAGCTTCCGCGTTTTGCGTCCGGAAGTCCCCTTTCCTTCTCAGGCTGTGTTTTGCTTGTGTCTATCTAGCAAGGTTACTCTGTGGTATAAGCAAGGAAGCTGAGACTTCTGCAGTGTGTAAATGTGCTTTTACTATACCAAGGTGCTGTACATACAAAACTATTACAATCTTAGGAACACAATACAAGACTGACAGATATCTATAACAAGCAAAATGCCTAGCAAATGCAGCCTATCGTCTATAATCGTACAAATACACTTAAAAGTATCTTCTATTACTGTATGTTTGTGATCTCCATTGGCAACGATTCTTCTGGAGGATCAGGCACCTTTCTTCTATCATTAGTGGCTTCCAATCTTAAAGCATGATGATGTGTGTCCTCCCAGTCTCTACTCATCCCTTTTATGTACGAGTTTGTTACCAAAAGTTAATGGTTACAAACTTGTTTCCATAACAACCGACTAACAGTCATTCTTTCAGTTTGAGAGTTGAAAGAATATCAAACAAGTAAATCTCTTACTTGTTTACTGTAGCTATAGAGACAATATCCTATTCAAACTGTAATAAAACAATGGTATCTACGTACCTATTGTCTACTCGAGCCAAAACCTGACAGTATCTCTATGACCAACCACTATTGTGTAATGTTATGTCACATGTATCTTATGTCTGATTAATATAACAAAATCATATTGTAGCAAACGCAACACAGGCTGCCCCTAACCCAGACAGTTGGCCAATGAGGAGGGGGCACTCTGGCGCTACTGACTGATGTGTGCTGGTAGCGGCGCCCCTGCACACAATACTGCTAAAAAAAATGTGGGCGTTAATTGGACCCACCGGGACCCATGGTAGGGCCCAGCCCTACTCCATGACATAGGATGGATAGTCAGCATGGAAAAATTGCCATTCATCCCAACGAGATTGACCTACCTGAGGTACACCATATTACCAAAAGTATTGGGACGCCTGCCTTTACACGCACATGAACTTTAATGGCATCCCAGTCTTAGTCTGTAGGGTTCAATTTTGAGTTAGCCTACCCTTTGCAGCCATAACGGCTTCTCAACTCAACTCTTCTGGGAAGGCTGTCCACACTGTTTAGGAATGTGTCTATGGGGATGTTTGACCATTCTTCCAGAAGCGCATTTGTGAGGTCAGACACTGATGTTGGACGAGGTTCCTCCATGGGGTGGAGAAACTTGACTGGCCTGCACAGAGTCCTGACCTCAACCTGATAGAACACCTTTGGGATGAGTTAGAGCAGAGACTGCGAGCCAGACCTTCTCACCATTCTATTGTGCTTTAACTATTTAAATATGACTTATGTAACTTCATTTATTTCCTAATACTAAGGGACCATTAGGGAAGAGTTCTTTTTATAGTAATGTGAATTATGTGTTTTCTGTCTAGGTGAGAGGGGCCTCTCTCTCGTGAAGCTGTCCTGTAAGATTCTTAGAGTTTTAGGTTTTTTTTTTTTGTTTGCTTTTTGTTTTTACAAAAGTGTACTCTTTTTAAACTTTTATTTCTGGTGCAAAGCATGGCACATTTATTAGTGAAATAAAGGCATACTTTTAACTTAGGGGTCAGCAACCTGTAGATCGCGATCTACTGACAGGTGACTGGTAGGTTGCAGTCTGGGCTTGCTGACCCACCATTCCAGTCGATCAGAGTGCAATGCAGAAGGAATACTTGTAAAGTTGGAGCTGTAGTAGGGATCAAGAGCCACATAAGCCGATGCCTCCTCTGTAGTGCTGGCTCCTGTCCAATGCAGAGTGATACCAACTGCACTCCACCTCTTATCCCCACTAGTGGTCTCCAGGGTGGTGCCAGCAGCGTGAAAGAAGAGATCTTCAGGTCAGTGTGAAGCAATACACTGGGCATAATGGTATTGGGCTGCTTTCACACTTAATCCGCGACTCAACAGCAGGGTTTTACCAACCCCCCAACTTTACGTGTGAACAAGCCCTAAGGGTGCCACTGCTGAATGCAACTAAGGGCTCATTCAAAAGTGCATCAGGCACTGCTGCTCCTCTTTTAAAAAAAAAAGTGATTCGAGTGTACTTGACAGTTGGTGAAGAGGTGATATGTTGCCTCCTCGCCACCTGCTTTAAACCCATGATTAAACCCAATGTACGCGATTACGACACAGTAGTACGGCAATTAGTCATTTAAATCAGGTGTGAAGAGGTGACGCTGTGCCCGGTGATCTTTGACTTCTCATGCTGTTCAGGTAGATCTCCACCACCTTTAAGATTGCCTACCCCTGCTTTAAAGCAGAGTTCCACCCAAAAGTGGAACTTCCGCTTTTCCGGTCCCCCCCCCCCCCCCTCCGGTGTCACATTTGGCACCTTTCGGGGGGGGGGGGGGACCAGATACCTGTCTAATACGGGTATTTGCTCCCACTTCCAGCGATAGATCGCCGCAGATTCCGGCGATCTATGCAATGCCCCCCCCCATCTTCTGGGAGACACACAGGTCCCAGAAGACAGCAGGGACCAGTGAGGACGTGCAGTGCGACTCATACTTGCTCAGTAGGGAACCAGGTTGTGAAGCCGCAAGGCTTCACTTTTTGATTCTCTTACTGATGATGCCGGCGCCTGCACCCGGGAGTCGAGCGACAGATTGGTTTCGGGTGAGGACATCGCGGGCGCTCTGGACAAGGTAAGTGTCCTAATATTAAGTCAGCAGCTGCAGTATTTGTAGCTGCTGACTTTTTTTTTTCGGCGGAACTCCGCTTTAAATTGTATGTGTTCTTTTTAAGGCAGTGCTACAAAAATGACAAACCATTTTTTTATATATTCATAATTAAATTAAGAAAAATAGTTGAGGAATTAAAACAATCTATATCTATAAAGCGGATTTCTCCTGCGGCACGCTGTCACTGCTGACAGGGCTTCTATCTTCAACTGGTCTTGCTGCAGGGTTCGAATGCTCTGGACATTTGAATGGCTAGGCTGCGATGCTGTCACTGTGAATGGGAGCTATGAACGCTGTACAGCACTCTAGTGTGCCGCCCATTCAGAGCGCAGTGTCCATGCACCAGTGACATCACCTTCCACTACAAATCTGAATATTGTAACTTTTTATAGGCTTACCTGTAGGTACAACCGGAAAAGCAGATTTAACTAGTTTAACTTTGAGCTCTCCTCGATCGTATTAACATACTGGCTATGACACTCATTGTGGTCAGGAATTTTTATGCTTTTGTCTGTACTGATTCTTTCTTACATATGACTACATGGAAGCACAAGTAGTCGATTTCTTGTAAGTAGAATATTAATAACTGCTACTCTTATTTTCTTCATTGAACAGAAATGGACAAAGACCGGATCTTAGAACGGCTGAAAAAAGATCTACGCTCTTTGCTGATTGCCTCCAAAGGAGGGCTGACCATCCAAGAGCTTGAACATGATTACCGCATGTTAATTGGTTCGCCTCTTCCAGTCAAGTCTCTAGACTATAGATCAACCATGGAGATGGTTCATGATATGCCAGATGTGGTAACAGTTCAGTCTAAAGCTGATGGCACAATAATATTGATTGGTATGTATCAGACCATCTGGGAGGGGGGGTTGATTCACTGGAAAAAATTGGAAGAATTAAAGTAACTAAAGGCAAAACCTTCTTCTGCCTGTGGTGTTTTTTTTTTTTTTTTTTTAATTGGAAACAGTGGAGGGGGATTAGTTTCATTGTCATTGTTTTATTGCAGTCTTTGCCCTCGTTGTGGAGATTTACCCTATTTGTACTGGTTACTGTTATCATTAAAAGTGAAAGTAAAAGAAAATTTTGGGTTGATTTCAGAACACTAATAGAGGGGGCAATCTTCCAATGATGACACTAGTTCTGGTGACACGTCGATATTCCTGCACTTTGGAGGAGTTTCCTCTTGTTTCCCGTTTTGGTTAGTTATATGACAGGAAGTAAAGAGAAATCTCCCCAATGAGACACAGATGGCAAAAATGAATGGGGTTATAACCCTACCTTACTGTATTCAAAATGGAAAAAAATAAGGTTTTGCCTTTAGGTACACTTTTATTGAAACTCTACATTGGAAATAAAATATTTTTGTTGTTAGTTTTAAGAGTACAGGACACAAGGGCTTTGGTTATTAATACTGGGTTATATGCAGCTACCTTCAGGTGATTGGATGCTGGCAAAAAGGAAACTCCTGGCAAGCCTCTGTTTTCTGCCCTAGGTAATGGGTGTAGATTTTTTTTTTTTTATCTCTCCTTAGTGCTGTGGCTCCTTTCTGCAGGTTTTGGATTGGTTGACTCCTCGGCTGACCTTTTGGGTACTGTACCTGGAACCTGCCAGGAAAAGATGTAGAGCCGGCCTGTAATGTTGCTTCAGTCACTAGATTCTACATGGGCTCTCACTTTGGCACGTGGTGCCTCATGTTGAGTTAGCTGCGCGGTGCTATACGGATACAAGGCTATGGTCTGCCGGTAGCGGAGCCTGTTTCGAGATGACCACTTAAGGGGTATGCCCATCAAGTAGGATGAAACCAGGATGGGACTTGCCCTTAACATCCTGCTCCTGCAAGAAAATTTGCTGTGGAGAATCTGGGCTACATCCCTTCCCTGGGCCCAGTTTGTTGTTCTCCAATCCCCTGGAGTCTAAAGCAGCACTGGCTGGAGACCCTTTAAATTTGTGTTGGAGCTATGAGCAGGAGCACTGGTTCAGGTACACTTTTTTTAAATTTACTTTGTGCCGTTTTTTTCTAGATAGTAACTTCTACTGCCTTCCCCAGGCAGTCATAGGTTTCCATTGGTCTTGGTTTCCTGTGTTTACCATGTTATATGCACACTGTTTACATTCCAGCCCTGGCATGCAAAGGACTGGCTCAGCATTAAAGCCGAGCTACATTGCATCTGAGCACCACAGACTAAAAATGCTATTTAATTCATTTTAATATTCAAGACAAACGCCCCCATCCATCTATGTCATGTCTCCATGCTTTATTTTGATCATTGATTATTTTATTTTTTATCTTGAGTAACGGCAGATGATTCACTTAACATTTGCTTCCTGGAATCCATCTGTCCTTAGCTTAGGTATGCAGGCAGGAGGGTATTCTTAGCCGAGAAACCCCTCCCCCTGATGTATTATATATATCGCCTAGGCTTATGAACCAGCAACTAACTGAAGAAATGCAAAAAACACCAAGTAAATATGATATACTTTTCTATTTATTTACTAATGCTGGCAGCATAAGGATTAAAAATAGTACATGTTGATTGAGTGAAGTTCCTTAAGCTCCTGTCAGTAAACAGCACTGCAATCTGAGTATGCTACATGGGCTCCAGTTGCAAAGGGTGCCTGCCACACATTGCATTAACCCTTCTCACCCCATTAGGGCTGTTGTGAGTACCCCTCTGAGGGCTAAAGCTGCCTGTCCATGGGACCTTGCTGGCTTTCAAGACACCACCAGCTGCAAGCTCAGAGTCCTGACCTTGGGTTGGTATTCCCCTCTGTGGTACAGCGGCCAGTGGTGATCTAGATAATAATAATAATAATAATAATAATAATAACTTTTCCTGCTGTGCATTGGTCTGTGAGTCCCTTTTGTTGGTGTTGTCACACTGTTTTTCTGTTTGTACGGTGACCCATAGTCATGGTCATTAAAGCCCTCTGCACCTGTAGTAAGTTTTTGAATAAACCTTGTTGGTAATGTTCTTTTTTATATTTGCTGCGACCTGCGATGATCTTGTTATGCGTGACCATTACCCCTAACTCTTTTCTGGGGTTTAAGTGACTTTTGTCAGCAATGTTTTCAATGGCCTATGGTGATCTGATTACTTACAGTAATTACCCTACTGCAGTAGTCTGTAGTTATTGTGGTTCTGTCTCAGTTGTATACCATTATTACATTGGCTTACTGTGCCTTAGGCCTCGTGCACACTGGACGTTATAAAAAAGCCAGTAGCTTTATCTGTTAAAAAGCTGTAGCTGTAGAATGAGTTTTTCAGCATTTTTGCAGTAGTGTTTTTAGTTTTTTTTTTTTTTACAAAATTATCCTCCCTCAAAAGCTTATGGCTCAAAAACGCTGCTAAACGCTGAATAGGCAGGTTTTTCTGTGTTTTTAAGCTTTTTCAAGAGTTAACCCCCCATGCACACTGGACATTATAAAACGTTAGCTGTAGAGAGTTTTTCTGCATTTTTGCATAGTTTTTTGGCTTTTTTTTTTTAGCTGTAGCCTTTTTTAGCTTTTTTTTTCTTAGCAAAACTATACTCCCATAAAAGCTTATGGCTCAAAAAACTGAAAATATTATACTTACCTGACGGTATGTTTCCTTTCCTGATGCAAAGCATGACAGCATACACGCATGGGTTTGGGCGAGAGGTGGAGCATATCCCATACATGTATGCTGTCATGCTTTGCATCAGGAAAGGAAAATTACCATCAGGTAAGTGTAGAATTTTCTGTTTTCCTGACACAAAGCATGACCGCATACACGTATGGGATGTACCACGCCCTAAAAGAAACACAAGGGAGGGTATGCTGAAGCAAAAGAAAATTTATTAGTTATCTACTCCGCTTAGTACAGAACGACCAAACTCTATGGTCGTTAATAGGGTTGTCCCGATACCGATACTAGTATCGGTATCGGCACCGATACCGAGCATTTGCCCAAGTACTTGTACTCGGGCAAATGCTCCCGATGCTTCCCCCGATACCTGGAGGACAGCTGTGATCGGCGCGTGGGGGAGTTACAGGATTCTCCCCCAGCGGCTTTCACCAGCTTTAGTGACATACAGCGGTGATCGCTCACCGCTGACTGTCACTGCATCCTCCTCCATGTCCCCTCTGTTCCTCTGTGCCTCTCCGCTGTCCCCTGCATTCCTCTATCCTTATCTGTCCCCTCCGTACTCCCCCTCCGTTCCTCTCTCCTTATCTCTCCCCCTCTGTTCCTCTATCCTTATCTGTCCCCTGCATTCCTCTCTCATCTGTTCCCTCCGTCCTCCCCCTCCTTCCTTTGTGTATGGATAGAGTCAGCTGACTCTGTCCATTCACATAACTGAAACATTGTAATCTCCTGTGATTACGATGTGTCAGTTTTTGAATGGAGAGAAGCCGCTGTCTTCTCTTCATTCATTCTCAGTGCAGCTGACGCTGCAGAGAAAGGGACTGGGGAATCTCTATCCTCTGTCTCTTTCTCTGTTTCAAGGGGGAGATATCAGAGGTCTGTTAAGACCCCTGATATCTCACCAAAGCCCCCCAACAGGGCTGATTTAAAAAAAAAAAAAAAAAAAAAAAACAATAAATAATAAAAAAATATTATTGTAAAAAATAAAAATTGTAAAAGAAAACAAAAAAAAACCACACACACATACAACGTTCACCCCCCCCCCCCCAAAAAAAAATAGCAAAAAAAAAACTGTCACGTGACATTAAAAAAAAAGTATCGGTAATCGGCATCGGCGAGTACTTGAAAAAAAGTATCGGTACTTGTACTCGGTCCTAAAAAAGTGGTATCGGGACAACCCTAGTCGTTAATGCTGCTGGATCTACTTTATAATGAGTCAGGAATGTGTCATATGTTGACCATGTCGTGGCTCTGCAAATAATTTCTGGGGACACCCCCTTGAATTCTGCCCATGATACCACCAGGCTTCTTGTCGAATGTGCTCTTACATTCGTTGTAGGCTCCAGGCCCCTTTTTTCATAAGCTCTCTTGATGGTCCTGACCAGCCACACTGCCAGAGTCCTTGTGGACACTGCTAGCTCTTTTCTTTTCCCTTTCGGAATAATGAACAGGTTTTCAGCCCTTCTGAAAGAGGCCGTCTTCTGTATGTATGTTTTCAGAATGACCCCTACATCTAACTCATGTGTTTGATTGGATGCATCTTTCTGCATTGTTGGGAGGACAATGTCCTGTTTTCTGTGAAATTACTTATTTACTTTCGATCGGTGTTGTGGTAATTTTCTTAATACCACTCTGTCGGGTAGGTGACAACAGTAAGGGGGTTTGTACCCTAAAGATTGGATGTCCGACACCCCTCTGCCCGATGTAATGGCAGTGAGAAAAACTTTTTGAAATGTCCCATAGTGAAGTTGTTTGAGTCCCTAAGGAAGGCGACTGGGATAACATCTCCAGCACTACTTGTAGAGCCCATGGGGGCACAAACGATCTTGCCTGAGGTCGGAGTCTGTCACAGGCCTTCAAGAATTGTTGTACTAACTGGTGGGTAGCCCATCTTACTCCTGTCAGGGCCGATATATGCACCCTCAACGTATTGGTTTGTAGGCCCATTTCCAGGCCTGCCTGTAAGAACTCAAACACCTGCGCCTCTTGAGGCGCCAGAGGATCGAATCCTTTGGATTTTGAAAAGGCATCAAGTCTTTCCCCTATTCTAGAGTTAGTTTTGTTAGTCGTTACCGCCTTTGCTTTTAAGAAGGTTTTGATGACAAAGGAAAAACAGCCTGCGTTTCCTAGTCTCTGCCTTTCAGCCTCCAGGCTGCCAGATGAAGCTTGGTAGGGTTCCAGTGCCACACTTGACCTTGTTGGAGAAGGCTTGGTTTCTGGATCGGGGATTCCATTGCCAAGGCCTGGAGTAATGGGAACCAAGGTCTGTGTGGCCACAGAGGTATGACTGCTATCACTGTTCCTGGATAGTTGCGTATCCTGTTCAGTAGCCTGGGAATTATCGCTATTGGTGGAAATACGTATGCCAATGTGCAGATCCATTTGGAGTTGAGTGCGGCCACTGCTTCCGCCTGCGGAAACTTCGCCCTTGCCAGTAATCGTCTGCATTTGCTCTTGGTCAGAGATGCCATTAAGTCGAAGTCTGGTTGACCCCACTGATCGCAGATCCATTGAAAGACCATCTGGTCTAGTGCACACTCGCTGTCGAACATTTTCTGGCTCAGTGTATTCACTAAATAGTTCTGTGGGGCCAGAATGTATGCGGCTGTTAGATTTGTTAAGTTTTCTTGTGCCCAATTCATGATTGGTGAGACTTCCAGAGTGCTTGACTCCGTGTTTCTTCTTGTTTTCTCATCGGCCCTGGGCTAGGTGCCGTTGCAGTGTGCTCCCCAGCCCATCGCCGATGCATTTGGCGTGTCTATTATTGGCACTGGTGGATTGAGTTGGTGATAGTTCACTAAATTGGTCGGCTTCCACCACCAATTGAGGGAATGTTTTATTATTGGTGACAATCTGATCCGCTGATGAGTGAATCGGCGCTTCCACTGTTTTAAGGATCCAACTTGAAACGTCCTCATCTGCCAATGGACCCATTTTATCATTGGGATTGTGGCTGTTAATGATCCTAGTAGTCTGAGGCAGTGAGATGCCGAGATGTATGATTGAGTTCTCTCTAGTCGTGAGATTAACGCTGTTACCTTCTCGGGGGTGTGTGTGTTCTTCTCGGTGTCCAGAATGGCCCCCAAAAAAAACATTCTTTGTGTGGGTATTGGCTGACATAGTATTCTGCCAATTGATAATCCAACCTAGACTTAACAAGCTTCTGACTAGGATCTCTCAATTTTCTATTAAGGCTTGGGGTGTTCGGGCTACTAGTAGGACGTCATACAAGTAATGGAACACTCACAGGCCTTGCTTGCGTAACCTGGCTATGGCTGGGAGTAGTACCTTGGAAAATGTTCTCGGGGATGTTGATAGGCCAAATGGTAAGCATACAAACTGAAAGTAGTATTCCATTATCGCAAATATTTGTGGCATTGTTGATGGACCGTAACATGTAGATATGTGTCCTTAAAGTCCAAGGACAACATCCACTCCCCCTGGCTGGTGGCTTGTACGGGTGATTGTGGTGATTCCATTCGGAATTTCTGCACCCTTATGTACTGGTTCAATTCTCGGAGGCCTAATACTGGCCTTAGATCGCCTGTTTTTTTCTTGATTAAGAAAAGAGGAGAATCGAATCCTTGATATCCTTCTCAATTAGGTATCGGTTCTATCGCTGTTTTCTGTAATAGTGATTGAACATATTCGAGAACTATTCGTGTTTTGTGTTGGCATCGGGGAAGTTTTGTGCGGGTAAACCGGGGTAGTTCTGGAGGATTCAGAAATTCCAAACGATGGCCCTCCTGAATTATCTTCATGACCCAAGGGTCTTGGATATGCTCCGCCCAAACCTGCACATAGTGGTGTAGTCTGGTACCAACCGGTCCAGTTTGGGCGGAAGGATCCTCAAAAAGGTTTCTGCGTCATGCTCTGTTTAGCTTTGTTCACTCGTGTCACTGACGTTTGCGGGTTTCTCCAACCTCTTCTGACGTTTGTTTGCTCCAAATGACCTTATGTCTCTTGGTTTATTTGTAAATTGTCTTCTTGTTGTCGCTGTTGTCTGGTTTTCAGGTCTTGCGGGATCAACCCTGACTTACCCCCCCGTCACTTTCGAGATAGCAGCTTCTAGTTTGCTACCGATTAAGGCTTTGCCATCAAAAGGAATACGGCACCAATTGGTTTTCGATGACCCGTCTGCTGTCCATGGTTTGAGCCATAACGCTCTCCTCGCCATTACTGACGACAACATTATTCTGGCTGCACGCCGCAGCATATCGATCGCAGCTTCGTCAACGAAGTCACTTGCCATCTTAATTTCACCTAGTACCTTTGTTACTAACGTGTTTCCTGCATCTGTCGTCAGTTCTGCCTCCAGATTCTCTGCCCATGCTGTTATGGTTTTGGCTACTGATGTTAGTGCCAGTGCTGGCCTACAGGCACTTCCTGCTACCGTATATACTTTCTTTAGTTCTATGTCTATATTCCTTTCTGACACATCCTTAAAGGGGACTGCATCATCCATTGGCAGTGTAACGTGCCTAGCTAGTCTGATCACAGCTGCGTCCACTAATGGTGGTTCTTTCCATGCTTAGATCTTGTCACGTACCTGGTGGTTGAGCCCAGAATGCAGGGAGCGGCTTCTCGTATACCTCTGGCTCGAGAACCCCTGGTAGAGCTGACGGGCTCAGGAGTGCAAAGGGGCACAAGTGTCTGACAGGTAGCTGGTGCAGGGCTAGTCCGGACCTCCGATGTGACTGCAAGGAAGCTTGTGGGAGCAGCGGCCCGGCAGGAAACGGGCAGGAACCGGTAGCTTGGATACAGCAGGGAGGTGTTCTGTAGTACAGCAGGAACAACTGGAGACAGCAGCCTGCAGGGAGGTGTTTTGTAGCACAGCAGGAACTGGAGACAGCAGGCTGCAGGGAGGTGTGCTGTAGCACAGCAGGAACAACTGGAGACAGCAGGCTGCAGGGAGGTGTTCTGTAGCACAGCAGGAACAAGTGAGGTCAGGCAGGCCGGGTCAACAGTGGCGGGCAGATCAGGTACCAAGCAGAAGGCGAAGAGTAGTCAGGATGCAGGCCGGGTTGGTAATAGGCGGGCAGCAAACGGACCAAGGAAGAGGCAGAAAAGACGTCAGGACAAGCCGGGATCAGAGACTGCCAGCAGGCAGGGGTAGTCGGGAACAAACCGGGTAAACGGGAATCGGGTAGGTAGTTCAACAAGTAGCAGGGGTCTCAGGAAACGCTGTAGACCGGACAGCAAGGTGACGGTCTCCTTTAAATAATGCTTCTTGGTGCCAAGTGCTGTCACAAGGTGCGCGCCCGTGCACGTACGTGCGCCGTCATTCGCGTTATCGCGTATGCACGCTCCCTGGACGGCTCTTTAATGAGAACACTGCGCACAGTTATTCTTCTGCCTTTGATTGCTGGAACGTCTTTCTTGACATTGCCCCCCTCCAAGGGGCAGCCTCCAGATGCCCAATTGAGCCATCTTACTTGGGTGAGATTTTTTCAAGGCCAGGATCAATCTTTTTACATGGATGTTGGGCTCCTGTTACTAAGAGTTCTCCTCAGGACCATACCCTTTCCATATCACCAGATACTGGACTTGGTTACGTCTCCTCCTGCAGTCTAGGATGGATTTCACCTCGAGTTCAACCTCCCCATTGATGAGTACTGGTTCAGGAGGACCGGCATTTCGGTGAAGGGATCCGGAACTGTGGGTTTGAGTAAGGCTACATGGAAAACTGGGTGAATCTGGAATGATTCTGGTAGTTTTAATTCGTAGGCCACATTGTTGAACTTCCTATTTACTGGGAAGGGACCCACAAATTTAGGGCCCAATTTCTTAGAAGGACATGCCAGTTTTAAATTCAGGGTGGACAGCCAAACTTGATCTCCGGGTTCTAAATTAAGCTCCCCCCTTCTTCTTTTGTCAAACACCTCCTTATTCCTGGGTCCTTGTCATTGTCTCCTGAATTAGTTTATTGTTTGTGTTGAAAAAATTTAGTCTCTTGAGCGGCTGGTACTGAGCATTCCAGAATGTTGTTGGACAGGAACAAGGGGTAAAAACCGTAATTCGCAAAAAATGGAGATTGCTTTGTGGCAGAGTGGACAGAGTTGTATGCGAATTCAGCTAGAGTTAAGAGGGGTGCCCAATCATCCTGGGAAAATGAGGAAAAAAAACGCAAGTATTGCTCCAGCGTTTGATTTTTTCTTTCCGTCTGGCCATTAGTCTGAGGATGATAGGCAGAGGAGAAGGAGAGGTCGATTTTCAGGGATCCACATAGTGCCCTCCAGAACTTGGAAGTGAACTGTTCCCCTCGGTCCAAAATATTTGCAGGGATACCATGGAGTCTCACAATTTCTTTAATGAAGATCCTTGCAGTTTCGGCAGCAGGAATACCCCTCATTGGCAGGAAGTGAGCCATTTTGGAAAGTCTATCCACTACCACAAAGATGGTAGTATGGTTTTCTGAAGGTGGCAATTCAACAATAAAATCCATGGAGATCATCCTCCATGGTCTCTCTGGGACAGGTAGTGGTTTCAGTAGACCCCATGCCTTAGACTTGCTGCCCTTGTTCTGTATACAGACGGTTCAAGATTCCACGTAATTCCTGCAGACCTTCGACAACTGTGGCCACCAAAACATGCGCTGGAGAAGTTCAGAGGTCTTGTGCACATCAAAGTGACCTGCCAACTCATGGTCATGGCAGGACTTGAGAACAGAAACTCATACCTCCTGAGGTATGAAAATTTTGTCTCCGTACCACACTAAATCATCTTTTGTTTGTAGAGTGTCGTCAGGCGGGGAGGGGACCCCTATGGAGGTTTGTTTGATCTGGGATAGTAAATCCCCTTGGAGCAAGAGAAAGTTTCCTGAGGATAGGATGGTGTCTGGAGGTGAGGAGACTTCAGATTCACTGAACATCTGAGAAAGAGCATCGGGCTTGGTATTTTTCGACCCAGGCCTGTAGGTGATATAGAACGAGAATCGGGTAAAGAAGAGTGCCCACCGGGCCTGACGTGGTCTCAACCTCTTGGCAGCTTTCCAATACTCTAGGTTCTTGTCTGTATAAACAAGAATCAGATGTGCCGCTCCCTCCAACAGGTATCGCCACTCTTCAAGTGCGGCCTTGGTTGCTAATAGCTCTCGGTCACCTACATCATCATTTCTCTCGGCTTCAGATAGTTTGCGAGAAAAGAATGCAACTGGGTGCAAAAGAGCTTTGGGTTCCTGTCTTTGGGAGAGTACTGCCCTGACTGCTATCTCCGAAGCGTCCTCCTCCAAGATGTATGGTAGACCTGGATCAGGGTGTTTCAGGACTGATGCAGAGGTAAACAGATCTTTCAAGGCTACAAAGGCCGCCTGAGCTCCGGAAGACCAGTGGAATCGAGTGCCCTGCTTAGTGAACTTCGTGATGGGGGAAATGATGGTAGAAAATCCTCTTATAAACTTCTGGTAAAAATTTGCGAAGCCCACAAAGCGTTGGATTCCTTTTTTATCAGTAGGGGCTGGCCAGTCCAGAATGGCAGAACCTTTTGAGGGTCCATTGTGATACCCTCCACAGAAATGATCAGTCTCAGGAACTGAATGCTCTGTTGTTCAAACATGCACTTCTCTGGCTTTGCATACAGGCCGTGACATCGAAGTCGTGTTAGTACATTCTTGACATGTTAACGGTGGTTGGCCAAGGAGGGAGAGAAGATCAGGATATCATCCAAGTATACAATGACGAACAAGTCAAGATAGTCTCTGAAAATATCATTCACAAAGTGCTGGAATGTGGCAGGGGTGTTGCAAAGACCAAGGGCATAACTAAATATTCAAAATGCCAGAACCGGGTGCGAAAGGCAGTCTTCCATTCATCCCCAATCCGGATACGGACTAGATTGTAAGCTCCACGAAGGTCCAGTTTAGTAAATATTGCTGCGGTTCCCAGTCTTTGAAACAGTTCAGGTACCAAAGGAAGGGTATACCGATTCTTTATCGTGATCTTATTAAGTTCCCGATACTCTACGCAGGGGCGTAGAGAGTGGTCTTTCTTTTCCACAAAGAAAATTCCTGCTCCTGCTGGGGAGGTGGAAAGCCGAATGAAGCCCTTTTCCAAGGTTGTCATCTATATAAGTCTTTAGGGTCCCTAACTCCAGTTCCGTTAAGGGAAAGATTCTTCCGAAAGGAATCTCTGCTCTGGGGAGGAGTTTGACCGGACAATCATATGGCCTGTGAGGAGGAAGAGTATCTGCACCCTTTTTTTTTTCTGAAGACATCCAGGAAACTGTGGTAGACCTCGGGACCGGCTTGACGGGTCCCAGCATCTGCTTCTATGCATAATAAGGGAGATGGAACATCAGCAGTCTCCAGTAGGCAGTGTTGGTGGCAATAAGGAGAGAGGAAGTTGATCTTCCCTGAGATCCAATCGATTTGTGGGTTGTGAGCCCTCAGCCAAGGCATGCCAAGAATGATGGGAAACAGTCGATGATATCTAGGCACAGTAGTTCTTGGTGTTTACCAGCAATGGTGGTAAGTAGTGGTACAGTTTCTTGTGTGACTGGCCCTGACTTAAGACCTGAACCATCGGCCAGATGTACTGAAAGTCCTTTTGCTCTAGGCTGCAGAGGGACGTGGTATCTGGTTGAAAAGGATAAGTCCATAAAACCGCTGCAGGCTCCAGAATAAATGATAGTGGTGACCTGAGTATTCCCTCCTGGGAGCTGTACGAGAATGGAAATAACCAGATGAGAAGCATTGTTAAGCAAGGCAGGTGTAAGAGCAGTAGAGATGGTGCAGCACTTACGGAGCTTAGCAGGGCAAGTTCTCACATAATGTCCAGGTTCTCCGCAATAGAGGCGAAGGTTATTGGTCCGCCGGCGTTGTCGTTTTTCAGATGTAAGTGAAGGGCGGAGCAGGCCTAGCTGCATTGATGTAGAGGTTACTGGAGCTGAGGAAGCAGAGTGAGGAAAACTAGGCACACGTGGGAGCATCCCGACTGGACGAGGAGGGCCGGAAGAGCGCTCAGATCTACGTTCCCTTAGCTGTCTGTCAATTTGAATGGACAGGTTAATGAGGGCATCTAAAGTCTCTGGGATGCCCACTCGGGCTAGCTCATCCTTTTGGCTCAGAAAGGCCCATACGAAATTGATAACGCAGGGCAGTGTCGTTCCAGTTTGTGTCAGAACTCCAACGCCTAAACTCAGATACGTAGTCTTTCGCCGGTCTACGGCCTTGCTGTAAGGTATGCAGAGCGGCTTCTGCGGTGGCAGTCAGTTGCGGGTCCTCATAAAGCTGAGACATGGCTTGGAAGCAGTGGCCGCCCGTCCACCGCCCCCCCTCCTGTAGTCCCCAAAAAAAAAAAAAAATGAAAAATGAAAAAAAAAAAATTCGAAAAAAAGGTCCTTAAGTGCACTGTGTCCGAGCGCCGGACGCAGTGCACTATGGGAAGCGCCACGTCTATGCAATCAAGAGATTGCAGACGCGGCGCTTCATTTGCGGGCTTTTAACCCACCTTGTGGTGTGATCCATCGTGCAGAGTAGCTTCCGCATTACTATGCATATTGTATGCATTAGTATGGCCGGTGCGTTGAGTGACATTTGAGTTCTGATGTCACTTCCGCTTTCATCTCCCAGTGCGCCCGAGCAGAGGAAGCATGGGGAGCGAACTCCTGCCGTGTGACTACACAGTGTCACATACCTGGTGGTGGAGCCCAGAATGCAAGAAGTAGCCTCTCGTGTGCCTCTGGTTCGAGAGCCCCTGATAGAGAAGACAGGGACTCAAGAGCGCAGGGGGCCACAAGTGCTTGGCAAGTGGCAGGTGTAGAGTTGTTCCGGACCTCTGGTGCAGCAGCAGGGAGACTGACAGGAACACTGGATCCACTGATAGAGTAGAGAAGAACTATAGCTGACAGGAACTCAGGAACAACAGGCAACAGGGAGGTGTTCTGTAGTACAACTGGAGCACTGGAACAACTGGTAGATGAACCTTAACTCTTGGCAGGAACACTGGAACTGTTGACTGGATAGAGAAGCACTGTAGCTAGCAGAAACCCACGAACAAGCAGGCAGCATGGAGGTGTTCTGTAGTACCACTGGAAGCACTAGCAAGGTCAGACAGGCCGGGTCAAACACAGGCAAGCAGAGCAGGTACAAAACGGAATCAGGAGAGTAGTCAGGGCACGGACCGGATCGGCAACAGACAGGCAGGTAATAACTGAAGGATGAGGCAGGAGAATCGTCAGACAAGCCGAGGTCGGGGACTGGCAGCAAACAGGAGAAGTCAGGAACAAGCCGGGTAACAGGAATCAGGTAAACAGGTATACTGGATAGCTTAGGGTCACAGGGAACGCTGTAGACCGGACGGCAAGGAAGCATGCTGACAGGCACCCTTAAATAGGCCTAATGGCGCCAAAGGCTGTCACACTGCACGTCTGCGCGCCTCCGCGTGCACACGTGCACGCCCGAGTACCAATCGTACGTGCCCGTTCGTATCATCGTGTATCCGCGTACACCCGCTCGTATTAGCGCGCACCCGCATGCGTCCGTTCATGCCAACGCGCCTCCGAACGCGTCCTCTGGCTCTATTGACAGTAGTTCTGTTAACCGATCTTCCGCCGACGGCTGAACTAACAGGACGTCTTTCATGACACAGTCACACCAAGAGAAGACATCCTACCCAGCCAGCCAGTGTATGGACGGAAGGAGGCAGAGGAGGTGACAGGACAGCTGTCATTAGCCACCAGGGCTGGACTGGGACAAAAATTTGGCCCTGGACTTCACCCAGACCGGGCCACTTTATTTTTGCAAACATGCACCAAAACAGTATATAAAACTATACGCAAATGCGCAATATGGATACTTATTGAGTTTGGGATGGATCTGAGGGAAGCGGTGCGACCTTTGTATGGGGCATCAGAGCGGCCGGGGGGGAAATTGCCACCTTGCCCCCTTGTAGGGTGACCACATTTCCAGACTGCCATTCAGGGACAATTTTGCCAAGGACCGGGGGGGATGTAGTCTCAGGGTTGACAGGGAATTCAGCGGTGGGGGTGATTTGTCAAGTGAATGGCTGGTGCTAGCACTGAAAACATCCCGACACCATGCTTAATATGGTGTCAGGATGATCAAATCACATTATTTCTATTACTACATTGTAATATATAATGAAATAGTTCAACTCACCAGAATGCAGAATCAGTGGGAACCCTGAGCTTGTCACCTGCCACCAGATGCAGTGTGTCACAATTGCCTGCGACCAGATGCAGTGTGTCATTTGCCACCGTCGCTTGCCACCAAAAGCAGCATGTCACTTGCCACCGTCGCAGAGAGGGGCGGAGAGAGAGAGAGAGGGGCGGAGAGAGAGAGAGAGGGGCAGAGAGAGAGAGAGAGGGGCAGAGAGAGAGAAGGGGGCAGAGAGAGAAGGGGGCAGAGAGAGAAGGGGCAAAGAGAGAAGGAGGTAAAGAGAGAAGGGGGCAGAGAGAGAGGGGCAGAGAGAGAGGGGCAGAGAGGGGCAGAGAGAGAAGGGGACAGAGAGGCAGAGAGAGAGAGAAGGGGGCAGAGAGGCAGAGAGAGAGAGAATGGGGCAGAGAGGGGCAGAAAGAGAGACAGAGAAGGGGCAGAGAGGGGCAGAGAGAGAGGGGGGGACAGAGAGGGGCAGAGAGAGAGAGAGAAGGGGGCAGAGAAGCAGAGAGAGAGAGAGAGAAGGGGCAGAGAAGCAGAGAGAGAGAGAGAGAGAGAAGGGGCGGAGAGGGGCAGAGAGAGAGAGAAGGGGGCAGAGAGGGGAAGAGAGAGAGAAGGGGCAGAGAAGCAGAGAGGGGAGGGGGCAGAGAGAGAGGGAGAGAGAGAGAGAGAGAGAAGGGGCAGAGAGGCAGAGAGAGAGAGAGGAGGGAGAGAGGGGTCCGGGTCTGGTCAGTGCTCAGCTAACTCACTTGAATGGTGGGGGGCTTTAATGTGGCTGTCGGCTGCTTGTTTAATCTTCCCGCTCCCTCTTGCTCTTCAAAGATGCAATGCATGGGCAGGGAGAGAGGGGCAGGAGAAGCAGTGTTTGTCACAAGCTGGCTGAGGAGCAGTGTGCGAATCCTCTCCTCTAGTGCAGCTGCACCGAGCCGGCTTTCACCCACTGGAGGATGGAGTGGCAGCGGCCGTCGGAGGACTTCCCTACCCACCAGCGTGACCTTACAGTAACCTATTGCAGCGGCAAAGGAAGTGCTCTGTGCTACAGGTGGTGGGCGAGCCGGCAGTGAAACACTAAAGCACCCAGCCAGCTCCCACCGTCCCGGCCAAGTCCACCCCTAAATTGCCGCCTCGCTCCCATGGTAGGGCCGGCCCGGCAGTACAGCAGTGCTCAAAATAATGGCTGCATGGGCCACGCATCCATTATTTTGACAGGCTGTCTGTCACTGAAACAGGCCCACTGAGCCATCGGCCCACCGGGAAACTCCCGGTAGTCCCGATGGCCAGTACATGCCTGTTAGCCACGGACTGCAGCCTGGTCAGGACGGAGCCTCAGAGATATGTAAGTCCTCAATCATCAAATCTCCCCTTATCTATCTCCCCCTCGCAGTGTTTGTCTGTCTATGTAATATTCAAGTGTCAGAGTGAGACAAGCACCTCTACCAAAGACATTAGCAGCTGCTCAGCTTCTTTGCTAATGTCTTTGGAGGTGTATGTCTCACTCTGACACTTGCATGCCTGTTTGGACATACATCCTCACAGTGGCAGACAACCTGTTGATTCCTGCAATTATGAACTTTCTTGGAGAAATTGACTTTTTAACTATTTATTATTGATTGGTTTTGCACTGCACTGTTATGGTTTGAATTTGTATTAAGGTATGTGTATTGGCCTTGTAGCGTTCAGCTTGCAACTATATTTAATTCATTTTATCTAGTTAACGTTAGGCCCCTTTCACACTGGGGCCGGGGGCGTCATCGGCGGTAAAGCGCCGCTATTATTAGCGGCGCTTTGCCGTCGTTTTAGTGGCAGTGTTCGGCCGCTAGCGGGGCGGTTTTACCCCCGCTAGCGGCCGAGAAAGGATTAAAAACCACCGCAAAGCGCCTCTGCAGATGCGCTTTGCCGGCGGTATAACCGCGCTGCCCCATTGATTTCAATGGGCAGGAGCGGTGTATACACCGCTCCTTCACCGCTCCGAAGATGCTGCTAGCAGGACATTTTTTCCCGTACTGCTAGCGCACCGCTACAGTGTGAAAGCCCTCGGGGCTTTCACACTGGAGACACAGCAGCGGCTGTTTCGGGTCTGTTTGCAGGCGCTATTTATAGCGCCTGCAAACCGCCCCAGTGTGAAAGGGGTCTTTGCTGAATATAATTTTTTATTACATCTATAGCTTTGCCCAGCTCTCACTCCTTTTCCCCCTCCCACCCAATATCTATCTGTCTGTCTATCTCTCCCACCCAGTGTCTATCTATCTGTAGGTCCTATTGTGGGCGAGTGACGGGGTGGGGGGCGGTTATATGGAGAATTTGCCACACTGGCAGAATTTGATGGGCACACTGGCTGTAATTGATAGCACAGTGGCTTCGTTTGATGGGCACAGTCGCAGCGTTTGATGGGCACAGTGGCTGCGTTTGATGTTTTTTTTTTTTTTCAAATTTTTTCAGTTTGTTTGCGCCCCCCCAAAATTTTTTAGCACCAGCTGCCACTGCTTGGAAGAAGGTGCTCAAGTTTTGAAAGAGGCATTTTTCTGCTCCAGGAGACGGTGGGCCCATGACTGAGGTTCTTCCAACAGCAGGGAGATGGCAAAGCCCACTTTGGTGGTTTCAAGAGAAAAAGTCCTTGGCTGCAGGGTGAAGAAAAGTTCACAGGCATTGCGGAATGCTCTAAATTTACCACGATTCCCAGAGAATCTTTCAGGTGTGGGCACCTTGGGTTCAGGCGGCAACATCACCACTGAGGGTGCAGCAGAAGTTCCTGATGAGGAGGTGGCAGAGGCAGACAGAACCTGAACGCGTTCTTCCAGCTGGTTGTAACCCTCTTGCAGGTCTTTTACAGCCTGGGTAAGTCCAGAAAGATGACGACAGAGTTCGTCCATAGGAGAAGCTCCCTGCGTGGGCTCAGACATAGCTGTCCGGTATTGTCACGTGCCTGGTGGTTGAGCCCAGAATGCAGGGAGCGGCTTCTCGTATACCTCTGACTCGAGAACCACTGGTAGAGCTGACAGGGGCTCAGGAGTGCAAAGGGGCACAAGTGCCTGACAGGTAGCTGGTGCAGGGCTAGTCCGGACCTCCGATGTGACTGCAAGGAAGCTGGCTATCGCGCATGCGCGCCTGACGGCTCTTTTAATGGGAACACTGTGCACAGGTATTCTTCTGCCTTTCTGATTGCTGGAATGTCTTTCTTGACAGACCTACGCCTCCTTGAAGGGGTACATTTTTTCAAACCTTTTTGATAGAGATGGCTTTCTGTCCACTTGTCATACACGACCTCCCTTACTTCCTCGAACAAGGGAAATGAGAGTATTGTCTTTTTTTAATTACGGGTAGTGTTTCCTGGTTTTCGCTGGTTGTGCAACTTCCTCCTCCCACTTGAGAGCTTCTCTTACTGCTCTTACATGTGGTTGTACTAGAGCAAAGTCAAACCCAGCAAATGACTCATCTCCCGCCAGAGATTCATCCTCTGAGCCTGACGCTAGTGAAGGTTCTCTTGTGGTATTTCTTTGTGCTAATGATGGGCTTGACACTGTTCTTGGTTGTGTAAGTTTGTTTGACACTTCCTGCAGGGAGTCTCGTACAGTTTGTTTGATTAATGCAATCATGTCTGCCTTTTATGTCTCTTTATCTCTTGCTGCTTCTAGCTATGAGTAAGCACTCATTGTGAGCGTGAAACGCATCAACTGTTTCTGTACGCTTCTGCTGTAGTGTTTTGTGTTCCTTTTATGATTTAGCTTTTTACCAATAAAAGCATTCATCATTACACCGGTGTGTTGCTTCCAGCTTTCCTCGATTTTCCTGTTTCAGCAGGCATGCCCGGCATAAAACCATTTGGGGTAACGCCTTAAAACCGCATTCTAAACTTTGACCCTCCTGTATCCTCCTCAGATTGCGTATCCTCCATTCTATGACGGGTCTTTGAATGGGCTGTCGCTGAGCTTGGGCTTCTATCTGTCCTCTTTGAGGAACGGTATTGGCTGTGAGGGCTGCAAAGATTTACATTTGATTAGCTCAAATGCTCTCTTTTAATGCATTTATTACCTACTTACCTAACCCTCACCTTATATTGTGTGGCTGGTCTCTGGGAGAACTCATGTTGTTTTTGAGAAACTGCAATACGTAGACATTTGTGCTATAGCTTCAAATACTGCTGCAACATTAGTAAATTTTTAGGAGTGTGTCTTACCTCTGTAGAGGTATTGACCCGTACACGGCACAAACAGTCAACCTGTTGGATAAGGACATTTCAATGCTTTGGTATGTAGTGTTACTGTCCCCTGCTTCCCCCTCCTGCAGCCTTCGGTACCCCCTTACCTGGTGTCCACTGTGTGCACTCTCTCCTGTTTGTGCACCATACTGCTGTATCTCTCTCATTATAAGCGCACGGGGCAGGGTGTTTTTACCTCTCAGGTGTTCACTGATTACTTACAGCCTTTTCTTTATCGTACATTACGGGACACAGAGCGCCATAGTAATAACTATGTGGTTATACGCCACCTATAGGTGAATGGACACTAGTACACTCAAAAGACAGGAAGTCCCCCTCCCATACCGGGAGTACCTCAGTTTTTTCGCCAGTGTCTGAGGTGTTGGTCACGGTTGATGAAGTGTTAAGAGAGCTCCGCTAAGTAATCCCTGACGGGATCAAGCAATCGGATCCATCCAAAGTGCCTGAAAGCCAAAATGGATGATACCCACGCCTCGTGGAAGAAGAAGGTTTATGCCTGTAATGCATTCTCTTTTGAGAGCTGGACCCTGGGATCCGGCACCTTGGTCATGTTTATACAACCAAAGAGTTCTCCGACAGGGTGCTGTACAGGTCCAAGGGAGTGGACCCCGTAAAGGGGGACCCGGTCCTTGAAGGTCTGTCATGACACGGCCCGCTGTGATGGGTGAAGGCTGGATCTGTCTGTGATAATCTCCAGCAGTCCTGCGGCGGGACGGGTAAGTCAGAAAGATCCTAAGGAATGTGTGTATATGTGTGTGTGTATGTATGTGTGTGTATATATATATATATATATATATATATATATATATATATATATATATATATATATATATATATATATATATATATATATATATATATATATATATATATATATATATATGATTCACTTTTGGACTTTCTTCTGTGAGTATGCGATGCCTTGCTTGTGTTTTCCCAATAGATGAGATAAGATTTATTGTCATTGTAAAACAAATCACAATGAAATAATATTTCTACTCCGCACATTATTCATACATCACAATTTCCAACCATACATTTACCACATAGGATTTAATTTTACCAAAAAGTGTGTAATATATATAAATATATAAACGTGTCCCCATATTATAAAAGGTATAAAAGTGTCCTCATATTAAAAAAAAAAAAAACTAATCAAGACAATAAACTAAAACTATGTAACCGCTTTTATTTCATTCATGCATTGATGGCCTTAACAGCCCTGGTAAAGAAGCTCTCTTTAAATCTATTTGTCCTTGTTTTTATCACCCTAAAATGTCTCCTAGATGGCAATAATTCAAAGAAATGACAACCAGGATGAGTCGGGTCTCTAACTATTTTTCTCGAATCGTCTTCCAGGGCAGCATCCGAGAGAGATAGGCTCCTCCTCCTTGAAATAGGAAACGCATTAGTCCACCATTATACCTGCGTGCCTCAGTTGTTTGTGTTTCCTCCAGACCCACAGGAGCTGCAAAGAAACGTTTATTATTTCACCTTGTCTCTGTGCTAGTTACAGGAGACCCCCTGCCAGCATCCCATTCAGCCCAGCGGGCCTTGAGAGGGCGAGCAGGAGCAGAGGGGTCTGCAATCATTCCCCGAATCTGAAACAAATGCACTGCCATTTTTCCCCATACCGCATGCTGGAGGGACCTGCTGCTGTTTCAATCTGGATGGCTGGTGATCTGTTTTTCCTCTGACCTCAGGCCGCACTGGATCCCACAGATGGCGCCGCGTGTTTAGGTGTTAGTTTTTTTTACTCTGTCTGTTTACCTATCTACCGTCCGTCTGCCTGCCTCCACCGTGCTACCGCCATTGGCGTTCCATTGCATCCAGCAGTGCCAGCTCCTTTCCTCGTGGAGGCCTATGGGTGTACCAACATGGTGCTGACGCCGGGAAAACATCACTTTCGGTCACGCGGTTTCCGGTCGGCGGCCATTTTCCCAGAATCCGGAGACTTCTAGGGGGAAATACAGAGTGGGCCTTGCGGTGACATCACTTCCGGGAGGCGGGAATTTAAAAAAATTAAAATAATAAACTCCTGCCCGCAGCTCCTCAGGACCGGCGCGGTAAAAAAAAAACGATGATTTGCTTAAATTTTGAATCGATTTGACCTCTCAACGCGATTCAAGATTTATATCGATTTTTTTTTTTTCCCCAGCCCTACCGCTACGCTCAGCAATTCAGAAGTTAGAAACGCCAACAAATGCCAGTCAGGCCTGTACCCCATCTACCAGCGGGACATGCGTTCCTTCAGTTAACAGGGAACAGGCAGAACGACAGGAACAAGAGGAGGATTTGGACGAGTCCGAATCGGAGGGAAGACTTTGCTCAGACTCTGAGGAAGAAGATCCGGCTTCAGAGGGCCACCTTTTTCTCTCAGAAGACACGGATAACCTTCTCAAAGCTATAGCAGACACGCTAGGTATTAAAGAGCAAAAAAATGGTACAGTATAGTCACAGTACATGACAAAATGTGTAAAGGGCTACAACCCAGGAAACCTAGAATATTTCCAGTACACCAAACTCTTAAAGATATCGTCAAATGCTTGCTGGGCCTGGTGGGCTTTTTAGCGCACTGCACAGCAACTAAGACCCTCATAGGACTTCTGCTCTTTTATGCCCATAAAAGAATATTACTAAAATGGAAAAAAATCAGATGCACCCTCTCTGAACTCTTGGAAAGCCCTGGTCAATTCTACAATACCATTATATAAAGCCACATATCACTCCCGTGGGTGTGCTGCTAAATTTGACAAAGTGTGGAAACTATGGCTTGACTTTGCCTCCAATGCCGCTCAAGAATAGACGGTTTATCTGATACCCATTGACTACTCCTTCCGTGCTAACACCTGCTAAGACCCTCATGACACCCCTATAGTTGATTCCTTAGTATTCTAAGCCTAGTACCAGAGTTCCCTCTTGGGAAACCTCACCTCTATCGAAGACGAGTAGCACATTCTGCTTTCATAATTTCTCCAAATGGAGTGGCTGAGCAGCAATTTTTTTTTATTGTTTGTATCTTTGTTGTTTTTGAGGTTTTTTTTGCGGTGGGGGGGTTTGTCTGTTTTTCTGTCGCTAACAGCACTGTTTAGTCAGATAACCTGTTGTTAGGTACCGATTTACGTGGTACTTTTTTGAGCCGGGGAACGCCCCAAGGCTCTGTTTTTGTAAATCTATTAAAAATAAAGGAAAAAAAAAAAATCGTCAAAAAAGAGTGGGAAGACCCAGAGAGAAAACTCTTCATACCAGCTGCGGTTAAGCGCAGATATCCATTTGCAGAGACAGACACCAAAACCTGGGCTAAATGCCCCAAAGTGGATGCCTCTCTGGCACAAGTCACAAATAAATCTGACTTAGCCTTTGACGACTTGGGTACCTTAAGCGACTCCATGGACAAGAACCAGGAACTACTGGAAAGTGACACACCTAGGGAAGAATTCATGAAAACCATCCCTACACTAACCAGAGCGGCAGCTTTTCTAGCAGATGCCTCAGCTGAAACCGTCAGAATATCTTCAAGGGCCACAGCGCTACTCAACTCAGCCCGAAGAACCCTGTGGTTAAAATCTTGGGGAGGTGGTATCTCTTCTAAGAACAGATTGTGCGGAATTCCATTCACTGGAGAACTACTGTTTGGGCCTGAATTAGAAACAGTACCAGACAGGACTGCAGCAAAGAACAAGGGTTTTCCCCAAACCAAAAAGAAACCAGGGAAGACGTCCTTTCGGCAATTCAAAAAATTCAACAAGCCAGGAGCAAAGAAACGCTGGGGACAGCAAAACAAAAAAGGCAAGGGTGATTTCATCCTTGAGCCTCCTAACCCAAAGAACAAAAAACAATAACTGTCATCAGGTGGGGTACAGACTCGCAGCTTTTTCTCACCAATGAATGGAAGCAACAAAAAACAAATTCATCATACGCACCATAATGAATGGCTACGCGATAGAATTTTCCACTCGCCCCCCAACCAGTACCTAGTAACCATGCTACCAAAGGATGAAGATCGAGCAAAGGCCTTTTTAGGGTCCCTGGAGAATCTACTGGATCAGAAAGTGATTCGCCATGTATCTCAAGAGGAACAAAGGGGCTTTTATTCCCATATCTTTGCAAAGAAAAAAACGTCAGGCAAGCTAAAGCTCATACTGAACCTCAAGCCACTCGACAGAAGAATAAAATACAAAAAAATCAGAATGTAGTTTATTTACTCGATCAGAAACATCCTACCACGGGAGACATTTATGGCGACAATAGACCTACAGGATACCTACCTACATGTTCCCATAAAGGAGGATTATCAAAAATTCCTGAGGTTCGCAATACAAGGGCCAGCAACCACTCTGCACCTGCAATATACA
This sequence comes from Aquarana catesbeiana, assembly GCF_042186555.1. Classification (NCBI taxonomy): domain Eukaryota; kingdom Metazoa; phylum Chordata; class Amphibia; order Anura; family Ranidae; genus Aquarana; species Aquarana catesbeiana. Next base: position 218,983,858 of record NC_133330.1, read on the forward strand.
GCTCTCCCTTTCGGCATCTCATTTGGCGCCCAGAATCTTCTCAAAGATAATGGCAGAAGCGTTAAAAGGTCTAAGACAACAAGGCATTGGAATAATACCATAACTAGATGATCTAATGTTCTTTGCAGATTCAGAAGATACCCTAGAGAAGAACCTGCGCACAAGTATGTCCTATCTGCAAAACCTGGGATGGATAGTGAATGCAGAAAAATCACAGATGACCCCAAGCCAGAGAGTGGTATATTTGAGCTATGTACTGGTCTCCAGACTAACCAAAACCTTCCTAGCAGAACAAAAGAATGGAAAAATCACACAGGCAGTAACCTCTCCAAGAGGGACCAACGCCATTACAATCATACAAGGAATGCCAGTGCTAGGGCTGATGACGTCGTCAATCCCAGCCATCACCTGGGTGCAGATTCACATGAGACCTCTACAGAATTACATTCTGAATTACATTCTGTCCCAGTGGGATGGCAGCCACTCATCCCTAGACAAGTCCATCTCTGTTACAAAAAAGAAGGGGGTAGTTGCGCTAACCAATCAATATATACAAAAAATATGTGCACAAGTAATATAACTAAAGCGTGATTAAATGCTGCACCTCTATAGGTCAAATACCAAAACCTAAAACCAATATTAAAAAAGAAAAAGATGCGCAAAGAAACCGCTACAAATAACAAATATTGCTGTGAACAAATTCTCTAAGACATAATATGAAAAATTGAGTGGTGTATCAAAAAACAGTCCATGTGATATAAAAAATAAATGAATAAAACCAAAATGAATTTATCAAAAACAGAATATCCCAAAATGATCCTTTAAAATTTAGGAGATGCAAAAGTTCTTCACTTAATCTCGAAAAGCAGGACACATATTCATTCGGATCATCTGGAATACGGAGAATAAAATGCAAATACAAACTGCTTACCAGATCCGTTGGATCTCAAATGATAGAGATCAGAAGAGCTTGTGCAATAGCCTGCTGGCAGGTGAACTCAGTGATTGAAAGCAGAGAGGAATCTACCTGTTTATCCAGGAGTCAGCAAGGACAAAACTTCAATCTCCGGGACACTCTCATAAAAGCCAGGATCTGGGTATTCTCATGTAAGGAGGAATACAAGAGGGCTTCATGGTGCAGTATGTTCCAGCAAAGGTATTCTTTTAAAAAACAAATCATAAAAAGTCCATAAATTCAAGCAGGTAAGAAAAGTAGGTTTGAATCAGCCGCAGTGTCTAACAGTCAGCTGTTCAGCATGGTGATGTCACAGGCTCATGCTCCGCCTGACATTTTTCCCCTTAACAGGCTTCCACTGGGAATGGAGATCATGCCTGGACATCAGCACACCACACTTAAATACCGTTCAGGTAGGAGAGACACAGGAAGTGAGCATTTAGCCTGATACAACCTGTGTCACTGGTTTCATCATTAAAAATTAGGCAAATTTTATATAAAATAATATAGAAACTATTCTTAGGAACAATAATAGGTATTTTAAACCTTAAACACATAGAAGAAAACTTAAACAAATTTTAAAGTTTTAAAAAATATGAATATATAGAATAAATATAAATATATATATAAAGATACATATTTGATTTTGGATTGTTTTATAAACTTATTAGCATGTTAGTAAATCAAGATAAAAGAGGGGATCTCGTAAATAAAAGAGGGATATTTCATGCAACATAAGCTCAACTATTATCTATGAAGCAGTTTGTATCCCACTCAATATTCAAGCCCCAGGGGCTGTAACACTGGGGGTCACACATATATTCAATTTGCCTCTCACAACGTGAAATATGTCTTTTAAGGTTGTCACCCCTCCAGTGCAGAACTTATTTTTCTATAGCTATGACTTGGAGAAGTGAACTATTTCGGTTGACATAGACGAAAATGTTTAGACACGCTATGACCAATGAATCCTCTTTTAATATTGCCTATGTGTTCGCCTATTCTGATGTTAAGGGCCCTAGTGGTCCTGCCTACATACTGTAACCCACATGGGCAGGCCAGTAGGTACACAACCCCTACAGTACCACAAGTAATACATTCTTGTATATTGCATGATTTTGTTGTAACATTAGATTTGAAAGATGTGGTTCTTATGGTTTGTGAAGTCTTACACACTTTACATCTTTTACAGGGAAAGAAACCTTTCAGGTTTCCAAACATGTACACTTTAGGGGGTAAGTCAATTGCACTGGGTGCCAATTTATCTTTTAGGGTATAACCTCTTCTGTATATCACATTAGGTTTGTCTGGAAGTACTGGCCCCAGAATTTGGTCTCCCTTTAGCACTTTCCAATGTTTCTTCATTATTTTATTCACCCACCAATGTTGGGAAGAGAATGACCACAGTCAAACACTCCAATGGTGGCTCAATCTGCTTCGATATATCGAAGGGCGCAAATGGAATCAATCCGACCCAGTCAGGATCACCACCGATGCCAGTGCCCTAGGCTGGGGGGCACACATAGAGGGCTTCTGCGCACAGGGAAAATTAAGTTCCAGATGGTCCCAAGCCTCCTCAAACATGAGAGAGCTAAAAGCTGTGGGGGATGCAATAAAAGCATTCAAACCAGCAATACAGGGGAGAGACGTAAAAATACAATCAGACATCGCCACGACTGTGGCATACCTAAACAGGCAAGGAGGGACAAAGTCCCGAAGCTTGATGAGGCTGACAGAATCAAACATAAGGTCAATATCAGGCATCCACCTGAAAGGAACAGACAATACACTGGCAGACTTCCTGAGCCGGAAGACCATAAAGCAGACGGAGTGGTCACTGAATCAAATGACCTACGCACAAATCACTCAAAAGTTGGGGGTACCTGAGGTAGATCTGTTCGCCTCCAAAAAGAACGCAAAATCACCAACATTCTTCTCACTGGATCCCACAGATGGCAACAGCAGAGTAGATGCCTTCAGCCAAAGCTGGGGATGGCAACTGTGTTATGAATTCCATCCAACTGCCATAATACCAAGAGTTATTAAAAAAATAAAGGCAGAGAGAGCAACAGTGATACTAATAGCACTGCACTGGCCCCAAAGGGCATGGATCAGCCACTTGAACCTCAGCATCCAACCTCAATTGGCACTAATGGACCAGCCAGATCTCTTATAACAGGGCCCAGTCAACCACCTGAACCACAGAATCCTGAAGCTTTCGGCTTTGTTACCGAAAGGGTAAGTCTTCAGAACTTAGGGCTGTCGGACAAGGTGATCAATACCATCCTAGAGAGCAGGAAGCCTGTGACTAGGGCAATCTATGAGAAAGTGAGGAAAAAGTTTATCTCTTGGAACAAAAACAAACCGATCCCCAACAGAGGGATAATCCCAACAATTCTGGATTTCCTGCAAGATGTAGCAGACAAAAATATCTCCCAAAGTACGCTGAAGGTACAAGTGGCAGCACTCTCCTCGTTCATGGACACCAGACTCGCAGAGGATCCGGTGATAAAGCGATTCCTAATGTCACTTAAAAGAGCTAGACCTGCTAAAATGACTAGAACTCCAACTTGGGACATGTCCACGGTGCTTAGAGGGTTTCTCTCCCCTCCATTCGAACCGATGGAATATAGCCCAGACAAAAAAGTCTAAAGACTGCACTTCCTGTGGCCCTAGTATCGCCCAGAAGAGTGAGCGAAATCCAAGCCCTGTCTATAATGGAACCATACTGCCTAATACATTTAGACAAAATAATTCTCTCGCCAGACCCGGCTTTTCTACCCAAGGTCTCTTCAACGTTCCATACAACCCAAAATATCATCCCTTCGCTTCCAAAAACTATGGACAGCAAAAAAAGACACAACAAACTCGATGTAAGAAGCACACTCATAACAACATACCTTGAAAGAATGAAGGATTGGCGAAGAACAACCTCTCTTTTTGTCCTATATGCGGGAGTTAACAAGGGGAAGCAGGCATCCAAGAATACCATCAGCAGATGGAAAAGAATGGCCATACAGACGACCTATGAGGCACAAAACCTCACTCCACCAAGCAGGATCAGAGCACACACAACCAGAGCCTGGGCAACTCCGGAGCAGATCTGCAGGGCAGCGACATGGTCGAGTTTCAGTACCTTCGCAAGGCATTATTGTATAGACCAGCTGTCCAACCAAGACCAGGCATTTGGTCGCAAGGTGCTCCAGTCGCTACCCCCACCCTAGTAAGTATTGCCTGATGCATCCTCTCGGATGCTGCCCTGGAAGGCGATTCGAGAAAATAGGTACCTGATAACTCTTTTTCTAAGAAGTCTTCCAGGGCACCACTAGTTTCCACCCTTAAAACGATAAATGCTAGGTACAATGGGGGAGCTTTAAGCTTACTGAGATTTCCTTCGGTGCTTTAATACAACTGAGGCACGCAGGTAAGACTGTAAAATTTATAATGGTGGACTAATGTGTTTCCTGTTTCAGGGAGGAGGAGCCTATCTCTCTCGGATGATGCCCTGAAAGACTTCTTAGAGTTACCAGGTACCTAACTCTATTTTCCTGCTCTACAAAGGCAACAAGTCTCATATATTTCTTCTAGACCAGTTCACACCCTACAATTTTCTGCGCTGTTTCAACCACTCTCCTTAGAGCATTTTTATCTGCCTGCATACAACTAGGATACCAAACTAAAATACAATATGTTAATGTACTTTCAATGGCAGAGCGATAGATGGTCTCTAGCACCTTCCTTCCCTAGCCTTTCTTCCTAAGGAGTCGCAAAAAATATAAACGCTGTTGCGATTTCTTAATGATGGCTTTAATGTTGATTTCCACGATAAGTTTTCAGAAATGCATGTTCCCAAAAACTTTAAAGGTAGAGACCCGCTCCACACACACGCCTTTAATAAAAAGCGGTGCTGGTTCAGGCCTGTTCCTTCTGAAATCTACAATCCGTTCCTTTTGTTTTCCCCATGTTTAGGATCAGTTTATTCACTGTACACCATTCCACTATCCTATCAACCTCTCTCCTATTGTCAGGTCACTTTGAAGCTAGGTGACAGATGCACACTGTTGGGATCAGGAGTGCACCGCAAGGCAGTGGACCCTACGGCTGACTGCTGTGGATGGGAGTCCGGGTATAAGGAAGGCAGGGCCGCTGGAACACCAACACGGATCCCACCGGGGTTAGAGCGTAGCATTCCCAGGGGCGCGGAGTCTAAGAGCCAGCAGGTGTTCACGAGAGCCTCTAGTGGTGAGGATGGACTGGGCTGCAACTGGTTCCAGGTCGCGACCCCCAGGGTCCCCCAGCTCACACCCGCAGTAGGCAACAGAAGGATAGGGATAGTAAAGGAATAAGCCAAGGTCAGGGCCACAAGCAGGCAAGGACAATAGAGTACACGCCAAGGTTCAGGGTCACAGGCAAACAGGGATAGTCGGGGACACGCCAAAAGGTCAGGGTCACGAGCAGACAGGAATAGTATAGAACATGCCAAGGTCGGTAACAGAAATAAACGTAGAGCACACGGCAGGCAGGAACAGGAAGCCAAACACACAAAGGTTGATCAGCAGGGCTGACCTGCAGTGCAGAGGTTAATATAGAGTTCTCTGATAGGAGCTGGGGTGGAGCCATGCTAGAGGAGAGTTAATAAAAGCAGTCAGATGAGAGACAGCTGGTCTTTGGAGATGAACACATGGAGACAGGTAAGCTGACAAACAAACTCTATTGCATAACCATGACACCAATATTGCTCCTCATCCTCTCCAGTGATACAACCAATTACGGTAGGGTCATCGGCAAATGTAATTATACTATTGGTCTCATAATAGGGGGTACAGTCATATGTGTACAGTGAATAGAAAAAAGGACTTAAAACACAACCCTGCAGTGCTCCAGTACTTATTTCTCGCTTGGAAGAAACAAATGTATCCAGAACAAAACTAATTTTGGGTTAGGATCAACCTCCAAAAATCAAGAAAAATGGGTTAGAGTGAGTGTTAGGACATTCATCCACATAATACATGTGGGATGCAGTTCAGATTGCCCTAGCGCATACAGAAAGAAAAACAAAGAGAATAAGGGTCTCTTAAGAGGGCAAAAAAACACCTGAACACTATCTGAAAAAGCAAGTCAAAATTTATTATACAAAAATATAGACACCACACTAATAGAAATTTCACAAAAAATGAAGCAGGCTATGGTAGATGGTAATCACAGACCCTATTAAAAATTGACAACGTTGTCATTAAAAGCAAGGGGACCGCGGCAAAGCATACTACTCACAAACACCATTCACCACTCATAAACACTGATGATGAAGTAAATATAAATTGCAAAGCAGCTGCTAGTGAAGATCAGTGGATCACTCTTCAGGGGCGTGGTATAACGGGAATGTGGGTAAATTGTGGATGGAGAAAGTCCATTGAAAGAACTAATTCAGCACAGTAGATTAAGCAGTAAGGAGCCTAAATTAATAGATTAAATAGCCCAGGGAAATTAGCACATGTGACCGGCAATGCTATCCTGTATGTAAAAGGCAGTCGTGGATATAAGCAGAGTGACAGCGGTAGTTCATGGCAGAAGCAGTAGGGGGAGTGTTAGCGGCTAGAGGGAGATAATAAGCAGTATGGATTGAAGCGATGCATGTCTCACCATCCAGAGAACATCCAGCGTCCGCAACCTGCAGTGTTCTACCCCAGGAGATGGCAGGAGTGTGAATCAGTCTTGAGCCACCTTTCTACTAGATAAACAATGTCCTCGCTGTGTCCTCGCTGTATAGTGGTCACCATATGTCGTGCCTGTGCAGGTTTGAAAGAAGCCGGTCAGCAGCTGTGAGATCCCAGCTGATCCTCCAACCACAGTGTGCATGAGGTTCCGGGATGATGTGCCGACGCGTTTCACCAGCCAATGACCGTTGGTTTCTTCAGAGCAGGGAGGAGTCCGTGGATCAGGTTTAAATAGACTGTATAATTGAGTGGTATATTAACTATTACCACTAGATGTCATCCAGGGCACATCTCATAGCGAACATTCTTCAGGGAAAATATAGATAAAAAACAGCAATTGGTTTTACGTGATCGATAATGACCTGTCTAAGTATTTTAGTGGAATGGATACCGTAGAATAAAATGTCATTTTCAATGTTAGTGAATGCTGAGAAACAGCTAAATTTGAGACAAGTATATATGATTTTTTATCTCAGTAATAAGAAATTAGGAAGCGACTAAGGCATTTATTTTTCCAGAAAGGACTGTAAACTGCATTCAGTGTTTAACCCTTTTGGGACCATGGACTCCATGTAATAAGTCCACATTTTCTCCTTCTGGAGGAGAATAGTATCAAAATCGCCACGTCTGGCAGGCAGATTTAATCTGTAAATTCCTTTCACAGTCAGGCCTTTTGGATCCCGATTGTGGAACTTGGCAAAATGCTGAGGGATCGGACGTTCATCATCCTTCTTTTTAATACCAGCAATGTGTTCGCCAACCCTTATGCGGAGAGTACGTTTTGTTTTACCTAGGGGCTGGGGTGGAACCATGCTAGAGGAGAGTTAATAAAAGCAGTCAGGTGAGAGACAGCTGGTCTTTGTAGATGAACACATGGAGACAGGTAAGCTGACAAACAAACTCTATTGCATAACCATGACACCTATATTGCTCCTCATCCTCTCCAGTGATACAACCGATTACGGTAGGGTCATCGGCAAATTTAACTATACTATTGGTCTCATAATAGGGGGTACAGTCATATGTGTACAGTGAATAGAGAAAATTACTTAAAACACAACCCTGCAGTGCTCCAGTACTTATTTCTCGCTTGGAAGAAACAAATGTATCCAGTTTGACCACCTGTGAGCGATGGACCAAAAAAATCCCATATCCAAAAACAAATAAAGGGTGGCAAATCCAATTTTTTCATTTTTTCAACCAACTGATCTGGAATGATGGTATTAAAGGCAGAGCAATAATCTATAAACAACATCCTTATGTAGTTTCCCGAATGTTCCAGATGTCTAAGTGCCCCATGCAACGCTAAAGCTATTGCATCTTTTGTGCCTCTATTTGCCCTATACACAAACTGATAAGGATCTAAACTACCCGGTAATCTAGTTTTGATAGAGGGTGTAAAAGCAACATACCTGGCATCCAACATTCCATACTTCCCCTGTGTTATGCTCAGTGTCAGCAAAGGCTTCTGCGGACAGCATTGCTCCCTCTCCACTCTGTCAGGCCATCAGTAGGGATTTGGGGGGACCATCCGCCTTCAGCAAGCGGTCAGGTTCCCCCCTGCTGAGACCCCTCGTCCCCCCTCGATCCGTCCCCACCATGAGACCGGCCTACTCGCGTGGAAAAGTGAAACTCTTTAAAGGGGCAGAGCCTGGGGTGCGGGGGGCGTGGCTTAGACGCTGCCGGTGGGAATGGCGTGCATGTGATACACGGCGCAAGGCTTTAAAAGTTTTTCACTCTGGAAGTGTCTGGTTGGCTGACGGAGGGACACAGAGCATACAAGGGCATGTAAGCTGTATGGGTGTTTGGATACAGGCATTCTTAAGAGGGCACGTTTTACTCAGCATTTAGACTGAGCATTTATAGCGGCATATTATTAATTTGCTGGACTAAAGCTCAGCAATGGATGCACTGTGTTAGTACCTTTGCTTTTGGTGCTTAGGACTATGTCTTCCTGTAAAAAGGGGAATACAACAGGGGGGAGCGCAAGGTTGCTGTGGTCAGTCTGAGGCTCCTAGTCGCACGTCCGCAGTTCAATCCTCCCCTAAAGGACCTGGAGCATCTGGCCAGTCTGAGCCACCTAGACTCTCAGGCATTGTAGCTACCTCTAACATTTCAGCCTCTGCATACATCACTATGGATGATTTGGCTTTGGCTCTGGCTGGTTTGGAAGGAAAAATAGCTGATATGCTCGCATCTTCCTCACAGGAGGAGAGAAAATGCGGCAGATCCCCTTCTCCCACCCTTGACCTTCCAGTATTGGAACCAGAATGAGCAGGAGATATTGGGGTACCTTAGGTGGATCATGCAGAAAGAAATTCGGATGACTCCTCTTTTGAGGGTTTAGCATCTGAAGAACCTTTCTCAACTTTGTAATCTCAGAAATTGCTAATCCAATCCCTTATGGAGTTGGTCTGTTCTGGATATGTTGCCCCCTGCAGAGGTGGATGATGTTTCCTTCTCCTTGGGTTCCCCTAAAACCCCCACAGTGTTCACATGCTTTCCCTATGCACCCGTTACTGGAGCACCTGATTTATGCTGATTGGGATCACCCAGATAAGCAGTTTTCTTCTCCTAAGACGTTATCTCTTCTCTATCCTATGGAGAAAAAGTTTACAAAGAGGTGGGATTTGCCAGCAGTAGATGCTGCTATCTCCTCTGCGAAAAGGAGTTTAACTTGTCCAGTGGACAACATACAAGTATTTAGAGATCCAGCTGATAAGAAGTTGGAATCTCTGCTTAAAGTCTCATTTTGCTGTAGCTGGTGCGGTATCACAACCTGCAGTAGCAGCAATAGGCATTTGTCAATCCCTTAGGGATGAATTCAAGCAGGTTATTAACCACTTGCCGACCGGCTCACGCCAATATAAGTCGGCAGAATGGCACGTACAGGCATATTAACGTACCTGTATGTTGCCCTTTAAGACGCGGCATTGTGGGCGCGCGGTGAATGTGATACCCGCGATCGTCTCACAGAGAGGAAGAACAGGGAAATGCTTAAGTAAACAAGCATTTCCCCATTCTTCCTAGTGACAGGACACTGATCACAGCTCCATGTGATCGGGAGCCGTGACCAGTGTCGTGACTCACGTAGTCCATCCCCTCTTCAGTTAGAACACGTCCCTAGGACACACTTAACCCCTTCAGCGCCCCCTCCTGGTTAACCCCTTTCACTGCCAGTCACATTTACACAGTAATCAATGCATTTTTAATCGCATTGATCGCTGTATAAATGTGAATGGTCCAAAATAGCGCCAAAAGTGCCCGATCTGTCCTCCATAATGTCGCAGTCACGATAAAAATCGCAGATCGCTGCCATTACTAATAAAATTAATAAAAATGCCATAAAGCTATCCCCTATTTTGTAGACACTATAACTTTTGCGCAAACCAATCAAGCGCTTATTGCGTTTTTTTTTTTACCAAAAATATGTAGAAGAATACGTATCGGCCTAAACTGAGGAAAAAAAAAAGTTTTTTTTTATATCTTTTTTGGGGATATTTATTATAGCAAAAAGTAAAAAATATTGCGTTTTTTTTTTTTTTTTTTTTGTCAAAATTGTCGCTCTTTTTTTTGTTTATAGCGCAAAAAATAAAAACTGCAGAGGTGATCAAATACCACCAAAAGAAAGCTCTATTTGTGGGGAAAAAAGGACGTCAATTTTGTTTGGGAGCCACGTCGCACGACCGCGCAATTGTCAGTTAAAGCGACGTAGTGCTGAATAGCAAAAAGTGCTCTGGTCTTTGGCCAGCCAAATGATCCGGGGCTGAAGTGGTTAAGAGTCCCTGCTCAAACTGAAGAGGCCCAAAGTTTAGCTGAGCTACATAGGGCCTTATGCTTTGCAGTGGACGCTATCAAGGATTCTATCCATCAGGCGTCTCGCCTTGCGCTCAAGTTCATACATATGCGTAGGATTCTGTGGCTAAAGAACTGGTCAACCAAGTTACCGTGCGAAAAGTTCTTGGCTGGGTTTCCCTTTCATGGAGAAAGGTTGTTTGGGGAAGATTTGGATAAATATATCCAAAAGATTTCTCGGGGTAAGAGTACCCTTCTGCTGGTTAAGAAAAGTAATAAACGTCCTTCTTTCAAACATGCTTCCCCTCCAATTCCTGGGGCAACAGCCTCCAGGCAGTCTCGACGGCCTCCACCGTCAGGGGCAATGAGTAAGCCTCATAACCAAACACAGGGCCAGAAAAAGCCCTGGGGTCAGAAGTCCACAAAATAGAGTCCCAAGGCTTCCTTGTGAAGGGGCGCCCCTGCTCAGTCAAGTGGGGGAAAGACTTTGGTGATTTTCAGAAACTTGGCAAGAGGAAATCCATGACAAATGGGTCCTCTCTGTGGTAAACCTAAGCTTCAAACTAGAGTTCCAAGAGTTTCCACCGTCTTGTTTTCTAAGATCAAACGTTCCCAAGGACCCAGTAAAGAAAAAATCCTTATTTCTGGCACTGGACCTATTAATGTCTCAGGGAGTAATAATAGAGGTCCCCTCAGAAGAGAGGGACATGGGGTTTTATTCAAATCTCTTTACGGTACCAAAACCAAATGGAGATGTCAGACCCATTCTAGACCTCAAGGAACTGAATCGCTTGCTAAACATCGAATGTAGTCGATCCGGTCAGTTGTATCCACCCTACGGGGAGGAGAAGTTCTAGCATCCATAGATATCAAAGATGTGTATCTACATGTGCCAATATTTCCTGCTTACCAGAAGTTTCTGTGGTTTGCGGTAGAGCAGCGCCACTTTCAGTTCATTGCCTTGCCCTTCCGGTTAGCTACCGCTCCCCGAGTATTAACAAAAGTTCTAGCCCCAGTACTAGCAAGACTAAGGGGCCAAGGTATAGCAGTAATGGCATACCTAGACGAACTGCTACTGGTAGATCAGTCAATAGCATGGTTAAACCACGGGGTGTTCAGAACAGTCAGTTATCTGGGACACCTGGGTTGGATTCTCAATCTAGAGAAATCATCCTTATGGCCCGTAAGAAGGCTGGAGTATTTGGGCCTGGTCATAGACACAACCCAGGAAAGGGTGTTCTTGCCTCAGGCAAAAGTCAATGCTCTAAGAGAGCTGGTTCAGGCGGTCAAGGCAAGGAAGGGTCCTTCCATTCGCCTTTGCATGAGATTACTAGGGAAGATGGTAGCTTCCTTCGAAGCGGTTCCCTATGCCCAGTTTCATTCAAGACTGTTGCAACACAGTATTCTGTCTGCTTGGAACAAACAGATCCAAGCCTTGAATTATCCAATGAATCTGGCTCCAAAAGTACGTCAGAGTCTCAATTGGTTGATAACCAGGAATTTACAGAAAGGGAAATCCTTCATTCCAGTTGGAATGAACGGATGCCAGCCTATGGGGCTGGAGAGAGTTCTAGAAGAGACCACTATTCAAGGAAAGTGGTGAGAGTCCGAGAAAACCTTGCCCATCAATAAGGGGGCACCAGAAGCCACGTGGCCCAAAGGGAGGTGGACCATATTCTGTCTTAGGCAAGGAACATGTTTCTCTGCCCATCTGCAGTCTACATTCCAGGAGTGGAAAATTGACAGGCAGATTTCTTGAGCCGTCAACAGCTGTTGCCAGGAGAATTGTCTCTACAACCCGATTGTCTTTTTTGCCATATGCCAAAGATGGAGTACACCGGATGTAGATCTATTGGCGTCCAGGTTCAACAAGAAATTGGACAACTTTGTAGTGAGAACAAGGGATTTACTTGCACTCGAAATAGATGCGTTAGTGACCCCATGGGATCAGTTTTTACTGATTTATGCATTCCCTGCAGTTCAGCTACTACCACGGCTGCTCCACAGGATCAGGGAAGAAGGGAAGCCGGTAATCTTAGTAGCCCAGGCATGGCCCAGAAGACCCTGGTATGCAGGGATCATGAGAATTGGCAGTAGGGGAGTCATGGACTCTTTCATCTCGTCCGGACCTGCTGTTGCAGGAACCAGTATTCCATCCTGCCTTTACAGTCGCTAAATTTAACGGTATGGCTATTGAAGCCCACATTCTAAAAAATCGGGGGCTTTCAGGTTCAGTAATAACCACCCTGATTAATGCCAGAAAGCTTGCCTCCAGGACCATTTATTACAGGGTCTGGAAGACCTATGTTGCTTGGTATGAAACCAAGGGTTGGCATCCTCGAAAGTATGTCATAGGAAGAATTCTGGCCTTTCTACAGTTAGGCATAGAAATTAAGCTTGCCTTGAGTACAATCAAGGGTCGGATTTCGGCATCGGCAGTGTTTTTCCAAAGTCCGCTTGCTTCGCATTCTTTAGTCCGGGCATTCATACAAGGGGTAACTCGGATAACTCCGCCAGTTAGAGCACCCTTGTGCTCATGGAAATTGAATCTGGTTTTGCCAGTGTTGCAAAGATAACCCTTTGAACCTATACGTAATATTCCTGTGTTCCTTTTGACAAGGAAATTGGTATTCCTAGTTGTGGTAACCTCCGCAAGAAGAGTTTCAGAGTTGCTTTCTCCTGTAAAGAGCCATACTTAATCATTCAAAAGGATAAAGGTGCTGCTGCGTCCTCACCCAACTTTTTTACCTAAGGTAGTGTCTGGTTTTCATCTGAATTAAGATGTTTGCCTACCTTCCTTTTTTCCAGAACCTCGTTCTGCAGAAGAAAATTATTGCATTCTCTCGATGTAGTGAGAGCAGTTAAGGTCTATCTTAAAGCAACAGCTCAGATACAGAAAACTGATGTTTTGTTTGTGTTGCCAGAAGGCCCTAGAAAGGGCCAGGCAGCATCGAAATCTACTATTGCTAAGTGGATTTGTCAGGTGATTAGTCAGGCTTATGGTCTGAAAAGAGAGGTTCCTCCCTTTCAGATTAAAGAACACTCTACCCGGGCAGTCAGTGCTTCATTGGCAGTGCATCACCAAGCCTCTCTGGCTCAGATTTGCAAGGCCGCTACTTGGTCGTCAGTACATACATTCACAAGATTCTATCAAATGGATGTAAAATGGCAGGAGGACACCACCTTCGGGCTGTTTTTGCTTTGTGTCTCCCTCCCCTCAGGTGGCATTGCTTTGGGACATCCCACATAGTTATTACTATGGTGCTCTGTGTCCCGTGATGTACGATAAAGAAAATAGGATTTTTATAACAGCTTACCTGTAAAATCCTTTTCTTTGGAGTACATCACGGGACACAGAGGTCCTTCCTCTCTTGTTGGGATATATATATTGCTTTGCTACAAAAACTGAGGTACTCACGGTATGGGAGAGGTTATTTAGAGAGGGGGACTTCCTGTCTTTTTAGTGTACCAGTGTCCATTCATCTATAGGTGGCGTATAACCACATAGTTATTACTATGGTGGTCTGTGTCCCGTGATGTACTCCAAGAAAAGGATTTTACAGGTAAGCTGTTTTAAAAAACCTAGTTTCCAGTCGTTTCCAGTGAACCGGAAGTAGGCCCGATGCCATCTTGGTACACCTCCGACGACCGGAAGTCCGTTGGCCACCATTTTGGAAGAGGGTGCTGCCCCCCTTTTCGTGTCTCTGCCGTAGCTCGCTTCCTGGCCGTTCAGTGAGTGTCCAAAGCCCTCAATTTTACCAGAGGGATGTCCTGCGCTTGGAGTGTAGTGCCAGTAACGGGGGGGTTGCTTCCTACTTGTCACCAGAGACTAGTATCCCAGCCCCTCCTGCATCTGGGTCTGGAGGGGGGTCTCCCTCGTATGGATAATTTACAACCAGAGGGGCTTCGCCACAGGAAAGAGGCTAAACCTGTGTGGCTGGCCAGATGAATCCGGCAAGGTGAGGGGAAAATTAAAAAGAAAAATCTTCTGTAGTTATAACAGTCTTTTTTTTTTTGAGGAAAAAAAAAAAGAGAATGCCGCCTAGGGGGTGGCGACTTATTTAAATATAGTATAACCAGTCCTGATTGGGCGAGAGGCGAAGCGTATCCCATACGTGTATGCTGTCATGCTTTGTGTCAAGAAACACTGATAAACACAGAATAGCCACCCTTTTCAGTGTTTTTAAGATGTTTTCAGCTTTTTTCAGAGTTAGAGCTATTTTACAGCTAAAAAACTCCTCTCAAACCCACTAGTTCTGTTTTTTTTTTTCCAGCCTGACAAAAACGGTTTATAACCGCCTATGTGTGCATGAGACACATAGGATAACATGCTGGGGAGTTTAATGGCTGCAGAAAAAACGTCTGAAGCCAAAAACAGCAGCTGTAAAAACGTCCAGTGTGCACGAGGCCTTAGTCTTGCAAGGCTGTTGACCCCTTCTGCTCTGCAGTTGGTCAGAGAATTGACCTGGGTAGTTTGCTTTTACTAGTATACTGTTTGCACAATGGTCTTTATCTCCTCCCACTGTGCAGAGGTTTTAGGCAGGTGTGAAGGAATGCTATAAAGTAAGTAAGCTTTCAAAAATATACATTTTAATTGTTGTGTTGTGTGTGTGTGTGTTTGTTTTTTTTTTTTTTTTTATCAATTTACAAAATGCAAAGTGAGCGAACAGAAGAATATTCTAAATCGAATCCATATTTGGCTTCAAAGCAGCATCAATTCTTCTAGGTACACTTGCACACAGTTTAACTCGGCAAGTAGGTTGTTTCAAACATCTTGGAAAACTAACCACAAATCCTCTGTGGATGTAGGCTGCCTCAAATTAATCCCAGACAGACTTGATGTTGAGACCAGGGCTCTGTGGGGGCCAAGCCACCACATCCAGGACTCCTTGTTGTTCTTTACACTAAAGATTTTTTTTTTTTTTAATCAGAAAAAGGTTTTTATTGAGAAAAAACATTTACTATGACAAATGGTAGCATATGTATGCTATGCATTACATTGTAACATGTTTGTACTAGAGGTCGACCGATATGGGTTTTTCTCTGGCCGGTGCCGATGCCGATATTTAGAAATCTCGGTGGCCGATATGTGATGCCAATATTTTTTTTGGGCCGATATATTAGGCCGATTTTTTTTTTTTTTTAATTTTTTTTTTCCTTCATCTCATAAAATTTAACAATTAGACCCCTTTCACACTGGGGCGTTTTTCAGGCGCTTTTGGGCTAAAAATAGCGCCTGTAAAGTGCCTGTAAAACGGCTCCCCTGCAGTGTGATATCCTGAGTGCTTCCACACTGAGGCGATGCGCTGGCAGGATGTTAAAAAAAAAAGTCCTGCAAGTAGCATCTTTGGAGCGGTGTATACCACCACTCCTGCCCATTGAAATGAATGCGCACTGCTGCCAAAGCACCTGCAAAGCGTTTCGGCAGCGGCGCTTCAGGGGCGCATTTAACCCCTTCCTCAGCTGCTAGCTGGGTTATAAGCCCGCTAGCAGCCAAATAGCGCCGCTAAAATGACGGTAAAGCGCCGCTAAAACTGACAGCGTTTTACCGTCCACGCATGCCCGCTGCAGTGTGAAAGCAACCTAAAGTAATACAGAAATTTTTTTACATTTAAACATTTATTAAACAAAACAAACCTCCACTCAGTTCACTTGTATGTAGAATTTAGATTAAAAAAAAATATTAAAAAAAACTATCTTAAAAATAAATACACAAAAACAGGTAATCAAAACTTTTGGACGAAAAAAATGGGCTAACTTTACTGCTTAGTTTTTTTTTAAATTTATTAGTGTATTTTTTTTTTTTTAAATTGCGTTTGAAAGACCGCTGTGCAAATACCGTGTGACATAAAATATTGCAACAACCGCTATTTTATTCCCTAGGGTCTCTGCTAACAAAAAAATATATAATGTTTGGGGGTTCTAAGTGATTTTCTAGCAGAAAATACAGGATTTTTACTTGTAAGCAACAAGTGTCAGAAAAGATTTAGTCTTTAAATGGTTAAACTGAGAGCTTCTACACACAGAGTTCAGCTCATTCAGAAGTGTAAACATTGTATCAATTCAGGTTCTTTTTATCAGATTTGGCAGGCTGCCCAGAGAGGGGAGAGAAGTGCTTCATAGAAGAATACAGGCAACTTGTATTGACTTCAGAAGTCATTTGCAAGTCGTGCTGAGTTATATTGGCCTTTTTTATCAGCACAATCAGCCGATGCCGATTAAGAAAAAAACACCAAATATCAGCCGATATATCGGCCGGCCGATATATCGGTCGACCTCTAGTTTGTACTGCCGCCAAAACACGTTACCCGCGAGTAACTTATCGACAATGGGTTAAATTATAACTTATTGATGCAACATATAAGAAATAATCATACACATCTTCATGACATTTGCTGTGCATCTATGTAAAGATATTCAATGTAAAAATAAGAACCTCTAAAAACAAATATAAAAATAAACATCTATACCTATTATTAAAAGAACATTTGGAAGACAGATACATATTTTCATGTGCCAACGTTTCTCTAACAAGATAATTCCTTGCCATGTGTTCCTCAACCCTCCAATAATCTGTCCAACACTAGTTGATGTGGCGCAAGCCCTGGAACGTCTAGCCATGGCTGCCTTATGGAAAATATTTTTTTTTGGAGCTTTTCTATGGAGATTGGTTAGTTTTTCTTTAATAATCATGAAGTTGACCTGTTCTATCCATTGTCCCCTGGTGGGCATCCTAGGAGAAATCCAATATCTAGCAATTTGCGTGAAACATAAAGTAAGCGCAAAATTGCCACACATGCATTTGCAGTTAGTAGATCCTCTTCCAGAGCACCCAACAGACAGACAACTGGTAGTCATATATCTGTGAAATTGCTGAAATAACCTCCGCCCAATATTGAAAAAGTTTTGGACTTCTCCATAGCATGTGTATTAGATTCCTGTGTTCTTGTTGGCACTTTGGACATGAAGGACTATCTCTACAACCCCACTTATGCAGCTGCTGAGGTATCCTATAAGCTTTGTGAAGCAGAAAGAGATGGGATAATTTCTGCGTGGCCAACACTGACACCAAAGGGGAAGCGGCTAGACAAGATTCCCATACAGCACCGTCTATATTGCCCATGTCACTCTCCCATCCCCTCCTACAAGGCAAGTCCATGGTTCCCTGTATTGCATTTAAGAGCATGGAGTATACTCGGGAAATTATACCCTTTTTATCTGAAGCCATAAACACCTCCTCTATGATAGTGTAGTCTGTCAACATTAGATCTGAGGTCCGTGCTTGTGCAGTCAAAGCGTTCCTTAGTTGCAAGTATTTGTAAAAATGTTTCGTAGGGATACTATAGTCCTGTTGTATCTCTATAAAGGTTATAAGTGTACGCCCTTGATAAATTTGAGATATACTTTATTAAAGCTTTCTCCCAATCTCTGAACCCTTCCAACTTCAGTATCTCCCTATATTGGGAGCTACGCCAAAGTGGGGTACATGACAAAAAGCCTGTTACATTGAATGTTGCCTTAGTATATTTCCACAACTACAACTTTTCGCACTGTTGGTAATTCTGAAGACAGATGAGAAAAGCCTTTCTCCAAATGAGCAAAGGCAGAATAGTCCGAACCCTCAAGGATAAGCATATTCCTAACTGAGTTTGAGGGGTCAGATAACTCCCACCCCCTTAGTTGTTGAATCTGTGATGCTAGAAAATAGGCTCTGGAATGCGGGACAGCCAAAACCCCTTGATCCTTTCCCATTTGTAAAGTTGTTAATCTAATTTGAGCCATTTTTTTACGCCTGATTAATTCTCTAAACTGTGAGTCTATACGCAGGAACCACTTTAGTGGAATTTATATCGGGGAATTGTTAAAAATGTATAGCAGCTGGGGGGGGGGCACACATTTTTATTAAATTGATCCTCCCTGCCACCGATAGAGGAAGTTCACACCAAAGAGAGCACTTCTCTTGGAATTTGGTCAGTATTGGTAATAAGTTCAAGCAAATATATTCAGTTGGCTCAGGGGAAATCTGTATTCCCAGATATTTGAAATTGTGAACCACCTCCACTGCCTTCTCACACTCTGGTAGCGGACAAGAAAGCAGGTCTAGTGGCATCAACACTGACTTGTCACAATTTTATAGCAAATCCAGAGAGCTTTCCAAAATCATCAAAAAGTGTCATCACCGCTAGCAGCGACCCCATCGTATCACCCAGATACAGCAGAATATCTTCTGCGTACAATGAGACATTTGAGCTTTGTCTCCTCCTAAACCTCACTATCCCAGGTGAAGCTCGGATATAAGCAGTCAGAGGCTCCAAGTCCAGGGCACATAGCATGGATGACAAAGGACACCCCTGCCTAGTGCCCCGTTGCAGCTCAAACGGTCCCGACATTTCCCCATTTACATTGAAGATTCTTAATGACATTGGCTGTATGTTTGGGGTGGTTGTCCTGCTACAGAGAAAAATTTGGGGCCAATCACACACCTACCCGATGGTATGGTATGATGGATAAGTATCTGCCTGTATTTCTCAGCATTGAGGACACCATTGACTGGGGAAGGTTGAGGATCGTAAACGCAGTGGTTGGCCAGAGAAACCTAATGCAGCATAAGAAATACACATAATGCATTTTTCCTTTTGACATTGTAAGATGCCCAGCAGTGCCATCAGCACAGAACTGGTGTAAACCATGTGGACTCAGGTTTTTATTACTCATTTTTGTTAACTGATGAAAAATTAACACCTACATTTTTAAAAGTGTTCCTAATCTACAGCTGTTTTCCACACCTGAAAAGAAAAAACAATAAAAAGCAAGGCCTAACACATATTTGATAATTGCACGTGAACAAAGAATAAATGACAATCCAAATAAACTTAGAAGTCCAAAGATGAGAAAAATTATATATTACAAAAAAATATATATTGCACAGTCCAGAAAAAATATTCATAAATCTTGCTGAAGAAAGCTCCAATCACTGATCTCCTGGTCTTAAAAGTGCCTCAGATACTCCTTATATAAGTGCTCCAGCACAAAGTGTACAAAATGCACGCTTACCAACAACCTCTATAAAATGCACCCTTTTGCACGTTGTCCCACCTTGGTAATGATATAAGGGAAACTACCACCAGCTGTTCTCCTCAAGCATCAATAACCGAGACCTAGGGAAAGATAATAAAACGATGTCACACTATCCTGGATTATTATCGTATTATTGATATTGGTAAGCATGCACTTTGTGGTGGAACACTTATATAAGGAGTATCTGTGGCACTTTTAAGACCAGGAGATCAGTGATTGGAGCTTTCTTCAGCAAGATTTATCCATGTCCTTGGTCTGCTTGTCTTCAGCAAACTGCGGGCTTTCTTGTGCATCATCTTTAGAAGAGGCTTCCTTCCGGGACGACAGGCATGCAGACCAATTTGATGCAGTGTGTGGCGTATGGTCTAAGCACTGACAGGCTGACCCCACCCCTTCAACCTCTGCAGCAATGCTGGCAGCACTCATACGTCTATTTCCCAAAGACAACCTCTGGATATGACTAAGCACGTGTACTCAACTTCTTTGGTCGACCATGGCGAGGCCTGTTCTGAGTGGAACCTGTCCTGTTAAACCGCTGTATGATCTTGGCCCCTGTGCTGCTGCTCAGTTTCAGGGTCTAGGCCATCTTTATGTAGAGCAACAATTCTTCTTTTCAGATCCTCAGAGAGTTCTTTGCCATGAGATGACATGTTCAACTTCCAGTGACCAGTATGAGAGAGTGAGAGCGTTAATGCCAAATTTAACACACCTGCTCCCCATTCACACCTGAGACCTTGTAATACTAACAAGTCACATGACAGCGGGGAGGGAAAATTGCTAATTGGGCCCAATTTGGACATTTTCATTTAGGGGTGTACTCACTTTTTTTGCCAGTGATTTAGACATTAATGGATGTGTGTTGTTATTTTGAGGGGACAGCAAATTAACACGGTTATACAAGCTGTACACTCACTACTTTACATAGTAGCAAAGTGTCATTTCTTCAGTGTTTACACATGAAAAGATATAATAAAATATTTACAAAAATTGGGTGTACTCACTTTTGTGAGATACTGTATGTATGTATATATTTAAGTTCATTGTCATTTAGGTTGGCGCCAGGGTTTACTAATATTTCTTATAGAGGTGCACCGAATGGCAATTTTGGTACCGAAAATGCAGGATGCACTTTTTAAAAAAATATTTTTTTTTTATATATAATTGTATTATATTCGACTAATTAATATCATCAATTTAGGTTCAATATATATTTTATTGTTTTCACATTGTAAATAGAAAAGTACAAGAACTAGATCAGGACCCAAACAGAGGGTGTACCGATCTAAAAAATAAAACGTGTAGACATTTACATAGTACATTCTTTACATGCATAAACATGACTGGAAAAGGTGTCAGTGACAAATAGGGTCTGATACCATGCTGATACTTGAATGTCTGCCTAACCCTCTAGCTTGGAAGCCCCAATGGGATCCTGCTGCTCCGGAAGCCGAAGGGTCAGAAATATCCATATGTAATCTCAGAACCAGGATTATTAGTAATTTCGAGTGTCTTGGCTGCCTAACATGCATATATCGGCAGTCAAGAGTGTATATTAGCACGTGGAATGATTATCAAAAAAAGTAGGGATAGGAAGGATGAAAAAACAGAAGAAAGAAGAGAAATGATGATAAAGAGGGGGAACCCCGAGAAGGGGAGTAAGGAGGAGGAGGGGGGGGGTTGAGGCAGCAGGCCTCACATTCCAGCGGATGTACTATTCACAGAAAGGTTAGAAGGGGAGAAAGTAGGTCTCCTACTCTTAAGATGTATTTTAATATCATCAATTTAATATGAATTCTTATTGTTGCCCATTATTGGCACTTTAGTGCAAGAAAAGCTCAAGAAAAATGCAATCTGCAGTCTCTGACTATCTCTTGTATCATGTCTATAATCTCTTTAAAACTTAAACACGTTGCTAATAGTATTATCAAAATTTCCATTCAGTGCACCTCTAGCAGACATGATACTGGAGATGGTCAGAGACTAGAGACGTATAAGAAATGGTCAGACTGCAGACCTGATACAAGAGATCAATGCAGCCTCGCCTGTGCCCACACAGAGCGGCGATCTCCCGCTGTGTCATGGAGCTGGATTTAAATTGCCCAGGGCGGGCGCAGTAACAAAGTTCCGCCTCGTATGATACACGTCACACTGATTAAATTTCCTGGCATTGAATCAGTGTGCCATCTATCATAGGAGGCGGGACCTTGTTACAGCGGCTGCCGAACAATTCAGCTCTGTGACACAGAGGGAGACCACTGCTCTGCGTGACAAGGAGAGGTGGAGGGAGGGGAGGACTCTGACTGGGGCGCGCCAGGATGACAGCCCCACAATGTGCGACACCCAGGGCGAAGCGCCCCCTTTTCTGTGCCATTGTCGGCACCTTTTTTTCTTTTTCGGTCGATTGGAAAAAACACCATTTTTGGCCGGTATGTTTTGGCGGCCGAAATTTCAGTGTAACTCCCTAATTTACACATTTTTTTTCACAGCTGTCTAAAACTTTTGCACAGTACTTTGTGTGTGTGTGTGTACATATTTATATAGAATACCAGTCGGTCATGACTACTGACAGGTGAATAACATTGTCTTCTTACAATGGCACCTGGAAGTGGGTGGCATATATTAGGCAGCCAGTAACCATGTCATCCTTAACCACTTCAGCCCCGGAGGATTTGGCTGCTCAGTGACCAGAGCACCTTTTATAATTTGGCAGTGCGCTGCTTTAACTGGTAATTGCGCGCTCATGCAATGCTGTACCCAAACTAAATTTGCGCCCTTTTTTCCCCACAAATAGAGCTTTCTTTTGACGGTATTTGATTGCCTCTGCGATTTATATTTTTTTGCAATATCGGGAAAAGATCGAAAATTTTGAGAAAAAAAAAAAGCTATTTTCTTCTTTTTGTTATAAAAAAATTTAATAAACTCAATTTTAGTCATACATTTAGGCCACAATGTATTCAGCCACATGTCTTTGGTAAAAAAAATGTCAATAAGCGTATATTTATTGGTTTGTGCAAAACTTATAGCGTCTACAAACTAGGGTACATTTTCTGGAATTTACGCAGCTTTTAGTTTGACCATCTATCTCATTTCTTGAGGTGCTAAAATGGCAGGGCAGTACAACCCCCCCCATATGACCCCATTTTGGAAAGTAGACACCCCAAGGTTTCACACATGTGGTATCCCCGTACTCAGGAGAAGCAGCAGAATGTATTTTGGGGTGTCATTTCACATATGCCCATGGCATGTTTGAGCAATAGATCATTTAGTGACAACTTTGTGCAAAAAAAAAAATAAAAATTTTTCCTGCAATTTGTGTCAAAATATAAAATATTCCATGGACTCAACATGCCTATCAGCAAATAGCTTGGGGTGTCTACTTTCCAAAATAGGGTCAATTTGGGGGAGGGGGTTCTGTCATCTTGGCATTTTATGGCCTTCAAAACTGTGATAGGTAGTGAGGAGTAAAATCCAAATTTTACGCCTTTAGAAAGCCTGAAAGTGGTGCTTGGGTTTTGGGGTCCTTTACGAGGTTAGGCTCCCAAAACGCCTCACACATGTGATATCCCCATACTCAGGAGAAGCAGAAGAATGTATTTTGGGGTGTAATTCCACATATAACCATGCAATGTTTGAACAATATATAGTTTAGTAACGACTTTGTGAAATAAATATTTAATTTTCCCGAAACTTGTGGCAAAATTTTAAACATTCCATTGACGCAATATGCCTCTCATCAAATAGCTTTGGGTGTCTACTTTCCAAAATGGGGTCATTTGGGGGGTTTTGTGCTATCTTGGCATTTTATGGCCTTCAAAACCGAGGAGTGAAATCACAATTTTATGCCTTTAGAAATCCTGAAGGCGGTGATTGGCTAGGCTCCCAAAAAGTCTCACACATGATTTATCACTGTTCTCGGGAGAAGCAGCAAAATGTATTTTGAGGTGGCATTTTATGCACAACATTTAGAAGCTTATGTCACATATCACCCACTCTTCTAACCACTTGAAGACAAAGCCCTTTCTGACACTTTTTGTTTACATGAAAAAATATTATCTTTTTGCAAGAAAATTACTTTGAACCCCCAAACATTATATATATTTTTTAAAGCAAAGGCCTACAGATTAAAATGGTGGGTATTGCAATTTTTTTTTTTCACACAGTATTTGCGCAGCGATTTTTCAAATGCATTTAAAAAAAAAAAAACACTTTTATTAATATTAATGCACTAAAACACACTATATTGCCCAGATGTTTCATGAAATAAAAAAAGATGATCTTAGGCCGAGTACATAGCGGTCAAACACGGCATGCTTTAAAATTGTGCACAAACGTGCAGCGGCGACAAACTACATACATTTTTAAAAGCCTTTACAGGTTACCATTTTAGATTTACAGAGGAGAGGTCTACTGCTAAAATTACTGCCCTCGATCTGACCTTTGCGGTGATACCTCAAATGCATGGTACACGATGATACCTCAACTGATGTTTACATATGACACGAGACTGACTCTTGCTTTCGCCTTTGCGCGTAAGCACGGGGGGACAGGGGTGTTTTTTTTTTCAATTCTTTATTTTGCTTTTTTATTATATTTTTAAACTATTCCTTTCATTACTTATTTTTTATTTTTTTATAATTTTTATTGTTATCTCCGGGAATGTAAATATCCCCTATTATGGCACTAGGTAGTGACAGGTTCTCTTTATTTTGAAAAAATTGGGGTCCAATCACCTCCAACAGCGCTGGTGTCATGGCTTTACGCATCGTGGAAGCACACGCTGTTGCTGTCGCGATAAATAAATTAGTGCTGCAGCTGAATGGCGTACCTGCTAACTTAATGATGGTTAACAATAAAACAAAGTAACATTACAGTATAACAGTAAGACTTACCATACCTGCAAAGCAAATACAATAAAACATAGTAAAAATAAAACATTTTTTAACGCAATCTGTGCCTAAAAAATATATGCTGAAGCATGGGAGCAATCTGCCCCTAATGTTAGGGGCAAATCGCCCCTCCACCCCTGCCCCCATGTTTCGGCTTATATGCTCCTTCTTCTTTTTTTTTTAACTGTGATGGTGAAATCACCTTCTACAGAGCTGGAGTCCCTGATTTACGTATTGTGGGAGCAAACGCTGTTGCTGTCAAGATAAATAAATTAGTGCTGCAGCAGAATGGCTTACCTGAAAACAAAAGAATGGTTAACAATAAAACACAGTAAACGGTAAAGTATAAAAGGATTACATACCTGTAAAGCAAACATGATAAAACAAACTAACAATAAAACATTGCATTGTAGAATACAGTAAAAAAGAGCAGAACGATAGAGAGAGAATAATAAAACAACTATTTTTGTTATATATACATACACAGTGGGGACGGAAAGTATTCAGACCCCCTTAAATTTTTCACTCTTTGTTATATTGCAGCCATTTGCTAAAATCATTTAAGTTCATTTTTTTCCTCATTAATGTACACAAAGCACCCCATATTGACAGAAAAACACAGAATTGTTGACATTTTTGCAGATTTATTAAAAAAGAAAAACTGAAATATCACATGGTCCTACGTTTGCTCAGTATTTAGTAGAAGCACCCTTTTGATCTAATACAGCCATGAGTCTTTTTGGGAAAGATGCAACAAGTTTTTCACACCTGGATTTGGGGATCCTCTGCCATTCCTCCTTGCAGATCCTCTCCAGTTCTGTCAGGTTGGATGGTAAACGTTGGTGGACAGCCATTTTTAAGTCTCTCCAGAGATGCTCAATTGGGTTTAAGTCAGGGCTCTGGCTGGGCCATTCAAGAACAGTCACTGAGTTGTTGTGAAGCCACTCCTTCATTATATTAGCTGTGTGCTTAGGGTCATTGTCTTCTTGGAAGGTAAACCTCCGGCCCAGTCTGAGGTCCTGAGCACTCTGGAGAAGGTTTTTGTCCAGGATATCCCTGTACTTGGCCGCATTCATCTTTCCCTCGATTGCAACCAGTCGTCCTGTCCCTGCAGCTGAAAAACACCCCCACAGCATGATGCTGCCACCACCATGCTTCACTGTTGGGACTGTATTGAACAGGTGATGAGCAGTGCCTGGTTTTCTCCACACATACCGCTTAGAATTAAGGCCAAAAAGTTCTATCTTGGTCTCATCAGACCAGATAATCTTATTTCTCACCATCTTGGAGTCTTTCAGGTGTTTTTTTTAGCAAACTCCATGTGGGGTTTCATGTGTCTTGTACAGAGGAGAGGCTTCTGTCCGGCCACTCTGCCATAAAGCCCCGACTGGTGGAGGGCTGCAGTGATGGTTGACTTTCTGCAAATTTCTCCCATCTCCCGACTGCATCTCTGGAGCTCAGCCACAGTGATCTTTGGGTTCTTCTTTACGTCTCTCACCAAGGCTCTTCTCCCCCCAATAGCTCAGTTTGGTCGGACCGCCAGCTCTAGGAAGGTTTCTGGTCGTCCCAAACGTCTTCCATTTAAGGATTATGGAGGCCACTCACTGTGCTCTTAGGAACCTTAAGTGCAGCAGATTTTTTTTTTTGTAACCTTGGCCAGATCTGTGCCTTGCCACAATTCTGTCTCTGAGCTCTTCAGGCAGTTCCTTTTGACCTCATGATTCTCATTTGCTCTGACATGCACTGTGAGCTGTAAGGTCTTATATAGACAGGTGTGTGGCTTTCCTAATCAAGTCCAATTAGTATAATCAAACACAGCTGGACTCAAATGAAGGTGTAGAACCTTCTTAAGGATGATCAGAAGAAATGGGCAGCACCTGAGTTAAATATGAGTGTCACAGTAAAGGGTCTACATACTTAGGACAATGTGATATTTCAGTTTTTCTTTTTTAATAAATCTGCAAAAATGTCAATAATTCTGTGTTTTTCTGTCAATATGGGGTGCTGTGTGTACATTGAGGAAAAAAATGAACTTAAATAATTTTAACAAATGGCTGCAATATAACAAAGAGTGAAAAATTTAAGGGGGTCTGAATACTTTCCGTCCCCACTGTATTTATGTGTGTGTGTATGTATATTACACTTTTATATGTAACTTTAATGGTTCAGTTCCAGGTTTGGGTCTCCCAAAATATGTCATCTTTGGAAACCCTGTGAAAGTGTGTCCTAGTCTGTGCAGTGCTGCACCCTACGCTAATACTCCACTAGTGTGTGGTAGCATTCAAAACATTCACCAATGCAAAGACCAGGATGGTCAGGACAAGGAGGGACAATAATAGCATGTGTCACACCTATATTCACGCTTTCTACAGACATGACATTTTCTTTGGGGGGGCTGTTGGGTAGGGGTACTAGGAAGGACATAAGGAAAATGCATCTCATGCAGTCGGCTTACTACATTTGGATTGGGAAGTTTGGCCACAGCACCATCTGAAAACAGAAGGGCTGTGATGATCTCTTCCTGGAATTTAAGGAAGGATCCAGTTCACCCTGAAGCTTTGTATATAGCACATAAGCATTCGGCAGAGCCAAATGAAATATGTATACAGGCACTTTTTTGTACCAGCGTCTGGCCTTACGGGCAACTAGGTACAGCACCAACAACCCCTCCCATATTAAGGTTATATTCGTAGACACAGAGGGGTTTCTCCACAACACCAGTCGCCGTTTTTTAGTTATGCCCATGAGGAGGGATGGGCCCAGAAAGGTCTTAAATTTGGAAACCGTAATGGGTTTCCAATCTCTGAAAAGGGTCAAATGGGGATTAGCGGTGATGAATTGACCAGCATACAAATTGCTTTGATTGCTTTGGTCCACAATAGATCTATAGAGATCTTCAGTGAAAAACGGCGAATAAAAATCAAGTGACGTAAAATCAACTGTTTCCACCTGAATTCCGGGTTGGCCAGCGAATGGGAGAAGTACGGGTGCTGCAGAAGTGGTGGGCTCCCAATTAGGATTGGCAAATGCAGCAGAAAGGGCACTATGGGCTTGACGGGCCTGTGTTTGTCTTCTTCTTGGTGACAGCGGGACACTAGTTGTGCCAGCCACCTCACCAGCTTGAACTGCACTTATGGGATTTGCCACGTGATACTGCAGTGCTGGTTTGACTACGACCAGGATATACTAGGCCGCTGGTGCTTGCCAGTTCCCCATATGGATGAGCGGCACTAGTACTGGCTCTCTGCTCCATACGAGAGCCCTGCGGTTCTTGCACCTCAACAACAGCAGAAGAACGGGGTCGGGTACGCCTGACCCTGGCAGAGACCACAACTCAGTCGTCAGAGCCATCTGTCAGGGTGCCGCTGCTGTCTACAGGATCGTATTCTGAGCCTGAATCTGACAGATGAGTGACTTTCTCTTCACTATCTTCATGCTCAGAATCGTGTAGGCCTCTTCACTTGTGTACCTTCGATTTGACATTTTGGTCTCTAAATTTACTGGTACACTAGTGAGACTCACCGAAAAAAGAGCTCCTGACTGTCAGCGACTGATTCAAACGCTACCAACAAAACTGTTAGCGTTCACAGGGATTGGGCCTGACTCTGCGAACGCTGCAGCTATGTGTGTTGTGTTTTTGTAAGTGACAGTGATTGATTGGGTGGGCTGGGCTGGGCGGAGGGGCTAAACGCAGGTGCTAGCAGGTATCTGAGCTGATCCCACTAACACTGCATTTTTGGGAACCCTAAACTGCTGGGGATGCTGGTATAGATCTGATCAGATGTTGATCTGATCAGATATTGATCTGTTCAGACACTATACTACTAAGGGAGGTGTATGGTGCTTGCGTGGGTGTTAGCGCTACTGGCACTAATCTGACGCTGCCTGGGGCGACACAGACCCTGACTGATGCTAAAACCTAACTGATATCACCCACTGGGCGATCAGGGGGTTAAACCTTTATCGGATAATATACGGCGGGTGTCCTGATGCTAAAAGAAAAACCAACTGACCAGCATCACCCGTAACACTAATACGATGATCACTGGTGACAGGGGGTGAAAGGGTTAACCAAAGGGCAATCAGGGGGTTAAAACCTTTATTAGGTAATATATGGGGGTACCTGACACTATAAAAACCTGATGATGAAACAAATCAACTAACTAGCGTCACCCGTGACACAAATACGGCGATCAGAAAAAAAGATTGATTAGTGACACTGGTGGCAGGGAGTGAAAGGGTTAACTGGGGGGCGATAAAGGGGTTAAACCTTTATTAGGGGGGTACCCTAGACCTAGCGGGGCCTACTACTAACTGCCCTAACACTTATTTCAGTCACCAATGACACCAATGCAGTGATCAGTGAAAAATCTGGAAATGAGTTAAAAGAGGGACTTGATTCACTTTGCAACAAAAAAAACTTGTTTATCCGCCCAGCGTATGGGGGGGGGGGGGGGGGGGGGGTCGTGGTACTTGATCGGAAGGATTATCTTCAGGAGGTTCATAGGATAGTGGAGGATCGGGACACTTATATTCCCCTACTGGATTATCCGGTTACCCAATATAAGAAGACTTTACAAGCGCTCATTCAGAGGGGTTCAGAGGAGGGTATCTTTGATCAGAAAGAAGAAACCTTTCTGATACCCAAGGCCCCGCGGGTCCCAGTGCTTTATTGTCTACCTAAGATCCACAAGAGTCTCATTTGCCCCCCGGGCCGTCCGATTGTGAGTGGTATAGACTCATTACGTCCCGGGTGGGCAAGTATATTGACCATTTTCTCCAGCTATTGGTCCAACAAATACCATCATATTTGAAGGATACAAGACATGTAATCAACTTGTTGTCCCAGCTAAAACCTAGTAATCACACCTAGATGGTGATAGCGGATGTTAAATCACTGTACACCATCATTCCACATAATCTGGGGATAGCAGCAGTCAAGTACTATTTGAATGTTTTTTCTAAAATACCCGAACAACAACAGACATTCATCATGGACCTGCTCGAATTTGCAGCAAACCACAATTACTTTTGGTTTGACCATCAGTATTACCGACAGCAGCGAGGTGTAGCCATGGGGGAAAAATATGTCCCCAGCTTGGCTAATCTATTCATGGCCAAGTGGGAGGAGGACGTCATCTGTAAGGATCGGAATCCACACCTGACCTTTTGGGCCAGGTACATCGATGACGTCCTCCTCCTATGGGATGGAACCAGCTCCCAGCTGGACGAGTTCCTTTCCACCATTAATACCAATGATAGGGGGATTAGATTTGTCCATGAGGCGTGTCCAGAGAGAATCAATTTTCTGGATCTCACGATAATCGAAAATAAAGGCGATTTCAAAACAATGTCCTGTTTTAAAAAAACAGACCGTAATGCTTTTATAACTCTGGGTAGTTGTCATCATGATTCTTGGTTAAAGTCAGTCCCAAAAAAACAGTTTGTGAGGATGAGGCATAATTGTATGGATATGGACGACTTCATACTCCAAGCTGGCGTTATAAAGAACAGATTGCAAGAAAAGGACTATGATTCGGAATCCCTGCAGGATGCTATTGAAGAGGTGGCCAACATTGTTATATCAGTGTTATTGGATGGTTGCCCTAGGAAGGTCAAGAACAGACCTGCAATACCTTTTATCACAACCTTCTCAACCCAGCATTATTTAATTAAAAATATAATCCGTAAACATTGGCATTTATTAGGTAATGATAGGATCATCAAAACATTTTACCAGCGAATCCACAGGTGATTTTTAGAGGGGTCCCCTCCCTTAGGGACAAGATTGCACCCAATGTTGTGGATCCTCCCACTAAAAAAGTATCCTTTTTTCAGAACCTTTCAGGTTACCATTAGTGCCGCAGGTATCAGGTCTGTACATTAAACAAGAGTAAAAATACGAAAACGGAGTCCTTTGTTTCAACCAGTACATCTAAAGAATATCAAATTGAGCCGTTCATTACCTGCAGCTCAATGGGCGTTGTTTATTTATTGCAATGCCTGTGTGGGATTCAATATATAGGCAGGACTAAACGGGCCATACAGGTTCGTTTGGGGGAACACATCACTAATATTAAAAACGGTTTCAAGCATCATTCCGTCTCCAAACATTATGCCATCCATCATAATCGTAACCTGGCCAATACATTGTTCTTAGGGATTGATAAATATAAGGCCCACTGGCGGGCCAGAGAATTATCAAGGATTAAGATGGCATAGACCTATAGGGTACGTTGTTACACTCTGCATGGCCTCAATATAAACACATATGTCAATGCTTTTATAGATGATGGCTAGGGATTATTGATGTGAACTGGCCTTGAGTTCCTGGCTGACCCCTTTGATAATGATCAGTTATTTCATTTCAACTAAGGATTGGTCGGTAGCCCAAAGTTTCCATTTAGTGAGTTGTAGTGTTATTAGGCAACATTCTGTTGGCGTTACATTAAATAGTGGAATCTCCGTCAAATTTGGTGGGTGCACCCTTCAGGGTCCATCCAAATGGCAGATTCAGTTTACCATTTTTGTTACATTCATTTTAGTGTATCTATTTACATAGTGGAGGGTAGATGGGGATGATATAACGGGGTTTTTTATATAAATTAATATTTCCTTTTTTTCTCTTTTACCTAAAATGTTGTTTTTAGTATTTTATGTAATTTTTCTCCTTTTTTTTTTTTTTTTTTTATATATATATATATATATTTTTTATTCAACTTTTTAAAGGTGGGAATTTGGACACTGCGGCATACCTGCTGTACGGTCATATATTTAAGGACCGCCAGGAGTCGCTGGGGGATCATATGCCTAGGGGTGACACCAGCTGACATTGAATTTAAAATATAATCAAATTTGTTTTTCTAGACAACATAGTTTTTCATTTGGGCTAGTCGCCTATGTGATCACGCATTTTTATATACAAAGATGCTGACATGGGTTTCGGTTTGGGTGTGCTTAAATGCAAACTCTGGGTAAACTTAATGTTCCGCATCTTGTGGGCAGCTGCCTTATTTTAAGATGGCAGTTTCAGCACAGGGGACACTTGGAGCTCAGGGCTGGGCGTTCCTTCGCTTGTTGCAGACTATATATGGCGGTGAGTCAGCATGCCGCCCATGCCCAAGGACGATGTCATCTGTGACGAAACGGCGTAGGGAGGAGCGGCGTGCTGACGTCACTGTAAACAACGCAAAGTCCCGGAAGCAACGGGCAGCTATCAAGAGCCGGCAGGCTCAAATTTAACAGACACGCTTTTTGATATTCGGCTAAGTGTAAGTGCATTTCTGTTTTTAATACAGTAAAAGTTTGTGGAATTACACTATAGAAGCCCTTTTTATCCTTACATGGGGAATTATTGACTGGTGTTAATACCGAGGAGTGGATGATCTGGGACACCTGGCTGCCAAGCACAGAGACCCAGGGCTGGGGTACAAGCCACAGGCGAATTTGATCTCCTTAACCACTTGCCGACCGCCTAACGCAGATATACTCCGGCAGATGGCACCGGCAGGCAAAATCACGTACCTGGTACGTTATATGCCTCCCGCCTGCTGCCCAAGGCGGTCGGCATCGTTAGGGGAGCAATCCATGCTGAGGGGGAGGCCACTCATTAGTGGCCACCCCCTCGCGATCGCTCCCAACGAATGACAATCTTCCTCTGCCTCTGCAATGTAAACAGCGGCAAAGGAAGTGATGTCATCTCTCCTCGCGTCGGTCTTTTCATTCCGGCGCCGAGGAGAAAAGACATCCAAGTAAGTGCACCAACACTACACTAACAGTAGAACACTCTAGGCACACATTTCACCCCCCGATCACCCCCCTGCACCCCCTGTCACAGTGACACCAATAGCAGTTTTTTTTTTCTGATTATTGCATTGGTGTCATTTGTGACAGTTATAAGTGGTAGGGCAGTTAGTGGTAGGCCCCTTTAGGTCTAGGACATCCCCCTAACCCCCCTAATAAAGTTTTAACCCCTTGATCACCCCCCGTCGCCAGTGTCACTAAGCGATCGTTTTTCTGATCGCTGTATTAGTGTCACAGGTGATGCTAGTTAGGGAGGTAAGTATTTAGGTTCGCTGTCAGCGTTTTATAGCGTCAGGGACCACCATATACTACCTAATAAAAGGTTTTAACCCCCTGATTGCCCCCTAGTTAACCCTTTCACCAGTGATCACCGTATAACTGTTAGGGGTGACGCTGGTTAGTTTTTTTATAGTTTCAGGGCACACGCCGTTTATTACCTAATAAAGGTTTAACCCCCTGATCGCCCGGCGGTGATATGAGTTAAGTTTTAGGGTCAGATAGGATCTGCGTCGCCCCAGGCAGCGTCAGGTTAGTGCCAGTACCGCTAACACCCACGCACGCAGCATACACCTCCCTTAGTGGTATAGTATCTGAACGGATCAATATCTGATCCGATCTGATCTATACTAGCGTTCCCAGCAGTTTAGGGTTCCCAAAAACGCAGTGTTAGCGGGATCAGCCCAGATACCTGCTAGCACCTGCGTTTTGCCCCTCCGCCCAGCCCACCCAAATGCAGTATCGATCGATCACTGTCACTTACAAAGCACTAAACACACATAACTGCAGCATTCGCAGAGTCAGGCCTGATCCCTGCGATTGCTAACAGTTTTTTTGGTAGCATTTTGATAGAGTCGCTAACAGTCGGGAGCTTTTTTACCTGTGAGTCTCACTAGTGTACCACTAAACTTAAAGCCCAAAATGGCAAATCGAAAGGTACACTAGTTAAAAGGCCTACACGTTTCTGAGCATGACAGATAGTGAAGAGGAAGTCCCTCATCTGTCAGATTCAGGCGCAGAATACAATCCTGTAGAGGACAGCGGCTCCATGACAGATAGCTCTGACGATGGAGTTGTGGTCCCTGCCAAGGTCAGGCGTACCAGACCCCAATCTTCTTCTGTCGTTGATGTGCAAGAACCCCAGGTCCCTCGTATGGAACAGAACAGTACTAGCGCTGCTATTCCTTCTGGTGAACTGGCAAGCACCAGCGGCCTAGTACACCCTGGTCGTAGTCAATCCAGCACTGCAGTATCACGTGGTGACATGGCGAGTCCCATAAGTGCAGTTCAAGCTGGTGAGGTGGAAAGCACAAGTAGTGTCCCGCTGCCACCAAGAAGACGAACACAGGCCCGTCGTGCCCATAGTGCCCTTCCTGCTGCATTCGCCAATCCTAATTGGGAAACCACCAGCACCCGTACTTCCCCATTCACTGGCCAACCCGGCATTCAGGTGGAAACAGTTGATTTTATGTCACTTGATTTTTATTTGCTGTTTTTCACCGTGGACCAAAGCAATTTGTATGCTGGTCAACACATCACCGCTATTCCCCAGTCCTCTCTTGCCAGAGATTGGAGACCAATTACGGTTTCTGAATCTAAGCTCTTTCTGGGCCTTTCCCTCAACATGGGCATAACTAAAAAGAGTGAGTTGCGGTCATATTGGTCCACTGACACAATTCACCATATGCCCTTGTTCTCTGCCTCCATGACCAGGGCACGATACAAGCAGATCTTGCAGTTCATGCACTTCAATGACAATGAACTCTGTCATCCTCGTGGAGACCCTGGATACAATCGGCTCTACAAAATTCGGCCCCTCGTAAACCACTTCAACCAACGTTTTGCAGACTTGTTTACTCCCCATCAAGTTGTCTGCGTTGATGAGTCCCTGATTAAGTTTTCTGGCCACTTGTCATTCAAACGGTACCTTCCCAGCAAGTCTGCCCGATACGGGGTCAAGATGTATAAGCTCTGTGACAGGGCCACAGGCTATACATGTAGTTTTATGATTTACGAGGGAAAAGATACACGTATCGCCGACAAACTGCCCTGACTACATAGGAAGCGCTGGCAACATTGTGTGGGACTTGGTGTCACCCTTATTCGGAAAGGGGTACCACTTATATGTGGACAATTATTACACGAGTGTGCCACTTTTTAGTCACTTGTTTGATCAGCAGATTGGAGCATGTGGCACCGTGCGATCTAATCGCCAGGTCTTAGCCCAGCGGCTTGTAGATTCCCGTCTTAGGCTGGGGGAGAGAGCCTGCTTCAATTGTAATAACTTGCTCGCTATGAAGTGGAGGGATAATAAGAATGTTTTCGTTCTTACCTCCCTTCATGCAGACACGACGGTCCAAATTACTACGACGACTTGTGTCCACGAATATAACCAAAATATGAGAGGGGTGGACCTCAATGACCAGTTGTTGGCGCCGTACCTAATTGCCCGTAAGGCCAGACGCTGGTACAAGAAAGTGTCTGTTTATTTCAATTGGCTTTGCTGAACCCTCATGTGCTATACGGAGCTTCAGGACGGACTGGATCCTTCCTTAAATTCCAGGAAGAGATTTTCGGAGCCCTTCTGTTTCCAGACGGTGCTCCACCTCATCTTCCCCAACCAAATGCTGTAAGCCGGCTGCATGAGAGGCATTTTCTTTATGTCCTCCCGAGTATCCCTACTCAACGAGCCCCCCAAAAAAGATGTGTCTGCAGCAAGCGCGGTTATAGGCATGACACCCGCTATTATTGTCCCTCCTGTCCTGACAATCCTGGTCTTTGCATTGGTGAATGTTTTGAACGCTACCATACACTAGTTGAGTATTAGTATAGGGTACAGCACTGCACAGACTAGGCACACTTTCACAGGGTCTCTGAAGATGCCATCGCATTTTGAGAGACCCGAACCTGGAATCGGTTACAGTTACAAAAAAAAGTGTAAAAAAAAAAAAAAAAAAACACAAAAAAATATAAAATAAAAAAAAACAAAAATAGTTGTCGTTTTATTGTTCTCTCTCTATTCTCTCTCTCTATTGTTCTGCTCCTTTTTACAGTATTCTATTCTGCAATGTTTTATTGTTATCATGTTTTATCATGTTTGCTTTACATATGCAATTTTTTTATACTTTACTGTTTACTGTGTTTTATTGTTAACCATTTTTTTGTTTTCAGGTACGCCATTCAGCATTAGAGCGGATTTATTTATCTTGACAGCAACAGCGTTTGCAGTGACTCCAGCGCTGTCGGAGGTGATTTCACCACCACAGTTAAAAAAAAAAAAGCATATATGCCGAAGCATGGGGGCAGCAGGGGCGGAGGAGCGGTTTGCTCCTACCTTTTGGGGCGGATGCCCCCATGCTTCCACATATATAAACGGTGCATGTATGCCCATCATTAGTGGGCGGATGAAGGGAGGTATTCTAATGGTGGGCATACCCACCGATCAATCTCTTTTTTTCGTTCAGCCCACAGGCTGCATGAAAAAAGTTTACAATATATGCCCAACAAGAACCAGCAACGTACTGGTATGTTGCTGGACTTTGAATGGTTATACCAGAATGATGATATCATTCTTTACTGCCCATGGAATGCCCAGGTGGCACAAACCCCCCCCCCCCCAAATGACCCCATTTTGGAAAGTAGACACCCCAAGCTATTTGCTGAGAGGTATAGTGAGTATTTTGCAGACCTCACTTTTTGTCACAAAGTTTTGAAAATTGTAAAAAGAAAAAAAAAAAAAGTTTTTTTCTTGTCTGTCTTCATTTTCAAAAACAAATGAGAGCTGCAAAATACTCACCATGCCTCTCAGCAAATAGCTTGGGGTGTCTACATTCAAAAATTGGGTCATTTGGGGGGGGGGGGGGTTGTGTTATCTTGGCATTTTATGGCCTTCAAAACTGTGATAGGTAGTGAGGAGTGAAATAGAAAATTTACGTCCTTAGAAATCCTGAAGGCGGTGCTTGGTTTTTGGGGCCCCGTACGCGGCTAGGCTCCCAAAAAGTCCCACACATGTGGTATCCCCGTACTCAGAAGAATCAGCAGAATATATTTTGGGGTGCAATTCCACATAATCCCATAGCCTGTGTGAGCAATATATCTTTTAGTGACAACTTTGTGCAAAAAATAAAGTTTGTCATTTTCCTGTAACTTGTGGCAAAATATAAAATATTCCATGGACTCAACATGCCTCTCAGCAAATAGCTTGGGGCATCTACTTTCCAAAATGGGGTCATTTGGGGGGGGGGGGGGGTTGTGCCATCTTGGCATTTTATGGGCTTCAAAACTGTGATAGGTAGTGAGGAGTGAAATCAAAAATTTAAGTCCTTAGAAATCCTGAAGGCGGTGCTTGGTTTCGGGGCCCCGTACGTGGCTAGGCTCCCAAAAAGTCCCACACATGTGGTATCCCCGTACTCAGGATGCCCATGGCATGTTGGAGCAATATATAATTTAGTGACCACTTTGTGCAAAAAAAAAACAAACAAAGTTTGTAATTTTCCCGCAACTTGTGTCAAAATATAAAATATTCCATGGACTCAACATGCCTCTCAGCAAATAGCTTGGGGTGTCTACGTTCCAAAATGGGGGGGGGGGGGGGGGGTTGTACTGCCTGCCATTTTAGCACCTCAAGAAATGACATAGGCAGTCAAACTAAAAGCTGTGTAAATTCCAAAAAATGTACCTTAGTTTGTAGATGTTATAACTTTTGCGCAAACCAATAAATATATGCTTATTGACATTTTTATACCAAAGACATGTGGCCGAATACATTTTGGCCTAAATGTATGACTAAAATTGAGTTTATTGGATTTTTTTTTATAAGAAAAAGTAGAAAATATCATTTTTTTTTTTCAAAATTTTCGGTTTATAGCGCAAAAAATAAAAACCGCAGAGGTGATCAAATACCATCAAAAGAAAGCTCTATTTGTGGGAAAAAAAGGACGCAAATTTTGTTTGTGTACAGCATTGCATGACCACGCAATTAGCAGTTAAAGTGACGCAGTGCCAAATTGTAAAAAGTGCTCTGGTCAGGAAGAGGGTAAATCCTTCAAAGGCTGAAGTGGTTAAAAAGAGATCTATTTATCTGGTAAGCGGCAATGTTTTTAAAGGTGGAGGACCCTGTCTATCATACCGTCACATCTTCTTGGGTGTTTTTTATCTTAAGTCACCGTGGAACAGTCGGTTGAGGAATTTCTATGGGAACTATAGTTTTCAGCCTTTTTATGTTGTGGAACATCTTGTTTTTTAATAATCCCACAGAGGGAAAAGGACACTTATAGAGCACTTCAGTTCTTTTTATTTTTGGTTTATTCGCAAATTTACAAGCTTCACCTATTTAATACTTTATTCAATGGCTATTTGAAGGGTTGTTAGCCTTCATTGGTGTCAGTGTATGCTCTAAAATGTATATGTCACTGTATATCATGTTTTCATTATTTATATAGCACAGCTTATTTTTTATTTTAGGTATCTGGGCTGATTTGGGAACCCTAACTGCTGGGGACGCTAGTATAGATCTGATCAGATATTGATCCGTTCAGACACTATACTACTATGGGAGGTGTATGGTGCTTGCGTGGGTGTTAGCACTACTGGCACTAATCTGACGCTGCCTGGGGTGACGCAGACCCTGAATGACGCTAAAACCTAACTGATATCACCCGCTGGGCGATCGGGGGTAAAACCTTTATTGGATAATATACAGCGGGTGTCCTGATGCTAAAAGAAAAGCCAACTAACTAACCAGCGTCACCTGTAACACTAATACGGTGATCACTGGT
This sequence comes from Aquarana catesbeiana, assembly GCF_042186555.1. Lineage (NCBI taxonomy): Eukaryota > Metazoa > Chordata > Amphibia > Anura > Ranidae > Aquarana > Aquarana catesbeiana. Next base: position 219,021,863 of record NC_133330.1, read on the forward strand.
GACGGGGTAAAAGCGTTAACTAAAGAGCAATCAGGGGGCTAAAACCTTTATTAAGTAATATATGGGGGTACCTGACGCTATAAAAACCTGACGATGAAACAAATCAACTAGCTGGCTAACTAGCGTCACCCGTGATACAAATATGGCAATCAGAATAAAGATTTTTTAGTGACACTGGCGGCAGGGGGTGAAAGGGTTAACTGGGGGGCGATAAAGGGGTTAAACCTTTATTAGGGGGGTACCCTAGACCTTGCGGGGCCTACTACTAACTGCCCTAACACTTATTTCGGTCACAAATGACACCAATGCAGTTGTCAGCGAAAAATCAGAAAACTGCAATTGGTGACATAGTGATAGTGAGTGAAGGGGTTAACTGGGGGGAGGGGGCGATCGGGGGGTGGCAGGTGTACCTGTGTGTACTGGTGTTAGTGTAGTGTTGTGTAACTCACAGTTGTTCTCTCTCCTCTCACTGGAATCAAAGACTACACAAGGAGAGATGACATCACTTCCTCCTGTCCGTGTTTACACTTGCACAGACAGGGGAAGGTTCCCATTCGTTAGGACCGATCAGCAGGCCTAGACCATAAATTATTGGTCTGGCCCTGAGGACTGATTGGTCCTCTAACGAATCCAACCGCTGCGGGCACCAGGGGGGGGGGGGGGTAGACGACGACGATCGTGCCCCTCACCCACGGGGAGGGAGGTAGGGACGTATTGGTACGCCCATTTGCTCACCCGTGCCATTCTACCAATGTAAATCGACGTGCAATGGTCGGCAAGTGGTTAATATGTTGAAAGCAGAAAAAATGTGCATCACAGTTTGTTGCATATGTGGCTGCATAGCTGCACACCAGTCAGGGTGCCCATACTGTTCATAGCCAAAGGCTCCAACAATGGGTGAGTGTGTGCATCAGAAGTGGACCATGGAGCAATGTAAGAAGGTGGCCTGATCTGATGAATCACTTTTTCTTTTACATCATTCAGATGGCCGGGTGCGTGTGCGTTGCTTTCCTGGTGAATAGATGGCACCAGGATGCAGTGTGGATAGAAGGCAAGCCGGTAAAGGCAGTTTGATACATTTGGCAATGTTCTGCTGGGAAACCTTGGGTCCTGCTATTGATGTAAATGTTACTTTGACATGTAACATCTATGTAAAACGTTGTTGCTGACCAAGTAGACCCCTTTGTGGAGATAGTATTGCCTGATGGCAGTGGCCTCTTTCAGCAGGATAATGCGCCATGTCATACTGCAAAAATGGTTTAAGAATAGTTTGAGAAACACAGCAATGAGTTTGAGGTGTTGACTTGACCTCCAAATCCCAATCCATTCAAGCATCTCTGGGAGGTGCTAGAAAAACAAGTCCGATCCATTGAGGCCCCACCTCACAACGTACAGGACTTAAAGAATCTGCTATTGCCGGATTGGCGGCAAAAGGAGGACATACACAATATGAAGTGGGTGGCCATAATATTATGGCTGATGTGTGTGTGTGTGTGTGTGTAATTATATATATATATATATATATATATATATATATATGTGTGTGTGTGTATATTATAATTTTTTTTTTTTTTTTTTTTTTTTTTTTTACATACACACATGCATGCACTGAAGTGTACTCTAGTCTAAGATCCAAGATCGTACATGGAATGTTTCGTTTGTAGGCATGTATCCTATCCTTTTTTAGCGTCAGCAGTTTTAGGCTAACTTGAGTTCCTAGTAGGCCTCTTCCTATTACTTGAAGAAAGAGTGCAGCTCTAAACAATAAAGTGCATTTGTGCGAATACCTACAAATATAAAAATTTTGATATTTGTCTGTATTCGCACGAATGGACTTTATTGTTTAGCGCTGAACTCTTTTTAAATATATTATCTGTGCCTGGTGTCTGGGTTATAGTGCGCAGCTGCTTATTAACTTTAGTTCCTAGATAGAGCTGGGCGATTTTCTCCAAAAAAAAATCTGCAATTTTTTTTTTTAAATTGACTCGAGTTTTTTATTTATTTTTTTGATAGACACCGCGCCGCTCCTGAGGAGCTGGTAGCAGGAGTTTTTAGGCGAGGCCGCAGCTTCAGACTTGTCCGCGGCGTCCGGCCTCGCGGACTAGGCCGAAGCCACGGCCTCACTTAAAAACTCTTACCCGCAGCTCCTCAGGACCAGCGCGGTGTCAGCGCCGGTCCTGGGGAGCTACAGGCAGGAGTTTTTAGGTGAGGCCGCGGCTTCGGCCTAGTCCGTGGCGTCCGGCCTCCCAGACTAGGCCGAAGTTTTGGCCTCGCCTAAAAACTCCTGCCTGCAGCTCCTCAGGACCGCCGCTGTGCCAGCGCCAGTCCTGGTGAAAAAAAAAAATCGATTTGCTGAAAATTTGAATCGATTTGACCTCTCAACTCGATTCAAGATTCAAAACGATTTTTTTCTCAGCCCTATTCCTAGCGCAGATATACCCTTTACATTTCATCTCTTCCTATTACTGATTCCAGGGTTTTCAACATTTGGTCTTCGTCACCTTTGTTTGGTGGACCTGCACACTGCTTGCACAAACTTTCCCCCCTGGGATCATGACACAGGTCGCATTGCTCACATACTCCTTCCACCTAGTACAAAGCCCTGAATGGCTCACTTTGCTAGGAACTTGCTTGGGCTTGTCAACTGCACCTCAGGTCTTCCCTATGCTAGCCTAGGTTCTTGCTGTGCTTCATAAATTGCATATTGGGTGAACTTCTTCTGAATCATGGTTGGCTCAAGCTCCGTATGCCAACATCCTTTGCTCTGTGCAGACCCTACTGAGCTCTGGCAGGATCTTATCTCTGAAGAATTCAGCACTATGTCTGACCTAGGTGGGAATCCTGCTCTAATCCTGACACCTTGCTCTTACTCCGCATAGTAACTTGGCAGGTGGACTTTGTCAGTAATCTAAGTCTGTACTCAGGGAGCTGGTCCTACCCCTGAGATGCTTAGAATCTCTGTCATAAGTGGGAACAACAGATGTGGCCCTCTCAGCCTCGAGGTTCAGCCTTAAACTGCGCTGGATTCTCTCTGGTCCCATGGATCCCTAGTCTTTACAAAAACCAGCTCAATGATATTGAGGTCAGGAGACTGAGATGGCCACTCCAGAACCTTCACTTTATTCTGCTGTAGCCAATGACAGGTCGACTTGGCCTTGTGTTTTGGATCATTGTCATGTTGGAATGTCTAAGCACATCCCATGCGCAGCTTCCTGGCTGATGAATGCAAATGTTCCTCCATTATTTTTTGATAACGTACTGCATTCATCTTCCATCAATTTTGACCAACTTTCCAGTGCCTTTGTAGCTCACACATCCCCAAAACACCAGCGATCCACCTCAGTGTTTCACAGTAGGAATGGTGTACCTTTCATCATAGGCCTTGTTGACTCTCCAAATGTAGCGTTTATGGTTGTGGCCAAAAAGCTCAATTTTAGTCTCATCACTCCAAATGTCTTTGTGCCAGAAGGTTTGAGGCTTGTCTCTGTGCTGTTTGGCGTATTGTAAACGGGATACTTTGTGGCATTTGCGTAGTAATGGCTTTCTTCTAGCGACTCGACCATTCAGCCTGTCCTTCAAGTGCCACCTTATTGTGCATCTTGAAACAGCCACACCACATGTTTGCAGCGAGTCCTGTATTTCGCCTGAAGTTATTTGTGGGTTTTTCTTTGCATCCCAACCAATTTTCCTGGCACTTGCGGCTGAAATTTTAGTTGGTCTACCTGACCGTGGTTTCGTTTCAACTAGGGATGCACCGAATGGGTTTTTTGGTGCCGAAACCGATACCGAAAATAAATCTTCCTTGATCCCGAAAACCGAAACTGTTGTGGAATCTCATATTAGCCAATGTATTTCATATTGTATATATTGATTTGCATATATTTTATTGATTATTATTATTATTATTATTTATATTATTATATAGTAGTGGTTTTATCAATATTATTATTCAATAAGTAAAGCAACAATTATTAATCTTTAATAATGTATACTGTGTTTTCCAGATTTAGAAAGTCTTCATTTATAAGTGTTGAACTTTAAATGACCTCTGCTTTATGACAAGTACTTGTAAACAGGTGTTCTCGAAAATGTATTAAGATAGTCTACTGGATGAAAGTTCATTAGAATAGATTCAAGTTATGTAGAATGGTCTCAGACAGATAACAAAACAGGTGGTTAAAATAATTAGGTGGAATACAGGAAAGTTATGTACAGAACATTAAATTAAGTTTGACAAGGTCAAACAAAGGTCTGCTTGTGCCCTCATTAAAACTGTTAAAATACATACATATAGTGAGACATATAACACATCTGGTGGGGTTATTGAAAGTTCATTTTCCAAATCTCATAAATCTGTCATCCTTGAAGCTAGTATCAAGATAAGGAGAGTCTGATAACACAGCTGGGTGCCAGACTGTCTCTATACAGGTGTTTTTAATTGGACAAAAACAGTTATAAATCACTTTAATGAACATATAGGAATTTTGGGAATAATTAAGTTTATCTGGTTGTAGAACAGGTGTCAGATTTATGGTTGGTTACTTTGATGTAGATCTTAGCGACCAATCATATGTAAGAGATATGTTAAGATAAGACTTGTAAAAGAGTATATAAATGCAAGCTCTGCAATTGTTAGACAGACAAGTCAGATAGGAGCTCATAAAGCTGAACTCTATGTATGCTGCCCTATTGCACGGGTCATAGAGGTCAGAACCAATGGACAAGTATCTGTCCTAACTTGTCCCCTCGGACAAGTCAGATAGGAGCTCATAAGGCTGAACTCTGTGTATGCTGCCCTATTGCACGGGTCATAGAGGTCAGAACCAATGGGCAAGTATCTGTCCATAACTTGTCTCCTCGTACGAGTCAGAGAAGACTTCTTAACTTGTTCCAGAATGTGGTCTCAGGTGAATTTCCCTCAAGAACTTGGTCGAGCTGGAACCCAGAACTCTGTAAGGAGACCAGACCAACGGCCAATTGGCTGGTCCCTATCAGGTGAGAGGTTCCCAAGAATTGGCAGTAAAGACCCATTCTGGTTCAAGGTAAGAACAATTCACAATTGTATCAATTGGGGTAGAGGATAAGAATATTTATATCTAATATGCATACATTGTAAGAAACTGTATAAATTAGATCTGTATCTTGTAATACTTTGAACAAAAACCTGTATGTTATCAGCTGTTAATAAACCTGCATTGCTGAAGTTCTGCCTGGTTCGATACTTTACTATTCTACTTCAAAACCGATAACGAAACGGCACCGAAACCGAAATAGGCTTTTTTTTAATATATTGCCCAAAAAAATTATTGGATATACATTCGTAATATTATTTATATTCAACTTAATCATTAATTTTATGAAGAAAAGAATACTACAATCCAACAATGTCAAAAAGTACTTTTAATAAAAAGTAACCCACATAAAATTAGACAGTGGACACAGAAGATAAAAATAAAATAAGACTGCAGTCAGTGCACAATGCAACATCCATACCAAATAAAACAGGCATAAAAAAATCTATATAATAATAATAATTAATATTATAATAATATAAAAATGCCAAAGACAGACTTTTTTATATTTTATTAATTTCCAACTTACATCAGAACTAGTAATTCAGTTCTCTCTCCCTAAGGTGTCAGCGGCTGGATGTGCGATAAGTGTATGTATGTAGCTGCGATTTACATACATTGTCATACAGTAGACCGCACTGTGTTCCGGCCCCGGATATGGGCGGAGACATCCTGGAACACAGACTAGTCTATAGTGTATATAGTACTGTATGTAGACAGCCACAGATACAGAACATACAGTTTTGCACATGCAGCGGGCTGACAGCTTAGGAAGCGAGCCAAGAGACAATTTTTTTTTTTATTTTATTATTTTCTTTCCACTTAAATGAGAACTAGTAGTTTTTTTTTCCCCCCAAGTTCTCTCCCTAAGGTGTCAGCGGGTGGATGTGCGATATAAAAGTGTATGTATGTAGCTGCGGGTTAGATGCATACTAATCAATACAGTAGACCGCACTGTGTTCCGGCCCCCGGGTATGGGCGGAGACATCCTGGAACACAGAGTAGTCTACAGAAGCGGTGCTCAGCTAATCACAGCAAGCAATGTAGACTAGTCTGTGTTTATGGAAGTCACCGCCCATACCTGGAACACAGTGCGCTATAGTACTGTAGTATGTAGACAGCCACAGATACAGAACATACAGTTTTGCATTTGCACATGCAGCGGGCTGACAGCTTAGAGAGAGACACAGTTTAGCCCAACAGCAACAAACTATGGTACAGTAGTTCAAAAGCTGGAGTTCTCTCTTAAATTGAAGTGCAAAAAACTGTAGAAGAACTACAATGAACAACCAACAAATGGCACAACTAGACAATTGGAACATACTAGGTAGTCAGTCATACTATGTTGTATGTTCCAAGAGACGGTTTCTCTTCTCATCAAGAATATGAGATGCTAGACTGAATAGTCTCTCACTCTCTGTACAGGTGCTTGGGGCAGATAAATATCTGCGTGCAATCTGTGCAAGCAAGGGAAAACGTTCTTTGTTGATGCGCCAGTACTCAAGGGGATTGTCGCTTCTGGCAATAGGCTGTTCAGCTAAATAAATGTGCAGCTGTTGGGTAGCTGCACTTGTGGCACCGCTATGGATTGGGGTGCATTCATGTAAAATTTCTTCAAACATATCAGATATGGAGGGAGTGTGTTCCTCTTCACTTGTTTGTGATCCAACAAACTCACATGCGTTAAGTAGGATGTTTTGCAATTGAAATTTGTCATCTATCCACTGCGCTGTCAGGCTAAGCATGCTCGTTGGACTGATGTCTGAACTCCAAATGTCGGTAGTAAAACTGATTGCTATGATGTCGGTAGTCATGAGCTCATGAACGTGTTTTCTAACACTGCAAAACAATTCAGGTAGACAGGTATCTGCAAAGTAGCGTCTGCTTGGTAGTGAGTAACGCGGCTCAATATGTTGCATGAGCCTACAGAATCCAACATCCTTCACAACAGAGAATGGCTGGTCGTCTAATGCAATAAACTCCATAATTTTATCTGTAATGGCACGAGCTTTGAGACTGTCAATTTTTTAACCTTTTCAAAGACTGTGGCCACAGATGGTGTTAAGCCTGAGGCACTTTTTGAAAGTGGCGCTGTTTTCTTATAATCTGCACGCTGAACTGGATGACGTGTTTTCAGGTGGTGTATCAAACCTGTTGTTGAAAAATGCCTTGGCACTGTACCCCCTCTTGAAATTTCCAGCTGAGTAAAGACTACAGATTGCAAATTTGGGGTCTTTATCAGAAACTTTAAAATATTTCCACACTGCAGAGATGGTCCACCTTTGCTGGTAGCGCAGAATAATGGCATAGAATGATTTTTTTTTTTTATAGTGGGAGTGAAATCTGAGGGGGGAAAAAAAGGACGAAATCAATTTAAAAGCTAAACCCCAGAAGGCAGCTTTAAAAAATAAAAAACTAACCAATCCTTTTTTTTTTTTTTTTTTTTTTTAACGGTGCAGCTCTTGCCTTGCAAGGTAGTTATGTCTGCACTGCAGTACATCTGACTTGTACCAAAAAGATAATTGAACTGATTAAATTTGATTTGAAATGGAATGGATTACTTGCAGTTTGCAATTGCATGCTATTTTATTTTTTTTTGAGCTATTCTGTAGTATACTATAAACTTGTGCTTGTTATTGAATTTGACACTTTGTCAGTGTAGTATACTAGTATTATAAGTTAGTTGTACTAAATAACTATATTATATTTATTGCATACTGTCATGTCATGTTTAAAAAAATTCATGCGCTTGCTGTCATATGTAGTATAACTATACTCAATGACAACAAGCGCATACATTTTATAGCTACAGAATAGCTCGAAAAATAAATAGCATGCAATTGCAATCCATTCCATTCCATTTCAAATCAAATCATGTTTAATCAGTTCAATTATATAAAATCTTTTTGCTACAAGTCAGATCTACTGCAGTGCAGACAGACAGAAATTTTAAATACTAGTATTACATGGCAAGAGTGCTGGCGAGACTGCAGACATACTACAGGAGATGGCCAGAAACTGCAGACATGGTACAGAAGATCAATGCAGCCTCACAAGTGCCCATCATATGCAGCCTGCCAGTGCCCAGCAACCTACCAGTGTCCATCATTTGCAGCTCTCACCAGTGCCCAGCAGCCTACCAGTGCCCGTCATGCAGCCTGCCTGTGCCTCACCAGTGCATATAAACATACACATATAAAACACACACACACACACATATAAACATACACACACATAAAAACACACATGCATACAAACATATGTAGACAGCCTTTTTAAAAATTGGCAGCTGCAGCTTTGCACCTTCAATCTCCATGCCGGGTACTGCACTGTAGGGGGAGGCAGAGAGCACAGCACACACTGCTAGACACCTCTCCCTTACTTTCACTTTCAGAGTAAACAGCGTGACCAGGCTCCTTCACAGCCTATTTACACATCGGCTGAGGATCCATATGCAGCCACCGCTTGGGGAGAGAGGGACATTACACAGAGACCCCACAGGCCGCCTGCAGCATGGACGAGAAGGGAGGGGAGAAGGAGAGAGTAAGGACAGGCGCTCCAGAATGACACCCCCGTGACAGGCGGCACCAGGGGCGGGGCCCCGCCCCATTTTCGGCGCCATTATCGGCAAGAATTCTCTTTCGGCTTTTTGCCGAAAGGGCCATTTTCGGCTGATATGTTTCGGTGGCCGAAATTTCGGTGCATCCCTAGTAAGTAAGTAATACATGTTGTTTGACTGCTATAGACAGATCATCATTTCAGTTTCAGTACTATAATAAAATAAAATAATACTACTAGTTGGATTGTTTCTGTCAGTTTAAATAAGACAAAATGCTCACCGGCGAATAGTAGTAATGGTAGCCATGCAGGAGGGACAGTGCCCACTCTTGTACTTGAGTATGCTATGTGCAGCCCTCTATGAAGCCGTCTCTCGGGTCCCAGCAGCGTCTCTCGGGTCCCAGCAGCGTGTCTCAAGCACGAGGAGCATCTGCAGGGAAGGTGCCAGCATCTCAGCAGGGAATGTGCTTATGAGTGCGGCGTCTTAACCGTGAGAAATGTGCACGCCGCCCACCGCTACTGCGCATGCGCGATTTTCGGCGCCATTATCGGCAAGAATTCTCTTTCGGCATTTTGCTGAAAGGCCATTTTCAGCCGATATGTTTCGGCGGACAAAATTTCGATGCATCCCTAGTTTCAACAGAACCCCTTATTTTCACTTCTTGATTAGAGTTTGAACACTGCTGATTGGCATTCTCAATTCCTTGGATATCTTTTTATATCCCTTTCTTGTTTTATACAGTTCAACTACCTTTTCCCGCAGACCCTTTGACAATACTTTTTGCTTTCCCCACGACTCAGAATACAGAAACATCAGTGCAGTACTGGATGAAAAATGCAAGGGTCTGTCAGGAGTCCAGAAACTCATTAACCTTTTATACACACACACACTAATTACAAGCAAACAGGTCACAGATGAGGATGGTTACCTTTTACTAGCCATTCAAACCCCTTTGTGACAACTGTGCATATTATCAGGCCAAAATCACCAGGGTATATAAACTTTTGATCAGGGTCATTTGGCTAGTTTCTGTTGTCATTATGATTTTAAAAAGAGTAAACACAGTTGATTGATAATAAACGGCTTCAGCCAAACACTAACCATGAGTGAAAGAAAGAAATATTTTTGTGTTATCATTCATATTCTCTGAAAAATGGCCAAGAAATCATAAATTCTGCCAGGGTATGTAAACTTATGAGCACAACTGTATGTATGATTGATTTTTTTTTTTTTTTAATCGTGCACTTCTCCTTTTAAACCCCAAACCAAAAATGTAATATATTGCAATCCTTAGATGTGGTGGCTGCATTAGTTTTTTCTCTTTTAAGCATTTTATCTGCTTCACCTGGTTCTTGCCAAGAACACACCACTTATATTAGAGTGCCTCCACTCTGGATGAAGGAGCACTTGGGTACCTTTTGGCACCTTAGGGACAAGGTTGTTTTCTAGGACTTGGCCTCTTTTTCTTCCTAGGGTGTTTTCTTCTTGACTTATATTGACCAGGACATTGTTCTGGCTTCTGTCTGCCCTGCTTCTATACATCTTCTGGACATTTCGTTTCCGTTGCTTGAAAGGGTATGAGCTATTCTCAGCTTTTACTACTTTTTGTTTGGTTGACTGTAGTGCCATTTTCAGGTGTAAGGTGCTATGAGCTGTCCTGTTGAGCCCTTCTTGACTTGTTTACTATATGACTAAGAAAATATGATTTTTATTTTTTATATACTAGTGAAATCTGTTTCTTGGCGTACAGTACACAAGTCTCTCCCCTCTATTCTTCATGATCTCCCCATTTCTTGCTATAGCAATGAGGCTTGCTGGGAGTGGGAGTCCGTGTACAGGGGATGTCCTACAGCCCTCTTTTTTTTGCCAATTTCCAATCACCTGAAGGTAGCTGCATATGACCCATAGATAATGACTAAACTGCATTCCAAAAACGAATGTCACCTGGTGTATGGTGGGTTCTTATTCCTAACTGGGGGAGGGTCCTCCCAGCTCTAACTAGTAATCCGTTTTTAGGCTCGGCTCACAGCACGGTCCAGTGCATGGTGGTTCACCGTTTCCGGTCTGATTTCAGCCCGAATTTTGGGCTGAATTCGGACCTGAAACAGACCAAAAGACGCACATCGTTTTTGTGCAAAACTCACCGGAGCCGCTGTGGAGATATGTGAACCGGCTCCATAGAGAGCCGGTCAATATCTCCTGTTATTGCGATTTGGATATAGGGATCCCGCATCCAATTCACAAAGGTGTGAACCCAGCCTTAAGGTCTGCAGAATTTTTAATATTCTTTAACTGGAACTTCACCGGAAAAGGAAAGTTCTGCTCATCTAAATTCTTCCACACCCACCATACTTCTGAATTTTTATTTTCCTGGTTGCAGGTATCTATTTCTGACAGTTACCCACTACCAAGTTTAGCCTCCTCCCCCACCTGCAACCTGGAACAGGTCACATGTCCAAGGAGATTGTGAGGCCATTGAAAAAGCACAGCGCATCTTGAATTTGCACAGTGGGGAGCCAGCTGTGAAACACCAGAAAGTCCCACACGGCTTCCCACAAGCAAGATGGTGGCACTGGGGACCTGAAGATCGGCCAAGCACTGGTTCAGATGATAGCGCTGGATCCCTGGGCTGATAAATCTATATAAGTGATTGTAAAGTCTCTTTATTATAAAAAAATAAAAATGTTGTTATACTTACCTGCACTCTTCAGGTCTCCTGGCCCCTCCCTCCTGACAAGTCCCCCCCCCCCCTAAAGCAGCTTACTATGGGTGCACCTGAGTTGAGCCACAGCTCCCTGTGCCCTTTCAGACATGGCTCCGCCCCGCCCCCTTTCTATTCTCATTGGCTGACTGACTTTGACAAAAGAGGGAGCCAATGGCGCCGTGCTGCTGTTTAAGCCAATGAGGAGGGGAGTCCCAGGCACCCGAGACAATCCTACAACATTGCTGGATAGAGAGGGGGCTCAGGTAAGTATTGGGGGGGGTGGTTGCTGCACAAAGAAGGCTTTTTATCTTAATGCATAAAATGCATTAAGATAAAAAAAAAACCTTCTGACTTTACAACCACTTTAAATGTCAGTAGCTACTGTATTTTTACATAGTAGGTGAAGTCGAAAAAAAGACACAAGTCCATCAAGTCCAACCTATGTGTGTGCCCTGCTTCTTAGCTGCTTACTTAATTCTTTTGTAACTGACCAGAGCGTCTCTTTAAATCTTTTTGTGTTTTTGTTTCAAGGTGTGGTTAATGAAGACACTAAAGGTGTAGCAGAACTGGTATCCAGACAGAAGACCAGTAGAAGATCTATAAGTAGGCGACGTATCACAATACCTCGTTACCATGTTGACTTGGTGAGACGTGGCAGAATAGCTCCGGTTCTTCCAGCATCACTGAAGAGTGACCTACGAGATTTGCTCTCCATCTCTCCGTTGCTGGTCTCCCAGCTAGAAACTGCATTCTATAATCGTTTTGGGCGCAGTTTTCAGTATACTCGCTATGGATTCTACTCTTTATTAGAAGTTCTAAGATCTGTGTCTGATATGGTGCAAGTGACACAAACTAGAGCTGGGTCATTACTGATGTTGAAGACTCCGTATAATCATGGCACATTTACTGGTGAGATAAACGCATCCTTTTTAATTTGTTACATTTGTTGCTTTATCTTTATTTAGGTGTTACCTATCATTTATGCACTTATTTGAAATTTTACCAATCTTGTATTCGGTTTCTTTACATTTGTGCATAGCAGTCTAAACAATGCATTTTCATGTCTGTTCCAGGTTTCTTTGCAAAACCAGTTACAAATTGGTCATGTAATCAAGTTACCTCTACCACGTCGGCTTATCCGTGCAGGGTTCTTAAAGATGAAGCACAATACTCCAGAAATAAGACATCCATGAATGTTTCTTTGCCACCAGCATCTTCTGCTTCAGTGCCATCCACTGGCTGCATGCCAGCACCTTCTGTAACTGCACCGTCCGCTGGCCCTACATCAGCACTCTCTGCAACTGCATTGTCCACTGGCCCCACACCAGCACCTTCTGCAACTGCATTGTCCACTTGCCCCAGGTCAGCACCTTCTAAAAATGCCCAGTCCACTGGCACCACACCAGCACTTCCTGAAAATGCGTGCTCCACTGGCTCTGCACCAATTCCTTCTGAAAATGCACAGTCAACTACCTCCAGACTATCACCACCTGCAACTGTACCTTCTAATGGCCTCACACCAGCATCTTCTGCCACCACATTGTCCACTGGTCTTACAGTTCTGGATAAGTTGTTTAAGGCAGCTGAGGCTGAATATTATGCCGGCAAATATTCTCCTAAAAATGACACTAAAGCAAATTTAAACTGTGAAACTGGAGACTCAACAGTGAACTTTAACCGTGTAGAAATCACTAAAACCCAGTTATGCTCTTTGCCTCCAGCTATAATTCAAGATACTAATAACAATTTACTTGTTCAGCCACCTCCAAATGTAGAAACTGTCACTGCTGAGGTAATAAGCTTGGCTGAAGACTTGAAAGTTGATATAGTTGAATCTAGCATGGATTGTAACCTCCAGGAACTGGAAGAGGAGGTATGTTTTAAAGTTTTACTTTTTCTCTAATATTCACTGCACATTCTGGCTCATTTTCTTCATTCCTTGTTCCTTTCCACTAGTTGCATCTTGCCTGCTTATTAATCAAACTTTCTTTAGTAAAAAGCAGTGCTGTTAACTAAACTCCCTTTTCTATCCCTCTGTTAATATCACTCAGGCATTGGTGGTTCTGCTAAATGATTTTGACTTTGTATTGAATTGTGTATGTCAGGTGCTCTCTGACAACCTCTATTGCTGTGTTCCTTACTTTTCATCCTCTCTGTGGACAGATTGATTTTAACAAAGTTAGACCTTGTAAAATGTTAACCTCAATATGATAGCAAGCGTCACAACATATGGGTCTATGTACACTTGCTTTTATGTAAAAGCTGCTTCTTCCCTAAGCAAGTCAAAGGGAATGCAAATTCAACCAAAGGGCCTGTGTTGAGTGGGCTTTTGCTCACATCAGATTTTGCAGTGTTTTGTTTCGAACTGCCACTTTTGCATTTCGCATACAAGCCTACAGAAATGCAAATCCTACTTGAAGCAGGTCAAGTTCAGGTCAGGAGGTGGCTAACTGCAGGTTAGCTGCCACCCCCACTGACTCCCGTTGTGATTGGACACAGTAGCATTTTATTAGCAGGTCCCTGCCAAGGATTCATGGCTGGGACCTGCTGAACGGCTGTGTCCCCTCACAGCCAGGGGCTCTGTACAGAGGGAATATTTTTTTTTTGTTTCTTCTCTCTGCAAAGCAGGGAGAAGGAACAAATAGATTTTTAGTAAAAGCAACACATACACACACAAATAGATTTTTAGTAAAAAGCAGCACATAATACACATTAACACTTGTTAGGCAAACACTTAACCTCTTGATTACTTTGAGATGTTAACCCCTTCCCAGCCAGTGTTTGTAGTACAGTGATAGTGTATTAGTATAGTATTATCACTGATCAATGTATTGGTGTCACTGGTGATATCCGTTCCCACCCATCATTAGTGTCAGATTGCCCACCGCACTATAACAGTCGCGCTGTAAGTCGCTGATAACCGTCATTACAAGTATAAAAATAAATAACAATTATAATATATATACCATACTTTGTAGACGCTATAACTTTCACACAAACCAATCAATATATATTTATTGTTTTTTGTTTTTTACCAAAGACGTGTAACATGTTTGACATAAATTCATGAAGAAATTAGATTTTTAACCCTTTTTTTTGGTTAAGTTTTAAAGCTGAAAGTAAGAAATATTATTTTTTTTTTTTTTTCAAAATTTATATAAAAAAAACTCCTGTAGTGATCAAATTCCACCAAAAAAAAAGCTCTATTTGTGTGAAAAAAATTATATAACTTTCATCTGCGTTTACATGACCATGCAATTACCAGTTAAAGTAGCCCAGTGCTAAATGGCAAGAAAATGGCCTGCTCGTGAAGGGTGTAAAACCTTTCGGAGCTCAAATGGTTAATCCATAACGCCTTCATTATCCCCAAATGTATTCTACCTACTTATATCTTAGGCTTCTGCTTTTTTTTTTTTTCCATTATCTTCTTTCACTTGTTACTCGGTACTAAATACCACACCAAGTTTATGGACAAGACTGTCAGTAAAATATTGGAATATGCTCTTGCATAGCATACCATATGACAAATTTTCCTGAAGCAGTCTTTTTTTTAGCAAAGATGATTTTTGCATTACTTTACATTCAGATAACTACTAGAGTTTGTTGTCTTTTTATATGATCATAAATTACAGCACTGCAAGCGGTCAAAAAACATGTGGTTTCAGGTAAACCTTTATTACCCATGAGTGCTTAATGAAAATTTAAGATATGTTAAATTTGATTAAAAAAAAAAGAGATTTCCTGCGCTTGGTATCATTTAGCTATGAAATCATTGAGTAAATGAAGCTGCTGCTGACTATAAAACATATCTCTAAAAACATATTCAAAGTGCTGTCCTCTTCCGCAATTTTGTGGTACACTGATGGTGGAAAAAGGAATGAGACATAGGGGTCAATTCACTAAGCGTTCAATATCGGCTAATAAAATGCAGTAAAGTACCAAATGCGGTAACAACTGTGCAAATGTTTAGTTAATTAAGAATGTTGTGTTTAATAACGAATGCAGTATTTGTTTTAGCGGTAATTACTGCATTAGTTAACGCAACATTGAGCTGGTTGCTAAGGAGCGGGCCGGGAAGCTGGCCATCGAGTCCTTTAAAGCAGAGTTCCACTCATTTTTCTCTGTCGTTCATTGACGGACACAGCACTTTAATCTTGACCTTAGGGTTATATTGCCACCTTTAGGAGAGAAGACTAGGCAGAACACACAAAAAAAACAAGCACAGTACCGCTCAGGGGGCGTTCCTACTGGCTATAACCCCTCACTCTGCTTCCAGCAGCTCAGTTTTTTTCTGTCTAGTCTAGGAGAAGGACCTGGCTCTCTGTGGGGACCAGTGGTCTTTGAAAATTTTTTGCTGTTTTTGTTTCTTCTTCCTGTGCAATCAACAGCCAGGCTGGGTGACAGGCTGAATAATATAGATCCTAGTAGTCTCCCCAGCTTGGTCATCGAGCGCCTGCAGACTTTAGCTCCACGCTGGGTCAGCCGCAACAGGCCCCATTCTGGTCCGGGGCAGCCGGTGAGCTATATGCTCTGGGGCACACATATGACCGGGCTACTGCTGTCCTTGTCACAGTGTTGCCATGGCTGACAGCCACTCCGTACTATGCGGGAGATGGGTCTGTCCGTGGAGTGCGTCCAGCAGTCCCTGCAGGAGGGGTAAGTATGGTTCTACCTGTTTAGGCAGGATGGAGCAGCTGGGCACTCCCTGGGGGATCGGTTAGGGGGTCTCTCTCTCCCTTTCCTCCCTCCCTGCCCTTTTGCCCTCCTCCCCATCCAAAGGGCGCTGTGTGGCTGGCTTAGGGGGTGCGGTGCACTTACCTGGCCCGGGGGTCCCCCAGGCGGTCTCTGGGTCCTGGCAGGGGGTTGTGATGGCGTTCGTTTGTTCCCTTCGTTTTGTGCCTTCGTTTGTTACCTTCGTTTGCCGCCATGCAGGGGGAATGGTCACCGCGGGAACCGCGGACATTTTCTTGGAGCGCGGCAGCCATTTTCCTGGCGTTTTTGGGTGCTTTTGTCCGAGGCGGCTGGCGGCCATTTTCATGTAGCCACGGAGGACGGTGTCTGTTAGTTCTCTAGCGCTAGGCGGCTGTTTAAGCCAGGAACATTGCGAAACTGACACAGAACACCTTGTGGTTTGGACGCCAGCAGAGGGGAGAACAGACAGCAGCACAGCACAACACCTTGGTCAGGATGGTGAGTCCTGCGGGGGGGCCCCTCAGTCTGTAGGCAGCTAAGAGGGTAGGCATTTTTTGTCTCTTGCCTTAGGTCCCGGGTGACAGGCGAGAGTGGGTCAAACATGGCGTCGGATCCTGGCGCTTCTTCCCCAGACACCCCTGTGATAGCAACTGGTTCCCCTGCACCTGCGGTGCCCATGGACGCTCTGTTGGCGGTCCTGGAATAATTTGTTTCCAGGGTGAAAGTGGCGTGCGGGCGTAAGGTGGGTAAAAAAACGCCCCCTCCCCCCTCGTCTTCCGGGGAAAGCTCTGATTCAGACTTGGGCCCCGCTGTGGCAGGCGGCCCCTGTTCTGACGCTTCAGAGTTTGCGGACCATGACCCTTCGGACAGTGAGGAGGAAGTCTCCGCGTCCATTTCAGCGCAGTGGGGGCACTTATCACAGCGTTCCGGGATACCTTAAAGATAGAGGATACGGCTGGGGCATCTACAGATGTGTCAGTCCCTTTTGGGTCCCACAAGCCGGTCCGCACCGCTAAGGTGTTTCCCTACCTAACTTATTTTGATAAGTTTATTTACAAGGATTGAGAACGCCTGCAGCTTGCGTTTTCAGTCCCGAGGCGAATGGCGGTGCGTTACCCCTTTGAGGAGAGTTTTCTGAAAGAATGGACATCTCCGGTTGTTGACCCGCCCGGTATCTAGGTATGGTGACCACGATTCCGGTGGAAGGGTCCCCCTCTTTTTAAGGACCCTGCCGACAGAAGGGCCGAGGCGGTTGCCCAGTCCATGTTTACAGGGGTGGGGTCCGCGCTTCGGCTGGTGTTAGCCACGGCTCTGGTGTCACAAACACTTACTGAATGGGCTAAGTTGTTGCACCGCCAGTTGGGGAAGGAGCAGGTTTCCCCAGTTTGTGTGGAACTGGCAGACCAGTTGGTGCACGGCCTTAAGTATATTTGTATTGCAGGTGGGAGGCTGTTTGACGCCTCACTGGATGACATTATTAAAAATGTTACTGGGGGAAAGAGTACTTTGCTCCCACAGTCCAGAAAGGGTAAGGAGCCACGCCGTAGGCAGGGGCCTTCCTTTTCCGCTCAGAAGCGGCTTTTTTGTCCGAACGTGTCGGTGGGTAAACCTTCCTTGTCCGACAAGGTGCCCGCTGAGGGACAAAAGCGTTCTGGTATCGCAAGCCGAACAAGCCTGCGAACAAATCAGCTTCCGCATGAAGGTTCGCCCCCACCTGACTCGCGGGTGGGGGGGTCGCCTTCTGGACTTCTCTTCTTTCTGACCAGTGGGTCTGCGAGCTGGTTTTGTCAGGCTACAAGATAGTTTCTTTGTCCGCCGGCAGGTTTTTTCCCTCAAACCTTCATCTCCTTTCGGCTCGTCGGGAGGCCCTGTTTGGGGCAGTACAGGACTTACTACTGCGTAAGGGTGATAGTGTCTGTACCGACGTCGGAAAGGTTTCAGGGATTCTACTCCATTCTGTTTGTAATCCCGAAGAAGGAAGGTGTCCATCTGGTCCTGGATCTCAAGGCCCTCAATTGTTTTGTGAAGGTTCGGAGGTTCAGGATGGAATCGGTTCGTTCCGTGGTCGCTTCATCAGGGGGATTTCCTGGCGTCTTTGGACATCAAGGACGCATACTTGCATTTCCCCATATGTGTCAGACACCAGAGGTTCTTGCAATTTGCGGTCGGGGATGAGCACTACCAATTTGTAGCTCTTCCCTTTGTCTTAGCATTGGCACCAAGGGTCTTCACCAAGGTGCTGGCTCCGATTCTGGCATTTCAGACACAACGAGGGATCGCGGATTACCTGGACGACCTCCTCCTGAGAGCAGCTTCTGCCTCAGAACTAAGGGTGGATGTGGCGATCACCATGCAGACTCTTCAGGAGTTTGGCTGGGTGTTGAATCTCCAGAAGTCGGTGTTGCTGCCGACCCAGCACCTGGAGTACTTGGGGTTGATTCTGAACTCATGCGAGTTCTGGGCCTCATGGTAGCCACTTTCGAGGCGGTACCGTATGCTCAATTCAACACTCGGGTCTTGCAGAAAGAGATCCTGTCCAAATGGGACAAGTCTCCGACATCCCTGGATTGTCAAATCTGGGTGAGCCAGCTAGCCAGGGCTTCGCTTCTCTGGTGGCTGAGGTCCCCGGCCCTTTGGTCCGGGAAATCATTCCTTCCTCTTCATTGGACAGTGATTATGATGGACACCAGCCTGACTGGCTGGGGGGGAATTTTGGGCATCCAGTCGGCCCAGGGTCGCTGGACGCGGGAAGAATCCCACCTGTCCATCGATGTGCTGGAGCTGCGGGCGATCAGGCGGTGCCTCTCCACATGGTTGCAGAGGCTGCAGGGTCTTCCGGTCAGGATCCAGTCGGACAACGCCACGGCGGTGGCGTGTGTCATTCATCAGGGAGGGACAAGGAGCTCAGTGGCGACGCTGGAGGTCTCCCACATCCTACAGTGTGCAGAGCGGCGCGTGCCGGCTCTGTCAGCCGTGTACATTCTGGGTGTAGAAAACTGTAAGGCGGACTACCTCAGTCGTCAGTTGCTGGACCAGGGGGAATGGTCACTGCATCTGGAAGTGTTTTGGCTCATTAGCCTATGGTGGGGCATACCGGATGTGGATCTCCTGGCCTCTCGGCTCAATCGGAAGGTGCAGAGGTTTGTGGCCAGGTCAAAGGATCCCTGGGCGAACGCATCAGACCCGTTGGTGGCCTCAAGGGGGCATTATTGGCTAATTTATGCCTTTCCCCCTCTCAGGCTCCTCCCTCATCTGCTGCACAGAGTGGAGGCCGAGGGGATTCCGGTGATTCTGATTGCCCCAGACTGGCCTTGACGTCCTTGGTACGCCGATATAGTACGAATGGTGGCGGATGTTCCTTGGCGGCTGCCGGTGCAGGAGGACCTTCTGTCTCAAGGTCCGATACTCCACCCTGCTTTACCGTCGCTGGCTTTAATGGCATGGCTGTTGAAAGCCAAGTGTTGAGGGACCGAGGGCTGTTGGCTTCGGTAATTTCCACTATGCTAAGGGAAAGCGAAAGTCTTCTTCCCGGAAGATTTATCATCACACCTGGAAGGCCTACGTCTCCCTGTGTGAGGAGGTGGGGTGGCATCCGCGCTCATATTCGGTTTCCAGGATCCTGCTGTTTCTGCAGCGAGGAGTGGATCAGAAGCTTGCATTAAGCACCATTAAGGGGCAGATATGAGCTTTGGCTGTCTCTTTTCAGCGGCCCTTGGCGACTCGCTCATTGGTTCGTACGTTTGTTCAGGGGGTTCTGCATGTGGCCCCTCCGGTACGCCCGCCGCTGCCCCCGTGGGATCTGAATCTGGTACTTTTGAAAACATTAGGGAGATCCCTTTTATTGACGCTCTCTCAGAAAGTAGTCTTTCTAGTGGCTATTACATCTGCAAGGCGGGTTTCTGAGTTGGCGGCCTTGTCATGTAAGTCTCCCTATTTGGTCTTCCACAAGGATAAGGCGGTGCTGCGTCCGCAGCCCTCTTTTCTTCCAAAGGTTGTTTTGGCCTTTCATCTAAATGAGGACCGTCGGCCGTCGCATCCCAAGGGGGTCACTTTACATTCTTTGGATGTGGTCCAGGCTCTGTGGGTGTATCTGTCTTCTTTCCGGAGGTCGGACTCTGTTTGTCTCGGTGGCTGGTCCGAAGAAGGGCCTGGCGTTCTCGTCGGCCACCATTTCTCGGTGGATCAGACAGATTGTTGTTCAGGCTTATGCCATAAGGGGGCGGGCGCCTCCCTTTCCCGTCACGGCGCATTCTACCAGGGCAGTTGGTGCTTCCTGGGCTTTCCGGCATCAAGTGTCCATTTTACAGGTGTGTAAGGCAGCTACCTGGTCGTCAGTACACACTTTCACCAAATTTTACAAGGTCGATGTGGGTGCATCTTTGGATGCATGCTTCAGCTGCAAGGTTTTGCAGGCGGCCGTTTGAGGTTGTGGCTCCTCTGATTGGGAGTTCTTTTTGTTGTGGGTGGAGTTTATTTTCTCTGTGTTCCCACCCTTGATTTTTGGCACTGCTTGGGGACGTCCCTAAGGTCAAGATTAAAGTGCTGTGTCCGTCAATGAACGAAAGAGAAAATGGGATTTTTGTACTTGCCGTAAAATTCCTTTCGCCGAAGTTCATTGACAGACACAGCACCCACCCCTCCTATTTAAGTTAGTACTGCTTTTTGATGAACTGAGCTGCTGGGAGCAGAGTGAGGGGTTATAGCCAGTTGGACCGCCCCCTGGGCAGTACTGTGCTTGTTTTCTTTTTGTGTTCTGCCTAGTCCTCTCCTAAAGGTGTCGATATAACCCTAAGGTCAAGATTAAAGTGCGGTGTCCGTCAATGTACTTCAGAGAAAGGGATTTTACGGTAAGTACAAAAATCCCATTTTTTTATTTCAGCCACATTGTAATGTGCACCTATAGTGATGTAACTTTTTGCTGCTTATATGGTAAAATTCCCTAGGTTAGTACCTATTCCTTTTTATATTAATCACTTCAATACCTGCCTATTGTCATATGACGTCCGCAGATGGGATCTCCCATCTGGGACGGGCCTCAGATGACTTTCTCGGCTTCCCGGCAGTATAGGGGGCATGCGCCTGCTGCGTTACCGAGGAGCCAATGCGCGTGCCCGGCGGCTGCGATGTCCGCCGGGCATCCGCGATCACTCGCAACAGCGGGAACGTGGATCTGTGTGTGTAAACACACAGATCCACGTCCTATCAGGGGGACAGGAGACAGATTGTGTGTTCCTAGTATATAGGAACACCGATCATTCTCCCCTAGTCAGTCCCCCCCCCCCCCCACAGTTAGAATCACTCCCTACTTTTTCCCTAACTTTTTCCCTGCCAGTGACATTTATACAGTAATCAGTGCATATTTTTAGCTCTGATCGCTGTAAAAATGTCAATGGTCCAAAAATATTGTTCAAAGTTTCTGATCTGTCCGCTGCAATGTCACATTCACGATAAAAATCGCAGATCACCGCCATTACTAGTAAAAAAAAAAAAAGCCATATATCAAAAACCTATTTTGTAGGCGCTATAACTTTTGCGCAAACCAATCAATATAAGCTTTTTGCGATTATTTTTTTTTTTTAACCAAAAATATGTAGAAGAAAACATATCAGCTTAAACTAAGGAAAACATTTATTTATGTATTTAAAAAATTGGGCTAATTATAGCAAAATTTTTTTTTCAAATTTGGCGCTCTCTTTTTGTTTATAGCGCAAGATAAAAACCGCATAGGTAATCAAATACCACCAAAAGAAAGCTTTACTTTTATGGGGAAAAATTCATTTGGGTACAGTGTTGCATGACCACGCAATTTGTCATTCAAAATGTTACACTGCTTAAAATTGGCCTGGGCAGGAAGGGGGTGAAAATGCCCTGTATTGAAGTGGTTAATCTACCCCACAACTTCCGGTTGTGCCCGGCTGGCTGCTTAGGCGACTGCATCATCAGCCTGGCCCATTGACTTCTGGGATATCAATGTCCTTGATCCCAGAAGTCGCAAGATTTCCTGGACGTAACAAAGTGCGCCCGCAGTGTCATTACTGCGCAGGCATGAAATCACTAGGTGCATGCTGGGTAGCCAGCTGCAAGAAATCCAGGAAATGAAGCCAGGCCGGCTTCAGCTGCCCACAGCCTCCATGGTCGCAACCAGAATCGACAGAGAAAAGAAAAATCATCATCTAGTAATTCTATTCTGAACATTGCCAGCAATATCCATTGCACTGATGGTGAATTACAACAAACTCAATGATGTGATTAGGATCATTTTGGCTAGGAGACTGGAACTTTGCTTTAACAACGGATGACTCGTCAGCTGTCAGCTGAACTTAAAAAAACAAACAAAACTGCAGACAATTAAAAGTGATTGGAAAAAAAAAAAAAGCATTGTGTCCCCCCAGTCCATACCGGGCCCTCCCTCTGGTATGGTTTTAAAGGGGAACCTCCACGCCAAAAAATCCATACCAGACCCTTATCCGAGCATGCAGCCCGGCAGGTCAGTAAAGAGGAGGGGGATGAGCGAGCGTCCCCCCCCCCCCCCAACCCCTTCCTGCCCTCAACATGTGGGGTGGGTGCTTTGGGGCACTATAAAGGAACTTGTCCCCATCAGCATGGGGACAAGGGCCTCATCCCGGTGGTTGAAGGGGTCTGCGGACAGGGGGCTTATTAGAATCTGGCCCCCCCTATGTGAATGACTATGGGGTACATGGTACCCTACTCATTCACCAAAAAAGTGTCAAAAAGTAATAGAAACAAAGACAGTTTTTGGCAATTCATTTTATTAACAAATAAAAAAAAGTCCCCCGATGTAAATCACGCCGCACCGCCGACCCGAAAAGAAAAAAAAAAAATGTTCCCGCCATCCATGAAGGCTGGCTGCCTACTGCAGGCTCCCTCTTTTGACATTTTTTATATAAGTAAAGGGTGAGGTCACCTGGTGGTCCCGCTCCCTTGTAATGTCACCGACCCAGCATGCATTGGTCCGTGATGTCACAAGGGGGCGAGACTACCAGGTGAGGTAGCCAGGTGGCCCCACCCCTTGCTTATATAAGATATGTCAAATGGGGGAGCCTGCAGTAGGCAGCCAGTCTTCATGGATGGCGGGAGCGTTTTTATTCTCTTTTCTTTTCTTGGTGCGGTGGGTGGTGTGATTGACAATGGTTTTACATGGGGGGGACACTGTTTTTTCACTTTTTAATGAAGGAGTTGTCAGAACTTTTTTTTTTTTTTTTACTTTTTGACATTTTTTTGGTGACTGGATAGAGGTACTATATACCCATTCTGATGGGGGGGGGGGGGATTTGGGGACCCCCTTCTTAAAGGGGGCTTCCAGATTCAAATAAACGATTCCCATGCCCGCAGACCCCCACAACCACCAGCCTTGAGGCCCTTGTCCCCGTCAAGCACCCACTTCCCCATGTTGAGGGCATGTGACCTGGTATGGTTAAGGGGGGGGAGCTGGCTTGCATATACCCCCCCTTTTCTGACCTGCCAGGCTGCATGCTCGGATAAGGCTCTGGTATGGATTTTGGGGGGGACCCCAAGCCATTTTATTCTTTTTAAATTTTTTTTTCAATTTTGGCCTGGTATATGGACTGGGGGGGCTCACAGTTTTTTTTCCCCCATCATTTTTAATTGTCTACCTTTTTTTTACATTAAGCTATCAGTTTCCTGGCCCGCTCCTTAGCATCCAGCTATTTGTCTTAAAACAGCGTGGAGGTTTCCTCGACGCGCACACTGTTTTTTGACAAATACCGCATGTGATACCGCCAGCAAAACCCTTGTGGTAAATATTGCCTGCTTTTTTTTTTTTTTTTTACTCTCTGATCCGTTTGTGAATTGGACTTATGCCCTGTACACACGTTCGGACATTGATCAGACATTCCGACAACAAAATCCATGGATTTTTTCCGACGGATGTCGGCTCAAACTTGTCTTGCATACACACGGTCACACAAAGTTGTCGGAAAATCCGATCGTTCTGAATGCGGTGACGTAAAACACGTACGTTGGGACTATAAACTGGGCAGTAGCCAATAGCTTTCATCTCTTAATTTATTATGAGCATGCGTGGCACTTTGTGCGTCGGATTTGTGTACACACGATCGGAATTTCAGACAACGGATTTTGTTGTCGGAAAATTTTATAGCAAGCTCTCAAACTTTGTGTGTCGGAAATTCCTATGGAAAATGTGTGATGGAGCCTACACACGGTCGGAATTTCCGACAACTAGGTCCTATCACACATTTTCCATTGGAAAATCCTATCGTGTGTACGGGGCATAATACTGCCATTTACCTGCACATTTTTTTTCCCGGGAAATACAGCATAATTGTTCTTTTTTTTTTATGTTATGAATTGGACTTAATTTACCGCATGCGATTTATGCAAATGAGTCAAGTGACTGCGTTATTACATGTGGTAAACGTTGGTGGATTGACCCCATCGACCATAGTAAAAAAGATTTATGCTGAGTTTTTTTCTCTACTGCAATATAGGAACTAACATTTGGTGCGCCCTCTTTTCTAATAGCTGGACAGGAACTTGAAACTGTGTTTGTCACAGAAGACAGCAGGCAATGTCATCAGCCCTGAGCTTCGACAAGAAATAAAAAACGTAAGTTAATAGAACACATATTCAGTTACATAGGTAAAATCCATCCAGTTCAATCCATATGTCAATGTGTGTGGGAGATTGTTTCATAAGCATATACATATCCCTGTATGTTGTGCTAATTGAGGAAGACATTTTACTTAAACACTTCAGCCCCGGAAGATTTTACCCCCTTCCTGACCAGGCCATTTTTTGCGATACGGCACTGCGTCGCTTTAACTGACAATTGCGCGGTCATGCGACGCTGTACCCAAATAAAATTTATGTCTTTTTTCCCCAAAAATAGTTTTCTTTTGGTGGTATTTGATCACCTCTGCAGTTTTTTTTTTTTTTTTGCACTATAAACAAAAGAAGGACAATTTTGGGGAAAAAAACAATATTTTTTACTTTTTGCTATAATAAATATCCCCAAATAAAAAAAAATTAAAATAATTCTTCATCAGTTTAGGCCAATATGTATTCTACATATCTTAGGTAAAAAAAAATCGCAATAAGCGTATATTGATTGGTTTGCGCAAAAGTTATAGTGTCTACAAAATAGGGGATAGATTTATGGCATTTTTATTTTATTTTTTTGTACTAGCAATGGCAGTGATCAGGGACTGCGACATTGCGGCGGACAGGTCGGACAATTTGGACCCTTTTTTTTTTTTTTTTTTTTTTGGGATCATTGCCATTTATACAGTGATCAGAGCTAAAAATAGCCACTGATTACTGTATAAATGTCACTGGCAGGGAAGGGGTTAACACTAGGGGGTGATCAAGGGATTAATTGTTTTCCCTAGGTGTGTGTTCTAACTGTAGGGGGATAGGACTGACTGGGGGAGGAGACCGATCGTTGTTTCTAAGCATTAGGAACAACAGATCTGTCGCCTCACCCCTGACAAAACGTGGATTTGTGTGTTTAAACACACAAATCCCCGCTCTAGCTCTGTCAGGAGCGGCCACCGGGCACGTGCATCGGCTCCTCAGTGATGCGGCGGGCATGCACCGCCTATATCCCTTAAAGCACCCGGGGGGCGGTCGGCAAGCGGTCAAAGTGGTTGTAAACCCTTACATACTGTATACACAGTGAGCTATCAGGTGATACACAGAGACAAAACAAATCCTCTTACCTACAGTAGATATAAAAAGTCTACACACCCCTATTAAAATGTCATGTTTCTGTAATGTAAAGAAATTAGACAAAGATAAATAATTTCAGAACTTTTTGCACCTTTTAATGTGACCTATAAACTGTACAACTCTATTGAAAAACAAACTGAAATCTTTTAGGTGGAGGGAAGTAAAAATACAAAACTAAAATAATATGGTTGCAGACGTGTGCACACCCTTAAAACTAGTAGTTTGTTGAAGCACCTTTTGAATTTATTACAGCACTCAGTCTTTTTTGAGTCTATCAGTATGGCACATCTTGACCTGGCAATATTTGCCCACTCTTCTTTGCGAAAACACTCCAAATCGGCCCTCTTCAGATCACTCCACAGATTTTCAATCGGATTCAGGTCTGGGCTCTGGCTGGGCCATTTCAAAACTTTAATCTTCTGGTGAAGCCATTCCTTTGTTGATTTGGATGTGTGCTTTGGATCATTGTCGTGCTGTAAGATGAGGTTCTTTTTCATGTTCAGCTTTTTAGCAGAAGCCTGAAGGTTTTGTGACAATATTGACTGGTATTTGGAACTGTTCATAATTCCCTCTACCTTGACTTAGGCCCCTGTTCCAGCTAAAGAAAAACAGCCCCAAAGCTTGATGCTGCCACCACCATGCTTCACTCTGGGTGTGGTGTTATTTGGTAATGTGCAATGTTTTTGCGCCAAACGTAGCTCTCTGCGGACCATGGCTTTTGCTGTAGAAAGCAACTAAGAAAATGTCAGGAAAGACCTACTAGAACAGCTGAACTTTATTTGGGGTTAATCAGAGGCACTTTAAATGATGACAGGTGTGTACAGACTCCTATTTTAACATGAGTTTAAATGTGATTGCTTAAAGCGGAGTTCCGCCGAAAAAAAAAATTAAAAGTCAGCAGCTACAAATACTGCAGCTGCTGACTTTTAATATTATGACAATATTAATATTTAATATTATGACACTTACCTGTCCAGGGTGCCCGCGATGCCCTCACCCGAAGCCATCTTCAGTAGGGGAATCAGGAAGTGAAGCCTTGCGGCTTCACAGCCTGGTTCCCTACTGCGCATCCTCACTGGTCCCTGCTGTCTTCTTGGACCTGTGTGTCTCCCATCAGACAGCGGGGGGACGGAGGAGGAGCCGGACATGGCGTAGATCGCCGCCGAATCTGCGACGATCTATTGCTGGAAGTGGGAGCAAATACCTGGGTTATACAGGTATCTGCTCCCCCTCCACCCTGAAAGGTGCCAAATGTGAACCAGAAAAGCAGAAGTTCCATTTTTCGCTTTAATTCTGAACATAGCTACATCCCCAGTTAAAGAGGGTGTGCACACTTATGCAACCACATTTGATGTAACCGCTGCAATATTATACAATATAATATATCCTATATAACTATTGCATACATGTTTATTATATATTAATTTGTCTAGTCCCTACAGTTAGCTACTCTGTAAGAGTCTGATAAGCACAATGATATAACAAACACATCTGCTTAGTAAACAAGTTACATTTATTCCCAAGAAAATAGGAATGTACTAAAACAACAGAATTAGGAAAAAAACTAACATAAAGGTGTTACAAGAAATTGCAATGTTACAAAGCTTACAATCAGAACACAATACAAGACTTATACTTATCACGTCCTCTTGGCTGGTCTCCAGGTGTATTAAGAGAGAGCTCTGTGCCACAGGCCAAACCAGCACCCAGAGCAAGGCCTCAAGATGGCCGAGCCATGAGGCTTGCAAAGACCTGCATCAGCAGAAAGAGGAAGAATTGCCTGTGTGTGTGCTCTTTTCATTCATACACGCCTACTTGTAGCCAGCCCCATTTGCCTTCCATCCAATAGATATTGTCAAGAGGTAGTTCTTCAAATGTCTGCCCATTCTTCCAGGAAGCATGCTGTATTGTCCACTAGGGGCAGCGTTTGTCCATGAATCATCTCTATTAGCCCTGTGTCAAATTTCCATAGTCATCTTGGCAGCAGTGGTCTCTTTGAAGCTTGTAATCACACAAATCACAGCAGGTGGGCTTGAGCCAAGCCATTGATCACAAAGCTTTGATGTGTTTCATTCCTACCTGGCTGTGTCAACCAGGAAGTGAAATACTAGAAGTAAGATATTAAACCATGTCGCTATCCAACAACATTGTTTTAGTTTTTTAAAAAGATTTCAGTTTGTTTTTCAATTGTGTTGTACAGTTTTATACGTCACATTAACCACTTCAGCCCCGGAAGATTTTACCCTGTTCCTGACCAGAGCACTTTTTGCAATTCGGCACTGCGTCGCTTTAACTGACAGTTGTCGTGCGACGTTGTACCCAAACAAAATTGACGTCCTTTTTCCCACAAATAGAGCTTTCTTTTGGTGGTATTTGATCATTTCTGCGACAATTTTGAAAAAAACACAATATTTTGTACTTTTTGCTATAATAAATATCCCCATTTAAAAAATATTTTTTTTCTCTCAGTTTAGGCCGATATGTATTCTTCTACATATTTTGGTAAAAAAAAAAATCGCAATAAGCGTATATTGATTGTTTTTTTGCAAAACTTATAGCGTCTACAAAATAGGGTATAGGTTCATAGCATTTTTATTTATTTATTTATTTTTACTAGTAATGGCGGCAATCTGCGATTTTTATTGTGACTGCGACATTATGGCGGACACATCAGACAATTTTGACGCATTTTTGGGACCAAACATGCATCGATTACTGTAAAAATGTCACTGGCAGTGAATGGGTTAACACTAGGGGGCGATCAAGGGGTTAACTGTGTTCCCTAATGTGTGTTCTAACTGAAGGGGGGAGGGGACTGACTAGGGGAGATAACAGATCGCTGTTCATACTTTGTATGAAAAGACGATCTGTCACTTCTCCCCTCAGAGAACCGGGAGCTCTGTGTTCACACACAGAGCTCCCGGTTCTCGACGTGTTACGAGCGATCGCGGGAGCTCAGCGGTCATCGAGAGCCGACGTAACATGACGGCAATTCGCCTGCCTGTGCCATTCTGCCGCAATATAACTGCGACGGCTGGTTGGCAAGCGGTTAAAGGTGGAAAAAGTTCTGACATTATTAATCTTTGTCTCATTTGTATACATCAGAGAAACCTGACATTTTAACAGATGTGTATAGACTTTTTATATCCACTGTAAGTTGTTCCTGTTTATCCACAGCCATCTCTTCTCTACATCCATTCAAAGTGGAAAATGTAAAGAGCTTGTCTGGACGGTCAGAAAAAAGGGGGTGAAAAGGTGAAATCACACACTGCAGAGCTCAGTGAGGAGAACTATGAGAGCTGATTGGAGGGAAGGAACACCTCTCTTCACACAGGAACAGAGCTGAGGCTGTCAAACAGCTGGAGCTCCCTCCCCTGTCACCTTTTTTCTTTGTCAAGAAAACTTGTCAGAAGTCATTCATGCTGATAGCAGACAGAAATGACATGTCGTGCTCTTAATTGAGACAAGTACACACTATAGAGGGATATACTTTGTTCATATTTCAAGTCTGGCGTTTAAAACCACTTCAGTCTTTACTCTTATTTGAGGTACTCCAGCCCCCTTATTAATTTAGTTGCCCTTCACAGGACTCTTTTTAGTTCTAGGATATTCTTTCTGTTGATTGGTGACCAAAACCGAAGTGCATACTCACGATGAGGCCACACCAGCATTTTCTAAAGTCCATCCTAGAAGTAGCTGGCCATTCCTGGGAACTACAACTACTATTGCTCTGTGATATTTTTTTTTAAACCTTCAGCTTGTGTCTGACAATAATTAAAACGGTGACTAAAAATTAGCCATATGATATATATTTTTTACTGTGATGGAAAAAACTATACATCTTGAACAATCCACTTCAAATTACTTACACCCTTACTCTGTCTTGATTTAACAAGCTGTGCTAGATATCAGTTAAAGTAGATGTAAAGGCAAAACTATTTTCTTTCATTTTGGATAGAGTAAGGGGGGGTTATAACTGATGTTTTTTTTTGCCAGCTGGATCCCATTGGGGAGATTTCCCTTCTCTTCCTGTCTCATAGCCAAAAAAGGAAGTAAGAGCAAATTTCCTGCAGGTTAAGGGTATCCAGCTGATCCCTGATGTGAACACACAGACATGTTTTCTCAGACTCTTGGACCTGGCACTTGCATGTTCTTAATCTGAACAGATAGACACTGTGCATCTAATTGTGGATATCACAGTGCCTGAATAATTCCTACAAAATAATCAGGTGTTTTGGTCTTGAGTTTCCCCTATGGGGGGCATACAACCTGTGACCACTTGCAAGCCTCACGGGCCGGGGCTGTTCTCCCCTTGGGGCGGAGGTGAGCACAACTCCCAAGCAGGGTTCGGGATCATCATTGGGGGAATTCTTTATCTCCTTCTGTGCTTTTTAACAAAGAGAAGTCTCTGGATAAGCGAGCCTTCTTGGTGGAAGGGAAATGTAAGAACTCCCTGAAGAAGACCATAACCCGTAAGGTCGAAATGCATTGGGACATTTCATAAACATCGGATAGTATAATTACAACCAATCAATGCTGTGAGGAAGTACCCTCTGTATATTGTTTTTTAGTTATATCACATGGTATTATCCACTGTTTGTTTCTCCTTCATAGTTCAAACTGTCTCGCATTGTGTACACCAGAGTTCATATTTTAACTTTTGTATCACATTGATGTCCAATTGTCTCTTGATGAATAAAATTAAAATTCATAATTTTTATGAAAAATTATTTTGATTCCTATTTGCTGCTAAACAGCCCCATGGGGAATTATCCACTTTCGTTTTAAACAAGGGTATCCCTTGCTCCCCCTTCCCCCCAATCTTTTCACCAGAACTGTCCCCACTGGAAGCTTTCCCATCTATTACTTTCCTATGAATTGGGATTTTCTTTTATTTTCCGTGATAACGGTAAACAACACAAATAGAGAGGGTGAATCTCTCTAACGGGGGCACAGACAACCAAATATCAAAACACCAAATAGGTATTCTAATCAGTCTCTATTCTGTCCAAAACTGAAAAAGGAGTTTTGCCTTTAGTTATACTTTAATTTGTCTGTTAATGACCTGCTGTGAATTGTCAGCCTAAAGAAGACTTGAGTCTATCCAGTTTTTAAGTGTTAAATGGTACACCTTAGATCACATGTTAAAACTTAACAAATTTGTCTTTGAAGCATGGGTGCTATTATGCCAACTGTGTCACCCAGAATAATTTTCCACTCTACTCTCTCGTCCTGCAGAGTAATGTGATGTCTCTGGATGTGATATATCAGAATTAGAACCAAGATATTAAAGTGGTATTAAACCCAAAAGCAAACACTTATATTGCAGCTTATCAAGTCTTAGAAGTGGTGGCTATGCTAATTTCTTTTTTTAAGTTTGCTTTCTTTTAGATTCCCTTTGTGATCTGGCAAGTAAGTCTGTTGTTTTTCAACACAACAAGCTCTCCTGCAGTGTATCAGCTAAGAGGGAGGGTTTAGACAAACAATTTAACACTTACAGGGGTGTTTTCAATCATCAGCTTTTTTTTTCTGATGTAAAATCTTTATCCCAAAAGATAAAGTGTTGCTTGTGTAACTGCACGGTTTACATTTTTTGCGCTATAAGCAAAAAGACAATAAGTCCTCATGCACATGGACGTTTTTACAGCCGCGTTTTTTTAGCGTTTTTTACAGCTTAAAAACGCCTGTCTATGTTAGTCTATGGATTCATGCCCACCTAGACGTTTTTGAGCTGCAAATAGCCTAGGCGTTTTTAAGCTGTAAAAAAAACCCAGGACCAGTGCGTTCCGAGGAGCGGCGCTAGAGCTGTAAAAACTTGAAACGCGGAAAAACGCGCAAAAACGCGCAAAAACGCGACCGCGGCGTTTTTTCGCGTTTTTTAACTCCGGCGTTTTTTGGTTAAAAAGAGATGATTGGACACTGTAATCTCTGTAAAAACAGGAATTTCCTGTCTGGACATTAGATTACCCAAGAGTCCTTTGCACAGCCGTGTGACTGTGGTGATATTGGCACCAAGATGGCTAGTGCTAGTGCAGTCTCTCAGGTTGCATTAATCAATGCGGTACAGGCCCATCCAGAATTGTGGGATGTGGCACATCCACTGCATGGAGACCACATCCGCAAGGTGAAAGCCTGGGAGGACATATGTGCTGCGATTACCCCTGGCTGGGAACAAATCAGAAATTCTGAAAGAAAGGAGATAAGTAAGTCTATTTTCCTTGAATGCATGATCTGTTTGTGTGTAATGTAAATGAAGATTGCATATTTAACCCTTTGTTTTCCATGTTATTTTAGGTAAAATTATGCAGCGGCGCTGGAAGTCCCTACGTGACCGTGTCAGGAGGGACCTCACGGACGAAGACAAGGCGGCACGTAGCGGAGCACCAGCGCCAACCAAAAAAAAGCACGTTTACCACACCAATCTCCAATTCCTCAGGCAAAATATGCAGAGCCATACCAGACCGTAAGTTAGGGTTAGGGGTTAGGGTTAGGGGTTAGGGGTTAGGGTTAGGGGTTAGGGTTAGGGGTTAGGGTTAGGGGTTAGGGGTTAGGAGTTAGGGTTAGGGGGTTAGGGTTAGGAGTTAGGGTTAGGGGTTAGGGTTAGGGGTTAGGGTTAGGCTTAGGGGTTAGGCTTAGGGGTTAGGGTTAGGGGTTAGGGGTTAGGGTTAGGAGTTAGGGTTAGGCTTAGGGGTTAGGGTTAGGGGTTAGGGTTAGGAGTTAGGGTTAGGGTTAGGGGTTAGGCTTAGGGGTTAGGGTTAGGAGTTAGGGTTAGGCTTAGGGGTTAGGGTTAGGAGTTAGGGTTAGGCTTAGGGGTTAGGGGTTAGGGTTAGGAGTTAGGGTTAGGGGTTAGGGTTAGGAGTTAGGGTTAGGGGGTTAGGGGTTAGGGTTAGGAGTTAGGGTTAGGGGTTAGGGTTAGGAGTTAGGGGTTAGGGTTAGGAGTTAGGGTTAGGAGTTAGGGTTAGGGGGTTGGGGGTTAGGGGTTAGGGTTAGGAGTTAGGGTTAGGAGTTAGGGTTAGGGGGTTAGGAGTTAGGGTTAGGGGTTAGGGTTAGGAGTTAGGGTTAGGGGGTTAGGGGTTAGGGTTAGGAGTTAGGGTTAGGGTTAGGGGTTAGGGTTAGGAGTTAGGGTTAGGGTTAGGGGTTAGGGTTAGGAGTTAGGGTTAGGGTTAGGGTTAGGAGTTAGGGTTAGGGGTAATCGCAGTAATCGTTTATACAATTTGTATTGTTTGCAGGACAACTTCAAATTTTAGACTTGGAGAGGTGGATGAGGAAGATACAGAGCTTCAGAGACCAAACAGTCCAATGACCACCTCTGGATCTCCACGACCGATCAGCGAGGGAGTTGTTGAGGGCACAGATGAGGTAACTGCTTCGGTCTGCCTTTCTATCTCATTGTCTGTCTGTCCATGTACATGTCAATGTAAACATTTTTGTTCTTTTGCAGGAATCGAGGGCTGTGGAAACACCGTCTCCTGCCAGTTTACAAAGTGGAGAGCAGCGCGGTCGTGGCGGTGTTCGTGGCCGTGGGCGTGGACGTCAGGCGAGGGGCGGCTATAATCCCGAGGCTGATGACAGGGTGCTAGCACTGCTGCAGGAAGTGCGGCAGGAGAGGCGCAGTATGGATGCCTTTTTAGACCCCAATAACCCACGCGCCTGCTTCTGCCGCAGCCTTTACCACATCCTGGAGGACATTGGGGGAGACCAAGAGAAACTTTGTATGGATCGCATGTACGGTATTGCAATGCAATACAGACATGCAAAATTGAGTGGCGGGCCACCTCCATGCGATCCATATAATGTTTCTCATGATCCCCCAATGGCCCCTGGGACCTCAGCAGTGCTAGCACCCCACTCTCACTATCAGCCCCCTCCTCCACGCCAACCACCACCTATGCCGTCCCAGACCTCATACCATAGCCTGCAAGCGTATGCTGATTGTCCACCTTCCACCTCCCATTTTCAGCCCTCATACCCTCTACCCCGCTACCAGCAAGATTTTGGGAGTGATCGCCAGGCCCAACCGTTACCCCGTCCCCAATCCCCACATCCCCAATGCAATCAACCATCCACCACCACCTATCACCATTTGTAATCACAAAATAAAATCTTTTTTTTCTTGAAATACCAGTTGTGATCCCAATCCTTTATTTAATTTTTTATTTTTTTTGAAAAGTCTTTTATATGATGCACAACAGCACTCCTTTGCACTCTGCTTGCCCTGAAGGCAGAGTGCAAAGGACTCTATCGTACTCTGCCTTCGGACAAGCGTAAGCTTGCTCTTTTTTGGTCTTAGCCTAGGCTTACCCCGAAGGCAGAGTCAAATTGACTTGTAGAACAATCGTTGACAAATGGACCAAAAAATAACAAACTTAAATTTTGAAATGCTTTATTTCAAAAAACACAAGACAGCAAAGGTAGATGTATTGCAAATATTTTTTAGACATAATCATTCTGCCATGATACCTCTCCATCAGGTGTTTCAAAAAATTCTGCAAATTGGTTTCGAATGCTCATGACACGTGCAGTTGAACGCAAGTCCATAAATTGAACCCTCTGAAGTTGTCTAATGGGCTCCTGTTCAACATTATTTCTGTCACTGTCCCGCAGAAAATTGTGCAGAACGCAGCATGCCAGGACGACTTGAATGGCGTTGTCAACATCCAATTGCATACATGTCAGCAAAACTCGCCATTTGGCCGTGCACACCCCGAATGCACATTCAACAACACGGCGTGCACGGCTGAGCCGATAATTGAAAATTTTTTGTTGTCGGCTGAGACCAGTGCCACTGTATGGCCTCATTAGATTTTCAGCCAGTCCAAAGGCCTCATCTGCCACCATGACTAATGGCAAGCTGGGTTCTTCAGTGCAGGGTAGAGGCCTGCTTTCAGGAATATTGAGTCGTCCCTCATGTAGACGACGTCCGAAGGCCGACTCGCGGAATATGCGGGCATCACCTTGGCTTCCATATGCTCCCACATCTACAAACAGAAATTTGAGGTGTGCATCGGACAATGCCAGGAGGACCACCGAAAAATATTTTTTGTAATTAAAATATGAAGATCCAGAGTGGGGAGGCTTCTTCACCCTGATGTGTTTCCCATCAAGGGCTCCTATACAATTTGGGAACTGAGTTTTTTCCCAAAAAGTGTCCACAACTGATTCCCAGATGTCTTCGGTTGGCTCTGGCATTACAACGTTATGCAATTCCTCCCATATTGCCACACATGTTTCCTTTATTATTTTTGAGACCGTTGAGAGGCCAAGGAGGAAGTAGTGATGCAAGGAGGCATAACTTTGTCCCGTGGCAAGGAACCTAAGATAACATAATAAATTTAGTTATTGAAAGAGTAAAGCATAAACATAAGTCCTAACCCTACCCTTAAACCTAACCCTATCTCCTAACCCTAACCCCTAACCCTAACTCCTAAGCCTAACCCCTAACCCTAACCCCTAACCCTAACTCCTAACCCTAACCCCTAACCCTAACTCCTAACCGTAACTCCTAACCCCTAACCCTTACCCCTAACCCTAACTCCTAACCCTAACCCCTAACCCTAACCCCTAACCCTAACTCCTAACCCTAACCCTAACTCCTAACCGTAACTCCTAACCCTAACCCCTTACCCCTAACTCCTAACTCCTAACCCTAACTCCTAACCCCTAACCCTAACCCCTAACCCCTAATCCTAACCCTAACCCCTAACCCCTAACCCTAACCCCTAACTCCTAACCCCTAACCCTAACCCCTAATCCTAACCTCTAACCCTAACCCCTAACCCCTAACCCTAACCCCTAACCCTAACCCCTAATCCTAACCCCTAACCCTAACCCCTAATCCCTAACCCTAACCCCTAACCCCTAACCCTAACCCCTAACCCTAACTCCTAACCCCTAATCCTAACCCCTAATCCTAACCCCTAACCCTAACTCCTAAACCCTAACCCCTAATCCTAACCTCTAACCCTAACCCCTAACTCCTAACTCCTAACCCCTAACCCTAACCCCTAATCCTAACCCCTAACCCTAACCCCTAACCCCTAATCCCTAACCCTAACCCCTAATCCTAACCCCTAATCCTAACCCCTAACCCTAACCCTAACCCCTAATCCTAACCTCTAACCCTAACCCTAACCCCTAACTCCTAACTCCTAACCCTAACCCCTAACCCTAACCCCTAATCCCTAACCCTAACCCCTAACCCGAAACCCTAACCCCTAACCCCCTAACCGTAACCCTAGCCCCTCCTCCCATATGTGTATTCACTTACCTGAGTGTCACTAGCATCCGTTCCTCCGGTGACACAGAGCTACGCATCACAGTGTCCATCCTTGTGAGCCTTGGCCTGAGCCTCTCCAACAGGTCATCAAAGAGCGGCACTGACATCCTTGTAAAGTTGAAGAACTTTGTTGGATATGAGCGCAGTTGGGAATAAATATTGCCAAAGTACCCCGTAGAAAACCGATTGGATACCATTGGATGCACCCAAAATCGACGTCTGCTGCTTCTCTCCTCCTCCTGTCTCATTCTCCTCTGCCTCCGCAACACAATCAGAAGGATTGCCTCATCGATCTTTTGCATGACAGGATCCATATTTCTCAGAAAAATACTGAAAAATACTGAAATATACTGAAAACTCTGAAACACTCTGAAACACTCTCTCCTCTCTCTCTCTCCTACCAAAATGGCACCGACACATGCTCATTAACATGTTTTCTTTGGTTTCTGTGGCATTGTGGGAAATTTGGGAGTGTATATAGCTGAGAGATGTGTTTTTCATTGAAAAACGCTACTTAGCGCTAACGCGGAAAAACGCGCAAAAACGCTAATGCAAAACGCGGTAAAAATCGCGTTTTTAACGCCGGTTTTTCCAGGCGTCGAACCTAGCTTTACAGCTCGTTTTTTAAAACGTCCATGTGCATGAGGACTTAAAAAAAAAAAAAAAAAGATTTTTTAACTTTTTGCTAGAATACATATAAAAAAAAACAAAAACAACAAATTTCTTCATCAGTTTAGGCCGATATATATTCTTCTACATATTTTTGGTAAAAAAAAAAATCTCAATAAGCGTATATTTATTGGTTTGCGCAAAAGTTATCGCATCTACAAACTATGGGATAGATTTAGGGACTTACATTTTTTTTTTATTGTTTTAACTAATAATGGCTGCGATATGCGATTTTTAGCGGGACTGCGACATCGCGGCGGACAAATCTGACCCCAAATTACACTTTTTGGGGACCAGTTACATTATTATATTGATCAGTGCTATAAAAATGCACTGATCAATGTAAAAATTACACTGGCGGGGAAGGGGTTAACACTAGGGGGCGATCTGTGTTCCCTAGGTGTGTTCTAACTGTAGGGGGGATGGGCTGCCTGGGACATGACAGAGATCACTGTTCCCGATCACTGGGAACAGTAGATCTGACATGTCCCCTGTCAGAAGGGGGATCCGCCTTGTTTACCAAGGCAGATCCCCATTCTGCCTCTCCTTACCGTGATCGCGGGCTGCCGCCGGCCATTGAGTCCAGCGGACCCACGTGCACGCTTCTGCAGTAGCGCTGGTGCGAGCCAACGTACAATGGCGGCATTTCGCACAGGAGAGCCAACCTGCCGCAGTGCAGCTGCGGTGGGCGGTCGTTAAATAGAGGAACTATTCATTGACTATTTATGATTCTTATGCTGCTTGCATTAGTAAATGGATAGGAAAGTATATCATATTTATCAGTTTTAAATTTTTTTTTACATTTCTTCAGTTACTTCCTGGCTGCCAAGCCTAGGCAAATTATTTTATACATCCCAGGAGCCTTCAGAAAGGGAGGGAGGGTTTTCTCAGCTAAGCACACCATCCTGCCTGCTTGCTTGAGCTAAGCACAGATGGATTCCAGGAAGTAAATGAATACAAATAAATGCAAAGTCATTTGCCCTTACTCAAAATGGAGACATGGATGGATGGGAGAGTTTTCTTTGAATATTAAGAATGTAAATAAATTGTGTTTTTGGTTTGTGGTGCTCAGATGCATGGTAGTTCTCCTTTAAAAGAGGCGCTAACCTTAATTGTATTGCACAGGACACTGGCTGCATATTCATAGACCCTGGGTTATAGGCTGCTACTGTGATTGGACACTGGTAAAGCTTTTGGACACTTGCCCCTTGGGCATACCCCTATAACCCTACCCCACTCATGATACCTTTATGCATCTGTTTCTATGCTTAAAGCGTTTGTTAACCCCAGAAAAAAAAAATGGATCCTGCTCTTTTAAAGCAGGGGTCGTCAACTCCCGGGCCGCAGCTTACTATCGGGCCATGGCCTTTCTGCAGCTGGGCCGTGGGTGAGAAAGCTGGGTGGAGGAAAAGAAGCGAGCGGGCAGGCAAGCAGAGATGACATCATCTCTCTCCGCCCCCTGCATCACCGATCAGAGGTGATAAAAGCAGAGCATCTGGATTGGTAATACCTTCACGAAGTTCCACTCAAGACCCATTCTGTAAAACCCATTCTGTTTGCCTGGAACAAACGCACTCCAACTCTCAACTTCCCTATGCTGCTTTCCAGCCAAGCAAGAAACTCCCTAACTTGGTTAATTACCAGTCCAGCTTGGAAATGGCAGTCTTCTCCCATCCTCATGGAAGGTAGGGGATAACCAATGCCAGCCTCGTAGGCTGGGGAGGAGTGTTTCAGTCTCTCTCAGTTCAGGTAGCCTGATCACCCAGGGAAGCAAAGTTCCACATCAACATGTTGGAGCTCAGGGCAGAGTTTGTAGCCAGGACCAAGGATAATCTAGCGCTGGCATTGGATAATTAAGTAATTCCATGGACTCTGTCCAGGATAAAGTGGTTCTAACGGTAGAACGTTTTTCAACTTACTTAATGAATTTCCTGCATTAAGGTTAAAAAACCTGTGTGCAGCCCCAAATGCATTTCCTGACAGCCCTTGCAACTACACATGTCCTGGCAGTGTGAGCACATCATCCGGCGTGTCTTCTGTGTCCCACAGTGGTGGTTCTTCCCCTGTCCATAGTGCCTTACTCTGGTACAGTAAGCCACGGAGGGAGCTGCGCTCTGATCTTCCATCTCCACAGATGTCCGGACTGAACACTGATTTAAGAGACATGCATTATATCCACTTTTGTTTGCGAGTACAACTTTTATCTTTTTTTTTCTCTATAATAAATTCTTACTACACTATGGTCGGCTTGACGCCCCTCTCTCTTTTTTCTTTTCTGTTCACAGCTTTGGGGTTGCCAGCCTGACAGAGGAAGCAGCCTAGCTCACCCTATAGTCAGCTTTTCACTAACTAAAAGTTGTCCACAGCCTCCTGATGAATCCTTTTACAAGCTGTCATTTGTATAGCTATGAATTCTATTTTGTTTCTTTGTATTTGTTATGTATATATGAACAGACACTCTGTTTCTAGCAAGCTGCTATACAGCACGTTTTTTTATTTATTTTTTTGCTCTGGTTATTTTATTTCAATTTGTCTATGGCTTGTTTATTTATTTTTCCCCTGTGTGATGAGCGCCAGACAATTTTTTTTTTCTTTTTTTCTTTTTTGTCATTGGCTCCTATTGCTGTCAATCACAGCCAATTAGGGGAGAGCGGGGGGTGGGGCGAATGTGGGAATGGACACAACGAGCGAGCCGACATGCAAGCCACTTGCTATGGGGGCACTCAAAAGGAGGGAGGAGCCAGGAGCGCCAGTGGGGGACTCCAGAAGAGGAGGGACTGCTCTATGTAAAAGCATTGTAAAGAGATGGGAATTATAACATGTTAAACGAAAAAAATAAAATGTTCCCTTTTTAGAATCACTTGAATATATGCCTTCCCTTGAGTGAGGATTCTTTCTTGACTGCTCCGCAGTCCCTGTAGAACCTGGTACCCAGAGATACTCAAAATTATTCTAAAAGAAAAATTTGCGCTAGGTGTACAAATATTGTGAGTGAAATTAGAAATATAAACCTGTGAAGAGGTATCCTGCGGCTGGACGCTATAACCCTGATAGGGGGCACCACTAAGCATGTATACAAAAAGCGCAGCGCTGGATATAAATAAACATTGGAAAAATACTGTGCGAAGTACAAACAAACACTAAAAATAAAAATAAAAATAAAAAACTGTGCACAATAATCCACTTAAATTATTGTCCGTGGGTGTTCCCAATATAGTGAAAACAAACTGAAAATGTGGATAAAACGTGCTTGTTCATTTATATAGTGTCCATAGAGACATGTGGGAAAATCGCTATTGGATAAATGACTTCCACCGCTGTTAAACCCGTCACCACAGAGAGATTAAAGGCTTACCAGACAGCCCTTAAAGAAAGGCATGAAACGATCTCCACTTTAGATGTTATCCCTTTTGTGGATGGGTCCTGTTCGGAAGTGCTAGGTGGATAATCTCAGATTGTCATCCATGGAGGAGAGCCATTCCCAGCGATGATTGATATCCAAAAAAGGAAAAAAATGCTCCGATAGTGTAGTAAAGTTTAAGGTTCCTTTATTAAAATTGCCATGCAGGCATTCGATACACAAAATCCTTGCAAGGAGTATTTAAAATCAGCTCCGGTGAAAACAAAAGTTCGCGCATGCGCAGTCCGTGCGTGTCTACCCTACGGCCGTTTCGTCAGAAATGACATCATCAGGGGCACGCCTACACGTCCGCGCATGCGCTTTATGTACCCGAGCGGCGAAGCGAAGGGGTTCAGCCATTGGTCACATAATTACCGCAGTTTTAAAACAGCTGAAGCATCAACAAAGGTGATGTTGATCATTTAGATGCTGTTTAGCCTAAACCTTACCCAGTGCCATCTTGTGGACAACTAAGATATTGCTTCAGGAATAAATTAAATTTGGTATTTTAAACCCAATGAAAAAAATATATAAAGAATGGCTGAAGGACGGTTCGCATCACCCTTCAAGATAAATACATTTATGATTACACAATCCTCAAATAAGGAGGGGAGAGGAGATAAATTCCTGTCCAAAAATTAAAAATTCAAGTAATATAACAAAACAAGAATATTTAGAATAATGTGTTATACAAAATAATTTACTAGAAATTAAGACATTATGGCAGAATGGAAAAAATCTTCTAAATATAAAGTGATCGCCCTTAGACAAAAGAGACATATTTCAGTTAGAGGGGTTATTCAAAAACCTAATGATCCACATAGTAAAAATTGGGATCATTCTCTGTATAAAGAAATTAAAAATGAGAAGTTTTGTTGGCCAAAGAAAGTGGAGGGGACACCAAAAAAAGGGGGCGGAGTCAAAACCATCAACTGTTATTAATAAAACAGTTGATGTCCCACTCCACATTCAGACCCATAGGTACATGGCAGCCCAATTTGTATATCCAGTTAGTCTCACTTCTAGATATACTACGTTTACCGTTACTGCCTCGCCAGTGTGGTATATATTTTTCGAGGGCAAAAAACGTGGTACCAGTGGGATCCCTTTTATGTTTAAGGTCATAGTGTTTTGAGACATTATGTTTATCAAAACCCCTTCGGATGTTGGCAACATGCTCCCCAAGCCTCACCTGTAACTTTCTAGTAGTGCGTCCCACATATTCCAACCCGCAAGGGCATCTTAAAAGGTACACTACGCACTTTGTAGTACAGGTAATGAAAGATTTAATTGGATATGTAGTACCTGTTCCTGTAGATGTGAATTCGGTTAATCTTCTCCCCCTAAAGGCATTGATGCTACAGATTTGACACTTTTTGCAGGGATAGAAACCCTTTAAATCCCCAAAAAAGGAGGGTCTTACTGGTGGGTCTGGAACATTAGGTGCTATGAAGTGCCTAAGATTTGAGGCACCCCTAAAAAGCACACAAGGTTTTTCTGCCAATAGCGGCCCCAGGATCCTGTCGTTCTTAATGACAGGCCAGTGTCTTTTTATTATGCGTTTTATAGCCCAATGCTGGCTAGAGTAGGTGGTTAAAAACGCTAAACCAAAATCCTCCCTTTGCTCTACTTGTGGTGGTTTATCAACCAAGAGAGTTTGACGATCCCTATATCCCACTTCTGCTATTAACGTATCAAGAGCTTGACCATCATAGCCTTTGTTTACAAATCTAGATCTAAGCACCTGAGCTTCTTCTTTAAAATCCTCCAGCTTGGAACAATTTCTCCTGAGCCGCAGAAATCGACCCTTTGGGACTGCCGACAGCCAGGAACGGTGATGACAAGAGTCAAGTGGAATATATCCGTTCCTGTCTGTCGTTTTGAAATATGTGGATGTAGTAATCACCCCATTGTCTATAATTATTTTTAAATCCAAAAAATGGATTTGGGTGGGGTTGACCTCATGAGAGAGAACAATGCCTCTATCATTGTTCAAAAAAGACAAAAAAGTTGTGACAGATTCAATGTCTCCATCCCATATAAAAAGGACATCGTCGATGAATCTTTTCCAAAAAATGAGTTTGTCACGTCTATTGTGTAGTACCACATCCTCCTCCCACTTAGCCATGAATAAGTTGGCCATACTGGGAGCAAATTTTGCTCCCATGGCTACTCCTTTCTTCTGCAGAAAATAGGTTCCATTGTGCCAGAAGTAATTATGTTTCATTGAAAAATCCAGTAGCTCAACCACAAATTTCTTTTGCGTGATTGAGATACTGGAGTCACGATGTAAAAAGAATTGGACCGCTTCGTGACCTAACTGGTGAGAGATGGCCGTATAGAGCAAAGCTACATCCGCAGTTACCAGTAGGTAAGTTGATTTCCACTCTATCTCCCCAAGCAAGTTGATAACATGCTTCGTATCTTTTAAGAAGGAGGGGGTTCCCATCACCAATGGTTGTAAATACTTGTCAATGTACTTCCCGACTCTGGAAGTGACAGAGTCAATTCCACTGATGATGGGTCTCCCAGGCGGATTGGTCAGAGTTTTATGTATCTTTGGTAATATGTACATAACTGGCATCCGTGGTGCCAGGGGAACCAGAAATTCCTTTTCTTTCCTATTCAGGATGCCCATATCATAGCCCTTCTGGACAAGTGTTTTTAAATTCTGTTTAAACCTGGATGTGGGAAGGGGCGTGGCCTGGACGGCAATGTGAGAGGACGTGTGTGACCAGAGCTCCGCTGTGGCGATCCTTCTACCCTCATCCTGCACCTAAAACCGGCCTGAAACTCACCCAAAACTTTGTGTACCGGCGGCGCAGACATACCGGACCATGTCCCCTCCAAAGAGAAACACCGTTGGCTCCTCTTCCCTGGACAGATACCGGAGGACGGAGCGGGACACTGAGGAGCAAGATGGCACCGCGCCAGCAACACACGCGGCACCCCCCTCTGATCCATCAGCCGACGGAACGGCTAAGGTACTGGAAGCTATCTCACTATGCCAGACCACTCTGACATCTAAAATTGAGGAAGTTAAGGTGGACATATCACTTATTAGACATGACATGACTAAACTAAGGGAGAGGGTCACTGAGGCTGAGACCAGGATAGGGCGGGCGGAAGACATTATACATCCTCTGCAACACTCTTGTGAGGACCTGCAGAGACAGATACAGCAACTCGCACAGAAGCATGATGATCTTGAGAACCGATCTCGCAGATCCAATCTGCGATTTATCGGCCTGCCTGAGGGCGCGGAGGGTACAGACCCTGCCACCTTCCTTGAGAAGCTCCTGATAAACGCATACGGCAGAGATACCTTCTCTACTACTTTTGTGGTGGAGCGCGCTCACCGCATGCCGGCACGCCGTCCACCTGAAGGAGCACCACCCCGAACCTTTATTGCAAAACTACTGAACTTTAAAGATCGTGATGCTGTACTGCGAATGGCCAGGCTCAAGGGCAACATTCCCTTTCAATCTGGATTCATATCAGCATTCCCAGATTTCTCTGCTGAGGTGCAGAGGCAGCGAGCACGCTTTACAGAGGTCAAACGCCGCCTACGTGCACACCACATTAAATATGCAATGCTGTTTCCAGCTCGCCTCCGCGTGGTTGGAGAAGATCGAGTGCACTTCTTTGAGGATCCTGCTATGGCCTCGGAATGGATAGATCAACAAGATGCTGCAAGAAATCGCCCAGCATGATAGCACCATCGCCCTAACACGGATGTAAGTGCCTTCTTCTATTTTACCAAGACGTTTTCCTGCCTCACCTATTACACCCTCCGGCCCTCACCATATAAGACCCGTCTTC
This sequence comes from Aquarana catesbeiana, assembly GCF_042186555.1. Taxonomy (NCBI): domain Eukaryota; kingdom Metazoa; phylum Chordata; class Amphibia; order Anura; family Ranidae; genus Aquarana; species Aquarana catesbeiana. Next base: position 219,065,786 of record NC_133330.1, read on the forward strand.
CCAACATCACCGCATGACCAGGAACACTTTAAATCCACAATGACTCTAGCCCAGCATCTACAGGATACCCGGTCCCCTAGACCAAAATACTTCTGATGGGACTTCCGCCACCTTGTCTTTTCAATCTTCAGAACACTCGCCAGCCCTAATTCAGGGCCGCCAAATTATCCTCAATAGGTAGTTTCCGCAGTGGACATGCTGCAATTGGTGACGACACACAGGCTAGAACTTGGAACTGCTCGTCTCCCCCCTTGGCTAAATCATCACACCCAGACACGGGGGGTACTTCAAGAACACTCCATAACCCTAGTCACCTACCCTCTTTCTTTTTTTTCCCCCCCTGTTTGTGTTTTATTTTTTTATTTTTTCTTATTTCCTCTTGTTCCCCTTTTTGGTGACAATACCTTAAGTTCTGATGCCACAGCGGAGCATTGGCTCAGGTTAATGGGACACACCCACGGCAGTGGGCCACAGAGGTTACACGTTCTCCATTGCTGGATTTTTTTTATTCAGAATCTGTTCGCACCCAAAGGTTGCTAATTACACCGCCACCGGCGCTGCCAAATAGGCTCCCGCTGGTGGGGGTACGTTCTAAAGTGCAATACCCCCTTTTCTTTTTCTTTTTATTTCTTTTTGATCCTTGTTAGCTTTATGCGCTCAACTTTTTGCTATTGCACTAGTTTTGGGATGTATACCCCAGTCAAGTTTGGGAGGCTGAGGGTAGGGAGGGGGGTAAAGGGCAATGTTAAGTTAAGAAACATGTTTAGTGTTATTTCATGTCTCAGAAGGTTAATGCATAGCTGTTTCCCTGCAAGAGGAGGGACAGAGATATATCTACCGGGGTGCGGAGCGTGCTGGGGTGTGAGCCCTCATAATATTCCATGTTCATCCTCCCATTACTTGCCAATAGAGTACTATACCTAATATAAAATTTCTCTCCTGGAACGTCCGGGGACTCCGGGACAAAATCAAACGCACAGCGATATTTAATATACTTAAATCATACAGAGCGGACATTATAGTCCTTGCAGAAACGCATGCCACAGGACAACTTCAACGAGCGTTGAGGCGCCCCTGGATTGGCTGGGCGTTCCACTCCACCCATACTCCGTATTCCCGGGGAATTTCAATTCTCATAGCAAAAACTACCCCATTTGCAATAATTTCAGTTCGTACAGACCTACAGGGCAGATATATATTCTTACACTGTACGCTTAATGGAATACAGTACTTATTATTGGCATTTTATATCCCTCCCCCATACAACTCCACCTTAATCACAGAGGGTCTATTATATATGACACAACACCCCAACATCCAAAGCATCTGGTTAGGGGACTTCAATATGGTACTCAACCCCCGCAAAGATAGACTACAAACACATCCAAATCCCCACCCCCCTGACACCACTAGATTTGGGCGCACACTAACAGAATTTTCACTTACTGATACTTGGAGATATAAATATCCCAATACCACGATATACTCCTGCTTCTCGGCGACACACTCTACTATGTCCCGGATCGATCTCATCCTAATATCAGACACCCTACTCCCCCTACTGACCGACTCAGGGTACCACACTAGATCCCTCTCAGACCACGCCCCATGCTGGGCCTCGTTAAAGCTGGCCCCAAATAGTGGCCCCCGTACATGGCGCCTACACCCTTTTTGGCTAGATACACTAAAGGACCAAGAGGACATTCACAGTGAATGGAAATACTACTTTAATACTAATAAGAACACAGCCCCTGTGGGTATGGTATGGGAAACATTTAAACTTCACGCACGCACTATGTTATCTTCCCGGATAAACAGAGCCAAAACCTCCTCCAAAGCCATCTTATGCCAGGCCTCTGACAAACTGGACTTGATCACTAGGGAGTTCCAAAATGATCCCTCACAGAAAAGGGCGTCCGCACTCAAGCTTCAAACCCGCCTTGTTGACCAGTTACACTTTGAAAAAGCTAAACAAAAACTTTTTTTTGTGAAGCAACGTATTTTTGAACAAGGTGAACGCGCGGGCAAATTATTAGCACACCTTGCTCGTCAGGATATGAGTCCACCAGTGGTGATTACACTTCTCGGGCCAGACTCTGTCACATACTCAGACCCTCCAACAGTGGCAAAAGCCTTTCAAACATACTTTTTGGACCTATACTCCTCAAAAGTGCACGTCACCACACAAGAGACCCAGACCTTTCTTAAAGACATCCCCTTTCCCCAATTGTCAGAATCTCAGGTCACTGAACTAGAAGCCCCCCTTAACTTGGATGAAATAGCACTCGCCATAGCATCCCTGGCACCAGCAAAAGCCCCTGGAGGCGATGGGTTGCCACTCGACTTCTATGCGGCCTACTCAGAAATCCTTATACCCGAGTTATTACTGCTGTTCAACCATATATTTGAAACCGAGACCCTGCCTGATTCCCTTCGCCAAGCAGTGATCATAGTGATCCCCAAACCTGGCAAGGACCCCCACCACCTAGAATCCTACCGCTCAATCTCGCTCCTACAAGCTGACATTAAAATACTAGCCAAAATTTTGTCCATGCGTCTTAACCAAAGTATTCTCTCCTTAATAAATTCGGATCAAACGGGGTTCATGCCTGGCATGAATACAGCCATGAACTTACGACGATTATACATGAATATTCAAGCTGATCATGAGAATGTGGGAGACAGGGCAGTGGTGGCGTTAGACGCCGCAAAAGCTTTTGATTCGGTGGAATGGAGGTACCTGTGGGAATGCCTTAAGGGGTTCGGATTCGGGCCCAAGTTTATTAAATGGGTAAAATTACTATACTATTCCCCCATGGCTAGAGTGGTAGTTAATGGGCACACATCCGACCCTTTCCCCCTTGGACGCGGAACCAGGCAGGGTTGCCCGTTGTCCCCACTGCTTTATGCCCTGGCTGTGGAACCCCTGGCCATATCACTTAGATTAAGCCCAAATGTACGAGGACTGACCAAGGGACAACTAACAGAAAAACTGAGTTTATATGCCGACGATATGCTGCTATATCTGGAGGACACTGGCCCTTCTCTCCAAAAGGTTATTGATATTATTGGGGCTTTCGGGAAGCATTCGGGGCTGACTATGAATTGGTCCAAATCACAGATTCTCCCCCTTGACCACTCACCCCCCCCCCATCATGCGGCCTCCCTGCCACTACAAAGAGTGGCCTCAATTAAATATCTGGGCGTGATTATTACAAGAGATCTCAGTGAATTTATAGCAAATAACATCGAACCACTCTTCCCCCTCCTAAAATCTCGCACACAATCCTGGGCTAGACTCCCTCTGGGAGTAATGGGGAGAATTAATTTATTTAAAATGATACTCCTGCCAAAACTTTTGTATATATTTTGGAACTCCCCAGTGTTAATCCCACTAGAAATCTTCAAAAAGATGGATCAAATCATCAACTCCTTCATATGGGGATCTAATAGGCACAAACTTGCTTGGAACACGATTAAAAACCCAACCTCGTCAGGCGGAGCGGCCGTACCAGACTTACACACCTATTATATAGCTGCGCAACTCTCACATTTTTATCATATTCACAAGACTGACGAACTCAGATATCAAACATTGGTATGTGAAAGACCAAATGACGATATGCACTCCCCACTACAAGTCCTATTTAGGAACGAGAGCAGGAGGCGAACAAATAAGATACGGCACCCTTTGCTACACCAGCACTGTCATGTCTGGCGAAAAGCGATCAAAATGTCCAATACCGATTTTTTTCACTCACACACACCCCTATGGCACAACCCTCTTCTGAGGGAACTTCTGACCCTGCAGGGAGCTAACAGGTGGGCTGCTAGGGGCATAGTGTTCCTCTTCCAGGTTATTACAATATTTGGGGTAAGACACTTCCAAACACTCTGTGAAGAGTTTGACCTTCCCTCTACCATGCAATTTAGCTATTTGCAATTAAAACACGCGCTTCAGGCGCAATTCACAAACGGATTTCCCAATCCAAAAACGCTCCCACTAGTGGATATCATCACAGGTTCCTCATCAGAAAAACTTATATCTAACCTATACACCGCACTACGTAATAGCACCACGGCCAGGATAGTAGACATAGCAAAATTCAAATGGGAGACAGACCTTGGCCAAATTGACAACTCTGACTGGGAAACTATACTGGAAAATGTACGGAAAACCTCACCTAAATTACCCGAACGCCTGACCCAACTGTACATTATTCATAAGTCGTATCTCACACCTGCCAGAATAGCCAAATTCTCTTCAAGCCAGAATCTAAATTGCCCAAGATGCCTAGGCACTCCATGCTCCTTTTTTCACTTGATCTGGGCATGCCCAGCAATAACTGAATACTGGACGCAGATCATAAAATTCCTCCATGACCATATGGGTTCACCACTACAACTGGACCCCAGACCGTGTTTACTGGGCCTATTTCCAGACGCCTTGTCCAGACCTCTAGATACACTCCTCAGTGAAACACTCTTCACTGCTAGGAAACTAATTGCCAAACATTGGTTGAGAACCACTTCTCCTTCTGTCCAAGACTGGTTGAGAGAGGTAAATGCGTCCCTGCCATATAAAAAAATACTCTACATACACAGGGGTTGTCCCAAAAAGTACCATAAAATATGGAGCGTATGGCTAACCAACGATAATACCTGTACTACATGATCACTAAGATATACCTACAAGACTATAGAGGATACGACTCTCCTCACCCTAGATAGGTATTTTGGGGTAATGCCCAGCTCGATATGAACGATACAATGTAAATGGTTAACCGTGCTACAATGTCCAATTATGTACGTACCAATACCTCCCTAGCCCGATGTAAACTATGATGGAAATAGCAAGCTGGAATACCTGTAATGCTGTAACCACTGATGCTGATGACATGACATGCTTCTATTTTTTTTTGTATGATGTTTTCTGTCAACAATAAACATGTTCTTTTCAAAAAAAAAAAAAAAACCTGGATGTGGGATCTGCCGATAAGGGAGAGTATGTTTCGGAATCCGCAAGGATCCTTGACAATTCATTAGAGTAAGCCTCCTTATCCAAGACGACAATGGCCCCCCCTTGTCGGCGGGTCGGACCACTATGTCTTTTCTATTACAAAGTGATTCCATTCCCACAGCAATATCCTGCCTAGATCGAATAGTTCTTGTGTTCAAGTTAGCCAGATCTTTGATAACCAAATCCTGGAAGATATTAACATTAGGGGCCAGATTCCCCGGTGGGTTAAAAAGCCAGGCGTAAAAAGGAGTAGCCATGGGAGCAAAATTTGCTCCCAGTATGGCCAACTTATTCATGGCTAAGTGGGAGGAGGATGTGGTACTACACAATAGACGTGACAAACTCATTTTTTGGAAAAGATTCATCGACGATGTCCTTTTTATATGGGATGGAGACATTGAATCTGTCACAACTTTTTTGTCTTTTTTGAACAACAATGATAGAGGCATTGTTCTCTCTCATGAGGTCAACCCCACCCAAATCCATTTTTTGGATTTAAAAATAATTATAGACAATGGGGTGATTACTACATCCACATATTTCAAAACGACAGACAGGAACGGATATATTCCACTTGACTCTTGTCATCACCGTTCCTGGCTGTTGGCAGTCCCAAAGGGTCAATTTTTGCGGCTCAGGAGAAATTGTTCCAAGCTGGAGGATTTTAAAGAAGAAGCTCAGGTGCTTAGATCTAGATTTGTAAACAAAGGCTATGATGGTCAAGCTCTTGATACGTTAATAGCAGAAGTGGAAAATAGGGATCGTCAAACTCTCTTGGTTGATAAACCACCACAAGTAGAGCAAAGGGAGGATTTTGGTTTAGCGTTTTTAACCACCTACTCTAGCCAGCATTGGGCTATAAAACGCATAATAAAAAGACACTGGCCTGTCATTAAGAACGACAGGATCCTGGGGCCGCTATTGGCAGAAAAACCTTGTGTGCTTTTTAGGGGTGCCTCAAATCTTAGGCACTTCATAGCACCTAATGTTCCAGACCCACCAGTAAGACCCTCCTTTTTTGGGGATTTAAAGGGTTTCTATCCCTGCAAAAAGTGTCAAATCTGTAGCATCAATGCCTTTAGGGGGAGAAGATTAACCGAATTCACATCTACAGGAACAGGTACTACATATCCAATTAAATCTTTCATTACCTGTACTACAAAGTGCGTAGTGTACCTTTTAAGATGCCCTTGCGGGTTGGAATATGTGGGACGCACTACTAGAAAGTTACAGGTGAGGCTTGGGGAGCATGTTGCCAACATCCGAAGGGGTTTTGATAAACATAATGTCTCAAAACACTATGACCTTAAACATAAAAGGGATCCCACTGGTACCACGTTTTTTGCCCTCGAAAAATATATACCACACTGGCGAGGCAGTAACGGTAAACGTAGTATATCTAGAAGTGAGACTAACTGGATATACAAATTGGGCTGCCATGTACCTATGGGTCTGAGTGTGGAGTGGGACATCAACTGTTTTATTAATAACAGTTGATGGTTTTGACTCCGCCCCCCTTTTTTGGTGTCCCCTCCACTTTCTTTGGCCAACAAAACTTCTCATTTTTAATTTCTTTATACAGAGAATGATCCCAATTTTTACTATGTGGATCATTAGGTTTTTGAATAACCCCTCTAACTGAAATATGTCTCTTTTGTCTAAGGGCGATCACTTTATATTTAGAAGATTTTTTCCATTCTGCCATAATGTCTTAATTTCTAGTAAATTATTTTGTATAACACATTATTCTAAATATTCTTGTTTTGTTATATTACTTGAATTTTTAATTTTTAATTTTTGGAGAGGAATTTATCTCCTCTCCCCTCCTTATTTTAGGATTGTGTAATCATAAATGTATTTATCTTGAAGGGTGATGCGAACTGTCCTTCAGCCATTCTTTATATATTTTTTTCATTGGGTTTAAAATACCAAATTTAATTTATTCCTGAAGCAATATCTTAGTTGTCCACAAGATGGCACTGGGTAAGGTTTAGGCTAAACAGCATCTAAATGAGCAACATCACCTTTGTTGATGCTTCAGCTGTTTTAAAACTGCGGTAATTATGTGACCAATGGCTGAACCCCTTCGCTTCGCCGCTCGGGTACATAAAGCGCATGCGCGGACGTGTAGGCGTGCCCCTGATGATGTCATTTCTGACGAAACGGCCGTAGGGTAGACACGCACTGCGCATGCGCGAACTTTCGTTTTCACCGGAGCTGATTTTAAATACTCCTTGCAAGGATTTTGTGTATCGAATGCCTGCATGGCAATTTTAATAAAGGAACCTTAAACTTTACTACACTATCGGAGCATTTTTTTCCTTTTTTGGATATCAATCATCGCTGGGAATGACTCTCCTCCATGGATGACAATCTGAGATTATCCACCTAGCACTTCCGAACAGGACCCATCCACAAAAGGGATAACATCTAAAGTGGAGGTCGTTTCATGCCTTTCTTTAAGGGCTGTCTGGTAAGCCTTTAATCTCTCTGTGGTGACGGGTTTAACAGCGGTGGAAGTCATTTATCCAATAGCGATTTTCCCACATGTCTCTATGGACACTATATAAATGAACAAGCACGTTTTATCCACATTTTCAGTTTGTTTTCACTATATTGGGAACACCCACGGACAATAATTTAAGTGGATTATTGTGCACAGATTTTTATTTTTAGTGTTTGTTTGTACTTAGCACATTATTTTTCCAATGTTTATTTATATCCAACGCTGCGCTTTTTGTATACATACCCAGAGATACTCAAACTTCTAGGAGAAGACCCTTGGCCTCTTCCAAAATGTGCCAGATGTGCTGTCTCAAGGCTCCCTGTACCATCCTCCTTCTCAGTCATTGGCATTAAGGACATGGCTGTTGAAACCCAGGTCTTGAACTCTAACTTAGTCATTCCCACATTAACAAAAAAAAAGGCCAGAAAAGTCACTTCAAGAAAATTCCACTACCGGAGCTGGAAATTCTTTCTCCTGATGTAAACACAGGCATTTTAACTAAACAGACTACTTGGTACTTCACATTCTAGCTTCTCTGCAGTTGGGACTTAATCAAAACTTAGCTCTAAGTACTCCTAAATGACAGGTTTTGGCCTTTACCAATGTATTTCAAAAGCCTTTGGCTTCACTTTCATTCATTAAAACCTTTACTCAAGGTGTCGCATAGAGCAGACCCCATTACAGCACCCTGTGTTTTTTTGGGATCTCAATTTTGTTCTCTCTACCCTACAGAAACCACCCTTTGAACCCATTAGGGAATTATGTTTGGGTGACCCCTCCTGCAAAGAGGCCTTCTTGGTGGCTATCACGTCTGTCAGATGTGTTTCAGAGGGTTGATGGCCCTCTCTTGCAAGGAGTGTTAACTCATTCTTCACAAGGATAAGTGGCCTTGTGTCCAAATCCCTCTTTTTTTTTTTAAGGTTGAACCAGCCTGCCATCTTAGAGGAGCTCTGGTCTCCTCCAAACAAATTAAATCAGCAGCTACAAATACTGTAGCTGCTGACTTTTAACCACTTGAGCCCCGGACCATTATGCTGCCTAAGGACCAGAGGTCTTTTTCCAATTTGGCACTGCGTCGCTTTAACTGCTAATTGCGCGGTCATGTAATGCTGTACCCAAACGAAATTTGCGTCCTTTTCTTCCCACAAATAGAGCTTTCTTTTGATGGTATTTGATCACCTCTGCGGTTTTTATTTTTTGCGCTATAAACGGAAAAAGACCGAAAATTTTGAAAAAAAATGATATTTTCTACTTTTTGTTATAAAAAAAATCCAATAAACTAAATTTTAGTCATACATTTAGGCCAAAATGTATTCGGCCACATGTCTTTGGTAAAAAAAATGTCAATAAGCGTATATTTATTGGTTTGCGCAAAAGTTATAGCGTCTACAAACTAGGGTACATTTTCTGTAATTTACACAGCTTTTAGTTTATGACTGCCTATGTCATTTCTTGAGGTGCTAAAATGGCAGGGCAGTACAAAACACCCCCAAATGACCCCATTTTGGAAAGTAGACACCCCAAGGAAATTGCTGAGAGGCATGTTGAACCCATTGAATATTTATTTTTTTTGTCCCAAGTGATTGAATAATGACAAAAAAAAAAAAAAATACTTACAAAACGTTGTCACTAAATGATATATTGCTCACACAGGCCATGGGCCTATGTGGAATTGCACCCCAAAATACATTCAGCTGCTTCTCCTGAGTATGGGGATACCACATGTGTGGGACTTTTTGGGAGCTTAGCCGCGTACGGGGCCACGAAAACCAAGCACCGCCTTCAGGATTTCTAAGGGTGTAAATTTTTGATTTCACTCTTCACTGCCTATCACAGTTTTGGAGGCCATGGAATGCCCAGGTGGCACAAACCCCCCCCCAAATGACCCCATTTTGGAAAGTAGACACCCCAAGCTATTTGCTGAGAGGCATGGTGAGTATTTTGCAGCTCTCATTTGTTTTTGAAAATGAAGAAAGACAAGAAAAAACATTTTTTTTTTCTTTTTTTAATTTTCAAAACTTTGTGACAAAAAGTGAGGTCTGCAAAATACTCACTATACCTCTCAGCAAATAGCTTTGGGTGTCTACTTTCCAAAATGGGGTCATTTGGGGGGGTTTTGTGCCACCTGGACTTTCCATGGCCTCCGAAACTGTGATAGGCAGTGAAGAGTGAAATCAAAAATTCACGCCCTTAGAAAGCCTGAAGGCGGTGCTTGGTTTTCGGGGTCCCGTACGAGGCTAGGCTCCCAAAAAGTCTCGCACATGTGGTATCCCCGTACTCAGGAGAAGCAGCAGAATGTATTTTGGGGTGTAATTTCACATATTCCCATGGCATGTTTGAGCAATATATCATTTAGTGACAACTTTGTGCATAAAAAAAAAAAAAAATTGTCTTTTTCCCGCAACTTGTGTCGCAATATAAAATATTCCATGGACTCGACATGCCTCTCAGCAAATAGCTTGGGGTGTCTACTTTCCAAAATGGGGTCATTTGGGGGGGGTTTTGAACTGTCCTGGCATTTTATGCACAACATTTAGAAGCTTATGTCACACATCACTCACTCTTCTAACCACTTGAAGACAAAGCCCTTTCTGACACTCATTGTTTACATGAAAAAGTTTTTTTTTTTTGCAAAAAAATTACTTTGAACCCCCAAACATTATATATTTTTTTAAAGCAAATGCCCTACAGATTAAAATGGTGGGTGTTTCATTTTTTTTTTTCACACAGTATTTGCGCAGCGATTTTTCAAACGCATTTTTTGGGGAAAAAACACACTTTTTTAAATTTTAATGCACTAAAACACACTATATTGCCCAAATGTTTGATGAAATAAAAAAGATGATCTTAGGCCGAGTACATGGATACCAAACATGACATGCTTTAAAATTGCGCACAAACGTGCAGTGGCAACAAAATAAATACATTTTTAAAAGCCTTTAAAAGCCTTTACAGGTTACCACTTTAGATTTACAGAAGAGGTCTACTGCAAAAATTACTGCCCTCGATCTGACCTTCGCGGCGATACCTCACATGCATGGTGCAATTGCTGTTTACGTTTGACCACAGACCGCCGCTTGCGTTCGCCTTAGCGCGAGAGCAGGGGGCGACAGGGGTGCTTTTTTTTTTTTTTTTTTTCTTTTCTTATTTTTTTGCTTTTTTATCTTATTTTTAAACTGTTCCTTTCATTTTTTTTTTTTTTAATCATTTTTATTGTTATCTCGGGGAATGTAAATATCCCCTATGATAGCAATAGGTAGTGACAGGTACTCTTTTTTGAAAAAATTGGGGTCTATTAGACCCTAGATCTCTCCTCTGCCCTCAAAGCATCTGACGACACCAAGATCGGTGTGATAAAATGCTTCCCCAATTTCACAATGGCGCTATTTACATCCGGCGAAATCTAAGTCATAAAACGCTTGTAGCTTCCGGTTTCTTAGGCCATAGAGATGTTTGGAGCCACTCTGGTCTCTGATCAGCTCTATGGTCAGCTGGCTGAATCACCGGCTGCATTCTCAGGTTCCCTGTTGAGACAGGAGAGCCAGAGAAAAACACGGAAGACGGTGGGGGGGGGGGGCATTCCCTCCCACGGCTTGTAAAAGCAGTCTAGAGGCTAATTAGCCGCTAGGATTGCTTTTACATGAAAGCCGACCTCTGGCTGAAAAGAATGATACCAAGATGATACCTAAACCTGCAGGCATCATTCTGGTATAACCATTCAAAGTCGTGAATGGCGTACCTGAAGACAAAAAAATGGTTAACAATAAAGCACAGTAAACGGTAAAGTATAAAAAATTGCATACCTGAAAAGCAAACATGATAAAACATAATAACAATAAAACATTGCAGAATAGAATACAGTAAAAAAGAGCAGAACAATAGAGAGAGAGAATAGAGAGAGAGAGAACAATGAAACGACAACTATTTTTTTTTTTTTATATATTTTTTTTTATTTACACTTTTTTTGTAACTAACTTTTATAACGGTATCCGGTTCCAGGTTCGGGTCTCTCAAAATGTGATGGCATCTTGGGAGACCCTGTGAAAGTGTGCCTAGTCTGTGCAATGCTGTACCCTACACTAATACTCAACTAGTGAATGGTAGCGTTCAAAACATTCACCAATGCAAAGACCAGGATGGTCAGGACAGGAGGGACAATAATAGCGGGTGTCACGCCTATATCCGCGCTTGCTGCAGACACGACATCTTTTTTGGGGGGGTTCGTTGGGTAGGGGTACTCGGGAGGACATAAAGAAAATGCCTCTCATGCAGCCGACTGCATTTGGTTGGGGATGTGAATGGGGGAAGTACGGGCGCTGCAGAAGCGGTGGGTTCCCAATTAGGATTGGCGAATGCAGCAGGAAGGGCATTATGGGCACGACGGGCCTGTGTTTGTCTTCTTGGTGGCAGCGCGACACTACTTGTGCTTGCCACCTCACCAGCTTGAACTGCACTTATGGGACTCGCCACGTCACCAAGTGTTACTGCAGTGCTGGTTTGACTACGACCGGGGTGTACTAGGCCGCTGGCGCTTGCCAGTTCAATAAAAAGCTACCAAAAAAACTGTTAGCGATCGCAGGGATCAGGCCTGACTCTACGAATGCTGCAGTTATGCGTTAAGTGTCTTGTAAGTGACAGTGATCGATCGATACTGCACTTGGGTGGGCTGGGCCGGGCGGAGGGGCAAAATGCAGGTGCTAGCAGGTATCTGGGTTGATCCCGCTAACACTGCATTTTTGGGAACCTTAAACTGCTGGGGATGCCAGTATAGATCTGATCGGATCAGATATTGATCCGTTCAGATACTATACCACTAAGGGAGGCGTATGCTGCGTGCGTGGGTGTTACCGGTACTGGCGCTAATCTGACGCTGCCTGGGGCTGGTGCTTGCCAGTTCACCAAAATACTACCAAAAAACTGTTAGCGATCGCAGGGATCAGGCCTGACTCTGCGAACGCTGCAGTTATGCATTTAGTGTTTTGTAAGTGTCAGTGATCGATCGATACTGCACTTGGGTGGGCTGGGCGGAGGGGCAAAACGCAGGTGCTAGCAGGTATCTGGGCTGATCCCGCTAACACTGCGTTTTTGGGAACCCTAAACTTTTGGGGACGCTAGTATAGATCTGATCGGATCAGATATTGATCCGATCAGATACTATACCACTAAGGGAGGCGTATGCTGCGTGCGTGGATGTTAGCGGTACTGGCGCTAATCTGACGCTGCCTGGGGCGACGCATATCACCGCCGGGCGATCAGGGGGCGAAACCTTTATTCGGTAATAAACGGTGGGTGCCCTGACACTATAAAAAATAAACAAACTAACCAGCGTCACCCGTAACAGTTATACGGTGATCAGTGGTGAAAGGGTTAACTAGGGGGCCATCAAGGGGTTAAAACATTTATTCGGTAGTATATGGGGGTCCCTGTCGCTATAAAACGCTGACGGCGAACCTAAATATTTAGGTCCCTAACTAGCATCACCAGCGACACTAATACAGCGATCAGAAAAATGATCGCTTAGCGACACTGGTGACAGGGGGTGATCAAGGGGTTAAAACTTTATTAGAGGGGGTTTGGGGGGTATCCTAGACCTACAGGGGGCTAATACTAACTGTCCCAACACTGTAACTGTCACAAACTGACACCAATGCAGTAATCAGAAAAAAAAAAAAAACTGCTGGTGTCAGTTTGTGACGGGGGGGAGAATCGGGGTGTTTTGTGTGCCTGGCATGTTCTACTGTGTGTGTGTAGTGTTGTGCACTCACATACCTGTCTTTTCTCCTCGGGCCGCAACGGAAATTACCGAGCCGAGGAGAGATGACATCATTTCCTTTGCTGCTGTTTAGCATACAGCAGCAAAGGAATGATTCGATTGGCCGGCGGCGATCGCGAGGGGGGGGCCACGAACGAATGACCTCCCCCTCACCTCCGATCGCCGTGGGACAAAAGACGACCGCCTCGGGCACCGGGGGGGGGGTGTCCGATCGGACCCCCACCCGCGGAAGGCAAATCACGTACATGTACGTGATTTTGCCTGTCCGTGCCACCTTGCCGACGTACATCGGCGTGAGGCGGTCGTCAAGTGGTTAATAAAAGGACACTTATCGTCTTCAGATGCAGGCTGTAGGGGTGGGGGAACCAAGGCGATCTGACCGAACTATGTAGCCGCCCCCCCCCCCCCAAAAAAAAGTGCCATATGTGGCAGTGGAGCAGGGAGGATGCAAACAAGCAGTCTTTTGTGCTCTGCTTCAAAGCATCCCAAAGAAATGATCTTTAATTCTCTGGACTCAGTCCAAGCTTATTTGAAAGCCAAAGCCATCTAAAAAAGACACCTTTTTTTTCTCCGTTTTTTTGCTCAGCTTTGTAGGGCTGCCACCTGGTCTTCTTTTCACACATTCTCAAGGTTCTCTTAGGTGAATGTCTAAGCCTCTGCAGATCCAGCTTTCGACCACAAGGTTCTTTCATTGGCACTTGGAGTTGAGTCCTTGACCCTTTTCTCTCTTGTTGGGATTTTTGGCAAGGGTCTGTTGCCTTGTTGCCCACCCTTCTGATTCTCTGCTTGGAGATATCTCGGGGTTTGTGAATATCTACCCTGTGCCCTGTTTTGTACAATATGTATGAAAAGAATTTTGACATGCCTGTAAATACCTCCATCTTAGAGTACAGTACAGGACCCAAGCAACCCTTCCATCTGTTCCTGTGTTACTGTACTTTGCTTGTTAAAAAACTGAGTCGTCACAGAGTAGGGTAGGTTTATGAGGTAAGCCAAAGGTGGGGCGCATCCAAAAACGTCAGTGTTGAATGACTGTAACCTATAACCCAGGTAGCGGCCTATAACCCAGTATCTATAAATATCCAGCCTCTGTACTTTGCTTTACTCCTAGATACAGAATTTACAGGTAAGTCAAATTTCCTTTTACTCACTATAAACTGAGGGGAGACCTACCAAGCATGTTGGCAACAGAATCTGGTACTTGGTTAGTAAAAATCTGGTTGTGGTTTTATTTAGCAAAGGATTTCTATCAGTTGTGTGTGTATCGGATTCCAGCACCTGCAATCCTGGACAGAACAGGGAAGGACCGCAGCGCCTTCTAAGTGTAGCTGTTAGTAATTTATTGGTAAGATAAAATCAGAACTACTCACAAGTGTAGTTAAAAAGTAAGCATCTATAAATGACCCAGAAACTGGTAGTCCTCAGTGAGCATTGGCTGGGGGGTCCTCGAGGGACGCACTCATCCGTCAGACTGTGGGCTGGCTAACAGCCTGAAGAATGAGCTCATACTCCACAAACGCGTCGCTGCTGCTACGTCCTCAGACACCGGGAAGTGATGTCATCGCCACACTGCCAGTGCGTTCCACGGACCTGGGACCGCTGGAATCCACTGGCGCCAGCCAGCCCACAGCCTGACAGATGACAGCATCCCTTGTGGACCCCCCTGGCCAATGGTAACTGAGGACTACCAGTTTCTGAGCCATTTATAGATGGTTACTTTTTAACTACACTTGTGAGTAGTTCTGATTTCTCTTTCGTTCATTGATGGACACAGCACTTCTAATCTTGACCTTAAGGTTATATCACCACCTTCAGGAGTAGGACTAGGCAGAAACGACAAAAAAACAAGCACAGCACTGCCTAAGGGTGGTCCTTACTGGTAGTTTACTTAGTAGTTTTTTTCTGCCTAGTCTAGGAGAAGGACCTGGCTCCCTGCTAGGACCTGTGGTCTTTTGGTTTTTATTTTATTTCTTTTTAGTTTTCATGAGAATCTGCAATCAACTGCTGTGCTGGGTGATAGGCTGGATATTATAGATCCTGGTAGTCTCCCCAGCCTGGCCACCGAGCGTACGCAGATCTGAGCTCCGCGCTGGGTCGGCCGCGACAAGCCCCATTCTGGCTTGGGATGGCCAGCGAGCTTTGACTCCTCACAGGGACACATATGACCAGGCATCTGACGTCTAGGTCACAGTGTTGCCGTGGCCAACAGCCACTCCGTTTTAGGCGGGAGGTGGATCTGTCTGGGGAGTGAGACCCGCAATTCCTGCTGGATGGGCAAGTATGTGCTCCACCGGCCTGGTCCGGGCACAGTTGGAGCAGCTGGGTACTCCCTGGGGTGATTGGTTTTGGGGATTTTTCATCCTCTCCCCCTGCCCCCCCGGTTACGCTGACCTTGGTGGGGTCCCCTCCGGGGGTGGTCTCTGTGTGTTCTAGGTGCGGGGGGGGGGGTGGCTGGCGTCTGCCTCCATGTGTTGATAGCCGCCGTTTCTTTTGGGATGGGCGCCGCGGCCACTTTCTCGTAGCCGCGGCGGCCATTTTCCTGTGGTCTCCGGGCATTCCTGCCATTCGGGCTCTATCTGCGGCCGGCAGCCATTTTCTTGTAGCCTCGTGAGTTTTCTGCTGGTCCTCTAGCCCTAGACTCTGCACTTGAAGCCAGGCAAGAGCGCGGATCTCCTCGTGGCTTGTCCCATCTGCCGGAGGACGCACAGCACTGCTCCTCGTAGATGAAGGTGGTGAGTCCTTCTGGGAGTCCCCCAGTCTGCGGCAGCTAGGGGGGTGGTCTACCTTCTGTCTCTCTCCCTAGTGGGCTTTCGGTCCCTGGTAGTGTCCGGTCGCACGTGGGACCCTAAGGTGTCTGAAGCAGGTGCCCCCTTCAGACACCCCCGTGACGGAAGCTGGCCCCTCTGGTTCTGCGGCGCCCCTGGACGCTTTTTCGGCAGTCCTTGAATCCTTCCTCTACCGGGTTGAAGTGGCATTCGGGCGTAAGGTGGGTAAAAAAATGTCCCCTTCCCCCCTCCATCTTCTGGGGAGGACTCTGATCTGGAGTCCGGCCCTGCCGTGGCAGGCGGCCCCTGCCTGAATGGCTCGGATGATGCGGCCCCTGATCTTTCTGACAGTGAGGAGGAATCCTCCGCGTCCGTTGCGGCGCATGAGAAAGCGCTGGTGGGTGCACTCATTACGGCGGTGCGTGATACTTTGAAAATTGAGGATCCGGCAGGGGCGTCTGCAGAGGTGTCGGTCCCTTTTGGGTCTCACAAGCCGGTCTGCACCGCTAAGGTGTTTCCTTACCTGTCTTATTTTGATAAGTTTATTTACAAAGATTGGGAACGCCCGCAGCAGTCTTTTTCAGTTCCGAGGCGTTTTTAGGTGCGTTACCCTTTTGAGGAGAGTCTGTTGAAGAAATGGGCTTCCCCTCCGGTCGTTGATCCTCCAGTATCCAGGTTAAATAAGGCATCCATGATTCCGGTGGAGGGGTCCCCTTCTTTCAAGGATTCTGCCGACAGAAAGGCCGAGGCGGTTGCTCGGTCTGTGTTTACGATGGCGGGGTCGGTGCTAGCCGAGGCTCTGGTGTCGCAGGCACTTTTTTTTTTTTTAGTATTTGTTTATTGATCAAAATATGAGAGAAACATGTAGAAGAACGTACAATAAGCACATATGCAAACCAGGCATAAAGAAAGCAATATCCAGAGACACACAGGAATGGACAAACTCTCATTATGGGATATACAATTTGTGTATAAACCTGGGTCAAGGAGGAGGCTAAATTAGCAAATGTATTTTCACAACGATAGATAAATGTGCATTGATTGAGATAATGGGGGAAACATAAAGGGAAGTAGGGGGAGGGAAAGGAAGGGGAAATTAAGGGAAGAGAAGGGAGTGGGCATGACGGATTATGTTCGACCAGAATGGTTGGATTACCGGGCACAACCACCAGATTTGAGGGTGGGTTGCTGTTTGCCTGCAGTTCCTCCAACACAACGGGGAACTGGAGGGGAACATACCGTGCAATTTAGCTGGGGTATAGTGCCATCTTGCTAACAGCATGAAGTTCATTTCAGCTTTCTTAGAGGAGGTAGAAGAAACATGGTCAAGCTGCAGAATTTTATTCCGCTGATCTTCAGAGACGTGTGAGTTCAAATCCGACTCCCATTTTTTGAGGTATTCCGGGTGTGAAGGGTTATCCAGCTGGATAATAGCTTTATAGAATTGTGAGATACAATGGAGAGGAGGGTCTCTGTGAAAGAACATATATTCAATCGGTGTTAGATCTTGAGCAGTTCGTATTGGGTGTGGAAGAAAATGAACAAATTGTTGTAATTGTTTGTATCTCCATTTGTCCATGAAGGAAGCCTGTTTAGATCCCAGTATATCAGTTAGGGGTCTAAGATCACCAGCATGTGTGAGATGATGAAGAAGGAGCTGTCCCTCAGGTGACCTAGATTTAAAGCCAGTATCCATGTTTCCTGGGAGAAAAAAAATATATGATTCTGTATGGGCAGTAAAGGAGAGTTGTAGTTCCAAGAAAATTTTTTCGTGTAGAGAATTCTAAACTGCAAGTGTGGAGGCAGTTATTGGTGAAGTATTTTGCAAAAAAAGCTCTAAAAGAGCATGAAATCCAAGGCATGATGGACAAGTCAGCACCACATAAATCACGTTCCAATTTAACCCATAATTTAGTATCACTAGCATATTTCCAATCGGAGATTCTAGATAATGCTATGGCATGATCATACGCCTTAAAGTTTGGAAGGGCCAGACCCCCCCCCCCCCCCCCCGCCTTTTTGGAGCGGAAAAGGGTTGTTCTGGCTATCCTAAGGTGTCTGCCCCTCCAAACGAAGCATGACACTATGTTCTGTAGAATAGAGAAGGACCATACAGGCACACCCAATGGCAACATTTGAAGGATGAATAGGTCTCTAGGAAGAACGTTCATTTTGATAATATTTATTTTCCCTAACCAAGAGTGATGAAGAGAGGACCATTTTCTCAAGTCTGACTTAATGCCTTTGAGTAAAGGGATGTAGTTTCGTCTAAAAAGGGAGTGAAGGTGGGGAGTAAGATGAATATCAAGGTATTTTAAAGTGTCTGTTTTCCATTGGAAGGGAAATTGAGGTATTAGTCAGGTGGCGGTGGAGTTCGAAATATTAATATTTAAAATTAGACAGAGTTTGGAAGGCGGACCTAAGATTTGGCAGAGAAATTTGTGGTTGTTGGATAAAGAACAGAATGTCGTCTGCATACGCTGTGTATTTGTGTATTTTAGGGCCCACTGTGACTCCATGGATGCTATTGTTATGTCTAATATGTGCTAAGAAGGGTTCAAGGGAAGTAGCAAACGGGGGAAAGTGGACAGCCCTCCCTAGTTCCATTATGTAAGGTTAAAGGGTCACTCAACGTACCATTAATTCGAATTTGGGCCGTTGGGAGAGAATATAGGGAGGAAATGCGATAGAACATTTTAGGACCCAGATCAAAGTATTTGAGAGTCATCTTAAGATATTCCCAGTCCACCCTATCAAAAGCTTTTTCAGCATCAGTAGAAAGGAGGAGGGTGGGCTGGGAACACCTCCACATGTAGTGGATTAGTGAGAGGGTGCGCAGGGAATTGTCCCTGGCTTCCCTCGCTGGGATGAAAACGGTTTGATCAGCCGAAATCCAATTAGGCAGAAGAGGGAGTAGTCTAGTGGCCATAACTTTGGCCATAAGTTTAATGTTGAGATTTAATAAGGATATGGGGCGGTAACTTCCACAGAGAGTGGGGTCTTTACCGGGTTTGGGGATAATGGTGATATGGGCTTTTAGTGATTCAGGTCGGTATCCTGAAGTTTTGGAAATTAAATTGGCGTATGAAGTTAGACGGGGAAGGAGGATGTCGTTAAAAGTCTTATAATACAATGCGGTATAACCATCTGGACCAGGCGCTTTACCCGATGGGGTGCCTTTTAATGCTGATTGAAACTCTTCAATCGTGAAGTCAGACTCCAACTGTTTAAGAGTTTCGTTGGAAAGTCTGGGTAAGTTTGCTTGTTTCAGAAAAGGGAGTATGTGTGACCGTTTCTCTAGTGGGGGGAGTGCGTCCAGGGCCCCTTTGACACTGTATAGGTCAGTGTAAAATTCTTTGAATGCTTTGGCAACTTGAGGGGATGAGTAGGCCATTTCTCCAGATGAGAATTTGACTTTGGAGATAAAGGAAACAGATTTCCTTGCTCGAATGGAGCGAGCTAGTTTGCCAGGTTTGTCACCCCATTCATATATTTGAAACTGTCTTTTATGTTTGGTAATCAAGTAAATCTTTTAGTTCTTCTCTTTTCTGCAAAAGGGCTTCTAAGTGGGATTTATGTAGAGACAATTTATGTTGTCTGTCTAGTTTAGCTATTTGTAATAATAATTCACTAAGCTGCTGACTCTGTTCTTTCTTTCTTCTGGATCCCAGCTCAATAAGTCTGCCCCTCATAGTAGCCTTGTGGGCCTCCCAAAGAACAGAGGGAGCTGTCTCCATTGACCCATTCTCTGTAAAGTACTGCTGCAGGGCTTTAGCCAGCAACAAGGCATCTACCGGGTTAGACAGGAGGGAATCATTGAACTTCCAATTGGTGGTACATTTGGGTAGTGAGGGGATATCAAGACGAATAGAGACCGGGGCATGATCAGACAGAGAAGTGCCTATCGATGCCGATTTCAAGAGGGGAAGGTGAAAGTGGTCTAGTAAAATGATATTGATTCTAGAATAAGAATGGTGGGTTTTGGAATATAGAGAAGTCCTTATCTTTAGGGGGAAGTGTTCGCCAAGCGTCAATTAGTTGAAGCTCGTGTAGTCTTTTCTTAATGAAAGATAGCCGTTTGAAAGGTATGTTGGAATGTCCCTGGGATGTGTCCATAATGGGGTCAAGTGGCATATTAATATCACCCCCTAGCATGGTAATTCCCTTTTTAAAAGCAGCAAATTTGGTCAACACTTGATACAAGAAAGAGGGTTAGTTATGATTCGGGCAGTAAACATTTGCTAATGTGCAGTGGGTGTTGCCTATAGAGCCCCTTATGAACAAAAACCTACCCTGATTATCTGTCAACATCTCCTCAAGCTGCAAGGCTATGTTTCCGTTGAACCCAATGGCCACTCCTTTGGCTTTTTTCGTATCCTAAAGGCTGTAATACCATTTTGAGAAGTGAGGTGAGAAGAGCCTAACCGGTGTAGTGTGAGTAAGATGCGTTTCTTGGAGAAATGCAATGGAACAAGAGGCACGTTTCAGTTCACTCAAAACTTTGTGACGTTTAGTTGCATTATTTAGGCCTCTAACATTGTAAGAGAGGATATTCAGAGTAGCCATTGGGAGTCTGGAACCAGCGCCTTTAGCCTATGGTGCCATCTATACCAGCAAAAATTAGAGGAGATTAGATAAAGAGGAAAAAAGGGGGGAGGAAAAAGCGTGAGAAAAAGGGAATATAGTGGGGACGGAAAGTATTCAGACCCCCTTAAATTTTTCACTCTTTGTTATATTGCAGCCATTTGCTAAAATCATTTAGGTAAATTTTTTTTCCCTCATTAATGTACACACAGCACCCCATATTGACAGAAAAACACAGAATTGTTGACATTTTTGCAGATTTATTAAAAAAGAAAAACTGAAATATCACATGGTCCTAAGTATTCAGACCCTTTGCTCAGTATTTAGTAGAAGCACCCTTTTGATCTAATACAGCCATGAGTCTTTTTGGCAAAGATGCAAGAAGTTTTTCACACCTGGATTTGGGGATCCTCTGCCATTCCTCCTTGCAGATCCTCTCCAGCTCTGTCAGGTTGGATGGTAAACATTGGTGGACAGCCATTTTTAGGTCTCTCCAGAGATGCTCAATTGGGTTTAAGTCAGGGCTCTGGCTGGGCCATTCAAGAACAGTCACAGAGTTGTTGTGAAGCCACTCCTTCGTTATTTTAGCTATGTGCTTAGGGTCATTGTCTTGTTGGAAGGTAAACCTTCGGCCCAGTCTGAGGTCCTGAGCACTCTGGAGAAGGTTTTCGTCCAGGATATCCCTGTAATTGGCTGCATTCATCTTTCCCTCGATTGCAACCAGTTGTCCTGTCCCTGCAGCTGAAGAACACCCCTACAGCATGATGCTGCCACCACCATGCTTCACTGTTGGGACTGTATTGGACAGGTGATGAACAGTGCCTGGTTTTCTCCACACATACCGCTTAGAATTAAGGCCAAAAAGTTCTATCTTGGTCTCATCAGACCAACGAATCTTATTTCTCACCATCTTGGAGTCCTTCAGGTGTTTTTTTAGCAAACTCCATGCAGGCTTTCATGTGTCTTACACTGAGGAGAGGCTTCCGTCGGGCCACTCTGCCATAAAGCCCTGACTGGTGGAGGGCTGCAGTGATGGTTGACTTTCCACAACTTTCTCCCATCTCCCGACTGCATCTCTGGAGCTCAGCCACAGTGATCTTTGGGTTCTTCTTTACCTCTGTCACCAAAGCTCTTCTCCCCTAATAGCTCAGTTTGGCCGGATGGCCAGCTCTAGAAAGGGTTCTGGTCATCCCAAACGTCTTCCATTTAAGGATTATGGAGGCCACTGTGCTCTTGGGAACCTTAAGTGCAGCAGAAATGTTTTTATAACCTTGGCTAGATCTGTCCCCTGCCACAATTCTGTCTCTGAGCTCTTCAGGCAGTTCCTTTTGACCTCATGATTCTCATTTGCTCTGACATGCACTGTGAGCCGTAAGGTCTTATATAGACAGGTGTGTGGCTTTCCTAATCAAGTCCAATCAGTATAATCAAACACAGCTGGACTCAAATGAAGGTGTAGAACCATCTCAAGGATGATCAGAAAAAAATGGACAGCACCTGAGTTAAATATGAGTGTCACAGCAAAGGGTCTGAATACTTAGGACCATGTGATATTTCAGTTTTTCTTTTTTAATAAATCTGCAAAAGTGTCAACAATTATGTGTTTTTCTGTCAATATGGGGTGCTGTGTGTACATTAATGAGGAAAGAAATGAACTTAAATGATTTTAGCAATATAACAAAGAGTGAACAATTTAAGGGGGTCTGAATACTTTCTGTCCCCACTGTATGTTTGAAGATAAGTCATAACTAGTAGTATAAGCAAACCAATGGGAAACATTTTAGAAGCACAACACGTGATACCGCGGTGTTCCCGTAGGGGTCGGTGAGGACGAGTGGCCCAAACAACCCCAACTAGGGGGTCGTCAGAAAAATCACAGGGGCCACTCATTTCTGCCAACCCCAGGAGAAGAAAAAAGAGGGGGGCGTAAGTTATGCGAGTCAAGCAGAAACTACACATGGTTGAAGGAGCCTGGGGTCTCGTCCAGGCCTGGCCATAAAAAATAAACAATTTGAACTTTATTTATATAAACCTGTGGTATCAGGTGAAAGAAAAAAAAACCCATACATTCAAGGGAAATAAAAGGAAAAGGATAAAGTCTAATAACACCATGGATTTTGAGCACAGGAACTTGGTGGAACTCCATGAGAAACCTGAGAAACAGGACAACAGCATTCCAGGCTTGGCATCCCTGTGACAGTACTAGCGTAACAACAGAGCAAACTATCAAATGTCTGCCAGCGCAGAATGCGTAACATGTGGGGTAATTTAAGTTGAGAGGAAAAGGGCAGCTCACCCATTTTTCTGTGAAGAACCCGGAGTTTCGGTGCGCCTCTTTTTAAGAGGGGTGCTTCTCCACACAGGATCCAAAGGAGTGGCGAAGTCCGGCAGCAGGTTCTGCCAACCCGGGAGATCCACTGGTGGGATTCCAAGCTCGCAGAAGAATGCCGGGAGGTCCTTTGGGAACCTCAGGGTAGAGGAACAACCATTTTTGGTGGCAATAAGGCAGGCAGGAAATCCCCATCTGTATGTCGCACCATGTCCTTTTAATTGATCCAACAGCGGTCTGAGTGCTCTGCGACATTCCAGCGTCTCTTTGGCAAGATCCGGGAAAATTATTGAGAGTGGCACCATCAAAATCAATGTTCGGAGTGCCACATAGTTTGAGCATTATGGAATTCTTATCCTCGAAGTAATGTAGGCGACAAACAACGTCCCTAGGTAATTCCGAGGCTAAATTACGTGGACGAAGGGCCCTATGGACCTGGTCAAAGCGAAGGGGGTCAGTGACTGATTTCCCCATAATGGTGTTCAGGATCCCACGGATCATAGGTTCTAGATCGGTGTCTTTAGCTGCTTCTGGCAACCCCCTGATGCGTAGATTGTTCCTACGATTTTTATTTTCCAAATCTTCTAATTTATAGAGAGAGGAGCGGTGAGCCAGTGCCAGTCTCTTCACAGAAATCTGCAGCTCTTTAATGGCTGCTGCCTGGGAATCCTGTCGTCACTCTGTTTTCTCCACTCTCTCTAATAAATGAGACATATCCGAACGGTTTACATCTCTTTGTGCGAGGCTGTGGGGTGGCATCCGCATTCCTATTCAGTGTCTAAGATCATTTTGTTTCTGCAGCATGGTGTTGATCAGAAGCTTGCTTTGAGCACTATCAAGGGGCAAATATCAGCTCTGGCTATCTTTTTTCAGCGGCCATTGGCTGCTCACTCGGTGCGCACTTTTATTCAGGGGGTTCGACATGTGCCTCGGTACGCCCACCGCTGCCTCCATGGGATCTAAACTTGGTGCTCTCAGTACTTCAGAAGCCACAGTAAGAGAACAATAGGGAGATCCCTACTCACGCTTTCTCAGGTTGTCTTTCTAGTGGCTATTACATCTGCTCGGCGAGTTTCTGAGCTAGCAGCCTTTTCTTGTAAGTCTCCTTATTTGGTTCTTCACAAGGATAAGGTAGTGCTGCGTCGGCATCCCGCGTTTCACCCTAAGGTGGTATCTGCCTTTCATTTAAAATAAGGACATTGTGCTTCTTTCCTTGTGTCCTCGACTGTCTCACCCCAAGGAGGTCGCCTTACACTCTTTGGATGTGGTTCGGGCTCTCCGTGTGTATCTGTCGGTTACGGCTCCTTTTCGAAGGTCAGATTCGCTGTTTGCAACTGTGGATGGTCCGAGGAAGGGCCTGGTGGCTTTTTCGGCCACTATTTCTCGTTGGATCAGACAGATTATTGTCCAGGCATATGCCATTAGGGGGTGGGTGCCCCCTTTCCCGTCACGGCATATTCTACCAGGGCGGTTAGTGCTTCCTGGGCCTTGCGGCATCAAGCGCCCGTTTCTCAAGTGTGTAAGCAACCTGGTCGTCAGTACACACTTTCACCAAGTTTTACAAGGTGGAAGGTGGGCATCTTCAGATGCATGTTTTGGCCACAAAGTTTTGCAGGCAGCCGTCTGAGGTTTTGGCTCCCCTTATGGGGGGGCTCTGTTTGGGTGGAGGTTATATTGCTTTTTTTCTGTGTTCCCACCCCTCGTTGTGGCACTGCTTTGGGATGTCCCTAAGGTCAAGATTAGAAGTGCTGTGTCCGTCAGTGAACGAAAGAGAAAACTGGATTTTTTTTTCTACTTTTTACTTTTTCTACTTTTTTTTTCTACCGTAAAATCCCTTTCTCTGAGTTAATTGACGGACACAGCACCCACCCCTCCTGTTTGTGTTTGTACTGCTTTGTAACGAACTGAGCTGCCTGTAGCAGAGTACGGGGTTACTACCAGTAAGGCTACTACTAGGCAGTGATGTGCTTTTTTTTTTTTTTTTTTTTTTGTTTCTGCCTAGTCCTACTCCTGAAAGTGGTGATTTAACCCTAAGGTCAAGATTAGAAGTACTGTGTCCGTCAATGAACTCAGAGAAAGGGATTTTACGGCGTGTAGAAAAAATCGCGTTTTTATCTTACCATTAAATTACTATGTACGAATAGCTATACTTAGAAGGTGCTGGTGTCTTTCCCTGTTGTCTTTAGAGCTGTCTAATTGCTTTACACAAAGCTGCCTGAACTAAGCTGTGTTTGGATCATTTATGGACTACCTCTAATGGACTCTGTTCTTATGAGCAATTTATCTCCAATAAACTATGTATTGATGGTTTTATATGATTTTATCCACTGTTTGTCCCTAGTTTTTTATATTGACCACATGATCAAGTGTCCAAGTTGCGCCACTTTTTCCCCCTTTTACAATCCTGGACAGGCAGCTGCATTAATTTGTAATAGATTTAACATGCTTGTATACAGTTGTCTCCTGAAGCTCTCTAACTACAGGATGATAGCCTTGTACAAATGAGGGCTCACTGTGCAAGCTGCCAGTGCTGAAGAGGATTTAGCAGGAGGATGTGGCTAGGAGCAGGCCATGGTTATTTTGCTGGAGCATTTAAGCGGCTGCGGCGTGGGGGTTCTAGTTTAGGTCAGCTTTGGAGGGTGGATTTGTGTGTTTTTTAAATGTTAACAGTTTACAGTTTGAGCTGAAAAATTAAACTAGCTCTAAAATTTTCATTCATTTCACAGGTTGTTCACAAATATCCAGGGGGACTATCCATTTCAAAACTTCCAGTTTTGTACAAGGTATTTTGCTGTGTTTTTTTCTTTTTTTTCACATTGTCTGTTTTATTGGATAATTTGGAAGTACATCCTTTTAAGCAGCTGTTTACATAATTTATTAGGTATTGGATCTAATAAATACTATGGCCCATGTTGTTTAAAGCCTAAGTCCATGTTGCCTGTCACTTTTAATAGTTTGCTTGGGCCATGCTGGCCCTAATAAACCATTTCCTTCAACTAAGTGATGTGGCAGCTCTTAGCACGGTATCCTACTGTAGATTTATCAACTACATAGAGTATACATTGCCACGTTCCTGCAGCATTACAGGCAGCTTCCTGTCTGCTGCTGGAACAAAATAAAGCTGGACTGAGTGTTTTTCAGCTATTCAGAGGAAGCCTTGTATTTTTATGAATACGATTATTCCTCCGATTGGCCAAGGTGGAAGAATGATGTTATGATCTCCACCTCCGTGTGGGGAAGTTGCCTATACTGCTGTGGAACACAAGACTGCATACTGTATGTAGCTGATGCCACTTACAGTATGATACAGAGCTTACAGCGCCCGCATCGCTTAGTAAAAAAAGGGGTTCGTTTGGACCAGCTTAACCCAGACAAGCTATTCAAAGTGACAGGAAACCTGGGCTTAGGCTTTAAGTTAGTTTTCAATCCAACATGAGGTTAAAAATAATTTTATTACTATCAGCATTACTCTTTTTTTTTTTTTTTTTTTTTAGTGTCCTGGGAGGATAGACCATTTTTAATGCCTTATTAAAGACCAGTGTTTTTTTCTTATTAGTACATCACGGGACACAGAGGAATTCATATTAACAACTCCTTTGGTTATGCTGCCACCTTCAGATGTTTAGACACTGGGTAAAAAAAAAGGTAGACATTCCTACCAAAGCATAACTCCTCCCAGCTCAGCTAAGCATCAGTTTTCAGTTTGTGTCCTTAGGCGATGGATGCGTCTTCCTGTGACTTTTAAAAGATTGCTCTCTTAGGCTTTTGTTCCCATAAATTCTGGCCTGATTCTTAAACCCCTGGTGAGGAAGAGTTGGTGTTCATCTGGATCGGTCACTGTGGCCAGCAAACCAGGAGGGACTGTACCTGGACCCCGAAGCCAGAGCAGGGTTGGCCTGTATTGGCTGCTGGTCGGCACTGAGTGCTGCAGACAGCCATACCCGGATTACAGTTTATTCTGGGACCTAGCTTGTAGGGTGCTATACAGGTCAAGTGATACCCCTGGCAAGGAGTCAAGTCCTTGAAGGCTGTGTGGGGCGCTCCTGCTGCTATGGACTGGTGAAAGCCTCTGATTAATAGTGGTGCAATTTTACCTTTGCAACTACTTAAACTTGGTGTGACCCAAAAAGACAAAATTTAGGTAGAGAGGTATAGTCTATACAAGGAGCTCGTCCTAGCTCCAAGCTGCAGCAATGTCAAATGAAAAGGTCCATAAGCCGCACATCCTGAAGCAGACCCATCTGCATGAAGTGAGATGAATGGCAGCCTCAGCTCGGGCTCCAGCCAGGCAACGCCCCCAAAGAGTTTTGCTATGCCCCATGGCGCTTAATCATGGGGATGGGAGTTTTGAGCATTTTTATGTGACAAGTAGTGAGTGTACAGCTTGTATAACAAAGTAAATTTTCTGCCCCCTCAAAATAACTCAACACACAGCCATTAATGTCTAAACCGCTGGCAATACATGTGAGTACACCCTTAAGTGAAAATGTCCAAATTGGGCCCAATTAGCTATTTTCCCTCTCCGCTGTTATGTTAGACTTGTTAGTGTTACAAGGTCACAGGTGTGAATGGGGAGAAAGTGTGTTAAATTTGGTGTTATCGCTCTCACTCTCTCATACTGGTCACTGGAAGTTCAACATGGCAGCTTATGGCAAAGAAAAAAAGAATTGTTGCTCTACATGAAGATGGCCTAGGCTATAAGAAGATTGGCAAGACCCTGAAACAGAGCTGCAGCATGGTGGCCAAGACCATACAGCGGTTTAACAGGACAGGTTCCACTCAGAACAGGCCTCGCAGTGGTCAACCAAAAAAGTTGAGTGCACGTGCTCAGCATCATATCCAGAGGTTGGCTTTGGGAAATAGATGTATGAGTGCTGCCAGCATTGCTGAAGAGGTTCAAGGGGTGGGGGGTCAGCCTTTCAGTGCTCAGACCATACGCCACTCACTGCATCAAGTTGGTCTGCATGGCTGTCGTCCCAGAAGGAAGCCTCTTCTAAAGATGATGAACAAGAAAGCCCGCAAACAGTTTGCTGAAGACAAGCAGACTAAGGACATGGATTACTGGAACCATGTCCTGTGGTCTGATGAGACCAAGATAAACGTATTTGGTTTAGATGATGTCAAGCGTGTGTGGCGGCACCCAGGTGAAGAGTACAAGTGTGTCTTGCCTACAGTCAAGCATGGTGGTGGGAGTGTCATGGTCTGGGGCTGCATGAGTGCTGCCGGCACTGGTTAGCTACAGTTCATTGAGTGAACCATGAATGCCAACATGTACTGTGACATACTGAAGAAGAGCATGATCCCCTCCCTTCGGAGGCTGGGCTGCAAGGCAGTATTCCAACAGAATGACCCCAAACACACCTCCAAGACGACCACTGCCCTGCTAAAGAAGCTGAGGGTAAAGGTGATGGACTGGCCAAGCATGTCTCCAGACCTAAACCCTATTGAGCATCTGTGGGGCATCCTCAAATGAAAGGTGGAGGAGCGTAAGGTCTCTAACATCCACCAGCTCTGTGATGTCGTCATCAAGGAGTGGAAGAGGACTCCAGTGGCAACCTGTGAAGCTCTTGTGAACTCCATGCCCAAGAGGGTTAAGACCGTGCTGGAAAATAATGGTGGCCACACAAAATATTGTCACTTTGGGCCCAATTTGGACATTTTCACTTAGGGATGTACTCACTTTTGTTGCCAGCGGTTTAGACATTAATGGTTGTGTGTTGAGTT
The DNA here is from genome assembly GCF_042186555.1 of Aquarana catesbeiana. Taxonomy (NCBI): domain Eukaryota; kingdom Metazoa; phylum Chordata; class Amphibia; order Anura; family Ranidae; genus Aquarana; species Aquarana catesbeiana. The sequence goes on from NC_133330.1 coordinate 219,094,487, forward strand.
ATTTTGAGAGGACAGCAAATTTACACTGTTATACAAGCTGTACACTCACTACTTTACATTGTAGCAACGTGTCATTTCTTCAGTGTTGTCAGATGAAAAGATAGAATAAAATATTTTAAAAAAATGTGAGGGATGTACTCACTTTTGTGAGATAGTGTGTGTGTGTGTATATGTGTGTGTATGTGTGTGTATGTGTGTATATGTATGTGTATATATATATATATATATATATATATATATATATATATATATATATAAAAATGAATATGAGATACAACAGTCTGTCACATTAAACAAACAAATGTGAAAAGACACATAATATCAAAGCGGCGTTCCTGTCAAATTGCTGAGAATTGCCACAATTGCATATAGGGTAAATACACATAAAGTCGCTAAACGTTAAATCGCAGAACTGACAAGTGGATAAACGTGAAGGTAAAGTTCGTGGCTAGCTTCATAAGTGAATAAAGAAGTGGAGATGGTCGGATAGTGCACCAATCACCGTATTCAAATCCGTGCTCCACACGCCCCTCTGGGGTTCAAACTCACCACAATGTTGCAGATAATAAGCATTCACGATCTCCCACTGATTTACTGCTGGGCCGGCTTGGAAATCCACATCATCAGCGTATATAAGAAAAAAAGACAGGCTCCACATAGAGTAGTACTATTTTCCAAAGGATTTATTAAAGATGTGTGTTGTCCAAGTTGTATATAAAAAAACCTTGCTGTTCTACATAACTGCCGTCAATATCCTTTCATCCAGTGACTTAGTGTCAGGTTTCCAAACTGACAGTGTTCAGCCAAAGGAACGAAAATGGATCGGAAATGCCAAAAAGCCGTGTGGGAGACACTGTAAACCAGTGAGCCGCTCAGTACAAATCCTTCCCAAAAACTATGCTGGACATTAGAGCGCAGTATATGTAGATCTATTCAATACGCCATGAGATCGTTCCCTGATCGATTTCGTCTTTCCGACTTTATCAAAGGGGTTTGACCTCCTGGCATGGCGTGTCAGAATAAATAGTGTTGTGTGAAGGCAATTAGTGTTAACTCCTTGTATTCCTCTCAGTTGCTATGTTAAACAGGTGCACTCCACAACCTGAGAGTTCCAGAGGAAACAAGGAGGTCACATAGATTACTAATTTGAACCTGCATTAAGTCAGAGGATCACAGAATCTACAAAAATCATGTACATCATTATTAATAACACCTCTCTCACACAACACTCTATACACATAAAACAAATTCAATAAAATGCATTAAAATAGGTGGTACGCTTTATTCTTAGTATTCCTAGACTAAAAAATAGTATATGTTCACTAGGATCATTCACAGTGCAACTTATATCAAAAATAGAAAATAAAAACCTCTCGTTATTTCTGAATAACTGAAACAGGATTTACTCAGAATAAAAATTACAGTGTCCAAAGCATTAAACAAAGTCAGCCCCGTGTCAGACCAATTCTCAGCGCTCTCACATTTTGAATGATAATTGCGCGGTCGTGCGACGCTGTAGCCAAACACAATTTTTATCATTTTTCCCCCAGAAATATAGCTTTCTTTTGGTGGTATTTGATCACTTCTGTTCTTTATTTGTAGCACAAAAAAAAAAAAAAAACGATAATTTTGAGAAAAAAAAAACAAAAAAGCTTTTCTTTGTTTCTGTTACAAAACTTTGTAAATAAGTACGTTTTCTCCACTGATGGGCACTGATGAGGCTGCACTGATGAGGCAGTACTGTTTGGCACTGATGAGTTGGCACTTAGTACTGATAGGCGGCACTGACAGGTGGCACTGATAAATGGCACTGGAGGGCACTGATCAGAGGCACTGGCAGGCATCCTTAATGGACAATGATTGCCATCCCTGGTGGCCATGGGTGGGCATCCTTGGGGGGGCTGCACTGATGATCAATCAGTGCAGACCCTCCCTGTCAGGAGAGCAGCCAATCGGCTCTCCTCTACTCACGTCTGTCAGCGAGAGTAGAGGAAAAGCCGATACACGTCTTTTCCTGTTTACACTGTGATTAGCTGTGATTGGACACAGCTGATCATGTGATAAAGAGCCTCTGTCAGACTACCACGCCACCTATCACCGTGCCCCTACAGGCACGCGATCGTGGCTTATCCTGCTGAAACACTTCCCGGCCGTCATTCTGCTTTAGGCCAGGCCGAAAGTTGTTAAACGTATCATATCTAAGTACCTCCCTATCTTACACGGGGATAACAGCTACCACGAGATGTTGGGTTAAGTCGTCAAATTTGTAGCCAAGGGGGCATGCACCATATGAAACATGATATCTCCCAGTCTCTTTATTTCTAAACCTCCACCACAGACTTGGTTAAATACAGATGTGGGACAGCCAGGTGTTTTCATTGACATTACACAGTTGGTCAATTGTTTTTCCAAATTTGTTACAGTTGTACTTGTAATTTTTCATACCCTGGCAAAATTCATGATTTCTTGGCCATTTTTCAGAGATTATGAATGATAGCACAAAAACTTTCCTTTCACTCATGGTTAGTGTTTGGCTGAAGCCATTTATTATCAATCAACTGTGTTTACTCTTTTTAAATCATAATGACAACAGAAACTAGCCAAAGGACCCTGATCAAAAGTTTACCTTCCCTAGTTCTTAACACCGTGTATTGCCCCCTTTAACATCAATGACAGCTTGAAGTCTTTTGTGGTTTTTGTCAGATGCTAAAGCTGCCCATTCCTCTTGGTAAAAAGCCTCCAGATCCTGTAAATTCCTGGGGTGTCTTGCATGAACTGCACATTTGAGATCTCCCCAGAGTGGCTCAATAATATTGAGGTCAGGAGACTAAGATGGACACTCCAGAACCTTCACTTTATTCTGCTGTAGCCAATGACCGGTTGACTTGGCCTTGTGTTTTGGATCATTGTCATGTTGGAATGTCCAAGTACATCCCATGCGCAGCTTCCTGGCTGATGAATGCAAATGTTCCTCCAGTATGTTTTTGATAACATACTGCATTCATCTTACCTTCAATTTTGACCAAATTTCCTGTGCCTTTGTATCTCACACATCCCGAAAACATCAGCGATCCACCTCTGTGTTTCATAGTAGGAATGGTGTACCTTTCTTTATAGGCCTTGTTGACTCCTCTCCAAATGTAGCATTTATGGTTGTGGCCAAAAAGCTCAATTTTGGTCTCATCACTCCAAATGACTTTGGGCCAGAAGGTTGGAGGCTTGGTGGTTTGGTTTCAACAGAACCCCTTATTTTCCACTTCTTGATTAGAGTTTTAACACTGCTGACTGGCATTCTCAATTCCTTGGATATCTTTTTACCTTTCCTGTTTGTTACAGTTCAACTACCTTTTCCTGCAGATCCTTTGACAATTTGTTTGCTTTCCCCATGACTCAGAATCCAGAAACCTCAGTGCAGTACTAGATGAAAGATGCAAGGTTCTGTCAAGAGTCCAGAAACTTTTACCTTTTATACACACACTAATTTCTAGCAAACAGATCACAGGTGAGGATGGTTACCTTTAATAGCCATTCAAACCCCTTTGTGTCAACTTGTGTGCATGTGATCAGGCCAAAATCACCAGGGTATGTAAACTTTTGATCAGGGTCATTTGACTAGTTTCTGTTGTCATTATGATTTAAAAAGAGAAAACACAATTGATTGATAATAAATGGCTTCAGCCAAACACTAACCATGAGTGAAAGAAATGTTTTTGTGTTATCATTCCTATTCTCTAAAAAATGGTCAAGAAATCATAAATTCTGCCAGGGTATGTAAACTTATGAGCACAACTGTATATACTTTGTCACTTGCAATCTATGAAACATCCGATATGTGGGTAGAACTAAGAGATGTTTAAGTGACAGAATGAGGGACCATTTCTCAGATATCAGGACCAACAAAATTACTAGTCTGGCTAGACATTTTAACTCTCCAACAGAATACACAATCTTTTAGAGTCCAAATTGTGGAGAAGATAGATCAACCTGTCTGTGGTGGCGACCGATTCTCCCTTCTGTGTAGGAGGGAGGTATTTCGGATTTTTAAACTGGACACTCGTGTACCCAGAGGTCTGAATTTTAAATAGGACATAACCCACTATTATGAGTAACTTGTCCTTTCCGCTTTTGTAATGTTTCAATCCATTCCCGTGTCATTCTTTTTCCATCTCGCCATCTCCTATGTACAACCATCTTTTCATGTACCATACATGTTTATGTTGGTCATATCAAGGTAGGATCGATTTTATACATTTCTCATCACATGCATTGATTAATACATATAAAGATAGCACACACTGCTTTAAGTCATTGATAGTACATAGTAACCAATTCCTAATGCGCTCCCTTTAAGTCTCTTGTTTGTGGTGTCTTGTCTCTTTATTTTATTCTGTTCTAGAGCACATTCATTGTTTTTAATTTTCCTTCAATAAATTTCATTGGTTTTAACTATGTTCACTAGGCTGACACATGCAGGTACTTTTTTTTTTCATGTGGATAAAAACCTCAGTCATTTTTAAATGAACAACCTATTATTAATTACATCGGTCATCTTAAATGAATAACTCAACAGTTTTGTTATTTCATTTTTCCTTTATCTATATATCTGCTGTATAGCAATCTTAATTTTTGTGACCAGCTTTGATGTCAGGTTGTTTTTCATCTGTGTCATCCATTTATATCACATGACAGCCAATGATGCTTTTATAAACACCCCCTTATGCTCAGAACTCCCACCCCCATGATTAAGCTCCAAGAGATGGAGCAAAATGCATTGGGGCGTGGCCTGGCTGTATTCCAGGCTAAGGCTGCCATTCATCTCACTTCATGCACATGGGTCTGCTTCATGATGTGCAGCTTATAGACCTTTTCTTTTGACATTACGTAAACTTGGTCCTGTTTGTTTTAAAGACCCCTTTTCAACCAGAAGTTCTCCGCCCGCAACCTTCTGGGACATGTCACAGGTCCCAGAAGGCTGTGGGACAATTCACATGCACAGGGGGCAGTCGGCTGTGACACCACAAGGAGACACAGCCAGCTGCCCATAGTAAACGTGCTGGCACCGAGGACCCGAAGACTGGCGAAAAAGAGGTCCAGGTGACCCCTGGACAGGTGAGTTGCTAGTGCCTCATGAGATAGGACATATTCTTAGATTTGGAAGGCTGCCATGCACGCTTTTGGGTCCATTGCGTTCTTTTTTTTTTTTTTTTGTTCCGTTGTTATTGTGTGTGTCTCTGTATATATGTATGTATGTATATGTGTGTGTGTGTGTGTGTATATATATATATATATATATTATATATTCTGGGATATATTAGTAGCTTTGTATAGTCAATTATTACTACATCTTTATATGTATCTTTTACGTTATATTTATTAATCATCTATGCCTATTTGGATGTTCAATACACATTATATCATCATCATTTATTTATTCAGATGATGTATAATATATGTGGTTCTTTGTTATTTTTCTTTTTCCATTGCTTCCCTTGTTCCTTTATGTGTGCGGTTTTAGTATGACAGGCTATGTCTTGTATATTTTTTCTTTTTTGATACCGGTTTACAACCATTAACGCCTAATGCCTTTTATTCACTTTTTTCATTCATATTTAGATTGTATTTTTATTGTCCTAATATCTCTTTGTTTAGTGATTTCTATAGTGAGCGTTTTCATCAGTTTCTTTAAACCTATGAGACATTTTAGCCCTGTGTCAGTTTTTTGAGAAAATAAGGTGCCATTTTTTCCCCCCTTCTAAAAAAATATTCGTATTATATTTTTGTTTATATATTTCATGGATTTGCAGCACTATATACATTTTTTGGTTTATTATTTACACATATGCATATCTGTTTGAATTGATATATATATATATATATATATATATATATATATATATATATAGATATACTCTCATATTATATGGTCACATTATATACTCAGTGTATCTTAATGATTGCACATATTTTCATTTTAACTTTTATGTCTTCAAATCCATGGAATATTTTTTCAATTTATTCCCTTTCACTTGTTTCACTTTTTTTTCATTCAGAATTTTGGGAGTGTTTTCATGTGTACCATTGTGTTTCATTTGTTGGTAATTGTTCTATATTCAGCCAATTTATGATTGCCAGGCCAGGTGAAGGCTTCGGGACTCCTGGCTTTTGATTGGTTCTACTTAGGGACTTTTGGCTATAAATGAACATGCACATCTGTGGGTAATTTAGTGATGAGTAAGCACATTCATGTGAAACCCGTCCACTGAGCACCTTTTTAGATCAACGTATGTCATGTTCTTTGATTTTATGGATCTTCAAAAAACTTTTTGGATTTTATTTCTGGATGGGCCGCCACCTTTCTTTGTTTTACCTGGACTTCTCTGGCTACGGACCAGGCAGGCACCCGGATTCATTCAGCAGATTTCCGGATCCTTACAGGTGGCTTTGAGCGGTGTGCACCAGCTCTCTTTTCTATGTGGGCTTCTGTTCACGCATTTGTTAAGTTCTACCTGGTAAATGTTGATTTCTTTTTCTGATGCCAGTTTTGGGCGTAAGGTGCTACAAGCTACTCTGAGTTTTCCAAGCCTTCTTGACCTGTTTGGTCTGTGGGCCTTTTGGCATTGTTGCCCATCCCTCAATTGGACTGCCTTTGGATGTCCCAATGGTAATGATTAAAAATCTTGTTACGACTAAGAAAATTGTACTTTGTTTTGACTTACCAGTGAATGCTTTCTTGGAGTATACAGTATGAGAAGCAAGTCCCTCATCTTTGTTATTATGATCTCCGTATTGCTTGGCACAAAACTGAGACTGAGTGGGAAGGGTTATAGATGAGGATGTCTCTGCAGCCTATTTTTTTGCCTGTGTCTAGTCACCCGACGTTAAGCTGCATATAACCTAATGACAGCGATTAAAGGACTTGTTCACCTTTTGTAACATGCTACATGTTACACCCGTATGTAGGGTGTAACATGTTACAGCACAGCACCTACCCGCACTCCTCACCTACCCCCGTGACCTTCATGGCCCAAGTAATTCTTTCAGTTTCCTGTGAACGAATAAACTACAAGTACAGGAGGAATGGGCAGACAGTTTGCAAGATCCCAACATTACACTCTTGATCTGCTGTTTTTTACCTTACTATTTTGGCATTATTTTTACCTGCAAAAGGATGTGCTATTATTAATAATAATAATAATAATAATAATATTGATACAATATCTCACAAAAGTGAGTACACCCCTCATTTTTTAAAATATTTTATTATATCTTTTTGTGTGACAGCACTGAAGAAATAACACTTTGCTACAATGTAAAGTAGTGAGTGTACAGCTTGTATAACAGTGCAAATTTGCTGTCCCCTTAAAATAACACACAGCCATTAATGTCTAAACCGCTGGCAACAAAACTGAGTACACCCCTGAGTGAAAATGTCCAAATTGGGCCCAAACTGTCAATGTTTTGTGTGGCCACCATTATTTTCCAGCACTGCCTTAACCCACCTGGGCATGGAGTTCACCAGAGCTTCACATGTTGCCACTGGAATCCTCTTCCACTCCTCCATGATGACAAAACAGAGCTGGTGGATGTTAGCGTCCTTGCGCTCCTCCACCTTCCATTTGAGGATGCCTCACAGATGCTCAATAGGGTTCAGGTCTGGAGACATGCTTGGCTAGTCCATCACCTTTTACCCTCAACTTGTTTAGCAAGACAGTGGTTGTCTTGGAAATGTGTTTGAGGTTTTTATAATCTTGGAATACTGCCCTGCGGCCCTGTTTCCGAAATGGAGGGGATCATGCTATGCTTCAGTTGTCACAGTACATGTTGACATTCATGGTTCCCTCAATGAACTGTAGCTCCCCAGTTCCGGCAGCACTCATGCAGCCCCAGACCATGACACTCCCACCACCATGCTTGACTGTAGGCAAGACACACTTGTCTTTGTAATCCTCACCTGGTTGCCGCCACACACGCTTGACACCATCTGAATCAAATAAGTTTATCTTGGTCTCATCAGACCACAGGACATGGTTCCCGTAATCCATGTCCTTAGTCTGCTTGTCTTCAGCAAACTGTTTGCGGGCTTTCTTGTGCATCATCTTTAGGAGAGGCTTCCTTCTGGGATGACAGCCATGCAGACCAATGTGATGCAGTGTGCAGCGTATGGTCTGAGCACTGACAGGCTGACCCCCCACCCCTTGAACCTTTGCAGCAATGCTGGCAGCACTCATATGTCTATTTCCCAAAGACAACCTCTGGATATGACGCTGAGCACGTGCACTCGACTTCTTTGGCCGACCATGGAGAGGCCTGATCTGAGTGGAACCTGTCCTGTTAAATCACTGTATGGTCTTGGCCACCATGCTGCAGACCAGTTTTAGGGTCTTTGCTATTTTCTTCTAGCCTAGGCAAGACCTCTAATTTTCCACTCGCCTACTCGCGTTTTGCTAGTGGAAAATGATGGCTGGCGAGCATGGGCTGCCTGGGAGTGGAGGGGTGAGCACGACAGGCAGGGTTGAATGGGAGCCATTCGCCTAGAGGAAAAAAGAGGCCGGCCGGATCATCATGGGGGCAGAGAGCAGGGAGGAAGAGGCGAGCTGGCCAGATCACAAAGCAGAGATTGGCTGGATTTTCTGCTCCACATTGCTTAGTATCTAGCCTGCTTAGTGCATCCATGTGAGAGCTAACAAACTCATTGACTGTACACAGACACTAATTTTGATTTAAAAAGCCACAAATGTGATAAATTAACCTTTTAATTTACATTTTAACCTTCTGTGTCTGTACCAAGGCCAAACATTCCAGGATATGTAAACTTTTGATCAGGGCCTTTTGGGTGATTTCTGTTATGATTTTAAAAGGAGCCAAAAAACTATATGATAATAAATGGCTTCATGTGATGACTATTCTTGAAAAAAGACCATCTTTTGGCATGATTAGTCATATTTTCTAAATAAATGCCAAAATTTCACAATTTCTGCTTGGGTATGCAAACGTTTGATTACAACTGTGTGTGTGTGTGTATATATATATATATATATATATATATATAAAATTATTATTTATTTATTTTTAACAAAGGGTGAATCTATCCTTCAAGGATCCTGTGTCCCGTACTGTACTGCAAAAAAGATAAAAAATGTGACCTGGAGGGGCGTGGTCTGCGCATGGTGGTGTAAGGATGTGTTTTACTAGAGCTCCGTCCATCCCTTCAGCTTTTCACCATCTGATGCAGCTTTCTACCCAGTTATGAGCTCTAAGAGGAAGGGGAAGGTGAAGGGCACTTACAGGACTCCCCCTCAATCAGAAATACCACACTTCTTCTCCGGACTTACACGCTGCGGGCCCACACTGCAGAGACACGTGGAGCGTCTCGATTAAGATTGCAAATGGTGGCCCCTCCTGCCTCACCGGCCGACTCAGATTCCCTATTGGGATACCCGGCAGATCTGACCTCTCAACTACCAGTCTATCCGGGTACATCAGCCCCTCTGCCCTCTATAATGGGAGACCCAGACCTCAGAGCTCTCCTCCAGGCACTGCCGACGCGGTCAGATATGGAAGCACTGTTTTTCCGCCTGGCGGAGGCACACCGCAGAGGCATTCGCTCCGTCAAGGCGGATGTGCAGCTGCTTACAGACAGGATCTCCACAGGCGAAACGTCCTTGTCCTCCTTGGAGAGCCGGGTTTCCCAGCTGGAGCAAGCTCAATCTACACAGGCTGCCCAGGCCACCTCACTGCAGCTGCATATGGAAGAGCTCGAGGATTGGAGCCGCCGCAACAATCTGAGATTGCGGTGCATCCCTGAAGCCACAGGCCAGGAATCCCTGTAGCCCATGGTCCTGAAAATATGTCAGCAGCTCGCTGCCTCGATTGCCCCCCAGGATCTTCAATTCAACAGGGTGCACAGAGCCCTCAGTCCGCACTCCTCAGACCTGAACAGACCCAGAGATGTCCTATGCCACCTGCATCACTACTCCCACAATTAGCTCAACCTGTGCAAAGCCTGGGAGGTAGGTGACATTGATTTTGATGTGAGGATCCTGCCTGATCTGTCTAGGGCCACTTTGCAGCGCCAGGAATTGCTGCGTCCCCTCCTGGATAGGTTGAGGCATCTAAGCTGCACCTACCCGAACTGGCTACAACCCTTGCTGAGACCATCCAGATGTGCGGCTCCCTCTCCTGCACTGCCTGTCCTCCCAATGGACAGGAGACGGTGTGGATCCTGCAAAGCTTCTCTGCCTGGGGACCGTAAATTCATAATTCCTCCCAGGAATGTCCCTGTAAAGATTAAGAGCCCATTGAGCTCCAGTAAATGCTGCTCCCTACATTACCTGTCTTGAGAAGCTTGCCCAGACAGTTTCCACACTACCCAGGTTACAGGTTACCGTGACTATCGATTGAACGGACTTGGTTCCTGCAATCTGCATGGGCCACCCTACTTGCCTCTGGGTCTGAATAATGTTGCTCTGGAGGGCTTGGTTCCTCTATTTTTTTTGTTTTCCTGCCACTGAAATATCATTTCTTCATCTTCCCCACTCCCGAAGACTCATTGTTCACTATCATTGCTGCCCCTGAAGTGCCTTTAGATCTCACTCACTCCTGGGTCCTATTGTGAGCTGTGTGTGTGTATGTGTGTATATGTGTATATATATATATATATATATATATATGTATGTGGTGTGTGTGTTTTCTGTATTTTTGATATTACCCATGCTGTATATTTACAGGACGTGTTGAACAATTGACCACAGATGGGTTATGTATATACAGAATCTTTCTTGCTGGACCACGTTATGTGGATCATTTATCCTATTTGCATAGGGGGGGTTCTTGCCATGGGATATGTGGGTCTCGGGGGGGCCCCCCCTTTTGGGGAGTGAGCAGCTTCCTTTGCCTCTTATGGCTGGGGGGAGCTTCTTCTTCCCCATTGGGACGAGATGTGTATTTTTCTGGCCCCTTCCTCCCCCGTGGCCATTTCACAGCTCTTGTGAGACTGGTGCACCTCCAGCCCAGTCGGGCAACTATTGTGTGCGGAGGGGATTAACAGGTGAGGAGGCCATGTGTTGGGAGTGGGCCTCCTTGTGGGGGGGATTGGGGGGCTGTACTGGTGTGTGATGCGTGCACGGTGACTTACTTCTGAGGCGGTTAACGTGTCGCACCACATGCTAAGACACAGTATCCATTCCAGTGAGTGGGACAATGGTTGCTCTTTCCCTAATGGGAGTCGTTTACAGCTTTTACAGTTCATACGGGTTGTTATATAAGCATACAATGTTAACGTTTGACTTTCCTCTTTAAGTTCTGTTACTATAATACTTTTTTGCTGCTATATGTTCACTTCTATACCAATGCTGAGGGGTCTCGGTACGGACTCTACCCCCTGGCTGTTTCCATCCACTTCCCCACATGTGAGTTCTGAAGTGAGTGCCACCTGTAGTCCCTCTTGCTAGAACCCTGAGTACTCTTTTCTGTTCTATCTCCTTTTTTTCTTTCCTCTCCTCTCCTTCCTAATCTACCCTTTCACCCCTCCACCCTGAATTTTGCATCTCCCCCCCTTTATTGTATTTTTTTTTTAATACCTTCCTTCCAGTGGTGATGGATGCAGTAAATGTTACTTCTCTAAATGCCAAGGGTCTAAACGTTCTGGAGAAGCGGAAGATGCTTCTCACCGATCTGAAACATTCTTGTACTGACGTGACGTTTGTACAAGAAACTAATTTTAGGACAGAGTGACTTCCTTTCCTACAAAACAGATTTTTCCCTTGTGTATATTACACCACCAATCCGGAGGCAAAATCGAAAGGAGTTTCTATCCTGTTCTCTAGTCGTATCCCTTGGTCTCTTACCGACAGCTACTTTGACACAGGGGGCCGGTATCTTTTTCCTAGACCACATTGGAGGCATCAAATAGACATTGGCTAACATTCATCAAGACTCGTTTCTATGTAAAACCCTCTCGAAGCTAGTGGAGTTTGCAGAAGGTAAACTGATCCTCAGAGGAGATTTCAATGTACCTCTCGACCCTTGTAGGGATTCCTCCTCCGGTACTTCCTCGGTTCCCATTGGGTCCCGGAGACGTATACAGCAAAAACTTCACGACCTGCAGCTGGTGGATGCCTGGCGCATCTTACATGCTGGAGAGTGTGAATATTCTTTCTTCTCTACACCTCATCAGTTATATTCTCGGATTGACCTTTTTTTGGTCCCTCACCAATTACTATGTCTTGTAATAGACGTCTCTATTGGGCACCTAACCTGGTCTGACCACGCACCGGTTATGCTGTGTCTCTCCCTGTCCAACAACACCGCTGCCCCAGATTGGTAGTGGCGCCTGAATGAGAGTTTATTACAGATCCACAAGGTCCTGACTGATGTGGTCTAAGAGCTTACCGCGTACTTTCGGACAAATGTCACCCCAGAGAGTGACCCAGGTATAGTGTGGGAAGCCCACAAAGCGGTCATACAGGGAACTCTGATCAAACACAGATCACATATCAAGAGAGCGAGAGAAGCACAACTGTCAAAATTGATGGCTGACATTTAAGTCCTTGAGTTACAGCATAAGAGATCACCAGCCTCTCCTGTGGGGATCAAACTTGCTCATCTTCATCGGCAGGTCTCAGACCTCCTTCGTTATAAAGCTAAAATAGCACTGCAATCTTGCCAGAAGCTGGGGTATGAGTCGGGTGATAAGTGTGGCAAGTGGCTAACCTGGGCGCTCTGAGACCAACGTAAGGCATCCAATCTCCCATATATTACAGATACGGATGGTTGAAAACATTTCTTACCCAAAGACCTTACCCATACGTTTGGGAAATTCTATTCCTCACTATACAACCTCCCACCCCCTCCTGCCTCTTCCTCCATAGAAGATTACCTTTCTTCCGCACGTTTATCGCACCTCCCATCCAAGATACGAGGAGAGCTTGAGATACCCATCACCATAGATCAGGGATATGCAATTAGCGGACCTTCAGCTGTTGCAAAACGACAAGTCCCATCATGCCTCTGGGTGTTATGCTTGTGGCTGTCAGAGTCTTGCAGTGCCTCATGGGACTTGTAGTTCTGCAACAGCTGGAGGTCCGCTAATTGCATATCCCTGCTGTAGATGAACTAAACGGGATGGTGAAGTCAGCCAAACATGGTAAAGCACCTGGACCTGACGGGTTTACTATACAGTACTACAAGACCCTCTTACCCCTGCTTGGCCCACATATGGTAAAAGTATTTAATGGCCTAGGGCAGGCTACCTATTTCCCACCGGAATCACTATTGGCGCACGTGTCAGTTATCCCGAAAGAAGGAAAAGATCCCTCCGTCTGTGGCAGCTACAGGCCGATTTCTTTGCTCAATGTGGACCTGAAGCTCTTTACCAAACTTCCTACTTCTTTGTTACCCCAACTGGTCCATTTGGATCAAGTGGGCTTCATCCCTTCACGCAATCAAAAGGACTCCCCCTGCGTATTCCTCAGTACAGATGCGGAGAAGGCCTTTGATAGGGTGGATTGGGCCTTTATGTTTGTATGTTCTGAAACACATGGGTTTTGGGGAGCAGATGCTCCGCTGGATAGCTAGCATATACTTTTCGCCATGTGCCGCAGTGAAGGCCAATGGGGTGTTTTCAGAGCCGTTCCCCATCTTCAATGGCATGCGCCAGGGATTCCCTCTCTTGCCCCTGCTTTCTGCCCTCTCGTTGGAGCCCTTCCTGAACAGGGTTGGATTGAATTCGGATATATCCAGTATTCAAGTAGGCAAACTCTCCCATAAAGTCTCTGCCTACGCGGACGACCTTCTCGTCTCCTTGACCAAACCACACGTTTCTCTGCTGAATCTTCTGAAAGAATTTGATCAGTATTGAACTTTATCAAATATGAAAATTAACTATTCCAAATATCGGAAGCGAAGGGAGTCGCCCTGCCCTTCCTGGTACGTCGCACTCTACATCTTAACTTTAAATGGACGTCTTGAGCTTTGAAGTATTTGGGCACCCACATCCCACCAAATTTAGCAGATACGTTTAAGATGAACTTTCCACCCCTGCTCAGTGCAGTGAGTTCCCTGTTAGACAAATGGAATCGAGGATTGCACTCCTGGTTTGGCCGCTGTAACATCATCAAAATTAGCATCTTGCCAAAGTTTCTCTTCCAGACCTTCCCTTTCTCCATCCCTTCCACCTCCTTTCGCCAAATCAATACTCTCTTTACCAGGTTCATATGGGCACATAAATGACCTAGGGTCAGTAGACGCCTTTTGCAGCTACCCAAAATTAATGGAGGCGTGGCCGTCCCGGACACATTTAAATATTATCAAGCAGCCCATCTTGGTAGGATAATTGACTGTTGAAGTCATAAGGATCTTAAGCTATGGACACATAGAGAACAGCAGTTTAGCACTATCCCCCTAAATAGGGCACTATGGTGCTATACTTCCCTACCTGCTTCCCTCTCCCTCTGATCATAGGACCGACTCTCCGAGTCGGTCATATGGCTTGCACGAAACCAGAACTTTCGTCCGCCCATTACCCGCTGCTTCCTGTATTGGGAAACCCCAGGGTTTCCTCCGGGGGAAGAGAATGGTCCGTTTATTGGCCTTCGAGAGAGAAGCTGCTTTCAAACTTCCCATTTTTTAATAGACAACGCCTGGCCCATAATCTCCACACTGATGCAACCAGATGGTTGGTTTGGATTACCTTTCTGGCATGCGCTTCAGCATTTCTTCTGAACCCTGGACCCCCCCCCCGACCCAATACCGTAGTTTGAATCTTACTTTGAGGATAAGGACCCGCTCCCGCATACTCTATCTAAGATGTATGCCTTGCTCATCTCCCCTCCGGAGAGTCTCACTACATGGGAAAGAGATCTCAATAGGTCTTTCACACCGTCAAAACATCATCCACCTCTCCCTGAAATTTTCCATCTGTACTCACACACAGGAATCCAACTATAAAATATTGACGCAATGGTATCTCACCCCGCCAGTTCTGAGTAAATGTTTTCCAGAGACTTCAGCACGTTGCTGGAGATGTGGAGACGTGACAGGAACTTTTCTCCATATCTTTTGGTCCTGCTCAAAACTCCCAACAATTCTGGTCGGTGGTACGGAGGATCTCCCAACAATTTACGAACTTCACTATCCCGATGGATCCTGCCTTCTTCCTGCTCCACTGCTCACATATACCGATTCGGACGTACAAAAAATCAATCCTTCGTCACCTGACTAACGCTGCCAAAGCCTGTGTCACTCTATGTTGGAAAGACCCCAACCCCCCTTCCATCACCATGTGGCTCAATAAGGTTAGGAATGTCAACACCCTAGAAGATTTGGTACTAACTGGGCATACTGGAACATGTTCATATATTCGGATGAAGGGAAGTCCCTCCTGGAGAATTGCTCTGGAGATTGAGGTTCTCCTGTGATTTGTACGTTTGCATCCACACGCTCCATCGCCCTGGCTCCCTTTACCCTTTACGCCCATACCCGTCCTTTCTTTTTTTTTTTTTTCTTTTTTTGTTTCGTTATTTTTCTTTTTGCTTCGGCATCCTCTCGGATGACCCTTTGTTTCTACAATCTAGCTTCCCTCTGTCTAAAAATGTGAAGTGCCTGCTCGTACTATGCGAACAGAAGGTACATAGATACCACGTGTTTTTGCGAAGTGAGAAGCTCATATGTGGTTCAGTGATGTTATATTAATCTGCTTTTGAACAACTTTGCTTTGGATCGTACTTTCATGGCTTGTATCTATGTTTGGTGGGACAGGAAACCTTTGATGCTCTTGTTCTATTATATTTTGATGGATACTTTATTCTTCCATATAAATGAAGAATTAAATAAAAAATGTGACCTGGCATAGCCACAGGAACATGCCTTCATCCCTAACTATATGTAGAAAAAGGAAAGAAATATTGGGACGTTAAATGAGGTGTGTTGCTGCAAAAGGAATATATGGAGTGTATGTATGTGAGTGTATGTATGTGTGTGTGTGTGTGTGTGTGTATATATATGATCAAAACTTTATTTTTTAAACATGATTTTATTGTCTAGAAATACAAAAGGCTGGCATAAAGGTATACATGGACATATGAAATTCATACAATAATTGTACATGATAATATATATATATATATATATATATATACACATACAATTTTAAAACATGTTTTAAAATCCTATAAAATTAAACTACGCGTTTCATGGGTCACACCCAATCATCAGGAGTATACATGCAAAAAAAAAATCACGAAGTACAGAAAAAACTATTTTAATATATTAGCTGAAGAGTGCCCTTCAGAAGAAGGGAAAAATTCTCAAAAATCTAGTACTAACAAGACAGCTCGAGTATATGTGTAAAACGGCTCACAGAGGGAATAGAGGAGGGGTCCCCAATCATCACGTTTGGTCCGGAACTAAGGCAGGAATAACCCAAGCCATATCAAGGGAGCTGCCATGGTGCAGGCCAGGTTGTCGCAATGCAATCCACAGAAAAATGAGTGATGTATGTGCAAATCGCTGCATCAATCTGTAAAAATGTGTGTAATATAAAGTGTCAGTGTATGAAAAAAAAAACCTATGCGAAGGAAACACCAAAATGTGAGGATGGAGTCAGCGATGACCCCTGACTTACGTATGTATGTGGTTGCAACGTGGAAACCAGAGATGCGATGGCTCTCTTTGCAGGTGAAGGATTGCAAAGTGATCCCCCGGACAGGGATGGCTTTATGTACTCGAGAAACAGGGTGGGTCCCTGCCAGCTTCATACCAAGTTCCGGTAGGGCAATGGGAAGGCAGGGAGAGTGGATCCCACAGCAGGCGGGAAAGTACATACTGTACTGCAACATAGTTTTTACTGGTAAATAAAAAATCGTATTTTAATATCGCAATAAAATTGTATAATTTGGTAACTTATTTTGTGCTTGTGTGTGCAGATATAGATTTTACTATATTTTAATATAAAATATTGTTTTCATAAACATTTGCACCTACATAATCAGGAGCCCCATCTTTTTATTCTATTGGTCCTGTCCTATCAGAAAATGTACGGTTTTGGGGGTCTTTTACAAACTGTAAGTGAAAGATTGCAAAAATGGTCTATCCACCTGAGTTAAAAATGAGAGAATTATTCTAGCAGTGAAAAAGTTAAAGGATACGTTTGCCTTAAAAAAAAAATAAAAAATAAAATAAATAAATGCACATTTTTTGCAGGTAAAAAAAATGTGCATTAATTATTTTGTTTTTTTGTTTTTTTTCAGCAGATCGCGGGTGCAGTGTCAGGCTCCTGCAGACTGCCTGTGTAGCTGTCTGTCCGTACCTCCGATATGGGCAGACAGTTGCTGAATGACAGGAAAGATCAATGAACTACCTAGAGTGCTCATCAGCGAAGCGATCTAGAGGAGAGCAGGCAGATGCTGTACACATTATCAAATGAGTAAACAGCGCTGATCAGCAGACATAAATAGGACCCTCAGAGTAAAAACTTTTTATTATTGTTAAAAAAAATTATAAAATGTTCACCAAGGCATACAGCAGTCAATTGATGGTCATGCAGAGACCTGGATTAAAAAACTGACCGTACCTGAAGGCTGGAGCTGCATGGATGACACAGGGGCTTAAGGAAACCCAGCACAAAGCCATTGGACAAAGATCACAGGAGCACCGCTGGTGGGGGGCCTGTACAGGTCCGTAAGGCCAGGGGTCCAATGAAGGGGGGAACCCAAACTACAGGCACAGGAAGGAACAGTTGGGGCCAGTATACAGCGGCTGCTCGCACTGCGTACGAAGCCTGGAAGGGATGTCACCGCCTGGTGGAAGTGAGCCAAAGGGAATCTGAAGAGTATGGGCAAACCCTGCTGCTGGGGCCATTAAGGAATTGCCGATGCCAAAGGAGCAAAGAGAGTCGCACATCGCTGACTGGAGACACTACATGTTTCGGGGACATGCCCCTTCAGGTTAGCTGATTAGTCAGCTGAGTGTGAAGATTACTCCTTTGATTATATCTTCTGTCCTCATTTGTCTATGAGTTTTGGACAGCAGCGGCCACAGCTACTTTTAATTTTTTCTTTTTGACTTTTCACTTGGCCTCTGGTTTGTGCGCCTGGATTTTTGTTTTTAGATGCTGTACATGTTACACCCTAAATAACCCATAAATTGCCACCTAGGCCAATTCTGACATTTCCCTCCTACATGTAAAAATCATATATATATTTTTTTTTGTAGAAAAATTACTCGGAACCTCTAAACATTATATATGTTTTTTTAGTAGACACTCTAGGGAATAAAATGGTGGCCATTGCAATTTTTCAAACGGGTTTTATTTTGTGAAGAAAATTTTTCATGCTTTAAAAAAAAAAAAAAAACTGTAAAGTTAGCCCAATTTTTTTGCATAGTGTGAAAGATGATGTTATGCTGAGTAAATAGATACCTAACATGTCACACTTAAAAATTGCATACACTCGTGTAATGGCGCCAAACTACGGTACTTAAAAATCCCCATAGGCGACGCTTGAAAATTTTTTTACAGGTTGCCTGTTTAGAGTTACAGAGGAGGTCTTTGGGCTAGAATTATTGCTCTCGAGGTGATACCTCATGTGTGGTTTGAACGCCGTTTACATATGTGAGCGGGACTTGCGTATGCGTTCACTTCTGTGAGCGAGCACGCGGGGACAGGGACGCTTTTAATTAATTTTTTTTTAAATTATTGTTAAATTTACTTTTATTTTTCTAGTTTGATGCTTTTTCATTTTTTTTATTCTATTACAAGGCATGAAAACATCCCTTGTAATAGGAATAGTGCGTGACAGGTCCTCTTTACAGTGAAATCTGAGGTCTAAAAGTCACTTGATCTCACCTCTAGGCTGGAAAGACTGAAATAAATAAATCAAATAAAAAAAAAAAAACGATCTTGGCTTCCCAGCCGAGGCGGCAGCATTTTTGTAAATGCAGAGGCTGGGCACAATGTCATAACATTGCATCCGGCGTCCGAACTATCATAGAGACTTCGGGGACCATCTGGCCCAACAAAAGTCTCTATGGTCAACATCCGGCGCCGGCCGGTTCCTTCTCAGGCTTACCGATCCCACAGGTGAGCTGGTAGAAGCACCCAAGGGTGGCGGAAGGAGGGGACGTCCCCTCCCGCTGCCTGTAAGAACAATCAAGCGGCTGAACAGCTGCTATGATCCTTCTTATGGTGAGGGGAATCGCCAGCTATCTGAATGATGCCTGTAACTGCAGGCATCATTCAAATATGACCACTCAAAGTCCACAATGTCATATGACATTGGGCGGGTGAGAAGTGGTTAAAGTGAAATGGAAAAGAAAAATTTTTTGTCTTAAAAAAAAAAAAAAAAAAATGCAATGATCTTGCTAGAGAGAGTGGTTTCTTACCTCCTATTTGGCCATCCCCTACCGGCGCTGTGTTCGCTTCTCTCTGCTTTTGATGCCTTCTTAGGTAAGTGTCAGGGAGTCAGGTAAGTGTTTCTGGATACAGGGGGTAGAACAGGTAGTGGTGCATCTTTTGCCCTAATGCAGGCAATGTATTAAAAAAATTTTGAGTTGAGAACCACTTTAAAGTTTAAAGTGATACTAAAGTCTTGTTTGCTATTAAAAAACAAAAAAAAAACATGTTATGCTTACCTGCTCTGTGTAATGGTTTTACACAGAGCAACCCAGATCCTCCTCTTCTCTGGTCCCTCGTCAGCGCTGCCCCCTCTCTCTCCTCATTGGCTCACTGACTTAGACAGCAGCGGGACACAATGGCGCCAGCTATGTGTCTCAACCAATCAGGAGGGAGAGTCCCGGACAGCTAAGTCCCTCGTGCAACATCGCTGCATCGAGATGGGGCTGCTGCACACAGAAGTTTTTTTTTATCTTAATGCATAGAATGCATTAAGATAAAAAAAACACCTGTGTTTAGAATCAATTTAATGTATGCATGCTTATGTAAAAATTCAGCTTCGCACTTACTGCTGTAAAGGCCTTATCTCAGCATGGGGGACATTGCAGAGTTTTTAAAATATGAGGTTCTATCTAAAAGCTTAAAAATATGATTTTTTTAGACCTAAGCATTCCTGCTCTTCTATAATGATTTTGTCTAATTTTAGGAATATACTGGAAAGATCCTGCCTTTCAGAGATCTGGGATTTATGTCTGTATTGGATCTGGTCGGATCATTGGGAGATGCACTTCACTTGGAAAGCATGAAGAATGGAGATTGGTGTCTCTTTGATGCTGAAACAAAGTGCAAAGAAAATGAGACTGGTGAGGGATGACTGAATTTTCTGCTATAGAAGGTGTAACACGAAGTCCTAATTTACATGGGTGCTATGGCCCTTACAACATGCATGAGACAGTTGTTTATGCGGCTTGATCCACTCAGAGCTGCATGCAGGCAGCCTATGGGTACTGTAATCACCCAAAAACACAGTGCTCACGCTCATAATTGGTAACCTACCACTATCTATAAAAATTCCATAAAGCAGATATGCTCAACCCCTGGCCCACAAAGCTTTCTGATGTGGCCCGCAACCTTAAGCCTGTGGCAACCTGCACAGCCCCTTTAGGGTGCATGCCACTCTACTGAATGATTGCTGGTTCTCAATAATTTCGGCGGCTGTCATCTGGTGGCCATCTCCCCACTTTTCTCTTTCTTTTCTAACACCCTGAAGGTGGATTCTCACAGTTGTGTGATGAGCTTGCTGTCATTCAGGGAGTATGTGAGTGCACTATGTGTAATTTTTATCTTTGCTTAGTAAAGAAGCTTATTGCACTACTATGGCAAGCGCTTCCCTGGTCAGTTGTTTTTTTGTTTAGATTGTACACAGTCCTTGTTTTGGCAATTCAAAGGATGGCTGCAAAGACCCTGATATAGTGAAGGCTGCAGCACTGGTTTAGAGCTTTTTTGGCTGGTCACACCTGAGCAGGAGAGTGGGATTATCTGGTTAATCAAAAAATTTTATTTTTGTGAGTAAACAGTGGGTAAACATCCGACAGGGATTAGACCCATGGAAAATGATGATCCTGATTGGTTAAAGACCTCATGCACACTGGACGCTTTTTTAGCTGCTGTTTTGGGCATCAGACGTTTTTTTTAACTGCCTCTAAACTTCCCTGCCTGTTATTGTATATGTGTTCATGCACACACAGGCTTTTATCAGTGTTTTTTTAGTAGGTAAGTTTAGTGGCAGAAAAAATAAACCCTCTTCCAACTTGTGTGGCAAAACAATCCCTGACAGCTCCTAAATACTACTAAACTGCCATACGCAACTTTCCAGCATTTAGCAGGGTGCTTTTTTTTTTGTTTTGTTTTTTTAAGCGGAAAAGCTGGATGCCACGTCCTTTTTATTTTTTTCTTCATTGTATCTGTTTATTGACAACATTTTTCAATTTGAAGTCATAAACAAAATACACTCATTCAATTCCAAAGAAAAAAAAGTTTCACGTTGACCCCCCCTCCCCTTTTTGAATATACAGTGCCTTGCAAAAGGATTCACCCCCCTTGGCCTTTTACCTATTTTGTTACATTACAGCCTTTAGTTCAATGTTTTTTTTTTAAATCTGAATTATATGTGATGGATCAGAACATAATAGTCTAAGTTGGTGAAGTAAAATTTGAAAAATATATGCATAAAACTATTTTTCAGAAATAAAAAACTGATAATTGGCATGTGCGTATGTATTCATCCCCTTTGTTATGAAGCCCATAAAAAGCTCTGGTGCAACCAATTACCTTCACATAATTAGTGAACTGATGTCCACCTGTGTGCAATCTAAGTGTCACATAAACGAACAGCCCATTTGGATATTTTTTTATAACCTAACCCTGACTTGTACTGCTCAACAACATTGTCCCTTACTTGTTTGGAGAGTTCCTTGGTCTTCATGGCAGTGTTTGGTTAGTGGTGCCTCTTGCTTAGGTGTTGCAGCCTCTGGGGCCTTTCAAAAAGGTGTGTGTATGTAATGACAGATCATGTGACACTTAGATTGCACACAGGTGGACATCATTTCACTAATTATGTGACTTCTGAAGGTATTTGATTGCACCAGAGCTTTTTATGGGCTTCATAACAAAGGGGGTGAATTCATACGCACATGCCAATTATCAGTTTTTTATTTCTAAAAAATAGTTTTATGTATATATTTTTCTAATTTTACTTCACCATCTTAGACTATTGTGTTCTGATCCATCACATATAATTCTGTTTAAAAAAACATTGAACTAAAGGCTGTAATGTAACAAAATAGGTAAAAAGCAAAGGGGGGTGAATACTTTTGCATAGCACTGTATTTTATATAGATGCGTTACACACACAGTGATATATTTCAAGCATTTCTTTCTTTTAATTTTGATTATGGCTTACAGCTAGTGAACACCCAAAATTTAGCATCTCAGAAAATTAGAATATTACATAAGACCAATAAAAGAAAAAAAGGATTTTTAATACAGAAATGTTGGCTTATTGAAAAGTATGTCCATGTACCGTATAGTATGCACTCAATACTTGGTTGGGGCTCCTTTTGCATGAATTGCTGCATCAATGGAGCGTGGCATGGAGGCGATCATCCTGTGGCACTACTGAGGTGTTATGGAAGCCCGGGTTGCTTTGAAAGCGGCCTTCAGCTCGTCTGCATTGTTGGGTCTGGTGTCTTATCTTCCACTTGACAATACCCCACAGATTCTCTATAGGGTTTAGGTCAGGTGAGTTTGCTGGCCAGTCAAGCGCAGTGATACCATGATCATTACACTAGGCATTGATACTTTTGACAGTGTGGATAGGTGCCAAGTCCTGCTGGAAAATGAAATCCACAGCTCCATAAAGCTGGTCAGCAGAGGGAAGCATGAAGTGCTCTAGAATTTCCTGGTAGAGGGCTGCGCTGGCTTTGGACTTGATAAAACACAGTGGCCCCCACACCAGCAGATGACATAGCTCCTTAACTCATCATGGACTGTGGAAACTTCACACTGGACCTCATGCAACTTGGATTCTGTGCCTCTCCACTCTTTTTCCAGACCTTGATTTCCAAATTAAATGCAAAACTTTTCACAGTCCGTGGTGATTTGGGGAGTCATGTCATCTGCTGGTGTTGGTCCACTGTGTTTTATCAAGTCCAAAGTCAGCACATCCCTCTACCAGGAAATTCTAGAGCATGTCATGCTTCCCTCTGCTGACCAGCTTTAAGGAGATGCTGATTTCATTTTCCAGCAGGACTTGGCACCTACCCACACTGCCAAAAGTACCAATACCTGGTTTAATAATCTTCTTATCACTGTGCCTGACCTAAACCCCATAGAGAATCTGTGGGGTATTGTCAAGAGAAAGATGACAGACACCAGACCCAACAATGTAGACAAGCTGAAGGCTGCTATCAAAGCAACCTGGGCTTCCATAACACCTGAGCAGTGCCACAGACTGTTCGCCTCCATGCCAACGTTGCAGTAATTCACGCAAAAGGAGCCCCGACCAAGTATTGAGTGCATACTGTACTGTACATGGACATACTTTTCAGTAAGCCAACATTTCTGTATAAAAAAACTTTTTTTTATTGGTCTTATATGTAATCAAATTTTCTGAGATGCTGAACTTTGGGTTTTCACTAGCTGTAAGCTATAATCATCAAAATTAAGAGAGAAATGCTTACAATATATCACACTCTATAACGCATCTATATAAAATATGAGTTTCACTTTTTGGATTGAATTACTGAAATAATCTAACTTTTTGATGATATTCTAATTTTATCAGATGCACCTGTATATTCACCTGTTTAAAAACAATCTGTGCAATCACTATACACAATTGGATCACCCTATGCTAGTCAGAGTTTAAAACTATGCCTGTCTTCTACTAACATACCTGTAGGCCATTTTGCAATGACAGAAGCCTGCTGGAACAACTGCAAATGCTTTGACTCGGCCTCCTCTTTTTTTTTTTTTTTTTTTAAAGATATTTTTATTGCAGTTTTACAACATACAGACATAAAACAAAAGGCACAAACAAAAACTACAACGCCGATAACAGAATGGTCCTAATCCAGCATATCATGAAAATCCGGGCAGTGTGCAATAATAAACTAGATATTACATCTACCAGTGGATATAAACATCAACAGAGGAGTAAGTGATACGCTTTTTTAAACATCTGGGCATAACAGAAGTTCCTGTTTAATACAACACTGACAAGGTGAACCCCCTGTCGTGGTAGTACAGGGGAGTTGGTCAGTGGGCTAGCCAGCCATCTGCCCCATATTTTGTGGAACACTTTAGGCCTCTTACGGATGTCAAAGGTAAGTTTATTTAGAGGCAGGGAATCATTGACAAGTTTCAGCCACATATTCCACGTTTTGGTCTCTAACCCTTTCTATGTCAGCAGGAGGGACTTCCTCGCATAGAAATAGAGGATGCAAAGTAGTCTGTTAGCCTGAGGCTGGACAGCAAGGTCACCAAATATGCCCAGCAGACAATTTTTAGGGTGCACTACATTTGGCTAACCCAGTGCAGAAGATATGAAGGAGACTGTCAACCCAGAAGCCCTCCAAAACCTAGGGTTAGTGCCTGTCATGAGTGGAGTAATATGGGGATATAAGTTTTGTCTGGTCCAGGTCTCTCAGAAGTTTTTCCAGGTCAGGTGTCTTAACAGGACTAATCAGAGAACCAAACCGAGTACGTATAGCATGTCTGAGTTGGTAATAGTAAAATAGGTATGTTGATGGGATGTCAAAATCTGTAGTTGAGAAAAGGATTTAAAACCCTGGGGAATATATAGATGACATAGGTATTTCACTCTCTTTGATGTCCATCTGATGGGGTCAGGTATAGAACAATACTCCTTAAGGTTGGGGTTGAACCACAAGGGATTATTGGGGGACGTCTGCCATGAATCAGTGGACATTTTCGCAACTACCATTCTGAATAAGGAGAGGGAGGTTATCGACATGCCCGGTCCAGGTGGTGTGCATCCCCTATAGACAATGTTGTGGAGTGTCTCAAAAGAGGAAACAATGGCTCCCTCAGTAGTGGTGCAGGCATTATCAGAGTTATGGTGGAGCCAATCATGGATGTTAACCAGCTGGGATGCTAGGTAGTAAAGGTAGAAGTTAGGGAATGCCAGACCTGCCATATGTGAGGGGAGGCGCAGAGTTTCTAGCGCAACTCTAGGGGACTGCCTGTTCCAAAGGAATGCAAAACAGATGGAGTCAATGCTTTAAAAATGGATTTTGGAATTTTACAAGGTGAATTGGCCATAACATACAGTAGTTTAGGTAAGTAAATAATTTTAAAGACATTGTCTCTCCCCTTGAGATCCAGGGGCAGATCTTTCCACTGTTTGGTCTGTGTCTTTTAGTTGTAGCAGTAGGGGGGGTAGATTATTGGCAATATAGGATAGTGGTAACTGAACTATAACCCCTAGATATCTAAAAGAGATAGCGACTTGCAGTTTAGAGTTAGAGTGAATCAGTACAGTTTGATCTAGTGGAAATAGGATAGATTTATCCCAGTTCACCCGGAATCTGGATTAGTCATAAAACGTGTTAACTTCAGACAAGAGGTTATCAAGAAATGTATGAGGTTCCGCTAGATAGACTAGAGTATCGTCAGCATAGAGAGATATACGCTCTTCAATGTCATTTAAAGGAAGACCCTTAATAATCGGAGAGCTAAGGATCCTTACAGCAAAGGGCTCCATAGCCAAAGCAGACAGGAGGAGCAATAAGGGAATCCCCTGCCTGGTGCCTCTAGTAATTGGAAAGGGCTCAGTGACCTGAGAGTTAATTCTCAGTCGGGCAAGTGGTGATGTATAGAGTAGCCGTATCCACGCTATGAGTCGAGGGCCAAACCCATACAGTTGCAATACCCGAAATAGATCAGGCCACTCTACACTATTGAAGGCTTTACAAGTATCTAGTGACACAATCACACGGGTAGAGGTACAGTCATGGGGATAGGTCAAATTGTGGAACAATCTATGAATATTCAGTCTGGTTGAATGGCCTGGTATAAATTCCTCTTGATCATTCCCAACCAATTTTGCAACAACCCCATTCAGACGATTAGCCGGGATCTTGGCCAGAAATTTAACATCCACGTTAATGAGAGAGAGCGGTCTATAAGAGTCACATTTGAGCAGATCTTTCTGTTTTTTGAGTATCAAAATAATTAAAACCTCTCTCATAGAAGGAGGGAGCACTCCATCTTTTAGGGCCTCATATATATTGAGTAAGATGGGACTCAAGAGGTGTTGAAATTGTGCATACCATTCAGCTGGAAAGCCATCCAAGCCCAGCTACTTATGAGTCGGAAGCTGTGAAATTGCCAGGGAGAGCTCCTCAGCAGAGAAAGGTTCGTCCAATTCAGTCTGGTCTTGGTCAGTCGGGAAAGTACCGTCTGGGTCAAGTAGTCGTCCAGTTAGGCATCACAGTAGTGGGCCCTAGTAGTGTATAAATCGTGATAGAAGGCGAGGAAGGCGTCTGTTATCTCTTGAGGGACATCGCTAACCCTATCCTGAGAAGTTAGAATCCTAGAAATAGAGATGGGAGTACGGCCTGGCCTAGTTAGATATGCAAGTGTGCGACCCGCCTTATTGCCACGCTCAAACGACTTCTGAGTGACATAGAGCATATGTTTTTTAGTAAGGTCCAAGAGGCGGAGCTCATATTCTCTACGACTATGTAGCCATGAGGTCCGGGGTAGCTGGATCAGGATTCACAGCATATGCTACTTCTGCAGATACCATCTTATTTTCAAGATCCCCAGTGCACTGCTGGGTGTTCTTGCACAAAATTCCAGTAATGGACATAAAGGTGCCTCGTAGCATGGCCTTAGAAGCCTCCCAGGCAGTTGAGGACCCAACAGTGCCCAGATTCGTACGCCAATAATCCGCAGTGTTCTTCCTGCAGTCATTCTCATCCTCCAATCAGTGGGAGTTCAGCCGCCAGACAAAAGTGCTCGGGTTTGGCAGGAGGAGGAGATCCACAGAAAGGGGGGCATGATCAGACACCCCTTGGGGAAGGTAGGAAGCCGACTGCACATTAGGGAGCACTTCAACAGTGGTGATGCCATATCTATACGTGACATGGTGTGGAAGGAGTCAGAGTGGCAAGAAAAATGTCGCTCCTCTGGCTGCTTCCACCGCCACAGCTCAGTAAGATCATACACCTGGGTCCAGTCAATAAATTAGGGGTAGGGTTTACCCCCACCCTCCAAGCGGTCCATGGCAGGATCAAGAACAGCATTAAAGTCCCCAATATAGAACAGGGGGCCCCGGGATTCTAGACAGCAGCATCAGGGATAAATTGGAAAGTAGCTCTAAGGAAAATGGGGGAGGAACATATATGTTCACTAGTGTAAATACTACGGAGATAAGTTGGATAGTAAGTATTAGGGTTGTCCCGATACCACTTTTTTAGGACCGAGTACAAGTACTGATACTTTTTTTCAAGTACTCGCCAATACCGATTACCGATACTTTTTTTTAATGTCACGTGACAGTTTTTTTTTTTTTTTTAAAACAGTGCTTTCTTTTTTTTCGGGGGGGGGGGGGGGGGGGTGGTGAACGGTGTATGTGTGTGTTTTGTTTTGTTTTTTTTAATTTACAATTTTTATTTTTTACAATAATATTTTTTTTTATTCTTTATTGCAATGTGTGTTTTTTTTTTTTTTTTTTTTTTTTTTATCAGCCCTGTTGGGGGGCTTTGGTGAGATATCAGGGGTCTTAACAGACCTCTGATATCTCCCCCTTGAGACAGAGAAAAAAAAAGAGGATAGAGATTCCCCAGTCCCTTTCTCTGCAGCCTCAGCTGCACTGAGAATGAATGGAGAGAAGACAGCGGCTCCTCTCCATTCATAAACTGACACATCATAATCACACGAGATTAGAATGTTTCAGTTATGTGAATGGACAGAGTCAGCTGACTCTGTCCATTCACGAAGGAGGAGGAGGAGGACAGCAGAATGGAGGGGGCAGCGGAGAGGCACAGCAGAACGAAGGGGACAGAGAAGGAGAGGGGGACAGCAGAACGGAGGGGGACAGCGGAGAGGCACAGAAGAACGGAGGGGACAGCGGAGAGGCACAGCAGAACAGAGGGGGACAGCGGAGAGGCAAAGCAGAACAGAGGGGGACAGCGGAGAGGCACAGCAGAACAGAGGGGACAGCGGAGAGGCACAGCAGAACGGAGGGGACAGCGGAGAGGCACAGTAGAACGGAGGGGACAGCGGAGAGGCACAGTAGAACGGAGGGGACAGCGGAGAGGCACAGCAGAACGGAGGGGACAGCGGAGAGGCACAGCAGAACGGAGGGGACAGCGGAGAGGCACAGCAGAACGGAGGGGACAGCGGAGAGGCACAGCAGAACGGAGGGGACAGCGGAGAGGCACAGCAGAACGGAGGGGACAGCGGAGAGGCCCAGCAGAACGGAGGGGACAGCGGAGGGGGACAGAGGAAAGGAGGGGGCATGGAGGAGGATGCAGTGACAGTCAGCGGTGACCGATCACTGCTGTATGTCACTAAAGCTGCTGAAAGCCGCTGGGGAGAATCTTGTAACTCCCCCATGCGCCGATCACAGCTGTCTTCTAGGTATCGGGGGAAGCATCGGGAGCATTTGCCCGAGTACAAGTACTTGGGCAAATGCTCGGTATCGGTGCCGATACCGTTACTAGTATCGGTATCGGGACAACCCTAGTAAGTATAATGAATCTCCCCTCTGGGTCCATCTTAATCCACAGGATTTCAGCTGGGAGGGATTTTGCTAGCAGGATAGAAACCCCATGGGAGTAGTTGGTATGTGTAGCGTGGTACTGTATAGCCAGCCAAGGGCGTTTAAGGGACCGCAGTTTAGCATTGGTGAGGTTAGTCTCTTGAAGGCAGACAATATGTGGCTTATATTTTTAAGGAAGTAGAATACCAAGGACCGCTTAAGAGGTGAGTTCAAATACCTGACATTCCAAGAGATCAGTTTTAGCACATTAGCCATATTCAGTCATATACAGCATAACAGCATAGGGAGGATCATGGGAAGATGCAATACAACATATAAAACATTGCACGAGAGAGACACCGGAATAAATGCACTGTAGCAACACAAATGAATCTGCAATATGTGCATAAATAACAGCAGAAGAAAAAAACTTCAAAAAAAAGTCCAGCCAGTCCCAACAACTAAAATATGAGAGGGGCCAAAAAAGATAAAGGAAAAAAAACCTGAAATCCCTTTCCCCTCTACCCTGCTCAACCATCTCAAACATAGTGAGCTTGGGTTCCCTAAACAAGAAAACAAAAACCTGTGGCCTCGCCACCTACTGGAGTGGGGGAGGTAGTGGGTAAAGAGAGGCCCTCTGTAAGGGCGAAGGTTCCATCCGGCAGGTTATTATAACCGTAACCTGTAAAAGAAGGCTCAAACAGTGGTAGTCATATAAGGCAAGGCAGGGGTTACCCACCAATTAGGACAGGTGTTATAGCCTACAATGGCATCTGACAGTTCTGTCACAGGACATATAGCAGGAAAGAACGGGTGGGTGCAGTCCTCAGGTCATCTGTAGCAATGGAG